>NC_137543.1:31474211-32075866 GCF_963082525.1 Nesoenas mayeri | reverse complement strand
CCCACTGCTCCTCATCTTTCTAAGCATTGAATGTGGGATACTCATTTTGGTAAAAATGATGGAGAGTAATCAACATTCATTTAGACCCCATCATGCTTGTCCATCTTTTTATACTGGATAATAGGTTGGGCTAATGCCTTCATGTTTACTAATGTAGCTCTTTGCACTTGCACTGCCAATTTTGTGGTGCCTGTAGCTGAGCACTCGTGACTCTATATTATTCAAAGACAGCTTTAGCTTGCACTGGCCGTAAATCCCACTAATCTCGCAGTTTGCAGGATTGGGCAATTCTGGAAAAGCTTACATGGCCAAATGGCTGTCCATCATCAACAACTCAGCAAGAGCAGATGAGATGGATAATGCTGTTGTCCCCCACTCCAGCTATATGTGCATGCCTTGGTAGCAGGGATCCACATTTTCTCCTTCGTTATCTCCAGTTATCAACTAAAGGTTCTCTCATGGAGAACAAGAGACATGTTTAGCTTTGAGACCGGGCTGACAATTGCTTGAATCCCAGCCTAGACGTACTTGCTAGAGAGCTTTAACTTATGTCCCGTATCAAGCAGTCATGCTACACATGCTCCACAACAATCTACACTTACCTGCCTCACGTGGTGCAAGGATATCCTCCTAATTCAGGCTGCCAATATACACTCTGTTGTCTTCAATTGTTATTTCATGGCCTGCAAACAGGTTGGAAATACATCTTAAAGCCTAAAGGGTGCAAAAGTGGATTAGCTGTATTCCTGGTGTTTACTGTGGGATAATGGAAGTTTGCATAAGGCTGTCACAACTGAACAGTGTATAGAAAAATGTTGACTACAATTATCAGATGGGTTCTATATAAACTTAAAACTTTTTGTAGGTAATACAACCATAAACTGTGTGATGATTTTTCTATTCCTTGAATCAGTATGTATCATAGGAGATTACAGATGAGTTAATGAGTAGCTAGTTTACATATTTTTTCATTAAAACCCCAGACATAAATTGTGAATAACAAGTAATGAGATTTTGGAAGCCATGGCAAATTGAAATAGAAGTTTTTATTGCAATAATGCATTTTAACCAGAAATTGGCTACAATTTGACCCAATTTTCACGGGAAAGCAGTTTTGGTTTTGTTTTTGGTTTTTTTTGGAATATAATCAATATGCAACTAAGAGTATAACACTTTTTTAATTAAATGCAATACTGAAAAATACAGTTGCTACAATAGGTCTATTTGAACTCATAACAGTGTATTAATTCAAAATCAAAACATTATTTCTTTGACAATTGGTTCTATTTTAATATAATTTATTTGCAAATGCAAAACTAGCACTATCATAAAATTCAAAGAGAACACAGTAGTTATGTCTCAGTCAAAGTTATCTTGGTGTAAAAAGCTTGGATATGGAGCTGACTCATACAGTGAAGTCCAGATAGTGTAGCACCATGTGGACTTAACAATTCAGACCCAAGCCAGAATACCTGTGTTGATATTGCAGTACTTATGAACTGACTGGTCCTGCCGTTCACAATATGCGTCTCTGAGTGCTTCTGTGTGGTGACCTTGGGTGCCTCTGCACTACCTCCTGTTCCAGAGTTGTCTCAGGAGGCATCAGTTTGACCTTGGCTATAGCTTGTTCTTAAAATGACTGTTGCTACCATCCTTCTTTTTCTGAGCTTCTTTCAGGCATCCTCTTGTATATCTTGTGAGTTCCCGCTTTTACTGACAGCAAATCATGCTGGGAACAGCCTAATGTAATATTTCTGATTTTAATGACTAAAATTTAGGTCTGATTTTGTGTATTACAAATGACCCTTTTCAATATAGCATAAAGAGAAGACTAAGTAATTTGGTGAACAGACCAGGGCAGAGTTTCATAGAATCATAGAATAGTTTGGGTTGGAAGGAACCTTCAAAGGTCACCTAGTCCAAGCCCTCTGCCATGAGCAGGGAAATCTTCAACTAGAACAGGTTGCTCAGAGCCTCGTCCAGCCTGGACTTGAATATCTCCATGGATGGGGCATCCACCACCTCTCTGGGCAACCTAGGCCAGTGTTTTAACCACCAACATTGTAAAAAATTTCTTCCTCATGTCTAGCCTGAATCTCCTCTCTTTGGTAAAACCATTACACTTTGTCCTTTTGCAACAGCCTCTGCTGAAAAGTCTGTCCACATCTTTCTTATAGGCCCCTTTTAAGTACTGAAAGGCCACAATAAGGTCTCCCTGAAGTTTTCTTTTCTCCAGGCTTAACAACCTCAACTCTCTCAACCTGTCCTCACAGCAGAACTGTTCCAGCCCTCTGATCACCTTGGTGGCCTCCTCTGGCCCCTCTCCAACAGGTCCAAGTCCTTCCTGTACTGAGGATTCCAGAGCTGGATGCAGGGCTCCAGGTGGGATCTCGGAAGAGGTATGCATCAGAAGCATCAGAAGAGATATGGGATAGATGGCAAACAGTGGTAACATCTCACTTCAGCTTCTGTAACTGTCACAGCCCTAAGTCACTGAGGCTCATTTATGCCTTTTGCCATAAATACCCCAACACTTACCAATCATTATCAAATGCTGCATATTTCAAATTTATTTTCTAATTTAAATTTTGTTTGTGGCTTTGAAGCCACACTTGGTGCAGAGCTGGGTGCTGTTGCTGGTGATGATATTTCATGCAGCCACCTTTGGAATTTTTAGTGGAAGGAAGCAGAACAGTTAGAGAGCCTCCAGCTCAGTTCTAACTCATGTAATTTCATAGAGAAAAAAATAGGCTTGACAGAAGTCTTGTCAAGAACAAACAATGTGATTGATAATGGTTGCTGGCAGGTTTTGGGTGCTCTTTGTCCCCTTTTCCTACCTGAATAGCACACCTATTGAAAATTGAACTTGGAATAATCTTGTTGTTTCAAAAATAAATTATTCTTGAATACCTTTCTGAACATGGACTGAACAGTCTTTCAGCTGAATATCAGAGGTGCCAGTTTTCCTTTTATCTCACACCTCTAAATACTGTGAAGATATTTCTGTGAGATGTCTGTCTTTGCTGTGAAATGTTGTGCAGTGCAGGATTCTTCATTGCACTTGTAATATCCTTCTGTCTTGGACTATCTGTAAAGTCCCCTGATAACTAAAAATAAGAAGGAAATAATGAGTTTCACATATTAGTTGCTGCTTTTTTTGTGTGTGTGAGTGCTAATACCTTTCTACTCCAAGGGAATGGATGAATCTGTCTTCACAAATTTGGCAAAGGTTTTCAAACACTAAGCACAAAAACAGAACATTCTTCCGCTCTTCACAAGGGTGATCATTCATATGAATCATCTATGTATTATTTTTTTCCAAGACACGGTTAAATTTTTTTTATCTATAAGTATCTTTTTGCATAGCCAGTTTTTTCCAGTACAATTTTCTTTGCTTATTCATATTCTATGAAGGGGTTGGTTCTCATTACTGATAGATTAGTGTGCATTCCAGCTTGAGGTGGAATAGCTGGGTGGAGAGAACAGCTGTTGATACTTCCATAACAATTTAGAAAGCCAAGGAGTTGCAGCTACAAAACAAATGAGGCAGATTGTACACCTTAACCGTGTTGAGTTTGAATTTACATGGAACCAGTTTTGTTCCATTACGCGATGAACATTACTGCATGAATAGCCCCATTGATCAATAAAAGTAATTACAGTCCACAGTGCTGTCGATAGAAAGCTGGCAGAACCTGATTATTTTCTCCAAAATTTCCACCTGCCTCTACTGAACTAGTTTTTCTCCCTTAAGGACAGCTACTCTGAACTATTAGAGCTATTGAACTATTAGAGCTGTGCTTCTGTTTGGCTGATAACAATAGGAATTTTTTTGCAAGCGTTGTTTTATATTACAGAGATTACCACTCTGAGTCAGTAGACAGCTATGTTAACCCATAGCATTGGCCTCACTCAGTAAATCAGTCATACAAGGCCAATTATTTGAGGAAAGCTACATTACACTTATGAATTATGTGCCCATCACTGGAACTGCTAGTAACTGCTGAAGTGTATAGGTGGAATTCTTGCTATTACACTTTCTGATACTTTAAAAAGTTTGAATTGTTGCGTGTTTGCCTTTGCCCCATGCCTGATCAGCACAGTCCATCCTACCATCCTATTGAATTCCTTTCTAACTCTTTCCTGGGCATGATAAAAGCATGATTAACAGGGCACATGTGTCCATGTGTCTCCTATATATGTTCTCACTTCTTTTCTCTGTTAAAGAAGGTGACTACATTTCTCTGTGAGCCCTAATGAAATATAACATCTACTTTGAAGAGCTAAATTAAGGTCTTCCCCAAATAGCAACATTTCCTGATCCATGGGTGCACAGAAATAAAAACAAAGGGGCAGCATTAGGGAATCCTGTTCATCAAGGGATGAAGAATAGGTTTTAACATGATTCTTCTTTTTTTTTTTTCTTCTCCCTCACCCCCCATATGGGAGTAAACACCTTGTGAGGTTTCAATGAGCAGCAGAGCATCCCACAGCCAAACATTCCTCAGTGTTCATGACAAGTGGCTTTCATTGCCTTCCAAATTTTTTTGCCATTGGTTAACCTGCCTGCAGCCCACTTGATCTCGATTAAATTTTCCCTTTTTACCTCCCTACACATTCCCGTATTTCTGAAGACTGTGGAAGGAGGAAATGAAAGCTTGTGAGAATCAGAATAAAATACCTTAAAATATGCTATAACTAGCTATATTTCTTATGTTACAAGATACGTGGCTTTTTAGCCTTGTATGTGGTTTGTCTACTTGCTATTAGGCTCTATCTGGACTAAAATACATGTGAATTGTAGGACTGTAAACTCACATTCCAGAAATAACATGGAACTGAATAAGCAAAATAAATAAAGTTTTGACATCAACACAAGATTTCTGGACTAATCTATATTGATCAATCTATTTGAAATTATATTTTGGTAAGAATCTTGTTTTGATAGAAACAGGTTTACTAGAACAAGGATTAACAGCGTTTAATAACACTTCCCAAACTGGCAGCCACTGGAGTAGCAGAAATTCCCACAGTGGCTTGTATTTACAGGCCACATTGCCTTAGAACAACATCTTCCTCCTGATCAAATGTCGTGACCTTTCCGCTTATCTACTCCACATCAGTTTGTCATCATTCACTTTCTGATAAACTGAAAGTAGCCCTTGAGAACAAGAGGTTACAGTGCCTTGTAGTTTGAAAACTTTTAGTCTTGCGTAAAAAAGCTTAGATGATTTTAAGGATACCTTGTTTCCAAATATAAGAAAAACTCCTAAGACAAGAATCTCTACTCTGTAATTACAAACCATTGCCTAGAAAGAAGCAGAAAAGATTGAGAATAAAGCTGTCAGAATTTTTCCTATACTGCTCTCAGCTCCTAGTTTCTGTTTTATCTGGAGTTACCTCTGACACATCTTGCTCTCTAGCCTGAGATGATTTATGATACTGTACAAACGTGACATCTGAATGATAGTGGCAGTGGAAATGATAATATGTTAACTTTATCCATTACTTTCAGTGCTGTCAATTCAGTAAGTTTTTCTGCTGTGTTGGCATAGACATGGTCTATTTCAAAATGTGACAACCAACCATGTACCCACAGGAATTTGCTTCATACATTTTTCTTTTGATGAAAGCTTACTAACATTTTCAGAAATGATATCCTTCAATAAGAGAAAGCTTCCTAACTGTTTTTACCAAGAAATACAATTTACACTAACTCAATCTTTTATGAGCTGGTGTGTGGCTACTTCTTAATTGTAAGTTTCTGCAGTTTTTATCATGTTTGATTCATGAATGTGCTACTTCATACTCAGCTACAGTGATTTACCCTCAGCACATTTTACTTGTCTAAAAAGCACAGACTATTAAATATCACTTATGTAGCTGACAGGGTAAGGATTTCTAGAACCCTGAAGCTCTTCCCCCTAATCCAGCTTTCTGTTGCCCTCGTTGAACCTGTTTCTCAATACATATCTATGGCTCTCTTCTCTTACCTTGCTTTTCATAATGGTAGACCCATCTTACAAATGTTTCTTGCAAGTGTGTTCAGTTTATTTTTTCTTTTGCCTCCTGATTTCAAATAAATGCAAAAAGAACTCTGGTAATACATTGCTTTGTTTTTCTGAAATTCATACTTGCCTGTTATTCTGCATATTTCTAAATGGTGTACTTTTTTTTTTTTCTCAGTTACAGACATTCACCTGTTTTGCCTTCAGTAAAGTCAGAATGATATATATATAGGCAGTAGTGTACATTATTTCTTTTGATTCATTCTCCAGCTTCATTGATATATCCTTGTTCTTTTGCAGCAATTAAAAAGCTCTTGATACCAGCCAAATGGCTTCTGTCTGCACATTTGCATTTATTTTTCACGTAAAAAAAAAAGTGGCCCAGTGTGTATTTCATTTCCTTCTGATGCTTCATCTGCTTTATGCATTACTTCTAATTAGTCTACCAGGTATGCAAATGCCAGTGTGTGAGATGAGATCCAGCAGAAACTTGTCTCCTTTGAGACAAGTGGAAACTAATACTTTTCTAATAGTAATAATTAGCTCAAAACTTACTTTAAAATCTTCCACCAGTGCTCAGTAATAATTAAAGACAGAATTATCAGGCAATGAATATCCATACACAGGACTAGAAACCTCATGATATAAGGTTCTAGAATTTTGAGACTTAACTACTGTGAAAGTGGTGCTTTTATTGATCTGCCTAAATATTGTCTGCTCTATGTGAAAATTTAAGTTATATTTAAGAAAACCTGTTTCATTGAGATTCTGCTTTCCTTTGGCAACTTTGCTGTTTCCTTTTCCCTTTGTCATAGAGAGATTTAGGAAAGAAAAAAAAAAAATAGGAAAAAACCCTCCAGAAAATATGATATGAACTTCATAGAGCTCTTAGGGTTTTCTTATAACCCTGATAATCTATATTCCTCATTTGTTTCCCTGTGAAGCTTTTCTACTCCTGGTGATCAGAAGCAGGTATTCATGATTAAAATAATCCTGTAGTATACGTCTTGAGAAAATGGATAGAAAAGGTGTAAAAATCTTATCAGCTGGATGAAAACTAGGATGTGGATCTTTCCTTCAGAACTTCACATTTGAAGTTTTGTGTTATTTTGAGAGGAATAATTTGAACAAAACTTGAAAATAATTCATGTGTACACTCACATGTGATGTATGATAATTTAATTCCAGAGCAGCTAATAAGAGTTATCAATACGTAGAACTTATAGAAACTGGTTATCTGTGGATGCTGTGCCTCTTTTTTCTCCTTTCCTGTGTCTAAACCTGTGGAACTTTCAGTTGTAATTACAGTATGTTAAGTGAAAACACATAGAAGTGGCTTTGGTTCACCACTTAGTTGGTGGTCAGATGGGTATAGTCATCGGGAAATAACATTTCAACATTAGCTGGTCAGAAGGCTGCAGCCATTTGTTCAAATTGCTTCTGTTATTCATATTTCTCTCACCTTGAATTAAAATTGCAGCAAGATTCAAAGGACATATAGACTCAAAATCTTAAATCTATTCAGAAGCTGAAGTCGACCAAAACCTGGCAGGTTGCTAATTGTCACTGAAACAGCTCTAAAAGTTGTTTAAGCACAGCAGTTGTCATAAATGGGAATTAATTCTTCATCCTAGTGCACCGTGTATGAGTAGCAGTGGTGGCATTTTCGTGTCTTAGTAAGTAGATATCTTTGTTTCTTTAGGAATCAAGGTGTTGTACATGAACACAAAATAAAGCTATTGTTAACATAATATGTTATCAAGAGCAAAGTGAAAAAAAGATGGACAGAGAGGTGAACTCTCCCAGTACCAGAAGGATATTGTCTAGACACAGTTTGATAAGGACATGATGTGGGAATGATCTGGGGAAATTCTCAGTGAGGGAACACTGGCATGGAGCCATGACTTTAGCAGGGTTGTAGAAAGAGCTTTTCTCTGGGAGAGTGTCAGGGAATCTTGTGCATACAACTAAGTGCTTACAGGCAGAAATGGTGTTTGTTGATGTTAAATGATGTTAGAACTTGGAGGAAGATTGTATAAGATGCTGAAACCAAATGACAACAAAGAAGTTACTTCCTCTGCAAAGTCTTGCCTGTGATGTTTTGTGTGGACAAAGCACCATTTTCCTTCCCCCCCAAAAAAAATGTACGGCTGGTAATTTTGCATGGCTACTAACACATAGCCTTTTGTAATGGAAATGGTATCTAGAACACTTTAAGAGGAAAAAAACAAAACAAAACAAAACAAAAAAACACCACAGAAAATGGACTATACTAGAGGAAAAGAGTAGCATATGCAAATTACTGCTGATACATCTAGAAAAGATCAAGAGTTCATTAGGATGCAATTTACTTTGCATTCCATAATCAATGCCAATAATTCCTGCTTTTGTGGTCATTTATTATAGATATTTGCTGTGATTTAGATTTCTGTTGAACTGGAAAGTGAAGTGAATTAAACCTCAAATTTGTTTCTTTTAGCTTCCCCAAATCTGCCTTTTAAGCATCAGTATATTTTATCATTTGACCTGGGTCTTATGGCAATGTTTTATCTAACACTGAGAGCTTATAAAGATCATTAAAATGAACAGGCTACCATCGGTGAAAATGTAATGATAAAGTCTGTGCCTTTTTTTTACCTTGCCTGGGTGCATTATTATATTTTGAGCAATGATTTTACAACTGCATCTCGTTTGTTTTTTACAATGTAAATGACACTGAAATATGGGCAACTAATAAAAACTCTTAGCAGAGCCAGAAAAACAGATAGCAAAATGAAATTTTGGTAAGCAGCATAAAATCCATCAGTTTGGCAGACATTTTTTGCTGCCTTTCTGAGCAAAGGTGATTCTCACATTACAACGGGCTGTGGAAATATTCCAATAAAATATTTTTTTAAATGTGAAGCCCTCAGGAGTACAGCACTGACAGGTGCCATCTGAATCTTTGTGTTTGTTTCCTCACAGTCACAATCACCTGTATAGAAGACCTTGAGAAGATAAGACATGATAAGCCACGGTATACCTCTGTATCTTCTAGGAAATGTCTCATCTCCAGTATACAAGGCTTAAAAATGGTGCGAGGGCAAAAACTCATAGACTCCACACAATCCAATATGAATTCAAGCAAAGCCATTTATTACAGAAACAAGCCTCCTTGTATATGCAGTTATTTCCTGATCATGTGTCCACGCTCGAAGCATGCATTAGTTGATTGGATATTGTCTATGTTCACGAGCTATCCATGCACCGGAGTCTCACTGCTAATAGGTCTGTTGATTTACGTCTTGTTGAGGCCCTGTTATTGTAGAACTGCCTCACTCCCACAGCAGGTCCTGTTTTCAGCTTTCTGAGATGTCCTTGAAATTCCTTTGGGCCTGGCTAGTTCAGTAACAAATCTCCATCGAATAGAAACCCATCCACACATTCACTTCAAGAAAATCCCTCAAATCTCCCACAAAATGGTGCACTGTGCATCAAACTCTGAACTACAGCTATGAATAAAATTCTTCTTAGGACTATGCTCTATAGGACTGATGCATTGTTTTTCTTATGTCAGGTGGAAACTGTTGGGAAATTAGTACTTTGGTTAGTTTTTCTTTTTGTTTCCTAAGATTGTAATAATAATTGTAAGCACTGTACAAAATAATGGCATTCTGTATTATGGAGCTGTGGAAGTTGTGACCTTCAGATTTTATGTTTTACAGCAGTATCACGTGTCAAAAATATTGAGCCAAATATATGGAAGGCCAATAATTTTGCAGCCTGATAGCTAGCCAGTTGTATGCATGACTCACGATCCTTGTCCCAGTTGAAATTTGCAATAAACAGATGAGCTTTAGCAAGAGCAACTGAGGGTGGTCCAGAGCAGGATACCCCCCTACTTCAGAGCTTAATGCTCTGTTCTGACAAGTAGGAGATTTTGGCTTAGTTTGCTGCTATCTTAGCAAATGCAGGAGAAAAGTTGGATTTCTCTACTTGTGAGTGAACATTTGAATTGCTGAATTGTTGATATAAAGACTGGCATCTTTCTTTCTTCTGATCTTTGGACAAAAAGGAGGAAGTGATTATCTCAATGGAGAGGTCCATGCCTTCAAATCCTCAGCAAGAGGTGTCTTCTTCCTGTATAGAGCTTTACATTGAAAATCTGGGGAAAAGCAAGGTTCTTCAAATCCTTCCTCATCCTACAAGGAACGTACATGTACAGTGTGCTAACCTCTGTGGGTCCCATGCTCAGGGTCCAGTTTATTGTTATCATTTTCCAAGTGGTGATGCCAGTTAAAAAAAAAAAATCATCTTTGCTTCCTTTGCTAGTCATTCTTCTTCACTTTTCTCATTCATTTTGCAGTCCTCTTCAGTTATGGTTATGTCACTTTCTGTATGAAAGAGTAAATGGTTGAAGGAATGAGAAACCCCTAAATGGGTTTTGCCTCTACCGAAATTAACATGAAGAACGGGACTCATATGCACCTTGTTTTTCCTCTGTCACAGAGAAAGCCATGACGGATGTAAGAAGGCAGGGCTGGCATGGTAAAGCTGAGCCTACATCTGTGTTATATTTCCTGCACAAATAACAAGAATCATCAGTAGCAATAACCATCCTGTGGGGGGGGAATTCCTAGAATCATAGAATGTCCTGAGTTGGAGGGGACCCACGAGCATCACTGAGTCCAACTCCCATCCCTGCATATGACAACACCACAGTTCACACCACTGTCCAGTCTCTTGAACACTGTCAGCCTTGGAGCTGTGACTACCTCCCTGGGGAGCCTGTTCCAGTGCTCCACCACCCTCTGGGTGAAGAACCTTTTCCTAATGTCCAACCTGAACCTCCCCTGGCACTTCTCCCTGTCGGTCCCTTGGGTTCTGTTGTTGGTCACTATAGACAAGAGTTTGGTGCCTGCCCCTCCTCCTCCTCTTGTGAGGAAGCTGTAGACCACAATGAGGTCTCCTCTTAGTCTCCTCTTCTCCAAGCTGAACAAACCAAGTGACTTTAACCACTCCTCATATGGCTTCTCCTCCAAACCATTCACCAACTTTGTAACCCTCTTCAGGACACTCTCCAGTAGCTTTATATCTTTTTTATCCTATAGCACCCAGAACTGCACACAGTGCTCCAGGTAAGGCCGCACCAGTGCAGAGAAAAGTGAGACAATCACCTCCCTGCCTGTCTGGCAATGCTGTGCTTGATGCACCCAGGACACGGCTGGCTCTCTTGGCTGCCAGGGCACACTGTTGGCTCATGTTCAACTTGCTGTCAACCAGAATCCCCAGATCCTTCTCTGCAGAGCTGTTTTCCAGCATCTCACCCCCCAGTCTGTATGTACAGCCAGAGTTGCTATGTGTCAGGTGTGAAATCCTGCACTTGCTCTTGTTGAACTTCATGCGGTTGGTAATTGCCCAGTTCTCCAATTTGTCCAGATCCTTCTGCAGGGCCTCTCTGCCCTCGAGAGTGTCAACAACTCCCCCAATTCTGTGTTATCAGTAAACTTAATATGCAATCTCTCAGGTCCTGAGAGTCTACGGTCTTGTACTATAGCATTATTTAAATTTACGTAGGAGAAGCAAATGATGTTATTCAAGCCAAATAAAAGCATTTTCTTTTTAATCTGTATAGAACTATAAAAAACCTAAATTAAGTAATGTGTCTTATGCAGTATCTTGTTGATGCGGATTCAGGTAACTTAATGAATTTAACTAGAGCAAAAGGAAGCATGCTGATGACCCATGTTTTAAACAGTTATATTTTCTAACTAATTTTGGAACTTGACATCTAAACATTGGGATTTGGTAATCCCAGTGTGGTTCTCCAGTCTTCTCAATTCGTACCAACAGGAGCAAGCAAATAAAGTTGTTTTCTTTTGGTTTTGATTTTATTTTATTTACAGGTTGTGTGTTTTATAGACTAAACTTTTAAAAGTTTCAGTTATTTAATAATTTTACTTTTCAAGTTCTAAATGACATAATTATATTAGAACTTGACTACTGAAAACATATATAGCGTAACACTGCCATTCGATAATTTACTGCTTTGGTTTAATCTTTGAATTCTCAGTAAATAAAAGGTGCTGTATTAAACACTCTGAATGACAATCTGAAATATTTTATGTACATGTCAAATTATGCTGCATGGATAAACTCTGAGGATTAGAGACACAATAGGGCTTTTTTAGAGATTCTATTTCACAGTCTCTAATCTTAAACATTTTATCTCCTACTGTTTATGCTCTTCTTTAAAACTGTAAGAGTATGTATTTGCATTGCCTTTTCATGGAAAAATGACCTACCAAATGTAAACAAGGCATCAGTCCTTTGTGAGAGAGATAATGCTTCCACTTGTATTATATAGGCATTAGTAATTGTAACAATATTCTGTACTGGTAAGGACTTGAGTCAAGACTTCCAAAATAGGATAAAGTTCTACTCAGGCTATATGTTTACAGTTACTGTCAGAGCAATTAATAAATTGCAATTTCTTTCTGTAATGACAACTTTATCATTTATTTATGTTGTGGTTTATATTTGTTTTCTCTATATTTCCTTTCCAGTCATATTACTAGTGAAAAAGGAGAAGGAGGGAAAAAGACAAAGAGTTGTTTACCCTTGTTATTAAAATGTGGGAACAAGGTTACATGAGAGTAATATATTATTGTGGGAATTGGTTAGACACCAGCCTGGTTAAACACTGAGGTGAAAAACAAAGTTTTCACTTGAAAAGCCTTCAGGGTTTTTTTCTTGATTTCTAAAATGTAGACAGAAAAATATTACAAAAACAACCTTCCGTACCACTGTTGTCATGTCTGGTCTTGGTAACTGGCTTTGCAAACTTATCAAGGACCAGGATCACTTGCCAGAAGGCTCTGCCAAGTAAAATTCATGGCTGATTTATGGCATGGGATCCAGGATGAATCCATTTGTGCATAGCAGGAACATACGATTTTGCAGCTTTTCCTGCTTAAGCTGTAACCGTGCTTCACAGTATCTAGGCGCAAATTCTTGCAAAGAGTATTTACCATCCATGGGGGAAAAAAAATAAACATGTGACCAGAAAATGTACACTCTGTAAGATCTAGGATGGGCTGTGTTCTGGAAACATCCACTTCCACTGTCAAAATGGCTGAGGGAGCTCTTGTAATAAGCATCAGCACCAGTCCTACTACTTACTCTTAGAGCAGATATTTGTGTAACCAGATAGCCATATGTTCAATGACCACCTTTCTGATATATATTTTATATATATTTATTTATTTATTTATTTATTATTTTAATAGGATGTTCAAAAATCTCCAGAGAGAAGTACTTCTGTCATTCACCAAGCATGGAAGTAAATAAAAAGTTGGGTCAGGCTGTAAAATTCTGGCTTAACTCTGAGAAACAGGCATAATTGAATGTATAAAGGGAATGAATTCTTGAAAGTTTTTTTTGTTTTTAATTTTATGTAGGCAAATCCAAACATGAAAACAAAACCAAAGCAAGAGCAGAATAGCAGCTGAGGGTTATTCAGTCAAATCCATATTCAAAAACTAACTCTTGCCAGTGTTGCCACTGCTCAAGTGGCCAAAAGACCAACAGCATCCAGGCTTGTATCAGAAATAGTTTGGTCAGCAGGACTCGAGAAGTGATCGTCCCCTGGTACTCAGCAATTATGAGGTCCCATCCTCGAATACTGTGTTCGGTTTTGGGCCCCTCACTACATGAAAGACATTAAGGTACTAGAGAGAGTTCAGAGAAGGGCAACAAATCTGGTGAAGGGTCTGGGGCACAAGTCTTATGAGGAGCAGTTGAGGGAACTGGGGCTGTTCAGTCTGGAGAAAAGGAGGCTGAGCTGAAACCTTATTGCTGTCTGCAACTACCTGAAAGGAGGTTGTAGCATGGAGGGTGTTGGTTTCTTCTCCCAAGTAAGAGGAAACAGGATGAGAGGAAATGGCCTCAAGTTGCGCCATGAGAGGTTCAGATTGGATATTAGGAAAAAATTCTTAATAGAAAGGGTTGTCAGGTATTGAAACAGGCTGCCCAGGGAAGTGGTGGAATTCGCCATTCCTGGAGGTGTTTGAAAGACCTATAGATGAGATACTTAGGGCCATAGTGACAGTGTTAGGTTAATGGTTGGACTCAATGATCTTGAGAGTCTTTTCCAACCAAAATGCTTCTATGATTCTCTGATATTATTTTCTTCCCTGGGTTTCTTTCTTCTGAAAAAAAACCCTCCAAAAATCTGAAGAAATAGTAGGATGCAGTAGCAGTAGCTAACAAGGTCTCCAGTGAGAATCTTTCCTTTACTCTTAGTTTGATATTGAGAAAATTATTCTTAATTTATAATTATAATCTTTGTTTTCTGTTGTTTACAGTCACTCGTTATTCCTTGCAATAGAGGCAGGCAGGTACCTGTTGTTTCTGTCCTTGCTATTACTGCATTACTAATGTTCATCACAACATTTTTGAATATTTATGTGGTTTTTTAAATATAAGAAATTGCAAATGATAAATATTATCTCTACAACTAGCTTGTCTGGAGAAAGTTCAGGCTACCTGTTCTGTAGGATGGAGTCTAACTGGAGTTCTGGCATATGGATTTAGATGGAAAACTGGCCATTGTGGGTCCAAGCTGAAATATAAATTGCATGGAATTGTCAAGTGCCTTTCCTAATTTTTAATTCATAAGCTACTACAAAATCATTACCAGAAATGTGCAGATTTCTTGAAAGGACTCAGCCTCTTCCCCTGACCCTGAAACTTCTGTTGGCAGTGGACTAAGCACAACAGAAGTCAGTATCAGAATGTTCATCCAAGAGTCTGCATGCATGACGGGAATTGGAGTGATTGTGAGATGAAAAATAATGATAACATTTGTTATTTGTAAAATTGAATAGAATTTCAGTTTGAGAGATATTAGATGTTAATTTTTAAAGCATATGTTTTGGGAATGGTTATTTGGAAAGCCCACCCACCTTTGACAAAGATACAGATTTCCAAGGAAAACACACTAACTCTGAAAGCATCCAGAAGATAAGGCATATATGCCCAGCCCAGATCCATTTCAAACAACCATAACTGTTGACCCAAGCAAATTAATAATATTAAGGTCCTACAATGGCTTTGAGAACTAAGAGGTAGCCAGAAGAAACTCAGTATCTGCACTATTGTTAACAGCAGCATTACAACAAAGGAAAAATGTATACACCAAGAGTATGTTGTTCTGAACACAGTGGCATAGGTCTGAGGAACCTAGTAGTTGAGATGTTGAGATATCTTATTTGTTTACAGAGAAAACATTGGATTTGTCAATAAACATTCCCAATTTAGAATGGTAAAAGTAGTATTGCTAAAAATTACATAAGTTACATTTGTTTAGCAAAGAAAAAAATGTGTCTCCCAAAAGACTTAGGATCTGCTTTCACAAAGGCTTGACTTTCTCAGCAGCTGCGTCATTCCAGTTCTTTGAAAATTAGCCTCCCATTTATCCATTTAAAGTGAAAGGGCAGAAATGTACAACCAGATGGTTTTTTTAGGTTTGTGATAATACCCTGTTCTCACTCTTTTGAGCATGGCACATTCTGAAAGCAAAATGTCTGTGTTAGAAAGAATTCCTCTCTGATAGAATTTAGACCACAGCTAAAGTGAATTGGGTGTACTCAAAAAGAGCCTGAAAAAGAAATAAAGAGAAAAACTTAAGGAATCTGTCAGTATACCAGCATGATTCAATTTGCTGTTGCTATTCTATTGCAATTTTTAGAGTTAATTTAAAACATGAGTAGCTGATTGCATACTACATTTATTAGAGCATAACCTGTAGGAGTGAAAACACCAAAATCCTTTTGTTGTTACTACCAACAAAAATTACAGAGCTTGTCTAGCTGGTACAGTTAAAATAATGAGAAATCAATGTATTTATAAGCTGTCTTCAATGTTAATAAGAATAGAAATGGAGCACAATTATAATGAATATTTCTTGCTGAGAAAAATGAATAAGTAAACTGTGGTTAGTGTTGGCTACTTTGAACTATTATTTATTCCCTATCCAGGAAACATTTCCTGAAAAAAAATGCTTGGTTTCTGCTTATTTCTAAAGCTTAGAGAAGATAAACAAGCAACAGTCTTGGCTTCTAGCTTTAATTAACAGTTGAACATACGAGAAATGTAACCCTAGGTAACAGAATGTGTTTAGGTATTCCAGAAACACATATATAGCCAAGTCCCAATTAGTCCCAAATGACATGTGGAAAGAGTTGTGTGAGTAAACACAAACTGTGTTTAAATGAAGACATATTCCATCAATGAGGCTGCCACAAAAGAAAAAAAATAAAATAAAGAGCCAACATTATCTTCAATAGCTGCAAGTACTGACCTGCAAACATGGTTATACTTTCTGGTACAAGCTGACTCATCTGAAGTCAATGCAAATGCTTGTTTATAGGCAGTGTAATGGAACCATTATTTACCGCCGTGCAACTGCCTGACATTATGGGCAGGCTGCTTTGAAAGGATTTTAAAGAACTGAAGAACGCTAATAAATATTCTTCAGGAGAACAAGCATCATCTTTGGCAAAAGTGCAGTAAAATTCTCTGAGGGCTCTGTCTGTGTATAAATATAACCTCTACATCCCGTTGCACTTGATGCAAATGAAACCAGAAATTTTTCTTATCAAAGATGGCCACTACTGCCATCCAGCACATTCACAGTAGACAGGTCATCACCTCAAGGTTTGTGAGCTTGTGCTGTCAAGTAGCTGCTTTGAAAACAGCAACAAAAGTTACTACTACCCTTGCATATTTATTTTCCAAGTGTGCAGGTATAATTGACATGCATGTTTAAACAAATATACTTGTGGGCAATAGTAAGTATACAGGGTGATCATTGTTGCCAAAGATAATATTGATGCCTGATTTAGCTGCTTGGTGAACTATAGTTTTGCTTGCTAGCCTGCTCTGCTTGCATTTAACTACTCTTAAGTGATTATGAATTGTGCAATTCAAAAATAAAAATATTGTGGCAACATTTTCCTTAGAGTTCTTAATCATTTTGTTATTATAACAAAATTTTAATAGAAAGAGAAAGAAATTCCTAGACAGCTCAAAGGTTAAAAGGGAGAGAGATGGTAACTTTCTGCAGGTCAGAGAAAACGTCATTGTCAGTATGAAAACATTTAGAAGTATGGAAGTGCATTTAGCATGCTGCAACAGCTTTTAAGACTTAGGTAAATTTGCTTTAGCATTTATTTATCTTAGAGTTCTTAACTTTTATTTCTCTTGCTGGGTCTGAAAATGGAAGGCCAGTGTGAACAGACCATAACAATCCCCCCTGGGAAGTGGTGGATCCCCAACACTGGGCACTTTAAAGATTCAGCAGGACAGGGTGCTGGGCCACCTTGTCTAAGCTGTGCGTTTTTCCAAGAAAGGTGGTCAAGACCAGGTGATCCTTGTGGTCTCTTCCAACCTTGTATTCTATGAAAATACTGTGACAAGGACGCTGGAAAGTTAATCTCAAATAGTGCATAAGGACAGGGAGTTGAAAGATATTGTTCACGATTTACTAATGTAAATCACCTATTGGTCCAAACTCTTAACACAAAATATACAAATACTTGAGAGTGCCCCGAAAACCACAACATTTTAAATAATGCTATTCCTAGGACAGTCTGAAAGACAGTTATATTTTTGGCTTCAGAAACTTGAACTGCTTTCTCTTGCTGTAGCTGTGCCACTAGAGCATGTATTAAAAAAGAAAGACAGCTTTATATAGCATGGCTCTTGCTGATCTTATGAGACAATAAAAAGGAGGTTGGTTAGTGTTTCCTTGTTTAGGTCACAAAGCTATTGTTTCTATTGATTTTATGTAAAATGACATTAAAACCAGCAAATCCAAGCAATTTAGCTTACAATTAAATGGTTGTAATAAAATCCACAGTCTTCTGCTTCTCTAGGACTGGTCAGGTCTAACCTGAACATTTAAAAACCTCCTTCTTTTAAGTTGCATTTATTTCAGGTAAAATCTTAAGTATCCATTTACTCAGTTCCTTTGCTCCTCGTTGCACAGGTGGAAATAAACTTAGGTATGCATGAAGGTACATGGGCAAGCTGTGCTACAGGAGAAGGTTTTGTATGCCTTTGAGAACTTTTTGTCTTGTTCTTGAGGGAAACAGCTGTGATAGCCGTCATAGCATTCTAACCATACTCAAATTTGCCAGTCTTTTTTTTAACCTCAGCAGGGAACCAAGAGAAGGTACTGACTCCTAAAGCAATGAGATCTTATTTTTCTAGAATATGGGGACAATATGGAGATGTATGAGATGATTTCTTAACAGTTTCAATAGTACAAATGCCTTTTCTGTGGTGGCAGTTTTAGCACTCTTATCTAGAAAATAAAATACATCAGAGGGTAACATACTGACATGAATTTTACTAGGAAATTACTATATTTTTTTAAATTTATTTTTAATAAAAATTGATACCTGCCTGTAGCATAGTTTTTTGGCCTATAAGTACAAATTTTATAGATTAGAGTAAGAGATTTGATGAGAATCATGGTTAGATGAAGGCAGTTCTGCAATGTGATTTTATATCTTGCATAGCCAGGACAAGCCAGATATTCTCAAATAATATCTGCATGACAGCCAGATCCAGAGGAGATATATTGTTATCTGTGATCCTGAGACATCATCCCACGAGTTATTACTTATTTTATCTGAACCTGTTCCCTCATTCTCATATATAACATAAATAAAAACTTTAATAAGACCAACCGAACAGTTTGAATCTGCTTTTGCTGAAGGTGACAGTATTCTCCT
Source organism: Nesoenas mayeri (assembly GCF_963082525.1). Taxonomy (NCBI): domain Eukaryota; kingdom Metazoa; phylum Chordata; class Aves; order Columbiformes; family Columbidae; genus Nesoenas; species Nesoenas mayeri. The sequence goes on along the minus strand of NC_137543.1, from coordinate 32,057,076 downwards.
GTAATACCTGCATAGCATCCCTTCCTTGCTATGCTCTCTCAGTACAAGAGTAATGCTCACACTGAGATCAAATGCCACACTAAGCTTCTGGAAAGGAAGGACAACCCTTTATTTTCCTGGCAGTCAAGTAAAAATGCCAAGTGACAGAGAACCAGAGAGGAAGTTAAATTCTTTTGAAAAGAGAGATATTTCTGACAGTTTTTGTGCTGGATGCCTGCTCTGCTCTTCTAAGTAGCATGTATGCTTGCCAAAAAAACACTACCCTAAACAAACCAACAAACCAATTTCTATGTCAGATGTAATTGAGAAGAAAAATGAGGTAACCTAAAACCCTATGGAAGTGATCCCCTGCTTGGCCTAAATTGATGACACTGGATTCTCTCCATTTTTCACTGTGGACTGATGAGACTTCCGTAACATGATAGAAAATGCTGCACAGGATCTCAGTAACAGTTTTGGCATGACAGGATTTCAACAGAGGGCCTATGGGGAAACTTGACTCCTTAGAACAAATGTGAGACAGAGAAATACTTCTCATCATGGTGCAGCATAGCTCACCACTGATCGCTTTTTTTTGCTTTTTGTGCCTTTCTCATCTTATTTTCTGAGCCCTTTTTTCCATTCAGTATATGGTCATATCCTTATATCATCCTTGGTGAGAGTTTCAATTCACATTTTGTGTCAAGCAGAATTATTAAATCTGGAAAATGCCTCCAAAGCAGCATACATATCAGCTTTTCCTTGTCTCACAAGTGGCTGTTTGAAACCCTTCATTCCAGTTTTACCTTTTTCTGAAGTTTTTGGTGAATCTTTGATTCTTCCTGTAGTAATGCTAAATTCTTCTCTCAAATATTAGTTCCAAAACTTGTCTTGCAGATTACTTTACTAGTTAACAACAAAATTGCATTTGATCCAAATAAACATGAAGCAATATGAAAGTTCAGTGCTTGCCTACAGCAAAAATATTAGTTCGTATAATTATTTTCACATCTCAATGTCACTTTGTTTAAAAATGTGTGATATTTCTTTCTGCAGTGTATCAATAAACTGAGATTGGATTATTCCTTTTAATGGGTGAAACAATATATCTTATTTTCAGACACTTATTTTTTGAGAAGGTTACTCTGCCACGAGATAGGCACATTTTAACCTGTTAATATCTCCCCACTTGTGGCAGGATGCAAATCCCCCTCTCTCCCCCTCCCTCCTTCAGTATGGAAAGAGTAGGTACATCTCCCTCTCTCTCTGCTACTTGAGACTAACAGCTTCCTTTGTTTTGCCCCAGAGCACCCTGGCCAGGGCCATTAGGAGAAGGGAGTGCCGAGGCGCCACTGAGCTGCTGGGCACCTGCGGCCAGTGTGGGGGATGTTTGGAGGCTTCAGGGGCACCCACAGCCAGGGTGGGGGTGCAGAGAAGCTTCTGGAATGCCTACAGTCAGATCTGATCAGCCTATAAAAAACGAGATTCTCGTCGAGACTTCGCCCATTGTCGCGGGTCTCTCGGAGCACGAGTGAGATGCTGCCACTGAGACCCCCGCCCTGGGATGGAGACTCCGCTTGCCTTGCCGACATGTGTGTAAGTAAATTAACCCTCACAGGATTGCGAGTGTATTTATACTTTCTGTGCACATATGCACGTATAACTTTCCGTGCTCAATATGAGCATGTGTAAAATTAATCCTGACATAATCGCGGGTATATTTTCCTCCCGTGCTTCCACATAAGCATGTGTAACTTTCCATGCACATTTGCACATGTAACTTTCCATGCTCAATACGAGCACGTGTATAAATTATTTATTCGCACAGTCATGAGTGTATTTTCCTCCCGTGCTTCCGCATAAGCACGTGTAATATTCTGTGCACATTTCCACGTGTGTTAACCCTCTCGGGATTGCAAATGTATTATAAATCTACCCTTGCAGAATCGCGAGTGTACACTTTCTGTACTCACTACGAGTACGTGTATCTCTTTAAAAATAATCCCACACCATGTTCAGGCAAGTGTGTTCTCCTCCAAGACTCAGGGACGGCTCCGGCATTGTTTTGGGTGAAATCATGTGCATGCACTCTATGGACCACCTGTTGTATTAGTTGCTGCCCCTTAACAATTTTCCTCAACTGATATCTGAACCTGTATTTAAGTTACTTTTGGAGTGCTAAAACCCTGTTTCTCACTGGTTTAATAAAAGTTGTTTTGGACCCTATTGTCCCTTAAACTAACCTCGGGGTGCCTCCATGACACCACTGTAATGATATATTTTCATTGCTTGAGTGGAATAGTGATAATTTTCAACTATCCACTCCACCTGCTTTTCTCTGCAGATGGATTGTTCAGTTGACTGCAGTAGAGGGCAAATATGCACCACTCACTGGGCTATTCTTAGAAAGGCAAAAGTACAACGCCCTAAGAGATTGTCATAGTTATTTCCATCATGTCTTCATGCTAATGTAGAAACTTTCTAAAAATAGTCACAAAATTGAGGAGAAATCTACTTCTCTTTTTCCCTGGAGCTTGCTACAGTTTAATGTCATTTGTATGGTTATTTCTTGTAGCTCCTTTATGGTCCCTAGGGGTACCTCAGCCATGAACCAGTATACACTAGAAAATCACTAGCTAACACTGCAGAGGGAACAGGTTAATAATTTTCTGGTTTTCTATTAAATTTGACTTCCAGCTTGGGGTCAAAAGAGGAATAAGTTAGGGAAATCACCTCAGGCGACACTGAATTGTACTGATGCTGCTTTGGCTCAAAATGCCAGAAGAGAAAGGAGAAATAATGCATCAGAGGGCTTGCAGCCAAACACTCATTTAGTCTAAAGGGAAAGAGCAGCGGATGTATAGTGAAAAATGTTAACATCTAATAATATACCATTTTCTACTGAAAGACCTGAAACAGAATCAGTTTATGCATCTTTTACAATGGTGAGTTTGAGCATAAGGGAAAACAACTTATCTCTCATTTTTGCTGTAAGCAACTAGAGCTGCCACACGGCTGTTATCTTCTCATTACACTGAAGGCCAAAGTGGCAGGTGGAAAGCCAGAGGGTGATTTTTTCCAAATGTTTTTCAGGTTAGGACATATCACATACTAGTGGCCTGGAACATGGAAGGGAATTTCCAAGTTGGGAGCAGTGAAAAGCCACTAAGCCCTATGGATCCTGTATGGGCTTTATTTGCCATCCTCCTCTTTTTGATACTGCACTGCAAGGTTTTGGGGAGCTACTGCACACATCAACGATACCAAAAAAACCCAAAACCCCTAAAATGCAGAGTCTCCTGTATAAGGACAAAGTCACCTTACATAACACTAGCTGTTGACGGTGAGCCAGAGTGACTGGATTTTTTTAATTTGAATTGAAAAACCTGTAAACCAGACATAAAATATAATGTATTACAGTCATTTATATGTTCTAAAGTGCCCTTCATTCATGGTATCTCAAATGCTTCAAAGAAAGAGATTCAGATGTAAACTAAGAAAAATAATTTTAAGGTCACATTTGAAAAGATAAAGAAATGGTTTTCTTCCATCAGAGAATTCTAGAGAGCTAGATTTTCCCTGTAAATCAGTGATCCTAATAATGGTATAAATTCTTCAGTTGCTCAACTGCCTTCGGCAAACTGAGATGAACTCAGTAACACTGGGCCATGCCCTGGCCAGGCCACCGCTGTAGTTTCCAGTTTCTGGAAATCTTTGCAATAGTTTCAAGTTTATGGAAATCTTTGCAATACTGCCCTTTTCATGGTAGGGAATGGTCTAGGGGAGGTAGGTGTGAGCACATCCTTACAAATTCTGTACCTTTGGCAAACACTCTTGCTACCGCGCAAATGAAATCAATTAATTTAGATGCAAGGTCTGATTTGGTTTTGTTTTGTGACAGGCTTTGATTTCATATGGCTCATTCTACATCTGTTTGCCTGGAATGAATAACGTATCTGTTCTTTTTACTTTCAACCACTAACCAAAATCCATTTGCTGTGTTTCCATTGCATTTCGTCTGCAATTTCTGATGAAATTCTGTGCATCCCTGGCCAACAGAAATCAGCACCTGGGTCATTGAGTCCTAACACTGAAGTTTCAACAGCTGTGGTAAAAAGAGCTTCCAAAATATCTCCATTGTGTCCCCTTCCCACACTTACAACCCCTCAAGCTTCAGAAGGTAACCCACAGAAACAGTTTGGAAAAAGATCCAGATAGTGATTAAAAGGTGGACTGGGTTTTATATGCAAAATATCTGGGTTTTATCCAAGAAAATATTGTAAATAGGCCTCGCAATGGATGTAAAAATAACTGATTTCTGCTTAAAACCCCTATATATTGCTGAAGCAGGGTAAAAAGGTCACATATAAACAAGAATGAGACCTACCAGGGCAATCTATAATCCTCTGCTGTAGGAAGGCACACATCCTTTGAAGTCACCAATTTTGCATTCACTTGCTTTGTGACTGTGCTTTCAGAAATTTACTTTTACGGCTGAATCAAATGTTTGGTAAATGTGTTTAGGCTGTAAACATATTGTGTTGACAAAGATAACACAAATTTGCATCAAAGCAGCTCAGTCATGAGTTGTGTGTAAAACCAGATAATCTAAAACCAACCCTTTCCCAAATTTTTGGTTTCTGGAAAACGTTGTTTACAACTTTTAACAGCTGCTCTCTTTTGGGGGGTGTATGTGTGTGTGTGTGGTGGTGTTTTTTTTTATTCTGAAGTTTATCACACTACTTGCTGTAAAACACCATAATTACATTTTTCTCAGAGTTTTCTCATGGGTTGCCTTCAGCATCTCATATAAATGAACAATGTTTTTCAAGTCTTCTTCCTCTGAACAATCCTATTTAATACATGTGTTCATTGATGCATTGCTGTCTTTGGAAGAGAAATGGTATGTAACAATAATCGCACACTGTCTGCGAAGTGTACAGCCTGGGTAAACTGGCAATGGGTTTCTTTTGCTTGCAGCTGCACAACCCAGTGAAATTCAGGCTTCCTCCTTGCAGCCCAGCTCCTCCCAGTGTTTGCCCAAGACTGGACATCCTCAGAAGTGAAAAAAGATGGACAAGGCCTGCGGAGACATGGGCATTGCTGACCTGTTTCCAGAAAGCTTTCAGGGCACCCATGTGGTCTTTCTGTGTGTGAAAATTTAGTAATGGGGCAGTGGACTGGTTAAATACAGGTAAGCCAAATACTTCTCATGGCAGATAATGTGTGGAAAACTTTGGACCTCCAAAGATTTATAAATATGCATTGAGCCCCTGAACACAGAGTAATAAGAAAACAAAATGCAGTAGCTTCTTTTTAAGGCAGCCATGAAGCAGAAGGTCATACCTGGGGGATATGAAAGCCAGAAGAATCAGCTTAATGTCTAAATCATCATTTGCATGGGAACTCAGAGGAGTGCAGAGGTTGTCTGGGAAGGAGCAAGGTCATGGGCTGCCCCACGCAACCTGGCCAAGGGGCCCCCTGAGGACTGAATGGAGGATGGGGTGCAGCACCGCAGCACAGGGCTTGTCACTGCAGCCTCAACTGCACCTTTTTATCTTGCCTGTTACCCTTTTCCTCAATCTACGTGCATAGTCTTTTCTGAACCTCTGCCATGTCACTACCAAATGAATCTCTCCTTTTCTGTGTATTAAAAAGCCTGTCTATTGTCATAGATCTGTGTTATGCAGGACACAGTGGCACAGCAGATACCCCCAAGGGAGACTTGCCTCAGGAGACTGGCATCACAGTGTGGACAGAGAAGCCAAGGACCATCGTCAGAAGTTCCCCAGGTTACCAAAGATGTGTTTCCATGACACAGTGAACAGGCAGTACTTTATTCCTCTGCTGAAATATTCCTCTGTGAAATATTCACAGACTCATTAACATGCTTATGTTCCCTTTTTGACCTGAAGGTCTTCTAATTATGCCTGACTTCTGTGGAAGTGAAAGATTGTAATACCTGCATTTACAATGATCCTGACCATATCTTGGAGGACAAAACAGGTAGCTTGTTTGCATTGTCTGCATCCAAATTGTTGGGCAAACAAGATGGTGTTCCGATGAGCAAACCTCATCTCCAGTAACGTGGATGTGTGATCCAGAAAAGCGGCAGTTCTTGCATTGTCATCTGTCCCATCTGCCCTGGAAAAGGTAGCTGGAGCCTTGCATTTCCTAAAAAAATGTATGTTCTGCCTATGGGGCTGCTCTGAGAAGTACTTGCAGAGCTTCCAACTCAGGAATGCTCAGAAACATATATCTTGTTCTGACACTTCTAAAGAGCTGTTTGTTTGTGAAATAAAGTAGTTAAACCCTTGAAAACAATGAAAAACCACAGCAATGCTTCATGTGCTGCAACTCATATTCAGTAGAATGTTTCTGCCTTTTAGCTGGGAAGGGCTGGAGCTCATTCAGTGAGGCCAGACCGTAACCCTGTTGTTTTCATGTCTAGCTCTCTACAAGTGCAGCCTGCCTGTCAGGGAGGTGTGATGCCACCCAGCCTTTCACAGGACTGCAAACAGCACACTTGCCACTGATCAGCTGAGGAGTCTACCTAGCTGCATGTGGTTAGAGAAATGTTGTAAGGCTGTTCATGAGGGTGTCTGTTGCTTCTTTTTTTCCCCTGCGCTTAATGTGTCTTGCCACCAGTCCAGTCTCATGATCTGCCTTTGATGATGCCACTCATCTCCACAGTGGAGGCTGCACTGTGCAGTGCTTCACTAATGCACTGATAGCACCTGTCCAGGTGATGCCACACCATTTCCTCTTCTGCAGGTGTAGAGTCTTCCTTACCCCCGTACTTTGAGCAGCTCCAGCACTTCAAAGAGGAGAGCAAGCAGAAGTACCACTGGCTGCAGAAAAGAGGAAAGGGCATGTAGCCCACCTCCAGCCTTTCCAGGTTGTCACTGCTGGGACAGGGCCAAGACAACAGTGAAGGCTATGAGATTGCAGCTAATAATTTTGGTTTCAGTGGGTGTTGGGGACACCTGAATAAATGTGTCATTGATATTATTGGTATCAACAAGACACTATTGGAGTAGAAGTATGTTGTGCAGCTCTGCTTAAGTCTGGAGCAAGTGCCTGATGCCAGGAATGAAGGAAGGAATATTTTACTACGGGCAATGCTGTTAAATCTTTATCCAGACTGGGAACCAGTTTCCTTTAGTGAAACACTGCACTAGCTCATATGCTTCTTGAAAACGGCCTGAAGGAAGCCTAAACAGTGCAGTCCACTTTGCCATTTTTCACGAGAACAGTCAGTACAGTTTATTTATAGTTTACTGATCTGGTTTTGAGCTCAGCTATAGTCGCCCAGAACCAGTATTGTAAGTTCATAGAAGCAACAAAGCTGTGTCCCCTCTCTCCTGGGTATTCCTTTCTCTAGAGACAGTAGTCCCTACAGAAACAATCCAGTTACATGGTTCTATTTGACAGTTTTACAGCCATCATAAATAACATGAAAAGATCTTAATACAAACCAATTCTGGTATCCTGCCCTCTTCTGCCTCAGGTCAGACCGAAGACTGCATGAAGTTCAGCACAGCTTAAGAAAACATTCATGTGAACATGCTCATAGCTTAAAAGTAGTCAAGATTAAGGGCCCTTTGTTTGCTGGAGATTCTTTAAAAATATGTTTTCCAATACAAAATGGGTTCTTTGTAAGTAAAATCTATTTAAACAACTGAAAAAAAAAAAATAAAAGAAGAAGGAAGAAAAGAAAATAAAAAGAAATGTTTTGAAATTGCCGTACATGGAAATCTTTTAAAAAACAAATGTATCTGTTCTTCTCTGTAAAGAATTTTTCTTTACAAATTTAAGCTGACTACAGTAAAACTACACCAAGTGGCCAAAATTCAGTCAGAATGCAACACTTCAATAATGCAAAACATTTACTTCGGTTTCATTGATTTATGGAACATTTTTAAATTATCTTCATCTTAATTGTCAGTAAGACATTTTCCCAATAGTTTGGATGTCTTTTAAGGGGAGAACTGAAGCACAGAATCACAGGATAGTTGAGGTTGGAAGGCACTTCTAGAGGTCCCTCCAGTCCAAACCCTCTGCTCAAAGTAGGGTCAGTTCAAGCAGGTTGCTTAGAACTTTTTTTCATCTATGGTAAATAACTTTTATCAGAACATGTCTTTTTTTTTTCTTTTTTTTTTTTTTTTTACTATGTAAATGTAACTGGAGAGAAAAAAAAATTAATCAAGCCAGAATAGATTCGTACAACAGTGAAGTAGAAAGCCAGTCAATACCCATCTTTTACACACATGATTTCTTCTTCAACCACAAAGTAAACAGAGCCTGGTGTTTTGTCTTGTAGAGTGCTGTTGCAGTTACAGAAAGCCTTCTTTTCTTTGGGGTGAAGACTCATTACCCAGTAGCACCAATGTTCACTGATCAGCTTCTTTGAACATACATGCTGCGATTTCAGAAATTTTCTGTCCTGCTTGTGTTGCATAGAAAATGATACTATGCTGTACATTGCTCTAAGGAGAATCATGGCATGTTGAAGGACTGGCTTCAGTCTCCCAGTGAGTAAGAGGTACGGGACTAGAGAGCAGATTTCTACAATCTCTCTAGGCAGCAGAGCATTCTACTGGCCAACTGGAACTGCGGGTTCACACAATCACTGTGACCTGAAGCACCTCAGATACGGCAGAACATGCCAAACTGGGGTAATAGAGAGCTGAAGAAGTCTAGTTTTGATTCTGCTCTAGGTTTTGTGGTGCAACCTCAAACCAGAAGTTTTACAATATGAAAGTCCTGGATTTAAATAGATCTGCTGAAAGCTACTATGCTTGTACTCTATTTCAATGTGTCCTGAAAACACTCAAATTCTGCCAATGGCTTCACTAGGAACAGAAACTGTCACTTTAGAGGCTATAGTAGAGCCTTTTTGTTTATCTAATACCATCATGAGTATTGGAAGGGGGGTGATTTCTAGAAAATTCATTGAAAATTTCATTAAAAAGATACAAGCTATTGGTTGAACATCTATGAGTATTTTAATTTGTCCAAACTGTAATGCTGGGGGCATCCAGAATGTCAGCTTGAAATGTTTTGGATGTATCGTCAAAATCCCACCTGGTGAGATCATACTTCCAATTCTGTTAAGTCAACCATGCATTATAAAATAGTATTAATTCATTGCTATGCCATAATTCATCTCACTGGATTTTCAAACATTCTTCGAGTGTCATATATGTTCTGAAAATACTGAAATAGGGCAAAATAAAAGATTTCCAAACATTGTTCACTTTCATATGATTTATTTTGTTCTTTATTCTACTGTCATTATTCTAAGATAGCACACTTAATATTATTAAGTTTTAAGGGCAGCTAAAACTTTTAGAATGTTGCCAACAGCATTTATCTCTGGATATAGCTATAAAGGCAAAATTGTGAAGGTTTTACTTCATTTTAGCCTGTAGCTTTGCTGTCTGTGTCATTTGGTTTGTAGACATTTTTCATAGCATATATATCTTCAGTAAGACAAGAAACAGGTTTCTTACATCATCATCATGATACAGTAACAGACCACAGCAGGGGCACATTGCTATAGCACCTTTTTTAAAATGTAAAATAAATACATTCTCTGTGTTCAGAACAAGACGAGGGAGGCTCAGAGGGAAATAAGTCTTCAGAAGTTGAAATTTTTCTTTCAATAATTATTTTAGAAGGACAGATTTGGCAGTTCCCTAGTCCCTGAAGAAAAAGGACAACCTGAAATTCTCACAGATGTCCCCAAATCTGTCTTCAGCCCACAGGAAGAAGGAGAAGCCCAGCCTACCTCATGCAGTGCCCTTGAACTCTGCTAGGACTGTAGGTCTGAAGCATCACCTCTGGAAGTTGTATCCACTTGCTGGCTAACAAAAGATGCTCATACCAAAGGGTGATTTGGTCTGATGTTTGAGCAGGCATAAAATGTGTAACAGAAAAGTATGAAGGTGAGGTGACAGGTGAGGAAACATTTGAGGTTCAGGCCACTGATAAAAAACCAAGAGGAAGAAGCCACTGCTAGACTAAAAGAGGGAAAGCAAGTTGTTCTTGTTAGTGAGATCAGTGAACAAATTGCATACCATCTGCAGTGCAGAGATACAAATAACTCACACAAAATAGCCTGGTCTAAGGAGTAAGCTTCTGAGCATAATCTGGAAGTACAATTTTACCAATTGTAACCAGGGTTTTGCAAGACTGAAATGGTGAGCAATAATAACAGTCAGGGAGGATGACAATGTGGGTCCTTCCTGTGGTATGGCTGGCTGCAGAAAAAACATTAGACCACTTTGGACAGACAGCCACATCTGTGCCCCTCATCAGGAAGAAAGCCACAGCTATGTGGATCTTTGTATTAAATTATAGATTGTATTATAGTATTCAGTTAGAAGTGGTAAAATGAAAAGCTTCAGGACAGGTGCCTGAAATGTTAGGGGAAAGTAACTACTTACTGCAGTTCAGGATCAAATGAAAAGTCATACTGGCAAGGGAAGAAAACGTTCTGTTGAAGCAAATGTTAAAATACAGAAATATATTTCACCTGGCAGCTTGTCGCATTTCACCAAAGTATCTGAGTAGGCAAGTGAGTTCATAGCAGAAGTTGAAGAGATGCCTGCTCTGGTGTCCAACTTGATGGCAACAGCAGAGGGTAGATGGGGATGCAGATCCTTGCAGACAACCTGTGGGTACGGTTATTCCTCAGCCTTTCATCACAAAAAGAAAAAGGAGAATGAAAAATGAAGAAAGTGAGTGAGAGATAAAAGAGATGGCATATAAAGCCATGAGGTAGTAGATAAACCTCCAAGCACACATTGAACAGCTGCACACATACTTTCCACAGAGCCAAATCTAGAGTGAAGAAGAAGAAAATGAAGGGAAATAGCCCGTATTTTTTAGTGGAAGTTTTTTGGACTGCAAATAACATTTGAGGATAATGCATAACAGATGGTATTTTAATGGGAAGGGAGGCAAGAGGAAATTTACAGTATATAAACTGTTCTATGAAATATCAGGGCAACAGAAAGCACTGAAGGGATTAGGAGTAGCTAATACAGCTACAGAATGATACAGGAAGTGAAGAAGCTGTGGCCTGCTTGAAGTAACTGAGGATCTGCAAGAGTTTGATAGAGTTTGATATGTTCTGGACAAGTGGTAAAGAGAAGAAGGTATGCAGTGACGTTAATGCATATGAGGAAAGAGTCAAAACGTACAGAGAGGTAGAGAACATTAGCACAGGTGCAAGGCCAATGCACAGACAACCAGGCATAACATAACAGAAGCAGTGTCTGTAGGAGCACTGCAGAGACCTTTATCTAAATCCCAGCAAAAAGAAGGTTAGAAATCAGAAGAACTATATGGGGATGCATCTATGGAACAAAGGAACAAAAACTTATTTCTACTGCTTTCAAATCTAAAGGAACAAATAAGAAAAGGGTAGTACTATACTCACTGAGAAAGTAAATATACAAAAGGCAGCCAGCTACATGCTACAATTATAACCCTCTGAAACACCTCTAGTCCCCCTTCATGTGCCCCTTGGTACTACAAGTTTTTGGCTGTTGGGTACATGTGTAACCACATGAGGCCGTGACACCATTAAGGCACTTGGAGTGTTCAGCCACACTTGATTCTTGATAGGATCATCACACCAGGACCTTCAGTGGTCTCCCCTGTAGATCCAGCTTCCTGAGGGAAAGGTAGAAGGACCTCGAACCACAATTACTCATTTTCCAGCAAGGTGTTCTTAGAATCCATTGATAAGGTGTGCTTAGGTAGGGAGCTTTGCTATTAGGTCTACTCCATTTGTACGAATGTATTAATCCATTAATCTACATTTGCTGGACCCAAGAAGGCAAATCTAGCCCACCTCTCAAAGCACTAAATTAGGAGTGAGTATTAGCAGATAAACTTTTGAATATTAAGAAAACCCAGAAATCTTCCTGGGGTAGCCTTACTCAAGGATTAACCTCTAATACAAGAAAGTGTATGTAGAAGTTTGGAGCTGAAGTGAGCAGCAGAGTGTTACCTAATGTCTGAAGACCACAAAGGAAACCTAAGTAAAAGCAGAGTGACAGTGCCCAACCATGAGCTCTCCTCTCCTGAAAGCCATAACCCAACTAAGCATCATCTATGCTCTAAATGCAATACATGATGAGAATAATGTAGCAACCACAGAAACCTGTCTATGGAGCCAATAAACAACGTAGCTGATAGAAAATACCAAGGGAAGTAGAGTTTTGGAAGTATTGCATCTGAATGTGTATCATACCCAGGCTGGAATAGCAGCTCCTTAAATCCAGGGGTCACAGCTCCGATTCTTCCCCTGAAGCCCTGTTGATGTTTTTGGTTTTTGGTTGTTTTTGTGTGGATTTTTTTTTTGTTTGTTTGAGTTTTGGTCGGGTTTGCTTGCTTTGTTTTTTCAGGCCACAGATGAAAGAGAACAAGGCACTCCCTTTTAAATTCAAAGTCCAGAGATTAGGGTAGTTAATTAAGAAGTGATAGCCTGCCTTGCCTTCCTCTCTTACAAGACAGTATTTCAGCAGTCTGGAGAAGACTGGATGCTATGAAAAAGGAAATGGATAAAACATAGATTTCTTGTGGAAAAGAGGCCAGTTTTATTTAACTTTTAAAAATGGAAATAAATATCTTGGAGGCTGTTTATTTGACAAGCTAAAACATTATGAAATTAATTATAATGAATTTAAAAGCAACAAGAATCGTCAAGCTGGAGTCAAGCTGAAAAGACAAAAATGAAAAAATAAGCATTTCATAAAATTAATTCCTTATGTCTGTAGCTAAATATATTTTCATGCATCTGTTGTATTCTTTTCAGCAGTTATTTAGCCAAATGTAGAAGGAAACTATCAAGCCCCAGTGTGTGTTGTTAATATATAACTCACACTTTTTAATTGTTCTGTATTAGGTTCACTGCATGTATACAGCTCCTGCTAATAGCAAGTAATGTTGCGTTAATGGGATAGTGCAAACACATTAAAGGCCATATAGACCTCCAATCAACGAAGCCTTGAGAATTAACCAACTGAGATACTACAGCCTGAGTATAGTGGTGTTAGCTTGTCCTACACATTTTCCTAGCATCTAGAACTAGCTTGTCCCTATTAAATTGCCAAATATAATTACTACAACAGTTTGAGTTACAGAGTCAGTCTGAAAATAACCATAAAGTAGTCTTTATTAACAGATCTACTGCTTCTCAGTACAGACGTGTTCAGTAACTCGCCTAGTTACTGGAAACTTTTCAGTAATATTTTTTCTCTTTTGGCTCTACAGTTCCTTAGCAGTCAAGCAGATTAGGTGGATCCCGCTTTGTTGTGAGCATCTGAAGCAGAATTGTTGTGAGCAATGAATGCACAGTTGCCACTAATGTCTGATCTAGCCTGCTGGAACTCTGGAAATGCTGGAGCTGAGCTGGAACAATGTATGAAAATCAAGTACAGTCTGTGACTGACTATGTCTATAAGTAGCTAAAAAAAAGTCTTTAGGCAGCCTGCTCCTGTATGTCAACAGTAAAACTAACCGAACTGTCAAAAACTATTGCATCTGTAGAAAGGTTAAACTTTCTGGTGAGAAACACATTTCAATTCACTATCAAAAATCAAGACTTATTATTAAATGCTGACGTATGCATCACCTCATTTGTGAAACTGAAGTGGGCCCTCCATATTGTCACATGGCAATTTTGCTAGAGGGTGATTGTGGACCCGTCATGGAAAAGGTCTCATGGCTTTAGAGTAGAAAATAAGGTGTTGTGAAGTTATTATTAAAGTGTATACAGTGTTGAAGGTTTATTAGGGAATTTGTGTAACATAACTGTGGCACTTTAGCAGAATGGATAAAAGGATAAGCAAGATGATGGCTTACAGACTGTTTTATATTTGGTAGTCTTTAAAATTGATGACTTCTAATAACAAATGAAAACTTACACCTCATTTGCAAAAAACCATGGGTCTACTGTTCGTCTCCACACAGGCCGTAAGGGAACAGAAGTGCTGGTGGAGGCTGTGTATACCAAGGGGCAGCTGAAGGCCAGCCAGCCTGGCATGACCCAGCTGCTGACAAACCACTGCTCCTGGAGTGGAGCCTTCATTGCCTTTGTCCATTGTGCCATGCAGTCCTGAGGACTCAAGATTTGACATCTACCCCCATTACACATTCCCCTTCTAAGTAATTTTCTCCATTTTTCTTCAATTGCTGTGTTATGTTCTGCTGTATTTTGTTTTATTCAATGTCAGAAAATTGCTTTAGGTTTTTGGACCTAAAATTTCTTGCATAGAAAGAATGGATCATGGTTGCCTTGGCCTATCTTACCTTTCAGAATATCACAGTACCTGAGATAAAAATGACTTTAACAGAAATATTGAATAATGAAGTATTCATATCAATCTTCTCTTATATTTTGCAGAGGCAAATAAATCAGCATCCTATAGTTCTGCATAACAATCAGTGAATAAAACTGGTAGATGCAGCAAGATTTACTTCCCATTCATGCCAAAAATGGTTTATGACAGTAATCTACTGTTGGTGCTCTGTCTACCTGTAAAATTCAGATACTCTCAAAAATGGGTGAGCTCATATATCCCACAAGTAATTTCGCTACTGTACATAATATGACACAGTGTCCTTGTTAGGCTTTCTGAAATACTGATTGGCTGGCAAAGTGATAGAGTAAAAATATCTATAGAATGGAAATCTGTTTAGTCACGTTCCTCCCCTATCAAATGAAAGGGTTAGAATTTTCAATTTCTTAGCTATGTCACTGAATCAGTCCTTTCCAATCACTTCTCCAGCCTGAATGTACCTTCTTCTGAATTCTTCCTGTTGCTTAGATTGCTCTGTAGGATGGTTTTACTGCATGAAACCTTCACATATCCAGTGTTCTCTCAGCTGCTTGCTTTCTCTTCCACTGGGCCCCATCATAGCTGTTTCTTATTTGCTTGTTGTCTTGAGCTGCCAACAATTCTAACTTAAAAAGTGATGTCCTGGTGTACATATCTAAATGCAGAGCAGATTGCTGAAGCACTGGTGTGGACCCACAGTTCTGAGTTCCCTACCATCCAGGCTCCCTCACTGCTCTGTGTCCTACAGGCAGGCTTGCTGAGCTGGGAGGACAGAGCTGCATGAAGGAAAGGGATGGGACCATTGGTGATGGGTGGGCAAGCAGAGTGGGAAGGGTGGTGTCTCCCTGCCCCTGCTCCTTTGTCTGTCCCACAGTGCACAATAGCTCCCCCAGGCTCCCCTGTTCAGCTGCATCCCACCAGCAGCCTGCTCCTGGGGTTAAGAAGCGGGAAACATGTGTTAGCTGACCCAGGTGGCCACACAGAATTCAGTGACAGTGACAGTGGAATACTTCAGGAAATGTCTTCCCACCTCAACATCCAAAGAACAGAATCGTAGAATGATTCAGGTTGGAAAAGACCCTTAAAATAATTGAGTTCAACTGTATCACAGGTAAAACTTTCTTTAAAGGATGCCTGAGGTCTCAGGTATAAGCTATACTGTTGGCCTGTCTTATTCTTGCACTAAAAGGCTTTCACAGCAGTTGAATGGGTGTGATGAGCCCTCTGTCCTGCCCAGCTCTGCTGGCTGTACCTGCCCAAAGCAGCTGGCAACATAAGAGATCCATGCAGAAGAGCCCACCCTTCTCTGCCACAGCACTGGGGAATGAGATGCTTCTCTTTTCACTCATTCATATTTAGTACCAATCCACTGCCATAATCTTAGTTATTGTTTTACCTTTCATATTGTGGTTTCTTTAGTTTGCATTGAAGATCATTCTCTGAGAAGAGAAAGGTGTCATTTTTGCTTCAAGGCGAGATACAGAAGAATGGAGAATTGCAGTAACTTGCCTATAACTCATAGCCTGGGAAGGATGCAGTAAAGGTTTATGAAGTTGTGAGTGTATGAGGAAAGTGGGTTACTCACCTCATTCATGGTTACTTAGACTCCTTTAATTCAGGAACTAGAAGATGTCAAGTGTGATAATCAGATAGCAAATTCAAAACCAGTGAGGTTCTGTCCCCAGACACTATCTGGGTCATCACAGCTGGGTTGTTTTGTTGGTGTAAAACTTACCTGAACAAATCACACATTAGACAACACTACGGAAGGAAAAGTCCTTCCTGGGTGATTCTGAACTTCAGATTACTGGAAGCTATGAAAATGTCAGAAAAGTAGTGCTTACCATTTGTTCTTTAGGTGTCTACTAATGACCAAACCGGGAATGAGACACTTGTCCTCACCAGACCTTTCCTCTGACCCAGTACATGTCCACTAGTGTCATTACATATCCAGAAAATCTATGCGAGAGCTGTGAATAAAACCTTAGCCGTGCTGCCTTTAGTCAAGTTTTCATGCACAAGTGGTGATGATTCTGCCCAATTCTACGGGCTGCCTTCTTCCATTTTCTGTGTGTTACTAAACTAAAAAACATGGTAAGTTGAATAAATATTCCCGACCTAAATGAGACAAGATAGAAAAAGAAAATAAAACTATGCTAAAATAAGCCAATAAAACAAATATTGCTAACATGGTGAAGCGAACTAAGGTTAGGTTGCAGTGTTGCATGAAGAATTTGATCTCTTGCTCTACTTGAGGTTTCTTGTATATCTGAGGTACATGGCTTATCAGTTTTTGTGTTCCATCATTAACTGTGAAAACCCTTTTCTCTTGTCACAAAAATGATACCATGGTACACCTTTGAAAGGTAACTTTTTGAGAGTTCTCAAGAAAGAAGAGAGGCCTTCAAACCCCCAAGGACAAAGCTATTAAAATAAAAATATTCAAATGAGGTAAGTAAGTATGAATTAAAAAAAAAAGAGGCAGGAACTGGGCCTTTAAAAGTGTTAGCTTTAATTAAAAAAATTGCAATTTCAGAAGCAGTCTCTGTCTGGGTATGGTTTTTCTATGGCATATACCCAAGATTATTGTTGAAAAGTGTCTTTCAGTCTTCCAGTACATTAAGATAAAGTGCTACAGCTTACATTTCCTATTGGCATTTTTTCATTTTAAAAGCATCAGAGCACCAAGAAGGTATTTTAAAATGACATACATTGACTTGTATATTGGTACTAAGATTTTTTCTATACTGCCTGCAAGCAAAAATCACAGAACTATGGTGTTTCCATAGTAACTGCATTTTAATAAGGTGAAATTTCCAGTTTGATAGAGCTGAACAACTAATAATGTCAGCTTCCAATGTTGCAGAAGCTCAGATGTCAGGAAGGGTCAGCATAAAACACGGGGCTAAAATTGATTCTTTGCAACAGTCATCTTTATTGCTAGTATAATTTTAGGGAAAAGCCAATAAAATATATGATTAAAACAGTAATCTTATTTTCACACACTTCTCATATCATAAAGCATCAACATTCAAAATATATCCATTTAAAGCTTATTTGTATGTCTCCATAAGAAATGTCATGCTCTTACTACAAGCTCACTTTTTACTTCGAGTTTTCACAGTATCACAGTATGTTTGGGATTGGAAGGGACCTCAAAAGATCATCTAGTCCAATCCCCCTGCCAGAGCAGGAACACCTAGGTGAGGTCGCACAGGAACATGTCCAGGCGGGTTTTGAATGTCTACAGTGAAGGAGACTCCACAACCTCCCTGGGCAGCCTGTTCCAGTGCTCTGTCATCCTCACTATGAAGACGTTTCTTCTCATATTTAAATGGAACCTCCTGTGTTCCAGTTTATAACCACTGCCCCTTGTCCTATCGTTGGCTGTCCCCGAGAAGAGCCTGGCTCCATCCTCATGATACTCACCCGTTATATATTTATAAACATGAATGAGGTCACCCCTCAGTCTCCTCTTCTCCAAGCTAAAGACCCCCAGCTCCCTCAGCCTTTCTTCATAAGGGAGGTGCTCCACTCCCTTAATCTTCTTTGTCGCCCTATGCTGGACCCTCTCCAGCAGTTCCCTGTCCTTCTTGAACTGAGGGGCCCAGAACTGGACACAATATTTTCACTCTACAGTACTTCATGGGAGAGTTCTGGAAACAGTTTTCAGGTAGTGGATGTCAGTAGATAACCACTGACCATCGATGTACACAGATGTTTGTCAGTCAGAATATCAAAACTCATTCACAAATTTTTTCTGTAAAATCACAGTCCTCTTAAGGTCAATAATTGAAATGAAGTGAGACTTCTCTTTAAGAACCCAGAAGAAATCACAGATTGGGGCCTGACTTTTAAAGCTGATGGAAGTTCTTTCAAAGTCTAGACAGGTCTTTGGTTTTCTTTTCAGTTTCTTTCTCTGTGTCTATGGTTTAGCAAAAGCTATTCAGGAGGGTTACAGCGGCTTTAGCCTGGAGAGACTTGGTGAAAAGCGAAGCTAAAGAACAAAATTATCTCTGTGACAGGAAACTTCTTTCCTGGGTTAAGAGTGCAGTATATGGCCAGTATTAAGTGAGCTTATTCAGCTCCAGCGTGGTGCTGATTTTCTACAAAAAAGTGATGCTAGAATTAATTAATGTCTCAGTATGAAGCTGCTCTCTGTAACACTCCCTCCACAATTTAACAAAAATGAAGATAAAAGCTAAAATAAAAGTGAAAATAAAAATTAAAAAAACTGTCAAGATGAAGTATTTAAATCACTTATTTCCAGAAATGAAGTTTTTAGGTAAAATATCAGAGATGTAGGTGCTTACAATCAAATCAGAGCTGGTAGCATAGGAACTTGTTCTGAAATTTCTGTTTAAAACATCATTTTTTTCCCATGTTTCATCAGGAAGCGTATAGTCCCATCAATGGCAGTACATAATTCTGCCATTCCCTGGCTTGGAGGCCAACTGTCAAAGAAAGGCCTGTGTGCATGCTGTAGATTCACTGAAAAAAAAGGGTGGCCATAGCCAGATTCCCTGCTGGGAGTGACTGTTTTTATTTCCTGAACTGTGTTTGGGACTGTTAGGAACCTGCTGGCTGCCTTGGGCCAAATCTGTGCCAGGGACCATCCTCATGCCTGCACCACATAGACGATGGACATCCTTCCCTGGAGATGTTCCCCGGCACTTCTTTGGTTCATACCCATTTGTTTTATTGTATCAGTGAAAACAATGAGTAAACAGTGCCCAAACCTCTGCATATATTGCTTTGTTAGCAATGTGCAGCTGAGGATCACTCAAAGCCAAGGAGCTACAGCTTGTAGATCATATAAATCTCTTTATGAATTGTGAAAGAACAAAATATATCCTAATATTATTGTAGAGCATATTTAGTACCTACTGCACGTAATTGCTGTGTCGGATTTTCATGAATTTAGTTTAGCTTTTATTGCAATCATAATTTAACTTGACCAGAGTTGAGCTTTTGAAAATTCCACCACTTGAAAGTTGGTACAGTATCTGTTTTTTCATTAGTTTCATTTCCTTATCCACACACAGACTATTACCCATATTACACACAATTCATCAAAAAAAATCATCTTAAGCCATGAACATGAGAAATGATGACAGCACAAACTTATAAAAACCATGCAAGCTAAAGTATTAGCATAATAATAGCACATTATCAAGAATAATTAATTTTATTTCCTTAAAATTATATTATTTTGCATGCAGAGACTCTAATGCCATTAGTTCAGTAGGACTTTACATGGTTTAAGTTGCAAAATTGCCCCCAGAAATTCTGTTTGTGTTTACTTCAGATTTCACATGAATGCTGATTTCAGAGTGCTTGTTTTTGTGGTGCACGTCTGTGTGCTCCAATAGGGTTAGGGGTTAGAGGTGATTTTGGAGATCAGGCATGGTGGGGATGGAGTATCCAGCAGAAGCTAGGGACATATTTGCCTATGACATCTTCATATCAGCTTTAAATCAGCCTCATCCTGCAATCCTTTTTCTAGCTACACTCTTTGTAAAAGACACAGTGAGCAGGATGCACGTTTCTCCATGGTGGTAGTCATGGGAGGTACCAGACTGATGGAGCTGGGGACGCTAATGTGGTGTCCATGCACGGACACTAGTGCAGCTGAGGATCACTCAAAGCCAAGGAGCCACAAGCAGGCATGAATGGATAACTGTCCTTCTGAGATGGCTGAAAGCCCCTGGTCTTCTAATGTGCTGACAGCTTACTACCAAATTCTTTAAAGTTTTCACCTAACAGCTGTTAACTACTGGTTATTGTGGTGAGAGTACTAAGTTTTTGGGGAAGATAGCAAACTTATTTTACATGGTAATAGCACTAGAAATAATCACTGTCCTTGTTTTGGAAAGAGAAGTAATTTTTGTCTTCTTGTTTAGCTATGTTCTTAACTGAAATCTGTGATTTAATGCCTAACATCCTCTCCCTCTTGCTTACCCCTCCAAAATAAATCTATGGGGTTAAATTAAAAAACATCACCCAGGAGTCCCCTCACAGCACCTTTCAGAAATGTGTGGAGCAGAAGCATTGCCAGCACCGTGTAGAGGGATGGAGCAGCTCCTGACAGCTGTGAGTGGGCTCTGCACCCTGTCCGGATACCACCCAGGCATCCCTCTGCATCCTCCCAGCAGGATCGAGGGGCTAGACCAGTCTGCCTTTGCCCCTTGCTGCCCTACTGTGTTATGCATACAGGGGCTCCTTAACTGCCCAGCCTCAATGCTAAGAAGCCCTTCTGGTTGCAAAACAGAAATGTTTTTGGACTTTCTTGCACACAAAAATCATGAGAGGTTTTGTATTCAAACAGGAAATTGTAACATTACGATGTAATGACCCTCTTCTTAACTGTGATTTAATCTAGATTACGATGCTCTGATTAATGGTATTACTTAACCAAAATGGAAATTTACGACATATGAAAAGTTAGAAGCAACATATAAATGGCATTTAAGTGGTAAATGTGACTTATAAATATGCAATATATCAGCCTTCACTGGATTTAGAGAATGCAAAATGCAAGAGATGGTCCTTGCCCTATAAATCTAATAAGCTAAGTGCAAGAAGACAAAATGCCTGATGTGATGGATGGAAAAACAAAGGGTAAAGGTGACGTGATTGTGAGCAGTGACAGCAGTCTTGAAAGTACAGGACATTGACCTTGCTAGAGAAAAGCGTTGAAAACATAATGCTGAGGAGGAGGGTGGGGGATATATCTCCTCACTAGAGCCTTACCTGACATTTACAACTCGGTTGCAAATATCCGGCATATGACACCTTTATCATTTGTGTTTCCTTTGTAAACCATATTAAAGCTGCTAACACAGCTAAACAGGCTGCACTATAATTTGAAAAATACTTTAATACTAAACAGAAGATTCAGTTTTAAATCACATGACAATATGGAGGTAATTAGAATTGTTCATGTTCACTGGGACTCCTCCTAATTGTAGTATTTGCATAAAAATATTAGACTAGCTGCTGGATAGAAAATTATATGCAATTGTGCTTTGCAGAATGCATTAACTTGCTAAACTTCAAAATACCCAGCAGTATAGAAACAAAGAAACCTTGCCATTCTGGATATTAACTAATGTAAATAATTGAGTTGTCTCAACATTAACTTCTATGTTATCTACAATGATTATCCTAAGAAATATATGTGTTATGAGCACTTGAAAATGATGGCTTATCTTGTTTCATCTTACATCAAAAAGCTAATTGTGACTGGAAAAATCTGTAGTGTAGCTGAAGAATATACATATTTGCTACCAGTGGTAGTACAGCAAACTTTCATCAGCCTGACCAAGAGTGGGGCTACATTGGACTCCAATTAACAGGATTCCATGGTATTTATTGTTCCCATTAGTGCAGCATGGGAAAGCAAGGCATGGCATTTAAATAGCTTGCCTAATGTTAGGCAATATATCTGCAGCAAAATCAGATGAACAGGGAGGACTTTTAAGCTGCTGGCTCTGAGCTTCATCCACTAGATTGCATCACAATCAAATTTCCAGATGTCATTGAATTTCAGCACCTCAGAGAGAGACTCATAGTGGTGTTTTGGCATAAAGATATTTAGATGGCTGGATAGGAAAACTGTGGATTTCACACAAAGAAAGGAAATTGGGACTGTGAATCTTGAGGGATTTAACTAGCTTTATAGGTATTCTCCATAGCTTATTTGGAAATCTGGAAAGGCATGGCACACATGGTTCATTACAAAAAATTACAGTATATGGGTTAGTTTCCGTAATGGAAAATGACACCTAGAGATCCTTCCCCACAAATTTAAATTCTGTTGTATTTTCCTCTGTAAAACAGTAACATCAAAATAAATGTTCATATAAATGCAGTGTTCCTGGATGTCTGTGAGCTGACATTTGTCATTATGATATGTGTTTCACATAACAAGAGGTAATTTAGCAAGCACTGGGGCAATGAGGGGCACAGGATCGCTGCCATCTAATAAGGCACAGTGACAGCAACAGGTCCCAAATAGGCTTATTTTATATGGCTTATTTAGATATGTGATTGTGGTTTTTTGTTCATCGTGGGCTGAGCTTCTCTTGTCCACTGTGCCTGTGAGGACAGGGCTGGGGTCAGAACCAGCACGCATCATGCATTTGCCTTTCTGCACATGGCACATTGGTTGAGTGGCTGCAAGGCTAAAATCTGAATGAGGATTATTTAGAGAGTTCAGTTTCAAGAGTGAGCTGAAACCCAAGCTAAAATGACAGTACAAATATATCAAATGGAACATTTCCTTTCAGCCCAAGGTTTTTAAAAACCTATTATCCTTATATTATTTTCAGAGAAAATATCTAATGGACACATGAAATAGCATTCAAAATTTATAAGACTGGCAGAAATGACTGGTGGAAATTCCAGTTTTTCATGTCACTGATCCATGGGTATTCATATCAGATGTTAGGAAGGCAGAAGACATTCTGATGTTGCCTGAAATAAATAGAAACAAAGTATTATGGATTCTCTCAAGCTAACATGCAGTTAAACTTATTCTCAGAGTTATATGCACATCAAATACTTAGTATTTTAAGCACACAAATTCAGCAAAACTTTCAAGTGATGCATTTTAGTAATTATAGGCAGGATTGTGAACAGGTTCATAACGAATGGGACATAAAGTATCTAATAGTGAGTTAAATTTATGGGCTTGTTGTAAGCCAAGCTTATATTTAATTTTTGTGATAAATAGTGCTCAAGGAGATGAGATATCTGTGCATAGGTGGAGTTTAATTTGGGAGGCTAAGAGTGTTGAAGAATTATAATCAAAGAATTTTCTGTCTGTTGGAAAATTTTATATATAGGCTATTGGTCAAGTAAGAAGAATGATCTAGCAAACTGTGCTGGTTCTTCCTATTTGCTCGAAATGTAAAATGGATAAAATCTCAGCTGGGAAGTCTGCAAGTTGTTTTACTCTACTCAGTTTAGTATTTAATGACTATTAAGGGTAATTTTTCTGACAAAAAAAAATTAAATTTAATTGAAAGGAGAGCTGTCTGTAAACATGAAAGGCATCTTACAGGAATATGGAGTAAATCACTGTGCAAATTTTCAGTTTTACAAAGAGAAGAAATGTCCTAGCTCTAGATAAGAAGTGGTGCCTATCTGTTGTGGAAAAAGCATGTGTTTCCATGTAAGGCTGTAAGCTTTCTCCCAGTTTTCCTTGTGCAGTGAGCACTGTAAGGCCTTTCTCCAGGCAAACACTTCCAGCGATGCTGCCAACACACTTTCTGTCCATTGCCACTGTTGAAATCTGACTACGTGCAACGTTGGCTCCCTGTGCAGGGATCAATTAGTGAGTGTTCATCCACGCAGCAGCCATAACCCATCTTTTGCCTTTGCTACTCAGCTCCTCCCTTCTTCCCCCATCTGCTTTCCTGACAAGCTTTACAAGCTTAGGCTTCTTTTAGAAAGAATTTTCCCAGGATTAAACTTGAGTTAACACAAAGTTGCCAAGAGCTGCTATCCGGATGTTGAAGATTATTGACAGCTTGTCATAGAGCCAAGGAATTCCTGGCAAATATCCTATCTCAGCATCTGAAAGCAAAATGGGTAACCCCATCGGTTATTCTCTTCACCTCATCTTTGTATGTATGTCCCCAAGCTGGCTGTGGAATCACACTTGAATCTTGACTATTTCATTACTGGATCTACCATTTACTTTCCATAAATATATTCTCAAATTTGTGGCAAATTGCCACACACATATTTTGGTATACATGGCAATATATGAAGACAGTAGCATAGTTGCATCTGACAGGATGGTGGTTAACCATACTCAGTCCTATTCCCAGCGCTGTCATGGAACTACATATATCTACTCATCAGCTCTCAGAAGTATTTGCTGAGGTGGTTTTGCATAAAAGTTTACAACAGAGGGTAAAAGGCAATAACACTATAATAATAAAAGCACACTTAAACTGACACTACACAAACACACATCCTTTGCCAAACAGTAATAAAATGAAACATGGGCAGAAAAAAAATCTTTCACAAAACCACATTTGGGACTGTAAAAAAAGTGACCAGTGATGTGTTTAAAACTGTACAAGCTTTTAATGCATCAGTAATGTAAAATGCAGTAAAAAGAAGCTGCAACTCTTCTTCCTTCTGGTTCTAACAAAGAATAATTTCTCAAGTACACAATAGGCTGCTTGAACTTAAGAAATGTTTCCCAGACCTCTGAAGCAGAATATTGAAATGATTTACCAAAAAATCCTGCAACCCCAGAAATGTATGCTGCAGTACAAATTCAGTATAAGTAGAGATTGCACAGTTCTTCAAAGCCAAGGTAAACATATCTCAAGGAAAAAGTCAGTTGCTAAAACTCATGTGGTATAGCTTTTTGGATACAGAGTAGACAGTTCTTAGAAAAACTCTTGATAAACAAAATTGTCTCCAACTTCAGCACAGTGCCAATCTACTAAGCCATTTTCACAGTATCACAGTATCACAGTATGTTCGGGATTGGAAGGGACCTCAAAAGGTCATCTAGTCCAATCCCCCTGCTGGAGCAGGAACGCCTAGGTGAGGTTGCACAGGAACATGTCCAGGTGGGTCTTGAATGTCTCCAGAGAAGGAGACTCCACAACCCCCCTGGGCAGCTGCTAAAGCCATCATATAAAGAAGATGACTTCGGATTTAGGATAGCAAAGAGTGAAAGTAGTGGCGATTTTCCTATCTATGCAGGAAAATAATGAAGTATAAAAAGTCTGATTTTATTTTTTTATTTTTTTTTTTTTTTTTAAAAGGCTTAGACACCCCAAATAGTTACATCATGGTTCAGGTTCTTTAAGGATGACTTTTTTTCAGAATGATCATGTGGAGTGCTGTAGATGCATACTATGTTACAGACATTTTGAAGATGTGGGGATGGAGCTATTTTCTGGTCAACATTAAGTTTCATATATACAAAAATGTTCCTACTTCATGTCATAATAATCCAATATTCTAAAATAAAATAATAATAATAATAATTAAAAAAAAGAGTGAGAATACCTTTCTGGCCCTCCACAGTCAAAAAACCCCACACTTTCAAAATATTAGGGCAATCAGATAGAACAGAGGACCAGCCTGATTCAGCAGAAGCACAGAATCATGAGCAATGCATGTTGAAAGGGACTTCTGGAGGTCATCCAATCCAACCCGCAACTCAAAGCAGTGACAACTTAAAAGTTGGCTCAGGTTGCGCCCGGCTTCATCAGGTGAAATTTTGAAAGCTTCCAAGGACGGAGGTTCTAAAACCTCTCAGGGCAATTTTTCTTCATGGTCTCATAGCGTAGCATATGCCTATTGAAGTATTCCTTGCTGCAATTTGCAGCCATTGCCTCTTCTTGATTCCCTGCACATATCTGAAAAGGAGTCCGCCTTCCCCAACTTCCACTTTAGATAATGGAGTACAGCAAGAGAAAGAATTATTTTCTCTCTTGGCTGAACAAGCTCTGTTCCCTCAACCTCTCCTTGCACTTGGTGCCCTCCAGCCCCTGGACATCCTCCCAGCTGGAGGAAAATAAACATGTCCCTCAAGCTGTGAGTTATGATTTTGCTATGCAAATGTGCCAGTATCCATTGCTGCCAAAGTAGCACACTGACATGTTCAACTTTTGAACCATCAGGACTTGCAGCACTTTCCCTAGACATCCAAGGCTGTTTGTTAACAGTGCAGGACTCTGTGTTCATCTTCGCTGGACTTCAGGACCTGCCTGTCAAGGTCCCTACGAATGGCAGACTTGCGCTTCAAGTATATCAATATCAACCATTTTTTCATCCACTCCAGTTTCGTGTCATCTCTAAACCTGGTGAGCATGCAGTGTAGATAACAAAGATATTAAACAGGATTAGGTCTGAAGATACTGATGCCTGAAGATCTGCCACTTGTAACTGATTGACATTGGCCATGACTCTCTGAGCCCAGCAGTCCAGCTAGGTCTTTCACATACCTTGCCATTTTGTCTCACTTTGGCTATCACTAAGAAAGTTAGTGCTTAAAACCCTGCTATTTTTGAGGTATACAAAAGCCAGTCCTCTCCCTTCTTGCAGTGAGCCTGGCATGACAGAAGTCAATCAGATTGCTCAGTCATTATTTTCTCTCTGTGAATGTGCTGGTTTACTTTATTTTTATCCGTCTGGACATGCAAACGTGCTTCATAGTCCTTACAGGGCTAGAGATGAGGCTGATGAGCCTGTACTTTCCCAGGTTTTCCTTGCTTTTTTTCTTTTTTTGCATATGGGAATGACATTTGCTTTTTTTTTTTCCCAGTTACTGGAAACCTCCTAAGGTCATAATACCTCTTCTAAGAGCAACAGACCACAGGTTGGCTGTGTCATCTGTCAGTTGCTTCAGCACCCTTGAATTCCATCTGATCCCATGGACTTGTGTGTGTCCTTCTTACCTAAGTGGTTACCAACTTGGTTGTCCTCTGCTGTACGTAGTACTTCTCTTCCCAAACTGCCGATTTTCATGGTGGCACAAGAAACCCGAGAGCAGACTATGCCAGCAAGGACTGAGGCAAAGGCGACACTAGTACCTGAGCCTTTTCAGTGTCCTTTGTCCCTTGGGCCTCCATCTCATCCATGCCTGGATAATTTTTCGTATTCATCCTTGGTTGTCTATCCCATTTCCATAAGCTTCCTTTCAGCATTTCAGCTCAGGAGAAATCTGTTGAGTCATGTTGGCCTCCTGCTATGACTGTCTGTTCGCTCGTCCATTAGGTCAGACTCTTCTTATGCCTTGAGGAGATCGTCCTTGAAAATTTCTCTCTCTTGCCTCCTTTGCCCTTTCAGATAGCCTCTTAAGGAATCCTGCCTACCAAGGTCCTGAAGTAGCCAAGGCTGCCCCTCTGAAATCTAGTCTTCGCTGCTTTTTTTCTTCAGTTCTCTCAGGTACTTAAACCCAACTTGTGGTCACTGCAGTCATACCTCCCAATGACTATCAGTGCTTGGTTTGCTTATGAGTAGCAAGTTTAGCAGAACATCCTTCCCGATCAGCCTGTCTCACACCTACACCGAAGAACCCATCGCTTTTGCTCTGCTTTGTTGCCCTCCCAGCAACTGGAGGGCAATTGGAGTAATTTAAGTCCCCCATGACAACCAAAGCTTTAAACTGGGAAGATTCTTCAAGTTGTTAAAGGTTTGTCCACCTTCTCACCTTGTTACTCATGCAATCTGTAGCAGATGCTAGCTACAGCATGTGCTTGTTGGCTGCTGCTCTGATCTTGACCTGTAAGTTTTCAACAGGTCTGTGCACAAGCTATTCCTTTGTGTAGAGTGCAGTCCTCCAGCTCTCATCTTCCCAGCCTGTCTTTCCTAAAAAGCCTCTACTTATCCAGTGCCATGGTCCAGTTAAGAGCTACTCACCACATCTTCATAATCCCATACTTCTATGTTTGCACAGGATTTTTTAATCCCCATTGTTTCCCAGGCAGCATGCATGAATTTATAGGCACTTGAGATAGGGCCCCCTTTTGCTCAGATCTCTTGGGAGAGTACATGAACCCCTCCTGTCACGATATCCTAAGCACACTCACTTTCAATTTTCCCCTTAAAAAGTCAAGGAGAGAAATTCTCTATAAAAACTAGCATAAGAATAGCAAGCTTGGTAGTAAGAATGCCACCACTTCATCAGATGCATTCCATCTCTCATAGAGTCATCGAATAGTTTGTGTTGGAAGGGACCTCCAAAACTCATCTAGTTCAACCTCCCTGCAACAAGCAGGGACATCTTCAACTAAATCAGATTGTTCAGAGCCCCGTCCAGCCTGGCCTTGAATATTTCCAGGGGGGACGCAACGACCACTTCTCTGGGCAACCTGTGCCAGTGCTTCACCACCCTCCCTGGTAGTCCTTCCTTGATCCTTGAAGAGGGAATTGCCAAGGTTGTAGAAATCTACTCCCTGCAAGCAGAAGCAACCCCACCAGCAGACAGTAATCTGCAGGCTCTGTCCACGGCTGCCCATGGTGTTCCCTCCATCGCCCAGATGCCAGGCTACACTAGTGCATGGCTCTTGAATGAATAACTGAAACCTATCAACCCAGAAAGGTAGAAGCGTTACGTGGATGTGGGCACTATAACAACTGTCAAATTAGAAAACTAAAACTAAGCTCAGAAATACTTTGCTTTTCAGCTGGTGAAGGCCGAAAATTTCCTTTTAAATTACCAAAATAAATGGTGCCTGTTTTGGCTATGGCTACATTAGCCATTACTTCAGGACAATGGGAGCAGATCTATACTGTGAAAAATTTGGTTGCTGCATATATCTACTTAAAGCATGTTTCAGGGGCTTTATTTCACAGGGACAAAATTAACATCTGGAGTGAATTAGGCACCTGTGGTACATCTTTTGAATTAATATTCTCTGAAATGGAATACAGCTTT
Source organism: Nesoenas mayeri (assembly GCF_963082525.1). Classification (NCBI taxonomy): domain Eukaryota; kingdom Metazoa; phylum Chordata; class Aves; order Columbiformes; family Columbidae; genus Nesoenas; species Nesoenas mayeri. Next base: position 32,028,321 of record NC_137543.1, on the reverse strand, counting down.
TGCTCTTGAAGACTGTTGTGTGTTGTAAACCAATTTGCTTAAAAATACACAAGTTGGACTTGAAATGCTTATGTAAATACATCCACAGAATGCCTTAAATTCTCACAGTTACACAGTGAGCCAGACTGAGTGTCTGCATATATTTTTATGTTCAAGGCTACAGGCAACAAAGTCTTTATAGTTTTATTGTTCTTACATAATTGTGTCATAACTTTTGAATTTTCTTTCGTGTTAATTATGGCAAAACTCCATAGCCAATCATTTCAGATAATTTTCTTCAAAATATTGCCAAAGGACAAGAACAGAATATAATACATGAGGTCCTGTGTTTCAGCTGAAACCAGTAAAAGTATTTATACTGATTCTTTAAATTATTCTGACTAGATCTAGTCTGAGTCCTCACAATAATTGCATCTGGAAAGAGAAAAAACTTTATAAGAGTTATTCTCCAAGGAAATCACAAGTGGAATATATAACCATTAAAAGGTCCTTTAAGGAAAATAGTCCCACTGCCAGACTGGGAAGGGTACAAATGAATTTATTTATTTAATTTATGTTTTCTGAATTCAGTCATGACTGACTTATTTCAAGGCTGGGTGTTTTTTTATAAGAAAGATATTCAAAAGCATGTGAAAAATAAATATAAGTGCAGCAAAATTTAAAAACTAGCTCTTTGCAAACAGTGCATTACTAAATTCTATTGGGAAGCTGTGACACTGGGGAGTTTCAACCTAGGCTTTCAGGTATGTACTTCAAGACCTCATCAGATACAAGAAGCTTTCAAGATCACAAGAATACACTGGAAGATAAGTTCTGTTTCCCTTGCTCACTGCAGGACCAGGTGTCCACTTAGCCCAGGCAGGCAGTTGTTGGATACTGTGGAGGGTGTACTGGCTCCTTGAGACTGTTGTTAGATTCACCACCTTTTTAATGAGGAATGCCTATTTGTTGCTTTTAGGTATACTTAAACTGAGTTAAGTTATACCTAACTCAAGCCAGGTTTACTCAGTCACTTCTTAATATTTTTAGTAGTTTTTTTGCTATTTCCTGGTGATGCTTGTGTAGTCATCTATCATCTCTTTCTAATAGCTACTGTTCTTCTCCACTACTTTTCATACCTTATTCTTACAATAAAGGTAAACATTCATTCTTCATAAAATATCCACTACATACTGAGCTTATGTTTGATGTTTTATTTCCAATGAGCCTTGCCTCTTGTCATATTCCTGAAGCTCTCATTGCATTTTTGCATTGAATCAGGCTGGATTCAAAGCTGTTCTCTTTCTTTGATGAATTACACTACCAAAAGCTTCTTTGGTACAATGCAACCATATCCAACTTTCCCAAGCCTACTGAAATCGATGTAATCTACAATTTATAACTTGTATGACCTGCTTATTTCTGGCTACATAATTCTAAACTGAAAACATTGCATATCAAAAATGCAATCCAACTGTTGTGTGACTTGTGTGTCTTAAAGTTCAGCTTGCACTGTGGAGCATGGAGGCGCTTCGCCAGCAAAGGTCCAAACACATCTCATGGTTGTATCCTGACTTTAATTCAAACCAACATCTGAACATGGACCTTTCTTGAAAAACAAATGTGTTCATGGTCTAGAAGGCAGTTTTGTGGTACTCTGGCCAGGTCCTGAACCTGCCACTTAGGAGTCCAGGAGGCAGTGTACATCATGAAGCTGATGTGCTCCACAGACATGCTAACCAGCTCTTTCTGGTATCAGGTCTGGGTTCTCATTAATTAGTTCATTGACCCTTAAGCATTCAGATTCCTGAGCTATTGACCATTCTCAAAAAGGAAGTTTTGTCAAAGGGCAGTATTTTTATCCTGCAAAATTATCCTGAAGAATTTGTAATCAAAGTAGAGGGCAGTGTGGTAGCCAGTTTGAGGTTTTGAAAAATGCACTGAGTACCATGCTGGAAATTTTATATGTTGGGTAAGTGAAGTTTGGAAATTATCACTTTTTCCAAATATCACCTCTCCCTGCTATCACTACTTGATTTCTTTTTCTTGGATTAATTTAAAACCAGCTGGTGACTGGTTGTGCTTCTGTCACCCATAAGCACTGCTTCGCCTGCATGATAGTGAGGGCTGAGTGGCTGGTTGATGCCTAGAAATGCAAAAGTCCATTAGGAGAGACCTTTCAGTACAGTAACTTAAGCAAATATTTAAATCTTAAGAGAGGATGCACTGAGATAAGTTTTGGTAAGCTAAGACTAGGATAAAAAGGATTTAGTTGAACAGATTTCTGGCCCATTAAAAAAAAACAAAAACCCAAGCAATCAAAAGAAAATTCTTGTAGCAAAATGAAATTCATTGCCTTTGTAAAAGTTCAGTTCTTGCTCAAATTCTTCTTCAGTCTGGTTTGTTCTCTGCATAATTAAATAAGATATAAATGCATGCCAGAAAAGTAGCAGTTTTCAAAAGCCTTGAAAACACTGTTTTAATATGATACTGCTATAGCTAGTTCTGTCCTAATAGGATACTGCTAGAAACAGTTTTTCCTTCTTTTTAAAGAGAAACAATCAAGAGATCTGTTCTTATTTAACCCTGCACAAAGCTCTAGGGATTTCTGTAAACTATATTTGTTATTTGAATGGCTACATTATTTTCCTTACTTAATCTTGTGCTTAAAAAACCAAAAAGCTACATGGATTTGCTATGTGGCTCATTGTCTGTGCCTCACTAGTACTCTGGAAGTGAAGCTGCTGGGTACACAGAGCTGTTAATGTGCGTCAAGTCATTAGTTTGAAGGCCTGTGTTTTTGCATTTCCAAAAAGTCCTTCTGAGTTTGCTAGCTCTTTGGTATAGCTATAAGTTAAATAGTAATTTGTTGGTATAAGTAGCAGGTGTCCCGGCACTTGGCAAGAATGGTAGTGAAACCTGAAAACTTACCAAAATCAGGCTGCTGCCTCTGAGGATAAGCTTTGGCAAGCTTTTTATTGAAAACTTCCTGTAACCTCCACACATTTATTCCTGTCTGGTTCATACCCACTTGCTCTTGTGTCAGCATTTTAGGTAGCTGGCTGTCCTTTGTTTTGAGTATCAGTTTCTGACATGCACAGGTGAGGTATTCAATGGCAACTGGGTGAAAGCAAAAGGACCATTGAATTGTGCTCCCATGCCAAATTTGCATTTGCAAATTTCTCTTCAAATTTTTTCACCTTCTTATGGTGTAAGAGAGGATTGAATACAAAAAAACTTAACCTAAAACTCCACTAGAGCTGGTAGAGCTACTTTCTGGGTGGTGAAGGCAAAGGAGAAAAATGATTCCATTATTTGAACAGTGGCCAAGTACATAATGTGATAGAAATTGTGATAGCTTTAAGGAGATAGTAAACCAGTATCTTTGTGATGTTACACAATAAGGCTCTAATTGTTAAATTAAGTGATATTAATTACAAATACTGATCATTATTGTTATAGTTCCAGAATAATTCTTTGAGACTTGAGAAATAGAAATACTTTTTGGACAAAAACATAATCCAAAAAATGGAAAAAAAAACAAAAACCCCAAACAAACAAACAAACAAAACAACCCAAACCAAAAACCAAATCAAACCAAACCAACCCAAAATCTCAATTTACAATACAAGTTCAGCTGGTCAAAGACTCAAAATAAAAAATGTTTCATTTCTAATAGCCGTTTTGTGACTTTATCTTTTTAAAAATTACATCTTTGAAACAGGCTTTTGAGGCTGTGGTAACCAGCCAAATTGACAGGACTAATGTAATAAAGGTGGCATAGTAATTCAAGTTGAAATAACACTAAAAAGTCATATTCTCAAATATAAAGGTTTGGGTAACTTAGAATCACTCTTAAAGTCCACAGCATGTTTCTGACCATTTTTACTGTATGACTTGTTCAATTGTAACATGAAAACACTACGGTCAGTGTAAATAACCAATAATATTTGATGTTCAAGTTCTACTGTTTGTTGGGGAGAAATGGGACAGGGCAGAAATGTATATGTCTTATATTAAACTACAGTATTACATTTTGCCGTGGCTGGCACTTCTCACTGCTTTTCCCGGTGATCATGTCCTATTTAGGTGAAATAGAGTTTCTAAATTCTGCAGTTGGGGTAGTGAGATTTTGTTGTTGATTGGTTTTAAGGGTAAATGATTTGCTTTACTCTTGTAACTCCCACAGTCAGTTGTAGCTTACCAACTGCTGAGGGCAGGTGGATGTTTAGCTGAACAATAAAGGCATCAGCCACCTCTCTAGAATGTTGTCTCTCTCCAGCTGGAAGTTTGCCTTGAGATGACCACCCTCTAGTACCCTCTGCAATCTGGTGGTGCCTTATGCCACAGTAAGAGCCACAGGAAATCATCTGTGTTTCAAGAAAACATTTGAGTCACACATAGAAAGGGAGCTGAAAATGAACAGCAATGTTTAGTGTTCCAAGATGTAAAAAGACTGAGTATCCTGAAGTTGCAATTTCAGGAGGAGGAAATTAATCCACTTGTGAAGCACAGTAAACAGGCTGAAACATATCTGCCCTCAAGCCTCTTTGCTTTACCTAATGGCTTAATAGAAAAAATAAAACTCAAGAAATTAGCAGAAATCTGCAATGTGAACATTATCATCTTACATTTGAGAGGTTAGCTGGGCATTTCAGAGAATTTTGGAAGCTTTTGCTATTTGTTGATATCCCTGTATGTCACAGGAAACAAGTTAAGAATATGCCTGATTAAATTAAGTCTTCTGTCCAAATAAATCTTGGAGACCTGCAGGCTTTTTAGTGGTGCAGTACTGGCACCATTATGGAGAAATATAGCTTACTTTTGAGCTGCAGGAGGAACAATACTTTCTCCTTGGATTGATTTCTTAACAATATTTATGTTACTGATAAGACTAGTCTCACTTGGTAGGAAAGAAATTGGTTGAGCCTTTGCTAGTGGCCCTATAAATTACTACATGACTACTACCGCGGTGGCTTAATTGAGTGCTTATGAAGTTGGCTACGAGGAAGGAGAGATGACAAGCCTCACCATGGATTTGATCAGGATGATATCCCAGCATGATTTATGGCACATTAGGTTTTCCTCCCAAATTAGTGTGATAGGGTGGCAAATGTGTTGAGTTGCAGTGTTCACTGGCTTAATCAGCCCTCCAGATTAATTGCTATGCTATCAACATGCCAATGAGCAGAGGTGCAGGATGTCAAGCGCAGATTCTCAAGCAGGGATTCAATGCTTGGATCCTCTTCCCATTTACAAAAACAGCAGAGCTGACTCATAAAGTCACCAGACCCATAACTGAGCAGTTTAAAGGACAGAACAACAACTGTGATGAAAGAAGAGATACCCAAGTCATGGAAACTGTCAGCTGCTCCCTTAAAAGAATAACAGAGCTGCCTTTGAAGAGTGCTGCCTGAAGTGCCAGTCACAACGTGTTTGCTTCCCTCAAGGTTTACTGCAACAGAACAAATCCCCCTCAATCAGCAAAATGCAACTTATTATGAAAACAGGATTGCAATCTTAGACAAAAATTCATTAAGCACTGAGCATGGATATATATTTAAAGCTATTGCAGAAAAACGCTGCTCATGCAAAATGGCTTAACTGTTTTCAGTGTGAGACTGCCAAACAATGAGATTTAACAGCAGGAAAGCTGAAATGCATGACAGTTTATAAGAAGAGAAACCAAAATGAGCATCATGGGGATAGCTGTAAAACACATGAATCTCAACAACTGTACAAGAAAGCACAAGTAGCAAGCTATCACAAAGAACAGAACTGCCCAGGGACAGAACTTCTCATCTGTAGAGCAGAGCAGGAGTAATTAAAAATGTTATTTTTATCTCAAACAAATGTTCTAAATGAAATGATTTAGGGGTTGTTTTATGCAATTTCTAATGATGGAAAACTTTATGGAATGGAGTCAAAAAAGCTTGTCTAGAGGAATCATACTAAAATTATTCAACAAATGAAATTACATCTTTAGACAAACAGCTTCAAAGAATACAAGGAAACAACTGGTCAGGCCATTAGGATTGGGAAAGCGGGAGAGAGTTTTGCCTTGCTTTGCCAGGTTTTGGGTTTAAGCAGCAGATGTGTAAAAACATTTCCTTCATTAAAAAAGGATGGAAGAGAGTTTTCTTGTTATCACAGCTTGTTTGCATAGGCCTGACAGGTGAAGCTGCAGGTCCTACAGGATGGCTGGAGAGCAGAGAGGCTGGGAGGAAATAAGTCTTGAAAAAAACAGAATATTTAGCTTCTACCATGTTAATCCTCTTTTTGGGTTACCAGCTAGAAATTTGCCAAAAAAGACTTACTAGTAAGGCAGCAAGTGGAGGCTTGCTATTGATTGTGTTGTGGATTAATTTGCTTTCAAAAGCTTGTGATATTACACCTTTTCTATTTATTTTTAAGATGTCAGTTACTATCACTCCAGCAAGGGAAGAGAGATACATGTTTTTACTGTATTTCATTCTCTACCGTAGCCCTGTAACAATAAGAACCAGATTTTGTCATGCCCCTGTGAACCTGAAGTCTTTATATTTCCTGGGGATGCTTTGTCAGAGAGCAGGAAAAAAGAAGAAAAAATGTTATAATAGACCTTCTGTTCCCTTCTCTCACCAACCCACTCAATCAGTTTAGAAATGCTAGAAAGAGTGCATTTCAGCTTCAGTTCAACATGCCCATTTTCACCATAGCGTAGGGCCAGAGACTATTATAAAAATGCTTTGCACTTTTTTATAATATCACACTTTCAGACATAATCTCTGGCCTCTAAAGTGACAAGTCTAGTGGTGCACTGCAATTGAAGGGATTAACATTTGGCTGGGATTAACATTTGGGATTAACAAAGGGATTAACATTTGGCTGGGAGTTTTTGTCTGCAGTATTTTGTCTGAAGTATTCTTCACAAAATAAATGAGCATTATTCTGACAGGTCTAGCCTTGTAATAAGATGTAGATTCATCTCCTCAACAGTGGTGCTAAACTGGGAGCACAGATGTGATGCTTAGATGCTTAGAACCAAATAAATATCCCAATTACAATTTTATTACCTGTTAGATGAATCATGCTAAAACTAATGTGGTAGCAAAGATTCAGCTCTCTTAAGAGTCAATGAACTTTATCTGTTCAGTTTGGAAAAGAATGCATAAGTTTTGTCTTATAAACACAAAGTTATGCTCTTTCTTTTTTTCCCTTGAGACAAACCTAAATAGAGTAAGGGATCTGCAGCTGGGCAAAAATTCTCAAATTAACATCACATGCCTTTCATCTACCAAGGAAAACAAACGAACAAACAAAAACAACACCAGGTTAGAGGTGACAGGAAGCAAATGCATATGTACATTTAATTTCCCGACAGTGGGTTTGCATTTAAGAATAACATTAAAATATCTAATTTCTTGGTTTATGTTTTAAATAGTTATTTTTTGCTCTATCATTCTACATTGAGAATGCACTTCAAGATTCAGTTCCTTGCACTTGAGTTTGAAACACAGGAGACAACGTACTGGGACATACCTGGGAGCACAAAGTCTGATACTCTCTGTCTCTGATTGTCACCAGAGGTTACAGGAGCACTTTCTCTTTGCGTATATAAATAGTTCATAAAATGCCAGTAGGTGGCACTCAAGAATGCATAGCATTGAAACTACCTAAGAAGTAGGAACCTTGTCATGTTCTGCAAATGGCTTCTTTCGCCTCTTCTATTCAAGGGATCTTAACACCAGAGGCTTGAAAGGAAGCTGAAAGAAACACAGCACTTTGGATTTCACTGTTTTGCTGCTTCTTCATGAAGTACACAGGTCTGGATTTTGTATACCTAATAAAAATAATTAGAATTAGCTGCTGAATGCAGTAAAAATGAATGATAAACATTTAAGGAACATTTTTGGTTCCTTTTTAGCTCTATATAATACTGAGCTTCAGTTAGCTGTTGCAAATTATTACATTTTCTTCAAATATGTTATGATGCTGTTTGATATTTTCCCAAGACAGGATTTATTCTTTTCAAACAGACCTTGTAACATTCGCTTTCAACCTGATATAAATGATTCACTCAAACAGAAGGAAAAGAAGCAAGTGAAAGGGGTTTCTTGCCTTTGTTGGAGATTTGCCAGTCACCACGTTGGAGCCTGGGAGGCTCTGGCCTCAGCTAGAAGGGTGGGCACGTTAACAAGCACCCTCCTAAGTAATCTCCATCATGGAAGCAGAGGAGAAACTATCTGGGGCCAGTGGTCTGTGATCTGAACAGCTTCCAGCTCTGGCTCTGCTGCTCATGCCTGGGCACAAATCTGTCTGATATGGGAAGTATTTACAAAGACAGACAAATACCTGGACATTTGTGCAAGCATATTCTTCAGCTCTCAGGGCTGCTCCCGAGGAACCATTTTTATATCTTTTATTTGTGTGCTTTTGTAAAACTAATGGCCAGTTTTAACATAGATTCAGCTCAAAGCAGCATGATTTTGGCCAGCATAACTGCTGTCTGAAACATTTCTCCCACTTCTGTGTGAGGCTGGCCTTGTTGGTTGCCAGTTGAAATTAATAAAATTAAGAAAAGACAGTCAACAAAATTGGCTAAGCTAACACTATCAGAAGGAATAAAATCCAGCTGGGAAAGATGAGAGTAGAGTCAAGTCTAAATTTGATTTTGTGTAACCAATTCACACCCAGAGAGTGTACAAAACAGAAATTAGAGGTGCCCTGCCTCCAACCAGGTTTTTGGAGAATGCATATTCCTGACTACAGCCAGATTGTGAGCCCTCTCTATCAAGTGACTTGTAAAAAGAACCCATTTGAGTGGGGCCTGGAACAACGAAAAGCCTTTGAACAAATTAAGTGTGAGATAACTCATGCGGTGGCCCTTGGACCAGTTCAGACTGTATTGGGTGTTAAAAATGTGCTCTACACTGCAGCCGGAGATAATGGACTTAACTGGAGCCTCTGGCAGAAAGCACCAGGAGAAACCCAAGGTCGACCCTTAGGTTGTTGGAGTCCAGGATACAAAGGTTCTGAGGCCAACTATACTCCAACTGAAAAAGAGATACTAGCAGCATATGAAGGAGTCTGAGCTGCTTCAGAAGTGATTGGTACTGAAGCACAGCTCCTCCTGGCACCTCGACTGCTGGTGCTGAGCTGGATGTTCAAAGGGACGGTTCCCTCTCCACATCATGCAACTGATGTTACGTGGAGTAAATGGATTGCATTGATCACACAACAAGCTTGAATTGAAAGTCCCAATCACCCAGGGATCTTAGAAGTGATTACAGACTGGCCAGAAAGCAGAGACTTTGGGATGTCTCCAGATGAGGAGGAAGTAACACGTGCTGAAGAAGCACCACCGTATAATACACTTTCAGAGACTGATAAGCAGTATGCACTGCTCACAGATGGATCCTGTCATCTTGTAGGAAAATATCGAAGGTGGAAAGCTGCTGTGTGGAGTCCCACACGACAAGTTACAGAAGCCACTGAAGGACAAGGTGAGTCTAGCCAGTTTGCAGAAGTGAAAGCCATCCAGCTGGCTTTGGACATTGCTGAACGAGAGAAGTGGCCAATACTTTATCTCTATACTGACTCATGGATGGTAGCAAATGCCTTGTGGGGGTGGCTACAGCAATGGAAGAAAAGCAACTGGCAGCACAGAGGTAAACCCATTTGGGCTGCCACACTGTGGCAAGACATTGCTGCTCGGCTAGAGAGCCTGTCTGTAGAAGTTCGTCATGTAGATGCTCATGTGCCTAAAAGTCGAGCTACCGAGGAACATCTAAACAACCAACAAGCGGATCAAGCTGCTAAGATTAAAGTAGCTTGGGTGGATTTGGACTGGCAACTTAAAGGTGAACTTTTCCTAGCTCTGTGGGCCCATGATGCTTCAGGGCATCAAGGTAGAGATGCAACATATAAATGGGCTCGCAATCGAGGGGCGGACTTAACTATGGACACTATTTCACAGGTTATTCATGAATGTGAAACTTGCACCAAAATCAAACAAGCTAAACAGTTAAAGCCTGAATGGTATGGGGGGCGATGGTTAAAGTATAAGTATGGAGAAGCTTGGCAGATTGATTATATTATACTTCCACAAACATGTCAAGGTAAGCATTATGTACTTACAATGGTGGAAGCAACCACAGGATGGTTGGAAACATATGCTGTACCTCATGCTACATCCCGAAATACTATCTTGGGCCTTGTAAAGCAAGTCCTTTGGCGACACGGTACACCAGAAATAATCGAATCAGACAATGGTACTCATTTCAAAAACAGTATTATAGACAATTGGGCCAAAGAACATGGTATTGAGTAGGTATATCATATTCCATATCATGCACCAGCCTCTGGGAAAATTGAAAGGTACAATGGTTTGTTAAAAACTACACTAAAGGCACTGGGTGGTAGAACCTTTAAAAACTGGGATTCACATTTAGCAAAAGCCACTTGGTTGGTCAACACTAGGGGATCAACCAATCGAGCCGGGCCTGCCCAATCAGAAATTCTTCGTACTGTAAAAGAAGATAAAGTCCCTGTAGTACACATGAAAAATATTTTAGGAAAGGCAGTCTGGGTTATTCCTGCCTCAGGCAAAGGCAAGCCCATTTGTGGGATTGTTTTTGCCCAGGGACCTGGCAGCACCTGGTGGGTGATGCTTAAGGATGGAGAAGTCTGGTGTGTACCTCAAGAGAATTTGATTTTAGGTGAAAATATTCAATACTGAAATGCATTATGTGAATTGCCATACTAACAGTATTTAATAAGTGTCTTTCAGATCAATACAGTGATGATGAAACAAGAGCTAGCTTCTTTGAGTGGCACCTGACAACTTCTTCGAAGTTGATGTCTTTAACTCACAAACAGTGGTCATGAGATGCACTTGATGTACCATTTTTCCTGCCCTGGGAGATGGTTGTGACAAAATGAACTTAATGAAGTTTTTCAGAGGATGGTCCACTGATTAAGATGAATTACTCTTGTGTATATATGTACATATGTGTATATATATATATATCTATATATAGTAGTAGTGATTAATTAGATTGTATTGATAGATTGTATTGATAAGGTTTAAATATACCGTGAATGGCATATTATAAGGGGTGGAATGTCCTGGTTTTGTTAAAAACAAATTTCTCTTTCAGTGAATTTGCCTGTCAGTTAAAACTTTCATATTAGCTGCATTTTCCTGGAAAACCAGATACATGTTTTGGTAAGCATAGCAATGGAATGCGAGGTTATTGATAAGGACAGATTCACGTCTCATGAGAGGGGCAAGAAACAGGTGACCAAGGAACTGACCAACTGAGTATAACATCCCATTCACGTGAATACTTCATGTAAAAGTGGGAGATCACGAGGATCTCGTTCCTTTTTTCCTTACGGCCGACATTAGGAGAGGACCTTGCAAGTCGTCCCTGCAAACTGAGGCCTAGTGACAGACTGAATCCAGCTCCGGTTGGCTGCAGAGTCCAATCCAGGACTTTGGGTGCCGGCTCTGCAGTTGCTGAGACTTTCAAGATTGGTTTTATATATTTTGCATTATTTTCTCTATTCTTATTAGTAGCATTAGTAAAACATTTTAATTTTTCCAACTCTCTTCTCTCTGTCCTTCTTTCCCTCCCTATCACCTGTCCTGAGTGGGAAGGGGGGAGAGGGAGGGGATGAAGGGGGAAGTAGGGGGAGAGGGGGTTAACAATACATCTGCCAGGGTTTTATTGTCACCCCGCAATCAAAACCCTTGACACCAAGATAAACCTATGAGAGGCATAGTCTACTTGGCTGCAGGAAGGGGAAGGAGAGAGGGAGGCAACAGAAGGAGGAAGAGGAAAGAGAAGAGGCAGGCAGAAGCAAAGCCCTGGAGAGTTCAGTTCCCTGTAGGGCAACCAGACAGTGCAGCCCCTGATGGTGGCCAGGCATCCTGCCTCTCCATCCCCATCAGCAGCTGCTCCCCACCATGGCTTGGCTGCCCATAATGCTGCCCTGCCTGTGTCTGCACTGGCCTTGGAAAAGCAAGGTTACACATTGGCTGACAGAAAGCAAAATTGAGGCATGACCACAGCACAAGGTATCCTTGTCACCTGGGTCACCAGCATGTGTGCCCTCCATAGCCACATGGCCATAGCAGGGCATATGGGGAGATTTTGTAACAGAGGCAGAAAAGTGAATTTCTACTGTAGGACACAGAAACACTGAGAAACACTGTGCCATTCTTATGGAGCTAATTGCTGAGAAACCTCATCTTACACTAGTGTAATATGAGACTTGTGTGAAAGAAAATAGTGTTGAAATAAGGTCTTTTTCGTTATGGCTTAGAATGACTGTGTCTTCCTTATCTTCCAACTTTCCTTACTCCTTTTCCTAACCATCACTTGCTTGGTCTCTCCATTTCCCACAGGCTACAGGCTTCAAGGCTCCTTCCAGTTCCTATGAGAAGATGTTGTCTCCACCTTCAGCTCTTACTGTTTTGACAAGTTAGTGCATTTCCTGTCTAGGTCTTGCTCAAGCTTCTCTACATCTTTCTCCCAAGCTGCTTCATGCTTTCTTTTCCTATCTCACTTATGCCAGTCATTCCACATCCCCACCGTTCCCTCACTCACTAACCTGCTCCAGACACCCTCTCTGTGAACAAGCAATATCCTAGTTGTGTTTTAGAGAATACAAAAATACAGACAAGGAGTAAGAGAAGGAAGATTATGGATGATTACAAATGACCAGGCCATTGAGGTGCTAAATGACCCTGCTTAGTAGCACAGCATTTGAAAGCCTAAGCAATGGAAGCCTTACAGGTAGTCTCACAGATGCTTTTAATCCACCTCAAAAGCAGCAGCAGTTTTGGTTGACAGGGAACATGTACTGAGGAGTAATCTGGTAATTCTGATATAAAAGAAAGAAGAGCAAATGAAAAACAAATGTTGATGTTTTATCAAGTGAAGTTTAAGGAGCAGATATACTGATTGGTACCCAGAACCTTTCCAGCACTGAAACAGAAAGAGAAAGGACTTACTCTGTTTACATTAAAAATCCATACATCCTATAACAGTTTCAATTGGAAGGGACCTCTAGAGTTCCCCTGCTCAGGCCTCAAAAACCACCACCACCATTAGAACTTTTCCTTCTCGCTAGTTTCACAAGCGTCTTGTATGTTCAGTCACCTCGGAGAGGATTCTGGCTCTGCCTTCTCTATTACCAGCCATTAGGTAGCTGAATGATTAGTGATTAGATGCCTCCAAAATCTTTTGTTCTTCAAGGTGAACTAGCCCAACTCCTTCAGCATCTCTCTATATGCCATCATTTCCAGGCTCCTAGCAATCGCCCTCCTGTTGGATTTACTCCAGTTTGACAACGTTTTTCCTTACAGTGTCAATGCCTCTTTTTACTTTCTTTGGATAATCTGGTGGTATTATATCCTATGCAGTTCTGTATGCTAATGTGGTTTAAAATGCCATAATCACTATTGGGAAGACATCACTATGTTCCACAAAAGTGAAATATTAGATAAGCCTGTGAATTGTATTCTCAATGAAGTGTGTTTCAAAGAAACACTAAGATGGCTTTGCTCTTTCAAGAGTTTGCCTCTTTGTAGGATAGTAGATTATACATATGATTCCTATTTTCGGTTGTTCATCCACCTCAGACTGTATTATCATAGAAGAGTTTACCATCACATAATAGTTACAAAATACTCAAGTCAGACACCTTACTGTGGATAACAGTCTTTCCTGTGGCCACGAAATACAGTAGTTTCTCTGAAGCTGCACAACTCTGACCCCAAGAAACCATAATCTTCCACCCTCAGAAAACTTATTTCTGGCAAGGTAATATTGAGAAGATTCTCTGCAGCAGGGTATATAAAAACCCAACAAATTGACAGTAAAGGTCCTCAGTTAACCACTTTCCCCTGTCTTCTCCCTGACACGATCAGTTTAATTTAACACCGCGTGTGACTGGAAACAACAGAAGCAGCGAAGAGCAGTGTAGGCGGGAGAGAGTTTTGAGGTGCTCTGAAAATAATAATGCCCTGTTGTTGGCTGTATTTTAAAGTGAGCTAAACTGAACATCGTTCCACTCTTTTCTCTGGATATTTTTCACTGTTGGCAAGTGTTATTTCCCAGATTTTCTTCCTATCACTAATTCATAATGACTACCAAGATTCCCAGGTTTGGTCAGTGGGCTGTGGGACATGATTGTGGCAAAACCAGACCCTTCTTCCTGCAAAAGATTGCCTAGTATACTGGAATATATCCTTTCTTGGGTGCCATTTCCTTCCAGATGTAGCACAGAAGAAAGGAAAGAGCAAGTTTCTTTCTGACAACATCAACAGCAGTTCTTGGTGATGGTTCTGCACAGCAGCTTCTTTGCAGGAAGCCTTGCTGAGTGGAGCAGAGGAGGTGTGGTAAAGGCCTCCCAGTACTTTGATAAAAGCAGTTTTGTGTGCTCATATGAACTGAAAAAAAGATGCAAGATGCTGTCCTAGATATTTATAGAACATTGTGAGCTCATGTTGCTTTCTGTGTATTTCTTTTTTCTTTCTTGGGGTGTGTTGAAAATACCAAATGAGGAAAATGTTCACCATATTCTTCTGATTTCCTCTCTGGTTTTTTTGGTAGCCCTCCTGCCCCCAGGCATCTCAAACCTATCTGACACCAGAGCGATGCACTAACATCAAGAGCCTCAATACAGACAGGAGCTTACCAGCCTGGCCTCATCCTGGTGCAGCTTTGCTGTCTCCTCACAGAGCAAAGCAGTCTGGTATAAAACAAAGGTCTTGATTTGAAGCCATGTTCTTCGTGCCAACTGGACTCATTTTAGAAAGAGCAGTCATTTGGAAGGTCAAATACTGTAACCGCAGCCATAGCACGTACATTATTTTAATCAAAAAAGGGTGAGGAATTCAAAATCAAACTATTGCAGTATAATATAAACCAGTATCAGGGCACTATTTAATTCTAAAAACTGGGGGAAAGTGTCAAAACCCAAACTGAACAGACTGCAGAAGAAAATAATGAAATAAGCACAGAAGTCAGTTTTGTACTTTACTTAAACACTTCTAAAAACCTTGCATATGATCCAGATGTTGTTTCTACAATGACACATAATTTTTGCAAATGGTTCCTCTAGTATGATTAATTTTATTCATTAGAGAAAAAGTTTTTTACTGTACCACTCATCGCTAGGTTTTCTTTTTTCCAGTGATACACGAAGTAAATCATACATGGACTAGCATTAAGTGTATGCCGTTAGTTAAACATGAAGTGGCTCTGAAGAAATGCAACTTGTGTGAAACCAGTGGAAAATTTGATAGAATGAATGCACACAAGAGGACTGAAAGAGATCATAAAGATATTTTTTTTTATATCTACAAAAATTTCAAATAACTTTTCCCTTTTCAGAAATAAGATAGAAATGACAACAGTCTATATATCTTACTACCTTCAGCCTCCATAATGCAAAGCACTCAGCACCATTCTCCTAATGAAACAACCAATATAAATAAAATTTCCAAAAGTGTCTATATTACTTGGAAACTTACATTTAATTAGAAGTCAAACATTTCTTTTAAATGTATGGTTTTCTTAGCCTGAAGAAGAATCATATTACAGAGGAAAGATTTCCAAAACCAGAAAATGTAAAATTGATTCAATTAAGGCCAATTGAAAGACAAATCTAGAAAAAGTGAGTACAGAGAAAGTTGCACATGTATTAACTTTCACAGATTCCATACCCTCCTAGCTCCTGTCCTTTGAAAATCCATCCTTACTTCTGCTTACGTATGTACCTGCCCTTACCAAGCACACTGGTAGGTTCATAGTGTGAACTTTTTTCCTCAGTTGAGAGAGGCAGGGATTCCAGCTGTCTGTCCCAGTTTTCTGTAATGTACAAGCCTTTCATAACAAAATAAAACCAACACTGGAGATAATAAAACAACCAAACAATTTAAGCTGCTTGATATTGAGGTCAGATAAAGTTTCATCATCTCAAGACTCACTAGGGAACAGAACATGTAGCTGTTGTACATAAACCTCCTCAAAGAGCAAGAACTACGTATTAAAGATTTTTATTAGATGATATTTTAAAGTGTCCCTAGGCATAATACAAGCTTTTTTTTTTATGTGTTCAAACAGTACAATGCAAGAGAATGCAGCTGTAATATGCCATGTGTCAGTAATTCAAAAAAGGAAAGCTCATAAAAATTAACAGTCAGAAAATAATAAGTAGCTGCACGTCAAGAAAGACATTATTAAAGCAAGAAGGAACTCTACTGCCTGCATATGGTGACTATCACAAAATAACAAGGCAGGAGTCACTATGCCATTTGAACAGCTCAGACTTTTATAAGCCACATAGCCTCAAAGCATCAGTGGAAAACATGATTAACCTCCAAGCACCAATGGAGGTGGCACCATAACCCCCACAATCTCTCGTTCACTATTGTTTGTTTTTAGCATATTTTACAGTGTATTCTTAACTGTTGCAAGTTAGGAATAAACTAGTTGAGAACAGCTCCGCTTCTTGTGAGCACAAGAAATCATACAGCCCAAGATTCACCATGAAGCATATTCATTACGACTGCTAATCTTTTCTCCAAAAGCCACAATTTGAGATATAATAAAATAAAACAGACTCAGAGAGAAACAAAAAGACAATGTATTCTTCTGACTTTTGTTTTTGTTTTTGTTTGTTTTCTGCAACTCATTCTATACAGGCAGAATCCGATTACAATCTACTTAAAATTCCAACTTGCCTCCATACTTGTGACCTCAAAGAAATATTCAAAATGTGGAGCTACAATTCAGTACATTATTTTTTCTTACACTAATCACACTGCAGATGCTGCTAGGCTGTTCAGGACTTTGTGTTCAGGACTGTGTTCAGGGCTGTGTTCAGGTTTTCATCAGGGGTATGAACGTTCATGCAGCAGGCACTTGTTTGCCTTTTTCTTAGAGCAAGGATTCCATGGCTGCAAGGTCAAATGTGATCACTGAAGATTGTCATGGTAATTATATATTGATTCATTAAATATCTGTCTGTTCTGAAGTCTGCCCAAAGCAGGATGTTGTGCTACCGTAATTGTGTTTCTTCTCTCTTAGTCTTTAGTGGTTTGTGCAATGGCTAACTGATTCTGAATGAAAAGAGAACTAAAGCACAGTGATGTCTCAGTTATGCAAGGAAAAAAGAAAAAAGGGAGGGGAAGGAAGCCCAGGGAAAGAACAAGATAAGACTGAATGGTGCACAATGACCACAGGAGAGAAGAGAAAAAAAGGGGAAAAAGACCTGTTCTGATGTTGACTATGGTACACTGAGGCAACAATCCACTTCAGAATGACTTGAGTGTAAATGTGCTCCTTTCTCATCTGAGCTGAAATAAATGCAGTTATGACATGGTGAATCCATAATCCAAATAGCTGGCTGTGCAAAACATGAGACAACTGCATGTTCCTTGGTGCTGCTAGCAGCAGAAACAGCTTTGTAGAAAAGCTAAAGCCTAGAGGGACATGTCTATAAAGTCCAGGCACATCAGTATTGTCATTCTGACCTCTGCTTATGCACTATTGAAGAACTGTGAGGAAAGCATTGATGTAGTCACAGAAGTACCCTGTTAGTATGCACACATTCACAGACATTTCCAGATTTCTGTTTGTCTTCTTAGCTAAATATGGAAGAAAATCCACACGTGGTAAGATTTCACAACATAAAAGCAGATTTAGGTTTCTGGTTTAATTTGGGCTGAGTTACATAAGCTTCAAAGTAAAAGATGTTAATTTAGTTTGTGTTTGGTATTTACATTAGTATACTTGACTGGAAATGAATCTATGTACATCCATGTTATAATATGAAATGTAGATAACACAATCATTAACTGTACCATATTTCTTCAACTATAGGTCAGATTGTTTGTGAGGTAATTGGAAAAATAAATAAAATGTGGAATAAAGCATAGCACTGAGACTGTAATATCTCTGCGATCTTTTTCTTTTTCCTTTAACCTCCTTCTCCCTTCTTCTCATCACCAGCCATATTTTCATTTTAAATTCACATTCAGCTGGCTAGCAAAAGGTCTTCCTTCCATGTGTTATTCATTCAAAAGAGAACAGTTAAAAACGTGTTATATATAGAAAAGGATGGTCGTTAAGGGATTTTCTTGTTTTCTTTTAAGTTCTCAATTTTGACTTTCATTCTGGAAGTTACTAAATGTCCATCATAGACCAGATAACCAAGCAAAACCTGCCACCACCTCTGAACCTCGGTGAATTGCAAAAGCGCCATCATTTTTTTTAACAAGAAAATGACCTTCAGGAGGCTACAACCAAATCAGACTTTACATTATCCCTCCAGCAGCCATCATCCAAACAAACGTGATCTTCCAATCAGTCAGGCACATCAATCTACTCTACTCCTGTCTGCTATCAGAGCAGGAGAATTCAGTTTTAAGAAACATTATGACAAATTTACTATTTCATTGACATTAACAGGTATCTATATGTCTCTGTTTTTACTTCAGTGCAGAGCTCATAAAACTGAAATAAAAAATGAGCATTGCAAGTGATTCACAAATACTGAGCACTGTAATTTTCTGAACCTCATATAAAAATCAGTAGCTTGCAAAATACACTTAAAATATGAAATATTAAAATTCTTTTATTTAATTATCATTGCTTGAAATATGATCCTGGTTTTCTGCTAGTGATAGTCAGCAATTTACTGATTTATCTCTTCTTCACATGTAGACAATAGGAGATATAAGCAAAATTTCTATAAATTTACTGGTTTGTCCTCAAAAGTCTTTGTTGACCTCTGTATGACCAGGGAAGCGCAGTGTCACGTCACAGAAAATAAAGTTATGAACAACTGCAACAGCTATGTTTTAATATTATCTACTTCCTCATAAGCTTTTCATTAAATGTATGCCTTTTTTTTTTTCTCTTCTGCTGTCATTTGGTTTGCCGGGTTACTTTTTTTCTTCTATAGACTAGTCTGTTCTATTTTTTAACATTAGTAATGGGCAATCCAATCATCAGCATCTCTGTTGAATTTCTCCATGAATTATCTATACTTACATGTGGTATTATATGAATATGGAGTGAAAATATTCCTGTGTGTTGCAAACAAAACCTTTTCTGAGTGTTTTGGCAGAGGAGCCACATGAGTTCTCTGGGACAAATACCAGGTTTTATACCCATCTCTCATCTCAATCAAATAAAACACAGCTCTGCATCCAAACACACTGCTTTACGCTGTTTTATCAGCTCTCAGAAATAAAGTAGAATCAGTCCTGGTCTGTAAGTGGGTGCGAAATATTAGAAATATTGGGAAAACTGTTGTACTGGAAAGGGGATTCCTTGACAGATAAAAGATACTAGATCTGTTGATTTTTAACTGACTTTGTACGTGCTTGTTATAACTAGAGATCCAACATCGCTGGGTTTAAGATTCTATTTCATGACTACATTTAAGCAAAGGAAACTGCAGGCTTTCCCTGTGTGTTCGGCCCTGTAGTATTTTGAACAGTGTGACCTTGAGGAGGTATGGTGGGTCACTCTTCCTCTCTAAGGTGGAGATGGAGCACCTGGTCCATGCTGGACTGACCAAGGCAGGTCTGTGCCTGGCTCTGTACAACTCCCACTTCTCTGAGATGGTGAAGTCTGTAAAGGTGGGGTCTCCTATGTTACTTGACGGGCAAGAGGAAGCTGTGTAAGATAAGTTTGTCTTTCCGTGAGAACAAGAACCATGAGGACTTGTGTTTGCTTTACTTGACCTCTCTTCTCTTGACATCAGAGTAACTTGACCTTTTCAAGCACAGAGGAATGTGGAGCCAGAACTTCCCTGATTTATTGATATTGCAGCTCAGATGCCTTCCACTCAGATTTTCTGTGACTACAGGTCTTCACAGCTGAAAATCCCACAAGGGCTGGGTAGAGTACCAGTGATGGATCTCATTCAAAAGCCATCTGCTGAACTTCTCTGGTTAAGGTATAGTAAGCTGAATTTCCAGAAGGAACTGGGTGGGATGATGGTTTGTGGATGGTGTTGGGATGGCAGAGCTCAGATCACATCTCCCACATCCCCTCCAGCCACTGGGAAAAATGGAACCTATCTTCCTGCTCCAAAAGTATCCTCCCTGGTGGTGTCTTGTGTGAGATAGGGTGCTCTGTCTGTGAGTTGACAAACAAATATGAGTAATGCCACGTTGACAGAGCACAAGCTCTTCTCCACATCTCTCATCAAGATTTGGTCCTATGGGACCAGATAGCAATTGAGGGAGTGATTTTGAGGTCATAGCCCCAGCTGCTTGTCCCTCTGAAATAGCTAATTGTCATTACTATATTCCTTTGTAAATTAAGCTCTTAGCTTTGCTTGAATTGCTTATCTTGTTCAGTAAATTTCCTTTTCCATTTGAAATAAGACCTTTAAAATTTCTACAGTTAGTCCTCTGAGAAATATCAGAGAACTGCAGAACTGCATTTGTTCCATGATGATACAAAATTTTCTGAGAAATCTCAAGTGTAGACAGCAGGGAAAGATCTGTGACGCAAACATGAATATCAGCTTACATTAGTGTGCACCAACAGCTTCTAATATTTAAAAACTTATGAGGAAATGTTAGAGAGGAAAAAGAATGCACAAGCTTATTCATTTCTATGCTTGCAAGTAGAGATTTTATTCTTTTTTTCATGTGTTGGTAAATAGCTGGGGATTTTCTAAGCCTGATTCTGCTGTTCTCCTGCCAGGTACATTTCATATGTTGTCACTGAAGGAAGTCTTTCAATAACACAAGAAAAAAAATTTGCATTCAAAGGTTAAGAAACCATCTTTGAGAATCCGCTCTGTACTTTTCAGTATAAAGGGAACACTGCTGAGGGTCAAGAGCTGAAACTCAGTAATCATTTTGTTCAGAAGCTGGGTGACATGACAAAAAAGAGAAGGTATCATTCTCTCTTCTGAAAAATCTGCTCTAAAACATTGGGGAAGAAACAGAACTGCAAGTAAGTCTTGCTTAACAATGAGATATATTTCTTAAACATCCACATTTTTTTATCTGCAATATTGATCACAGGACTGATTTAGGTCTGGTGCCTACACATTCATCACTCTTGTCTTGCATCTTAAACAGCTGGTTGCACAAATTAGCCTGTAATTGTATTACTACTCACAAACGCTGTCACAGAAAAGACCAAAAAACATATATATGTGAGAGAGAGTGGAAATTATATTTAGGGGTTCTGGTCATTGATCTCAGGGTGCCAGTATTCAGGGTTATGAATTAGAATCATTTGAGAACCATTTTCAGTGTCATTTTGATTTATTTTTTTTTCCAGAATACTGACCCAGCAATTGACATAGCTTAAGAAAAGGTCAAAGACCCTTCAGAAAGTCAGTAGCGCAAATTCTGGGATGCAATGCAAACAACCCACATTCCATTCTGGGTAATAATACAGCTACATAATATTTAGGAATGATGGATGATGCATGGTGAATGACAGCTGCAAGTATCAAGAGGTTGTTTTAATTACTATGTTTTGATCTGTATTTTTAAAAAATATATTTGTGGACTAATTTTCAAACAAATTATGAAAAAGCAAACCAGCAATCAATGTAAACAGCAATAAAAAAGTAAGGCTGTCTCCATACCTTCCTGCTTTGACAGCCAGATATCTTCCTCAGTACTGTGATCACCATTTATTAGCTTACAATGAACCAGCACCAGTCCATTCAAAACAAACATTTTAGACATAAAAAATGCTATTTCTACATTTGCACGGCGTCCTCAGAAAGAAGTATTTTCCACTGTGATCACTTTGACAGCAGCAGGATGAAATGATGAGATAGAATTAGTATCTACTACTGACCATTTGAACAGAAGCAGAAGTTATACATTTATTCTTATAGGATCAAACAGTTGAGTATGTTGAAAATTTCTGCAATCACCACCATGAATAATATGTGCTTTGGAAATATTCTATCACATCACAACAGTTTTATATGATTAAAATTTACTTATCAATGAAGTTACTTATCAAATTTTATAAAAATAAAATCTACTGCAAAGGAATATGTAATCCAAGCTTAAAAAACAGTTTCTACAATATTCTCTTCCTACATAATGTTGTGGACTTTCACTGAATCACAAATGTGCATCGGCAAACACACAGAGCCTCCAAGACTGTTTCTTTGGAGGAATAAAGATAACTAATGAAGATTATTGCTGTGCTTAATGCAATTTGTTGCTTTTTGAATCTGTAAGTAAATAAAGCCTATGCAGCATTAGCCAGAAATATTTTGATCTTTCAAATGTGAAGGTCAAGAATATAATTAATCTTTTTAGTTAGGGCTTACTTTGCATAAAAAGACTATTTACCATAGTTCTAAATTAGATCTTGGTATATATGATAGGCAAAATGCATAAAACTGGAAAAACATAGTTTTCTAATTGCCATCTTGAGATGCAAACTGAAGGTGAGGCAATGCAAAGAGCAGAACAAAGAGGGCTGAGATTAAATGCATATTAAATGCAGTAATAAAACTGCATCCTGAATTTGCTAATTGAATGCTTTCATGATATGTTGTTGTGAGACACTGACAGATGGCATTGCACTCATGGCAATTAATTCTAGTAACACTTTTAATATAATACGTAAAGGTATATGATTATCCCTATTTCTGAAGTCATTTCTCTGAAAACTTAGAACAGAAATAGCTATGAGCCTCAGCATGAGGGAGACAAAAATGATCAGCATTCAAACGGTTCTACATAGCATTTAATTGTTTGTTCCTGGGTAATAGCTTTTAAGTAAAGTTATTTTGTGACATTTGCTGATAGCGTCTATCTTTTCTTTAACATCTTTGGAAAGGATAGAAATGCATGCTCAAGTTTACCATCTTTTCATTGTATCCTATACAAGGGAAACTTGTGAAATTTAAATATTGATAGTGCAAAGTCAGTAAAGAAGCAGCAGGAAAAAGCTCCAATAGACCCATGACAGGAAAACCACATTGCTAGTGGTTCTTGTTTGTTTCCTCTCTATTTTTAATGTCACAAGAGCACATGTGCAGAAGCAGGTGTCTTCTGGGACTGACAGTGATGTAAATGATTAACATTTGACTGCTACTGTGATTTTCCAGGGAATTTACATTTTATGATATACCAAAGTGTGAAATGTGTGTTGATTTATCCTGCTGAAAGAATCTAGGTGAGAACTTTGCTAAAACCCTACTGAACTACTCCATGAGAAAGTATTTGATACTCACTGTGATTTAGATTGCCTAAAAATAAACACAAGAAAGTCAGAGTTCAGTGTTGTACATGATGACTTGCCATATTTGTCTCAGTTGGCAGTTAAAATTGGTGGAAAAGTCCAGGTGGTTGGCTTCCATCACATATAAGTCACACATGAAAACAAATTTACACATTGCTATAGTCAGAATAAACATTTTGCTAAGATTACTTTTCATATTGGCCTCCCATTATGTTTTTTACAGGCAATCAATGATTATTTCAGTCAAAAGTCATAAAGTTATGGAAAAAAGCCAAAATGTTATGGAAATGACTGTGCTTAATCAAAATTTCCTCAAGCCTTGGACAAACCCAGGAGCTACTCTGCAAAATAGACACAATAATAATAAAAATAATAACCCTTTCCTGTGATGTAACCCTGCAGCAGGAGAAGTACTGAGGCAAAAAGTGGCTAGACTGTATAAGACCTTAGTCCAGGTCTTTAAGAATGCGGGAAATTACTCTTAAAACAAGTATGTCCAATATCTAGAATTGTCTCGACGCAGTTAATGCATCTAGAAGTTACTGTAATTGAAATAACAAGTGTATTTATGATTTATGATGTGAAATTTATAGGTCAGAGTAGTCTGTATAACTGAATAAGAAATTCATGTTGACCAATTGCAAAATAGGTATAAGAAAAAAAATGGTTTTGCTTTTTAAATAGATGTACACATTGGACATAGAGAAGAAAATATTGCAAATCCTGAAACTGAACTGAGATCTTATAGTGCCTACTTAATCTTTGCTACTCTTCAAAGAATCACAGAATGGTTGTGGTTGGAAGGGACCTCTGGAGATCATCCAGTCCAACCAACCTGCTAAGGCAGGTTCACCTAAAGGAGATGGCACACAAATCCATCCAGGCAGGTTTTGAATGTCTCAGAGAAGGAGACTCCACATCCTCTCTGGGCAGCCTGTTCCAGGTCTCTCTCACCCTTAAAGTAAAGAAGTTTCTCCTCATATTCTGATGGAACCTCCTATACTCCAGTCTGTGCCCATTGACTCTCATCCTGTCATTGGGCACCACTGAAAGGAGTTTGGTCCTATCCTCTTGACATCCACCCTTGAGATATTTATGAACATTGATGAGATCCTCTCTCAGCCTTCTCTTCTCCACACTGAACAGACCCAGCTCTCTCAGTCTCTCCTCATAAGAAAGATGCCCTAGACCCCTAATCATCTTTGTAGCCCGTAACTGGACTTTTGTTGGTTATTTTCTGGCCACCACATTGTGTTATGGATAGTGTATGTTTATTTCACAGAAACTTAGAAAGTAAAGTTATCATAATTATTAGAACCAAACAACATCCTTCAATAGCAAAACATTACCGGTAGTTTGCTCTGCTGTGCATAGTGACAGGCCCTTGAACTTATAAAACAAAATTACCAATCAATTCTAAAGGTATAATCTTGGATAAACCTGTGAAGAATTTTCATAGCCCCAAAATGTCAATTTATTGGTTTCCTTTCATGTACTTAATTGTTAGTTTGTGATACCTTGTTCTACTGAATTAATCTGTGATACATTTGCAGCTGTTTCAGTTCCACATTTACAGCAACTTTATGGACATAGTGACTTTACAATCTCTTATAAACACCTTTGGAAACAAATCAGCAAAATCCAACAAGCATCTTCCTGAAATATACCTGATGCCCTAAAGTCAAACCATCCTCATCATCCATCTAAATATGTTCCACTCATATGTAACATATTAACATATCATGTGGCTGTGTTACTTATCAAACAAAACCAAATATCTTCTGCATCACAGCAAATACTTAAAATTTCCATTGTTCCTATCGTCATTGATAAAGCAATGGGCTAAGTTTTTCAGAAGCATGGATTTTTATTAACACCAATACAATTACCACAATCATTTAGACAGTTAATATTATTCATATTGACATTGCTAGTTATTTGCCAATAAAAACAAAAACATTATTTCTCACATCCAGCCCCCATCACTAGTAAATGAAGAAAGAGTAAACACTGTAATCAAATTTGGAATAAGTGTATTCATTGAAGCAGACACACATTTCATTTCTGTATTTCCTGCATTTTCTCTTGGGAGTTTTAAGTAAAATAAAAAAAAATATATATATATAACAAACAAAGAAAACAAAAACCAGTAGCAACAACAAAAACAAAACACAATAAAGCCAACAAAAGTAAGGTTATTCAGTTTAAGATTGAAAAAGTTGATCTAAGGTAACCTAATATTTTACAGATAATCAAACCTACAGCACTTTACATGCAATCTCTAAATGAAAGCAGTAAATACATGAGATATTATACAAACTATTTTAGGGAAAGATTACTAGTAGAAATAAAAAGAGGTTTCATATCACTGCAGTAAATTAGAAATCAGCAAGTCAAATTAAGTGTAACTTGTATGGAGGTGTAACATTACCTGTGGTCATATTGCATTGAAGCCTTTTAATAGTTTACCTGCTAAGGCAGTTAAAAAGGATTTTTTTAAACCAAGTGGTGAGATGTTTTATGAGATGAAGACTAATGATGCAGTCCTTCGTATATTAATATTACTAAATAGTAATACTCCTACTATGTATTCTGTATTAATATTTATATCAATAAATTACATTATTTTAGAGCATGCTTTCTATTCATTTTATATGACATAATTTTATATTTACCATAGAATCATAGAATGGTTTGGGTTAGAAAGGACCTTCAAAGCTCACCTAGTCCAATGCCCCTGCAATGGGCAGGGACATCTTCAACAAGATCAGGTCGCTCAGAGCCCTGTCCAGCCTGGCCTTGAATGTCTCCAGGGATGGGGCATCTACCACCTCTCTGGGCAACCTGTGCCAGTGTTTCACCACCCTCATTCTAAAAAATTTCTTCCTCATGTCTAGCCTGAGTCTCCCCTCATTTAGTTTAAAACCATTACACCTTGTCCTGTCATAAGAGGCCCTGCTAAAAAGTCTGTTCCCATCCTTCTTATGGGCTCCTTTTAAGTACTGTATAAATTACATTTATATGTAATTATATTAAAATACTTATAAACATTGATATTAAATAATTATATATTAAGACTGAATATGCTGAATATAAAAGACTACGAAGTCCTGGAAGAAGTCTTTGAATTGCATAGATGTGTAGATGTATGAGATTTCCCTCATTAGGGAAAACACTAACAGCCTTATCATACATAAGATTGTGAAATACCTGAAAATATAGTAGTTGTTGCCAAATGCAGTATGAGGAAAGTCCTGATTTGGTTTACTAACTGTTCAGCAAGCTGAGGAGGTCTACACAACAGCAAATGACAGAAATAGAACATATTAAAAAATTATGTGCAAAACTAGAGGGAAATACTCTGTCACCAACCAAGAAGAGCTTGAAATAAATTTCCTATAAATAGTTAGGTTTTTTTTTCTTTCTTCTGTACATTCCATTAGAGTTTTCTTTTGTTAAGTACACCTATTGTCACATATGCTTCCCTGGTAGATATTTGTCATTTTTCTAACTACATTAATGTGCGCTAGTACCATCTGATCCTGTAATGATCTATCTTTATGCAGTAGGTGTTTGGTTGTGAAGAGTAGCAGACATGAGACACATTGCTGACTTTCAGTCCCTCAAGAATTCATTGAAGCTGCACAAAGCTGCATGAATCCAAACAACATCTTAATGAAGTGGAAGTTATATTGTGCTTCCCAGGAATCATAACCTGAGGCAAACAAGGCCTTCAAATCTGTGAACTTACTTTTCATGTTCCTGTCAAGGGAAGAAACAGAGACATGATGTATGGTGAGTGTGGTGGCACGGCTCTAGCCTTTTGCATATGTCCTGGTTTCAGCTGGGATAGAGTTAATTTTCTTCCTACCCATTGATATGGTGATGTGTCTTGGATTTAGAATGAGAATTATGTTGATAATACAGTGATGGTTTGGCTTTTGCTAAGCAATCTTTATACCAAGTCAGAGACTTTTCAGCCAGGAGACTGGAGATGATACACAATGGCTGAGAAAGCTGACCTGTTTGGCTTTCCTTGTGCACACAGTTTTCACTGTACTTATTAAACTGGCTTTATTTCAACCCACAAGTTTTCTCACTTTTACTCTTCTGATTCTCGCCCCCATCCCACTGGGATGGAGCGAGCGAATGGTTGCGTGGTGCTTAGTTGCTAGCTGGGGTTAAACCATGACAACAGAGCAGTGGAGTGAGAAAATGTAGGTTCTGTTAATCCAGCAATGAAACTCCAGAAAACATAAAGGTAACAGCCCTTGTTGATCCTGATACTTAGTTTTAGTTATGTATGAACTACAGGATGCTTCGGTCTCTAACCCAAGAGATCATCAGAATATACTTATATAAAAAAATGATCATTCAAGTTTTGAACAAGTAATTGCTTCTTGTATTTACAAATATCAGTGCCTCAACGCCATACATAACTATAATGATTTCAGAATTAGTACAACACAGGCATTCAGTGAAAACTATGCTTCACAAAGTCTTGCAAAAATTGGAGAATCTCTAACAATTAATGTATTGTTTTCCCTTTACAGCAAACATCATAACTTGACAATACAAAAGTTTCACATGCCAACTCTTGAAAATAGTAGCAGTGCTTAATGTTTAACATAGGACCCCAGGATTTTCTGTATAATCAGCCTTATATGTCTCATTACATTATATTTCCTAAGCACATATATTGTTGATAGGAAAAGATAAATTATAGCTTGACCGCATAATCGGGATTTATGGGGTTCAGCAAACATACCGACAGAACTGCTGCCTCTATTCTTGGATGTGTCTGAGGTTTTGGAAGCACTTGTTTTACTGTTGCATTCATATATCTCAAAGAATTTACAGCCCACTGTATAGAGATGGTCCCCTGAAGGTTTGGAGAGCTAGTATCCTCAGAAGGCATTGCTTATGCGTGCTATGTGAGAAGTCATTGAATAAAATACAACCATCACAGAGACGGCCATCGATGAGTTACAGAGCCATGCTTTTTTTCTTTTTCCATATGCTCCCATAAATCCATTATTTTCAGCGCAGTAGTCTAAAGGAGGGGTAAAAAGGATGGGCAGTTTGGCATTGCCCAGGGCCTGGGCTACTCAGAGGGAACTGGCAGAGGGAGCTGGGGCTGCTCAGGGGTGCAGGGCTGAGGCCTCCTAGTCCCAGAGGGCACCCAGAAGATGCTGTTTGGCAGTGGAACCTACTGCTCAATCCCTGCCAGTGGCCATGGCTTTCTGCTAATGAGGTGTAGTCATCTTATGCTGAGCTTGGGAGGCCACTGAGCTGCCTCAGGAAGGTGCCTCCTCTCACTCTTCCCATTGACTCTTTGGAGCTGAATTACTTGTATGGTCCATTTTTTAGATATCATTTTGTCTAAATAGGCACTTCATAATGTTTTATTGGCTAATGACTGATCACTATCCTCAAATAAACATTTAGTTCAACTGCATATAGTGCTCAGAAAGCTCCTCCCACCCCATAAAATACAAACCCCAGCCCTGAGGGTGGTGATGGAGTGGTGTGCACACCAGGGTTGTATTTTGCTAGACTGTCTAGCTTTCTATGGAGAACAGGTAATCGATTAAGGTCCTGGGGCTATCCCAAGTGTTAGAGAGAATCCTGATTAATGAGCAGCTTACTAAAAAATAGGCTCTTCCTGAGGAGCTGTCAGGCCCTGAAGAATTGTGCCAGCACTCCCTAGCTGTGCCCTCCACACCTCAGTGAGCCCAAATTGTTCAATTACTCTTGTAGCTTTTTGGAGGCATGGGAGGCTTTTTTATCTTTCAAAGTGTATCTGTCAAGATGTTTGGCTGTCAAAAAAAAAAAAAAAAAAGCCTTTCCCTATCCCAGGTTTGTTTGGTTTGTGTTGTTTGTTTTGTGGTTTTTGTTGTTGTTGTTTTGTTTTTTCAGATATGTAAGAAATGGTCTTCCTATCCATTTTGGGTCATAGCCACTGGCTGTGTGTTGAGCACAGACTTTGACAAGGAGCCCACATCCAAAGTCTGGTACAGGTGTCCAGCTAAGCTTACCTGGAACAAGCTGTTTTTCTTTCACATAGTTTCTCCTGTCTGGTGGAAAGTGGCACGATAGCCATTTACCCCTCACCATAGGCTATAACAATGCCAAGCCTGCTTTCATTTATATTAGCTGGCAGAACTTCTTTGGGGTGATTATATTGGTGAGGAACAGGTGACCTCTAATGTAATCCATTCCTTCTAGCATGCCTCTGTGCTAAGGTATAGAGTTGGCTAAAGCCAAAATTTTCCTAGGACCAAGGAAAATCCTAGTGTCCTTCAGGATATTTTTAGGACTCATTGTAGAAATCAGTGCACAGGCTAGAGACAAGCCAGAGCTTGATGAGACTTCTTTATATCAGCAGTAGTCAGCCTTTATGACCATACTAGTCCTGTGTCAAAAATTTGTCCATGGCCAAGATTTAAAACATAAAACACCATTCCTTGGATAATGGAGAGGAACTGCTGTGGTATGATGATGTTTGTCCAGGGCTTCACAGTATTGCAAACCTGCCGTGTCCGCTGATGCAGCATGGAAACAGGAAGATTAATGATAGATACTGCTTTGGTCTTCACATCTCTCAGAATAGGAGTGATTGCCTATAAACACAATGAAATGATAATTGTCAAGTATATGCACTCTATGCTACTCAGATTGCATAGTAACTAGTGAGTTTGGATGTTGATTACTAGTTAAAAAAAAAAAAATAAAATAAACATGGGGTAGTGCAACTAGCCCAGGCTATTGCAATATGAATTCTAAAAAAAAAAAAAAAAAAAAAAGAAAAAGAAAAAAAATTTAAAATTCAAGGTTCATTAGATTTTGGACTTTATTTTGACTGCTGTTATCCTTGTTTAGCCTTTCTTGCTGGTCCAAGACTTCCTTCTGAAATTAATGGCCTATATCCATAGGCTTCAGAAGATGAAAAATTTCTTTCCCTCTGTGACTGAGCACTCAATTCAACTCTCAGTTACACCTGTGCAATTCAATTAGCACAGGGATAATCAAGAAAAAAAAAGCATCAATACCTCTACAACTTTTGCTCTTTTTGCTTTTAGTATACTTCCACATAGGGAAATGAAATCCATGTAAATATTAACTGGTTTGAGATATGCAGTAGTCTGAATACATGGTATTTCTACAACAGGTAGTGGATTTTTTCTGAGATTTTTAAGAACTTCTAAGTTATATGAATGTTTTTATGCATGGCTATACTGTGAAGACAGCTCAGGCCAGTTTCTGTAAGATAATCTTCATAATCACCCAGGGGAATCAATTAATGATTCCAGTGTCTTCTTGCATTTTCAGTGTACTTTGTAATAAAGGAAAATCTAAGGTAAGGAGAATAACGAGTCTAAACTCACAAATAGTCCACAGTATTTTGAAAAATAGGTTTAGCATCAAGGATCCTTCCTGTGCAAATTGGCTTTTTTCAATATCCGCTATGTCTGTCACTGATGAGCCTAGTCATTTGATGCAGAGGTCAGACTGTTCGAATGTCTACACATCTTCACAGCACTGGAAGGGCTTTTGTTTTTATTTAAAGAAAGAATAAGTGAGAGTGAATATATACATGATATTACATTTGAAGAAAAATAATGCAATCACATTAAATTCGTCAGAGGCACCAACGTTAACACATCTTTTTATGATAAGGGTAGTAAAATATGCTCCTTATCCTGATACAAAACATATGTTTTCCGTTTCATCCTACAACTTTCTGATTAAAGTAATGGTCTCAGGATGTCTCTAAATTTAATTTTAGTTGACTTTTAGCTGTCTGCTTCTCCTTTTCTCCTGCTTTTTTTTTTTTTTTTGGTTAGGTAACCAAATTTATAACCAAACCAGATTGTTTATTGTCTCTGAACGCAAGAAAGGAAAAACACCCTTGCATACTGAGTCAACACTCTCTCATGTAGAATCAAAGAATCCTAAAAATGCTGCTTCATAATAGGAAACTAAATTATTTTTAAGCAACCACCCACATTTAAATTATACAGTTCAACCAACAAGGTTAAAAGAATAGCAAAACAAAGAAACCATGTATGCTTTTCAATGTCTGCTTTTTCCATCAGACCATAATAATTATGTAGCCTTGTGAACATAGTTAATATAACCTCTATTGGAAAGCTGTACTCCATGGCCATGGACTGCGACTGCTCTATAATAAAATGTTAGATCCATCACTTGATATTAGAAAGCAATAATTGTATCAGCACATTTGAGGTCTTTTTCCCTTCGTAAAGCAACATTTCTTTAAAGGATTATTCTGACAGACAACAGGCTCATCTTTTTAAAGAAGCAATATCATTATCTTCCTTCCACCCCACTGCTGCTTGTTTCTCTTATCTCTGGTTTGATCTAAGAAATAAGAGCAGTGGAAAGGTTCACTCTAAGTTAGCACAATGGCAGCAGAGGCAAAACGGATTTAGTGGGTCAGGCAGGTCCCTACGGATGCAGGAACCCCAGGCATGCAGCGCTGTTGCTAGGGAACTGTATCGATCCTTTCCAGCATCTTCACTGACACCCTCTCTGCTCCACTGTGATTGAACATCATCCTTTACAGGAGCGGGAGAGTTAGAAGCTTTGGCTCGGCTTTAATATTTATGAAGTAAACGTTTTAACTGTTGAAGCTTTAAATGTCTAATGCTGTTTTCTTTCCAGAGCAGTAGCTTACCTTTGGGAATATCTCGATCACTCTAGTAGGACAAATTACTTCACGTTGGAGGCAGATAGCTTATTTTCTCTGAGCTAAATGCAACTGTAGGAGGTTTAACATGCTCACAAAAATAATTAAAGTGTATTTTTTCTCATTCACTTTAATTCTCTTACTATTTCATGATAATTTACATTCAAAATATATAATGCCACAGGTTTAACTGAAAATTGCCAAAATCAGATTGAAAGATTGATCAAGATATTTTGAATGTTTTTATATAGGCTAAAAGAAATAAGACATATATATAAAAAATTTGTGTGTACATACAGAGAATGTTATTATGCAAGAAGTGTCAGCACAGTCCATTAGGGCAGTGTGGGATATGCCCACTACCCTTACCCAGGGGCATGAGGATTGCAGGTTATGTATCTTTAGCTAGCAAATGTGGAGGTTTGTCTCTGTCGATATGCAAAGGGAACTTTTAACACCAAGCTTTTCAAGAAGGTTCCACAATGGGTCTCCTCAGCCAGTACTGCAGCCCCCACCACTCTGGTTGGCACCTGCACTACCTGACTTGTAGCTTTATTCCTACATGTCTGCCCCTGTGCAGCCTGGAAGCACCGTGCTCCGGATGTTGGTCCTCACTGGGGGAAGGCTGGGCCGTGCAGATACCTCAGCTGTTGCAGGCACTGCACAAACATACTATATTAAACAATATAATTGAAGGAGATAGAGCACCTGAGCCCTGTCCCAATTCCCAGAGAATATGTATTTATAGAAAGGTGATGCCATGAAGCTTCGTGGATCAGGACGGTTATCAGATGGTACAAAGTCAAAGTGAGACAATACCTTTCCATACCACCTGTCCTACAGTAACGAGCATAAGCTGAAGACCTGATAGTTTTCCAGGTTATATATGGAAAATTCTCTACCTGAATTTTAAAAGTCACCATTAAAAGTGAATAAAAACTGCATACTTCAACTCCCATTGATTTTACTTCTATATAAAAATCAATAATTGAAAATGTGTGTGAGATGATTAAGCTCTTGGAATCCTTCTTATAAGCACTCAATGCTGGCAGGAAATGTCTAGCAATAGCCTGAGAAATTGAAATAATTGCTTTAATCAGACACCATATGACTGATATGGACCTTCATGACAGATCTCACTGTGACCCTAGGGAAGTAAAAGTAGCATAAGGAGAAGGTACCTCTGTGAGCAGGAGCAATATTATCAGACAAGCTATGGGGACAGTAACTCCCTAAAAGCGTTATCCTGGGTGTCACATATTCTAGCCACATGATACAAAATGCTGCTTTGTGCTGCTTTGCTGTCCTCCTAATTTTCGGGAAGGCCACATCTGGCCCCGCAATCCAATCCTGTCTATTAGGAAGCGCACAGTGACAGCATCCCCCACTGAAGCCCCTGGACAGCAATGCAGGAAGTCGGGCTTGTGGAAGATGCCACAGTTCCCTGCAAGGCAGCCAGCAGCTCACACTGCTTTAGCACATGCAAAAATATTTTGGTATTGACATCATATGGGTGTGCACAATTGAGTCTGGCTTATATCTGGATTTTTAATCTAAATCATGCTGTGTATCCTATAGATAACTAAATTTCTCTGGTGGAAATACAAAATTAATAAAGACAAGAGTGAATTTATTTTAAAATTAAAATAGAAATATTCAAGCTTGTGCTTTGTAAAGGAAGTCAGCAAGTTCTAGGGAATCTGTTTTCAGTCCTTCTACAGCCTTTCTTCTTCATCTAAAATACATTCTCATTCTCCCCATTTCAAAGCTAATCTTCTCCCACTCACTCTAATATTCAGTGTTACTATGTTAGAGGCCATGAATTAGGAAAATGGCTGTTAACACAGGATTGAAGTTCTTTTTTCTTATGCCTTGTTATATCATTTTCTATAGCATACGACATAATAGTCTTCAAAAAGACTCTTCTGACTAAACTGCTGCTACCTCTCAAACCAGCTTTCTTTCCTAATACAGCAATGACATGATAATAGCATAATACCTCAGGCCATTAAGTCTATTGAAAGTAAATTATTACCATCAGACATGATAAAACCTAGTTGGATGCATTAACAACCTTACATTCTGTCTTGATAAAGGTACTAAAATAGCGATTGCCTCTGTTTAGCCTTGCATAATATCTGTTATCTATTTCTTCTTGAAATGCAAACATCCTGCCTGAGTCACTGTTCACAAAACATTTAAGGAGAAAGGCAGGGGTACAACACTTTGGGCCCTGATCTAAAGTTTGGTGAACTCAACGGGGAGCCTGCTATTAGCTGCAATGTCTTCAGCTCTCTACATGCTATCCCACGTAATTAATAACATTAACAATTCTACTTCCCCTGAAAGCTGCTGATTTATACATAAATTTTATATATATGTACATGTATATACATATGTGCAGGTATTATCCATATACACACATTTACTTATTGTCCCACGAATAACATGAATTCCCATGAATCCCCTCTGAAAACTAAAAAGTGCTTAGCCACTGGGTTTTTTTTTAATTTTTCTAGTGAGTTATTTAGCCAAATGTTATAAAAAAAGGTTGTTAGAACTATCTGAGAAACATGTACAAGTCTAGAAGATTTCCAGCAAGAATTTCATTGCTGAGAATTTCGCCTGTCTTTTTTAACTTAAGGTGGGTATAAGTGAGCAAAGTTATTGTGTTTTCTACAAGTGGCTGTCAGTTCCCTAGCATTTTTTAAGGTCTGTTTTTGGAGCAAAACATGTAAGTTTTTTGACACTTATCTAAGTAGTATCATTTGCTTGTACAAATGTAAAAAGCCATAACAAAAAATAACTTCAGAATTTTGTTTTCATTAAGACTCTGGACCAAGGAATGGGAGACTTGTCTCTGATGTGTCAATCCAGGCACCACTGCACATGAGATAGAGAAGTAACACTAAATAAGATCACTCTCAGCAGCTGTGAACTCTGTTCCCAGACACAATCAATTAAGCAAATGGTAACAGTATAGTCTATGGACATTTACTCACCAGTAGATTTGACAAGACCTTCAGCTACTTGTGGAGGTTGATAAATCCATCTTAGCAAACAAGTCTAGATCACATTTAGCTCTGGCTGCCACAAAAACTTCAGTCACAAGTACCTGCCACCCTGCCAGGGTCACACACTGTCAGTGTGCATGTAATAAAACAAAGGCAGTTTCCCACCTCAAATACTGTGTCAGACTTTGCAGCTGTCCCTGTAAGTAAATAGATTCTTTCTTGATCAAAGCAATTAACTGAGCTGTTCTCCACATCCCTGTCTACTACTTTATTCTTATTCAAAGCTGCATGGTTTCACTTGGGAAGTCAGTCTCAAATGCACTGTGGAGTGATGATGCTCACTGCTTAGCATTCTGCTCTGAAGCCTTTCGGAGTGGAAATGCGAAGGTATCTGGCTGCCTGTCAAAAATGCTGGCCTGGATGAATTGCAACTGCCTGGAACCGTATGGTAAACGAGACCAAAAGCTTCTACCAAGGGTTTACAGGTTCTGGGTAAACATGTTGACTCATAGTCATTACATCTGACAGCTTGTAGCCCTCAAGTGATCCCTGTGATTTTTAACTAAACTTCAACTTATTTAATCTCAATTAGTTTAGCTATGTTAAATCTTTCTTAGGGTGACAGCCTTTTTCTTTTCATGGTTGTTTTTTGGGGTTTTTTTGCTTTTGTTTTTTTAGTGCAACTAGTGGGAGAAGGCAGTGGCAGCAACTCAGCCTCTCACATATGGTTTTCCTTGATCAAGCAACTAACTTTTTTCCTTCCCTTTTCCCTCCAAATACTATATTGTAGTAGCCAGACAGAGGATCAGAAGTAATACATCACCTGCATCTTCCTGCAGCCATGATGATGGGTAGAAGTTCAAGTTAAGCAATGTGTGGGCAGATGGAACAGTCACCACTGGCAGTAAGCATGTCTGACAGTGAAAACATTACATGGATCAGGCTTTAAATCTCTACTCGTTTTTTCTCCTATTTTATACATTTATGGAGGACTCTGATTTTAAGTAGTCAGAGTTACCACCCCTGAAGTGTCATTAACATAGTTGTTGAATTTGTCATTTGCCTACTGGTAGGTTCAACATATTCTTATTAGTTCATTTGCGTATGGAATGAGTTGGAGTTTGCATATCACAAATACACTTCAGGTATTCCTTTATTCTACTCATGACTAAGTACACAGGGAACTTAGTAGTATTGCGATATTAAAGGCTGAAGATGAGCATCTTGTAAGAATGCCCTGTGTGCCCAAACAATCACTGGTAAAAGCTTTTGCAAGCCATTTAAGGTGACATTGACCCCCATTTTCTGACAAACTGGAAGCATTAAATGCAACTTAATAAGAGAAAAAAGGGGAAAACTAATTGACATAGAAAGGTCAAAGCCATGTAAATTGATGTTGTCATGATGGGAAATAACTTCATGGCTGAAAAAGAAATTAGGCGGGTTATTGCATATATTAATATTAAAAAAGCATGCTGTTAACATTAACGTCTGATTTGCCTAATATAGAGTTCATTACTGTGCAAAATTTCATCTAAATCATTTTCTTATTAATGCTCACCCAATGCCAAATAACTCTGCAGCACTTGCCTCAGACATCTCTATGAATACTGAGGAAATTTATTATACTTTGTCCTGTTGTAATGAAGCTCCAGTGGACTCGTAATGATCAGGTACTTAGAATAAGCAGCGAGCATTGAGAAGACTCTTATTTCTGCTTGTGTGAGCACAGTAAAATATCACAGGCACACTAGGGAGCTCAAAACTAGACAGATTGGGGGAAAAAAAAAAAAAGGCAACTAATTTTTCGAGTTGTAAAGAGATACAACTGTGAATATGTACAAAATTGTTAATTTCAATTCATCTCACTGGTCCAAAGGATTGTACCAGGACTGATTTGGTATAACTGTGTTTAGCCAGCTGGGGACAGGGTAGCCTGTTGACTATTTAACATGCTGGACTGCATCTTTCACCAGCAGACTAGAAAACTTTGAGAATTCCCTCCCTCACTTGCCTTTTTCATTTCAAAACATTTGCCAATGGAAAAAAAAAAAAATCAATAATTCACACTCTAAGAAATAAAGCAATTAGTGCCTCATCAGAAGAACAGAGGCATGTGATAACAAAATGTATAATATCTAGACAATGACAGCAGTCTTTAGAGGATGTTATTCTTGACAGAACTTCCTGGGGAAATATCACTAGGGATTGATTCAACCCTTATGATCAGAAAGTCTGTATTGTAATTAACACATGAGAAAACGTGCATACATCATTGTGTAAGAAAACTATTACAGCATCTTTCTCTTAGCACACGTCATAATTGTTGGAAGCTGTATCATTAGAAACTGTATATTGCCTATACTAAAAAGAAAGGCAGATAGAAATATGCAGTTTTTTACCGTGGTGTTTTCTAATTTTAATGTTCAGCTGACTGCACTGCATTCCAGATATAATATTTGTTTCCAATTTAATTTATTCAATATTTTATAACAGCAAATCTGAATGTCACAGTCAGTAGCAGAAACTGCTTCTATAATGTGACACACAATATGTCACAGGTGGGAATCTGTGTACTGAGGACGCACCCTAGGCCATTTAAAATGCTGGTCACAGCGAATACTGATGTATGTGATAATACTGGTAGCCATAGAAACCAGTCAGAGCTTACCTTCATAATATTTTTTAACAAAACTAGATTCCAAGGGGTGATTTTTCTCTGACTTTGGTAGCACAGCATGTTGTAGTATCCAGCAAATTATCCATTGGATGTTTTTAAAAGCAATTCAGTCTTGAAGTGCCTGGCAGTTGTTGTACAACACTCATTGCTCAACACTAAAGTCTAGGTGTGTTATTAACACATGCTACAGTCTCCAAACCCTCCCTGGGGGATGCAGGAAATGTGAGGAGCAGAATCAGATTACAGCATGGGCTGTACTAAGAAGGGGCAGGTCTACTGCAAACAGCTTCTTCTCATTTCCAACCACTCCTGGAGGGACCAAACGATTGGGTAGGATGTGCGAAGCAACAGGGAAGAGAGGCAGCCAGGCAGCTGGGGAATGTGTGCAGGGTAGAAGATAAGGGATGGAGTCCTGGCTCTTGTAAAGGTGAGATGCAAGGTAGGATTTGATGTTTGGAGCCTAGAAATAGGGCAGACAGAAGCTCTTGGTGAACAAGGGTTTTGCTCTGAAATTTGCAGCGTGGAAAGTGAAGTTTTCTGGGAGAAAATAATAATTTAGAAGATGCCTTTCATAGGAAGCCAAAATGCCTTAAAAAGCTTTCTGACAGGATGTTAAAATCAGGTACTGAAAAAATGAAAATAAGACCTCCCCAGGCAGAGGATAGCTAGCTGACTGGTAAGGGTCCCTGGGGAGGTGTGTTGTCCAACTTGAGTTCTCGGATGATGAAGACTTGGCAGTTCCTTTAGCTGCAAAAAGTGAGCAGGGAGGTATGATCTAGCACACATTTGTAGATCGGATTAAATATAAGCCCTATAGCTGTGGGAAGTGCAGAGAGGGAGAAAAACCTCCCCTTCCTATAGCATGGAGCCGGCTCCTGCCTCTGCCCCCATCCGTGAGGCAGCATACCTCAGTCTGGCTGCTCCCATGAGAAGCTCTGAGCCAGCTCTGCAGGTAGCAGGAAAAACAAGGGAGAAGGTATCAAATGCACAGAAGGGCAAAATAAAATGAAGAACAAAAGCGGAGTGTAAGACATTTTCCACAGCTTTGAGAGGACAAGACACCTACCACAGGGTTACAAAAAACATTTAGCTGTGATATGACCTGAGGAATTTACCTATTGACAGTTCTTGTCAGTTCCTACTGAATGATTGCATTTTTCAAAGGTAAGATGGCAGATGAGGAGTTTGAAAAGCCTGGCTTATCTCTCAGTCACTGGGCTCTACACAGATTTGGGGTTATGGCGTGGGAAAATCTGAAAACATCCCCCCAGTACAGCAATGAACTCACACTACATGCTGGTTTGTTAGCAGCTTTATTTAGAGAAGAGTTAGAGCTGGAGCTACTATAAAGGCTTGAGAAACTCAAACCTCTGCCTAAACCTCTTACTGAATTGAAATCAAGAGTTCCCCGAAAAACATGGGGATTTCTTATGCCACCCTGGTGAACAGGAAAATGAATGCAAGATAGAAGCATTTGTAAGAGCAAAATCAATTTGCATAATGCATGCAAAAATACTATTGACTATTTTGAATCCAAAGCCCTGTCAGAGAAATGTGTAGAAAAGCAGTGGAGGCTTTTCTAGACTGTACAGTGAGTAGACAGAGGTATAAGGCTGCATTGCCACTCTCCTATCCGATGCAATGTGGTGAACACAGTATCTTCTGTCCTGCAAAGTACAAAATCCAGTTACTTAGACTTGTAGAGGACGGAAGGCAGCATGTATAATTCAAGCCGAAACAAACACAATATTTTAAACTTTAACTACTGGTCTTTGAAGGCATTGATCTGTTTCATCTGGGGAAAGAGTCTAAATATTATGGCTTTTCAAAGAAATTATTGTGTTTTCTTGTAGTATGGACCTTGCATAATACACAGTACTACAATTTGCTGTGGCCACTGTCAGCCAGATCCGCTTGGCTCATTCGCAAGTGAAAAACACTCTGGAATTATCAAAAAAGTCATCTTAAACAACAACTATTGAATGGAAAGAAGAAAAAAAAAGTGTGTAATTTCAGTAGATATGTGAATAACGAGAACTGAATTTAGCCATTGAACAGTGATAAACAAATCATCCTAAGGACTTGACATGCAGTTTTGCAGTTCAGCTGTTGAAGATGCAGCATTTATCAAGAAGACCTGAAACTAGAGTTTGCCAATTATAACAGGAAGACAATATATAGAAATAAGATTAATTTCTTTCACTCCTTAAAATTTCTGTACATTAAGGTTTGCCCATGAATGTTCACTTTGATACAATTTCCTAGTCCCATGAATTGTGCTTTGGTAAGAGCATATGACCTCTCCAACAGGTGTGCCACCTTACTGGATTTCAGTGGGCAAGTTAACAAAAAATAATATCAGTGAGGGTCTGAATTCATCCTTGTCACATTTTTCATGACTTTTCATGCTGGAGAAAAACCCTTAGGAACATCAGATACGTGCCATGCAAGTTAGAAAGTAACATCACTAGATGAAAATATCGCTACCTTGTAGCGTACAGGGCATCCACAGTACTAATTTCAATTCACCATCAAATTTAGATGGGGACCAACCAACATGCTGCAAAGTTTGAGTGAATCCATAGTTGAAACAGATCAAGGTCCAAATTTCATAGTACAGTAAACAGCAGTTAGCTGCAAAGAGATTATACATTACAATGCAGGTTTC
The DNA here is from genome assembly GCF_963082525.1 of Nesoenas mayeri. Taxonomy (NCBI): domain Eukaryota; kingdom Metazoa; phylum Chordata; class Aves; order Columbiformes; family Columbidae; genus Nesoenas; species Nesoenas mayeri. Next base: position 31,988,015 of record NC_137543.1, on the reverse strand, counting down.
CTCATAACCCAAATATAAAGCTGACTTACTACAAGATTATTTCTAAACAAATTAAGAACCAGTTTTTTACTGTCTGGTTGGCAGTTGTACAACACTTACATGACAAGAAAGCTGTCTGATCTCTAATTAAATCAGCAGATTTGTGACATTATAACTGTTCTTTCAAAAATTCTAGTGCATGCAGAGGACAGGAAAAGAAACAGCAATGAATTTCATGAGATTTTCCATCTAGACACTGAAATCATTCTCTAGTAAGATAGTAGTTTGCCTCTACTGTAATAAAATGAATAAATAACGGATGTCATCAAGATACCTGAGACAGCCCTGCAGAGACAGTGGAAAAGCAAAAGCTTGAATAGCATTCATGTTCCTGAAAGAACTACCTTACCATTGAATTGCTTTGAAAATATGACTCATGATAACCAAAAGCACAGATGACTAACTTAGAGTTCCAAGAATATGTCCTCTGCTGTTAAATATCAATCACAAAGTGCAGCATAGCCATTAATATTTAAGACCATCACCACTGGGAAACAGAGAGACACTTGAATACCCTTGTTTAAAATTTATTGTCACATTCAAAAAGATAAATGAGATGTTTTCTGAAGTTTCATTTCATGGAGTTGTTTTGATTGTCTTCTGAAGTGCATGAAATAATGCACTCTAAGACAGAAACATTCTGATGCTATGAAAGAAAATATCTACACTTAAGAAAGAGCTTTTTTGTCCCCCTCTGTGCCAATATGCTGGAACCAAATTTATAACATCTTTGAATCCAGTGCAGGATGAAACATCTTAATGTATCACTGTGGTCACCCTTCCCATGTTCCCAGATTTCACTTGTCCCTGTGAATAAGAATCCTTTCCATTGCTCACTGAAAGTCTCTTAAGGGGGGTCCCAACTTCCGGCCTTTCCTGTGTTACTGCTTATTCAACAAGAGCTTCTTCCTGTTGCATGCATGATGCAATTGAAATAAAGCTGTAGGTCAACTGCAAAATTGTACAGGTTTGATTTTTTTCCTGTTAATTGGGTATTACTTTCATAAAGGCACCACCTTTCCATCTGCACCTCTTTTCTGAGAAACTTATTTAATGCAGAGGGCTTTTCATGACTTTCTGTGGCAAATGTTAATCATGTTTATTGAGAAATTACAGAAGGAGAGGAATTATTCAGAAGCTATGTCATTTAAGTATTATCATAGTATTGATTTACAGGGACTCTCAGAAAGCAGATCAAGAAAACTCCCGGGGAATTCAAAACTTACTGAGGAGTAAGCAAGATCTAAAGAGCCTATGGCTTGATGAAAGTACAATAACAAACACTTAAAAGGTCACAATTCAGTTGTATTATGCTGAACTTGAAAATTAAGAATTTGTATTCATTTTTAATCACAACATAAAACTTAGCACAGATCCTTCCTTAATATGGAAATGGGACATATCTCTTAAAAGTGTGATTTAGTCTGCATTTAGATCTACATTTGGGAATTTGAACTGGACTTTAATGTGCAGAGGCCTTTTTATCATGAATCTGACTCTGATTTCAGAAGATTGCAGAAAAACAGTTGTAGGGCGACAGGTGAAGTGGCTGAGTATGAAAGAAGGTTTATCCAGAAGAAAACAATGTGCTCTAATAACTATAAATCACAATAAAAAGGTTGAGACAACTGTCTTCCTTACATCCGGTTTAGCATAGAGATAGGGGTAACCACATACTAAAGAAAAGGAAAAGCCTATTTTGCTCTTCTAGGAAGAAGTATGTAAATCCTGGGAGCTTCAGTGATGTTAAAAGCACATTAGAAACAAAAAGAAAATACCACCCACATATATCATAAAGCTAGACTGAATAATATATTGACTCTAAGCACAGCATTTAAAACTAACTTTTTGACATCTTCTGTCAGATGCAAATAAATGATGTATAAAAATGCCAATTCTTCTTTACAACAGAACTAACAGAAAAATGTACTTACACATTTAGCTGGGACCAACTTGTGTACACTCTTTCTCTTCTCTTGACTCCTGGAATTTGTTGCAGACTTCTCAGGCCATTGCATTTTATTCCTTCCCTCCACCTCCAAGTTCAACTTTATCTTTTTTACAAGCTGGAGTAGCTCAGTTTATTGTATATATAATCAATCAGTCTCCTTGGAATTCCCATCATTTCACCAGTTGTTTTTTTTTCCAGCTTCTCCTGCAGTTTGTTCTCTGGCATTTCAGCAAGTGTTACTGTCAAACACCTTATTAGAATGCTCACAGGTAACATAAATTAGCATTAGTATTAATTAGCCTACACTCTTCAGTTTTCTTGTCAAATGAGCTGTGTTACCCCTTCTGGCAAATCTTTTTTTTTCTTGTATCTAAAGCAGTAGATGTAATCCCATCATAGTGTGGCTGGTGCATTCGGTACAACATCACTATGACACTGTACGTTTAATGGTATGTCTCCATCTTTGGCAGAAAGACATGTTTGATTTTGTGGTTGCTAGGGTCTAACTTGTTCACCTATGAAGTATGGTGGAGATTTTACACCGTTCTAAGTAAATGCAACCAGCAATTTTGAACCTTCTTAATCAAGAAGAAAATACCACTATAAATATGCAAATATGTCTGCTGTGTTGTGCTAGTCACAGCTATACCATCACTTTTTGCAAAATGTTTTATTTGACTCACTTTTATTGTTACAATCCAATTGAGGTTAAATAGGTTTTACCAGTTTAAAGGTATCCCAGTTAAAGGATACCACTCAAATAGCAGAAAGTCTTTATGTATAACTGTCACATTAACACATGTTACATGTAGAATTCATGGGCACAAATAAATTGGGGATCAGGATAAACAATTTGTGTGCTGGATGCCAACAGCAGAAACAGTCAAATTCAGTCTATGAGAGGAACTTTTCTAGAATAAATAAAAGAATTATTCAGGTTTTCACTGAGCATGTTATCTCTGAACCTGAAAACTAAATTGAAAACTTTATAAACATTTTCTTTCTCATTTATCAAAAAGCCAGCAAGCCCTAGGAAAACTGGAAAACCTGAGCAACTATATGTAGAGAAAGAATGAAGAGAAAGAGAGAGAGAGGAATACTCACCTAAGACTCTACTCCCAGGTGCACTTAGACTCAGAAAGAGATCTTTATCCCTCCTACATGTTCTTCAGTCTTCCATGGTACAAAGTCCAGTTTGGATGTGCACCTAACCTGCTACATGGTCCAAGATTGTCAGTATCAAGAAACCTATAGATCACATTGTTCTTTGCTGCAAAATCTGTTCTGTTCATTGCAGATATTACTCTTGTGACATCATTTCCCATCTGCCCTGGCTGCACATGACATCATCTTCAGGCTACTACTTATCCCATTCAATTCCATTTATGGAATCACTGCACATAGGACTCGGATTTTCATATGCAGAAAAAAGAAAATAAATTATATTTTGCACAGTTTTATTTCTTAAAGTTTTCTGTACTTTCTACCATTCTTGATCAACAAGATCTGAGTTTAAACTTGCCTTTGTTCCATGTAAATTCTGGGATTTATGATGCTCTGAAATAATAGGATGACTCACTTATCCCAGAGTATGTCTTCCATAATATTTATGTCTACTTTTAATACAGTAGTAGTAAAAGTCTATTCCTCATATAAATGTAAACATGATAATTAAAGCAATAAAGAAAAAATGTCCTAATTCATGTACCTAAGACTAGTAATGGACTTTTTTATCTTCTAGTGATTTCCCAGCCCATGTTCTAGGCTTGAAGCTTGTGCTCCCTGCTAAGACAAGAATTTGGACTTTAGACAACCAGAGAAATTAATATATTTGTTATCCATGTTGTTCGGTGCAATCCTTGCACAGTGTCTTGATAAAGGATCTTGGCGAAAGATTCGTCATGCAAAGATTCCTTTGACTATCTTCTCCTGCGTTTGGATGTGGTAGAACTTTCTGCTTAGAGCCACAATGGCACATACTGCCCATATTTTGGAGATAACAGTATGCATCTGTTCTTGCAATTCCAGGCCATAACCTGCTCTGACACTCAAATGAAGAACAGCCTGCTGGGACGGCTTTCTCAACAAATGTGGCAGCAAGCCATCTATGTCTTCTCAACAACTGTCGCATTTCATCCCACAGAGGTAAGGACAGCAACAGAGAGGCCCCAAAAGCTTCAGCAAGTGCATTGAGCTGGGTGTGTGGAAAAGCAGGGCCCACTGCACTCTGCACTGCCAAACACACACAGTCCCCCTTGTATTTCCTTGAGGTGTGTATCTTGCAGTTAATGTTGTACTGAGCTGCCTGGGGCATGTTGTCAGCGTCAGGGCTGTTATTTCAATCTCTGTGGACTCAGGCAAGTGACATCCCATCTATTATGTTTGATTCAGGTTTTCAAACGTTTCTTTGAAAAATGAACAGTGGAAATATGCCTCTTTTTAATGAAAACATGGATTATTTCTTTAATCATTAATGATAGGCTCGTATGTTTTAGAGGGCATACACTACTACAGTCTAATACTGTTATAAATATTCAGTACCTAGAAATACGTGCTCTTCAATTTCCTTTTACTTGCCCATTTACAAGAATTTGTAATCAAGTGTCTCTGGAATCTTCCTTCTCATGCGAGTATAATCTAGACCCTTTCCAGGTGCATGGATAACTGAGTCTATGTTAAGTCCATTGCAGATGTCTTATTTTGTGGTTGCAAAGGCAGGAATAATAATAATAAATTATGGCAGTTATGGAAAGAGCACAACATACTGATTTTATGTAAAGCATGAAGAATGTTGGCAACTTATTGCCATCACTGAAGGAACATTATAGTGGCATTCTGTTAAGTCTCATAAGTCTGTCATTACTCACAAATAAGGGCTAAAGAACTATAAGGCAAGTAATGAGGAAGACATATGAAGTAGCAGCATACAAAAAACACCAAAAGCTGTGTCTCCATACTAATCTTTGGACCTGTATACTTGCTACAGAAAAGGTGGCAGGAAGACATCTTCAGTGGCCAGCATGGGAACGTGACTTCAGGTGAGTTCTAGCTATGGTCTGATTAATGCTGTTATTAATATCAAACATACCTCCAGATGTATATTACCCCACGGTTTTTTGATGTCCTGTGTATCTACCATTCACTCCTTCCATTTAGTCCAGAACTGTCTCTAAAATTTCTTGTGACCTTCTGGCAGAAGCACATGAAGGTGCAGAAAAATTCCAGCTTCTCTGAGAGAAGAGGCAACTCAAAGCCTGAAGAGTGATCAGAAACACCCTATCTGCAAAAAAACACCTCATCAGCTTCGTAATTGGAGTACTGCTCAGGAAAAGCTTGGTGAGGCTAGAAAATGTCTTCCTTCAGTTTCAAGCAGGAAAAGACAAGTTGCTGCAAGATGAGATCTTAGAGTTGTCTATGTAGTTGTGAACTGTGAAATGCAGACATACATTTCTGTTGTCAGGTATGTACAACACATGAGAGTAGTTTGATCATTAAGACAGTGACTGCCTTTCATTGGTAAGTCTATAACTACCACTGCAAATAAAACACCCAAAAGTGAAAAGGAATCCAAAGTGTCAAACACATAGTAAAAGCCAGACTCTTAAAGAACTGAAACCTTAAAAGATTACGCAGAATAAAGGCAGAGGAAAGAAGGAATCCATTGTTAACAGGTGCCTTTAACAATAGTAATTGAGATATAACATGGTTAAATGGCAAAGGAGGAATGAGAAGAATAAAAATAATTAAGAATGAGCAGGTAGATGAATGTTTACAGTAAGGATGGGTTAGCAGGTATTTGCACAGGGCTTTGGAGGAAGTTTTTTGCATTAATCAAATACAAATTCTCCAAAATGCTTTTCACATTTTAGCACCACAGTTTCACACACTTCCTTGACCGTCCCCATTCTTTCCTGTACTTCTCCTCTTGAGATATATGCTGCAAACTGTAAATAAAAATATTTAGGTCTACTGTTTATTCTATCTATCAAATGACATTTTTCTGAAGAAATGCCTTCTTTTGAAAATGGTTATGAGTCTTTTCAGTTCCTGGTTTCATTTCAGAGATCAGAAATCAATTTCTAAATCTCTCTTGGAGGTTCCTTATGAAAACTATTCACTTTTTAAGAATAATTGACCCACTTTACCCTGACAAGCACTACATTTCTGAGAACTGTTTATCCAGAAGGTGAAGAAGTTTTTTAGCTTGATGCAACATATGCTTTGCCAGATGTTTCACTTGGAAGACAACCATGCTGATGAAAACAAATTGCCCTATAAGTGAACCTTTACTGAATTGGTTGGGATTTTAGTTTGACCTTGGGATGGATTGGTTCTACCACTCTCTGGTAGCGAATATCTGAATTTGTTTTTCAAGATCGTGGTTATAATGAGCTGTGCAATAAATTGTCGACCCTCTGCCCCTTCAGTTGTGAAGAACAGTGAATCCTTTAGAGTGAAGTGTTTATAAAGACAAAAATGCACACAGTAATGTCTTTATGAAGGGGAAAATATATCACAATTGCAATTGGGTTTTGAGTCATCCTATTAGCTTCAGTTCATTTTCACTAGATCCACAATGAAATTTTCACTGTGGTGACAAACTGTAGCAAAGCAAGCCCATAAAACCTGCCAAGTTATTTCCATTTGCTCAGTGCCTTTGGAGTGTGTTGCAAATGCGACTAAGTTTTACTGAAACTCTCATTCATACAGATGCATTGTAAACTTTCCTTTACACAAGTCAAGATTCAGGAGAAAATAATTAGGTTAATTTGATTTTTACTTTCAATTTCTCTCTTTTTGTATATACAGTAGGGATTAGTTGTCTTCTTTATGAAGTGTCTGGCTTTTCATATTTTATTGCTCAGTAATTTTATCATTATAAGATCCTTCTCCAACTATACTTTAGCATTCTCAGTGTTATTATTTTGTCCAGCAATTTAAAAATGATTTAAATTTCATTATAATATTTCTAAAATCATTGATAAGTAATTTATATTTGGATGCCACTGTGACACTATTTCAGGAAAAAAAAAAAAAAAAAGAAAAAAAAAGAAAAAGAAAGAAAAAAAGAAAAAGAAAGAAAAAAAAGAAAAAAAAGAAAATATAATTAAGCAACAGAACATTTATAATACACTATTATGAAGGGATAGAATAACTATTACAGAGCATGACTGCTACCAGAACAAACAAACAAACAAACAAATACTGAACAGGCCTCCTTGATAATTTGTAGTTGAAATGGAGACAACGGTGCATGTTTTTTCCCCACCCTTTTCACAGTCCATATCCACCATATCCCAATTAGTACAGCTGAAGAAGGGAACTGGATCCTGTTGATGGAAAATAATTTATATGCAGACATACTGGAATTTTCCAAGCCACAGGAATAGAAAGCATTATAGTAGAATAACCTGTGCAAAAGGGGAGCCATGTGTTTTGAGTGCTATTGATTTTTCTTCTTTAAATTCAGTATTGATTGCTCCTGTCCATTGATTACTGAAATAGTCTATTTTTCACTTTAAGGAGAATGAATTTCATTGCTTTGCTGCCCTTTATTCCGAAGCAAAATCCCTATAGATGCCACACTTCAGGAATTTGTAGTCATACATGACCTTTTAATTATTTATTACTTGAATGCCTATCGGCTTAAAATTTATAGCAGTAACTGAGGTCAAATTGCTCTGAAAGAAGAATCAGGTTCTCCAAGTTGTATCTCTCACCAAAGCATGGCCTCCAAATGCAACCTATTGTTTTGCATAGATATTCCCTTGTCGTATTAAGAATAGTTTGAAAAATACATGTCCAAAATTCTACAGTCTTTTGCTTCATTTCTCAGAAGATGGGAGATGTCATCAACTTATTTAAGAAGAAAAAGTGGGGGCTGTTCCTCTGTAAGGCTCTGGGCTTCTAACTTGCCAGATAGCAGTCCTGGTAGCCTACCTCCCTCTTTCCCAAAGGAATACAACTGCTTCTCTGCTCTGCAGAGGAAACAGTCCTAGGCCTTCCACTTAAGAAATAACCCCACAGCCTCCCAACGTGGAGAAGGGCATCAAGAATATGATCAAGGTCTTATGGGATTCTGTTCTCCTATGTAGACATATTTATTTGAATTCATTATAAAAGCCAGAAAACAAATATTAACTGCTGTTTGGGAGTTTATAATTGTGGTTGTGGGGGTTAGATGACCTTCTTTCTTTGTTTGTTAGTATTACATTGCTACAGGAAAAATAAATGGCCAGTTAAACCTACAATGTGCTCAAACTCCAGAGAGGTACAAAGGCCAGCTTGATAAAAATGGGGACTGTGGAAGGGAGAGAGTGCTTTCTTCTTTTTTAAATTTTCCTGCAAGTGTTATATTGATTTACCTTCAGTCATGCAAATTTGATATTTATTTTCCAGAAGAAGCAAAAACAAATTTAAAATTGCTAATGTCTTTACCACTTCAGAAATGCATATGAAACATGATAAAAAAACCCCTTTGTTTTTAAGTTTGTTTTCTCCAAAGTCAGTATTAGGTCTTAATGGCTCAGAAAGAATATCATAATACAACATCAACAAACCTAATCTACCGTAAGAAGAATAGTAATATCAAATGGCCTCTCCTATGGAAATGAATTGTAATTAATTACCTAATTTGTTGAAGCATTTGTAATATATATTTAATGGCACTGCTGTCTGGCATAGCCTTCCAGACCATTTTCTGAAAAAACGTGATCTAAGCATAGCCTCAAGCTGATATTATCAAATAACTCACCATGCCATGTAAAAAATACACATAAAACAAGCAGCTAATGTTTCAGCTTCTAGGGCCTCAGGAAAACCTGTTTCCACCTTAACGTTTCTCTCTGGCAGCCTCATCTCCTGTGCTGGAACATGCAGTGAATACATATTCAGCATCGGTTTCATTGGAGGTAGCACCTAGCAAACAATAGCCCATTACTATATATCACACTCCAATTACTAGAGATCTTGCCATATGTCTAATAGTGTGATATAAACACTCCATTAGGCTTTCTAATGGCGGTGTTAAATAAAGGGTGAACGAATAGTACTAGAACAGTTAGAAGCCCCTGGGCAGCTTTGCATCTTCTCATGCCACTCCTTTTAATGAGATTATGCTATTGCTTTGGTCAATAGAAATCGTCATTTGAAGGTTTCCTGTTGTCCTGCCCTTTTGTGTTGAACTGACAAGGCAGATGTATCTAAATCTCTACTTTTTGTCTATTTTCTTCAACAGTCAAAAGTTCTTGCCTTTATTCCTCACTTGCATTGCTGTTTCTTTTTGCCAGATGAAACAATGCTTCTCTCCTAATCGGGTGAGGGATCTTTGTTGCAGACACTTTCTGGAACCTAATGTAGCACCTGAATTTCTCAAAATCTTTTAGAGACATTAGTCATCCAAATGATCCCTGCATCAGTGCTCTAGCAAGGCATTGTAAGAATTTATTCAATAATAGTAGAACATTTTTTCCAATTAGAGAAATATTCTTTACTTTCCTTGCATTAAAAATAGAAGAGCTTTTAAAGCTCAGAATAAGTGGAATAAAAAGCTCATTAAGATTTGTAAGCTCAAAAGACACAATATTCAGAAAAATAAAGTAATTGAAGAAGTATTAGTTCTGAATAAAAATGCTTACAGAACTGTAAAACAGTTGCATCTAGAAATGCTACAGCATATACAGAATATTTTATACAGAGGATTAGCAGCAAAACACCAAAGAATAACATTGAGTAATGTCCTGCGTCATAGACTGAAACTGCATTAACTGCTGAGTTATAGTATAAACATATAAATGTAAATTTCATACAAGCAGTGGTGCAGCCTAACGCAATGCATTAATACTGAAGAGAATGACAAAGTTGAATTTAAAGCTCTGAATCTTACAGTCTGATTATTGTTTAGCTTAAGCTATAATCGACAGTAAAGCTACAGATATGCTCTATTTACTTTTAGAGATGTTAGTATGCCAGAAGAAGATACCGAGCTGCCAAGATACTAAGCTGCCATTCCAGCTCTGTGGTTTTGATATATCTAAAAGAACCTGTTAAATTATTGCAAAAATTCAGCTTTGGTATCGTCCACTAACAAACTCCAGAATGATGGTTTGTGTATTTCATATGTAAAATACAAGAAAATGTTACATGTAACATTCTACCACTTATCATCTACTTCAGCAGTGTTTCTTTCTCTGTTAAATCCTGTTGATTTAGTAATCATAAAAAAAAAAAAAAAAAGTTAAATTACAAGCCTTCTGTCCATATGTCCTCTTTGCAACTAATGCACGAAAGACATAAACCAGTATTGTAGTACTGGACTTTTGTAATACTGCACCCAAAGGACCACCTTTCAAGACCAGAAAATAAGTTGGATGCTATGGGTGTCAGCCAGGGCTGACTGTGATGATGGTTTACAATGTGGGGACTCCACTGTATAGCCAAACACATTTTCCAAATAATTTTACAGTTATCATTGGACAAGGTTTGGAATCACAGAGTCATAGAATCATAGAATGTTAGGGATTGGAAGGGACCTCGAAAGATCATCTAGTCCAATCCTCCTGCTGGAGCAGGAACACCCAGATGAGGTTACACAGGAAGGTGTCCAGGCGGGTTTTGAATGTCTCCAGAGTAGGAGACTCCACAACCCCCCTGGGCAGCCTGTACCAGTGCTCTTTCAACCAAAGAGTATGTGATGCCTTCCACTATACGTTTTAATCATTAGTGGAAGCAGAGTGTTTACCAGGAGGACCTGAGTCCTTAGTGAAACATTGGTCTTATATTCTTAACTTCAGTTCGTGAAGGTCTAAACAGAAAGGATTTCCTCTTCATTTGCGATGACAATACCACTTTGTCCCAAAACTCCATGTAATTTCTGCAAGCAAGTATTATGAAAGATGGCTTCAAAAGTACTACTACTGTATAAAAGTCCTGAGGAGTCAAGAAGACAAATATGGGAACATATGGCAGATTTTAATTACCACCCTCTTGGGAATGATGACAAAGTGGCGAAGTCATAACCATTCTTCAACACAGATATCAAAGCCTCTCACCAGGATCTTTCCATCCCGGTTCATGGATGTCCCAGTCAGTTGTGTAAGTCCAAGCACTAAAAGCAAAAGATATCACACCAGGAAGCAGTGGAAAGGGGAATTTCTGAAGCATTGTTGATTTGTACAGAGTTTGGTAGGGTTTTCCCTAAAGACTCAAGAGAAGTGCATCAAGAATCATAGAATAGTCAGGGTTGGAATGGACTTTTAAAGCTCATCTACTCCAACACCCCTGCAATCATCAACCCCTGCATCTTCAACTAGATCAGATTGCTAAGAGCCACATCCAGCCTGGCCTTGAATATTTCCAGGGATAGGGCATCTACCACTTCTCTGGGCAACCTGGGCCAGTGTTTCACCACCCTCATTGTAAAATTTTCTTCCTTGTGTGTAGCCTGAATTTGCCATCCTTTTGTTTAAAACCATTACCCCTTGTCCTGTCATAACAGGCCCTGCTCAAAGTCTGTCCCCATCCCTCATATAGGCCCCTTTTAAGTACTAAAAGGCTGCAATAACCTCTCTCCAGAGTCTTCTTCAGGCTGAACAACCCCAACTATCTCAGCCTGTCCTCCTAACAGAGGTGTTTCATCCCTCTGATCATTTTTGTGGCCTCTTCTGGAAGCTGTCCAACAGGTCCATGTCTTTCCTATACTGAGGGCTCCAGAGCTGGACACAATACTCCAGAGGGAATCTCACCAGAGCAGAACAGAGGGGCACAATGACCTCCTTCAACCTGCTGGTCATGCCCCCTTTGCCCAAGATACAGTTGGCCTTCTGGGTTGGTTTTATATAAGTGAGAGGTTCTCCAGAACCTCCTGGTGAGGGGAGGCTGTCTCTTGGAAGCCCTTGTGGGTGACAGTTATGCACAGGGAGCAGAAAGTGTAATTTCCTTCAGTCTATCATCTGTTAGTTCTCAGGGTGCAAGGCTTTTCTTCATGCTTCTGAGAGGTACAAAAGGAGTGGCTAAAAATCTGAAAAGGACAAAATACAAAGGTTTCACAGGAGTCCCAGGATCACGGTAAAAGTTCTGTCCCTTGAATAAGATGTCATGATGTCATTTGGTGGTAAGTAAAAAGAAAAAGCTCCTGGAAACGAGACTGTACACCCAAATGGAAGCCACATCCAGGACTGTCAGAATTTTCTGATGGAACTGAAGAGGCATTAGGGCAACCTCTATGTTAAGCTTCCCACATACATGTTAGATGTGGTTTAGACTGATCTCAATTTAGATACCTAAATTGCAGGTTTATACCTCTGGCCTCATCACCAGACGTTCTTCTTGTAATTAACTATGAAATAGGTGTATATATATAGTTTTAGAGCATGTTTCACCTTAGCTACTTTAGCCTGAAATGAATCTCATTTTACAAGTGTGTATTTCTTTCCACTCATTAAAAATGAGTCTTAGTCCACTAGTTGAGACACAAAAGCAGATCTACATTTTAGAGAATCACAAGAAATCTGTTGCACAGCTGTAAATGTCAGTGTCCAAAACCACAAAGTTCTTAGACCAAAGCATCTGAGAAACATCTAGTTCATGGGGGAAAAAAGGAAAGCAAAAGCACTTGTGTCGTGCTGGATTTCAGCTAGGAGCTAAAAAGCATCAGCCGCTTAGTGTGCTGTGAGAAAGCCAACAGATATTGAATTTGGACTTTTTGTTACTATGACTTCATAAAACATCAACTAATGATTAAGCCAGGGTATGAGGCAGCTGCTATGTTGTATTACCTCAGCATATCATTTAGATGTAAAAGAGATGATAAATCACAAAGCATTGACTGGTCTACTTGAACAACCTTCACCACCTCAGATATTGTAAGAAAGCCAAGTGGTGATGTGAGGCTGTACACTAACATTAAGAAACAGTTCAGAAATACTCTCTCTCATGTTCACTACATGAGAGCTAAATAACAGTAGAAAAAATTGTAGCAATTTAAACTTGATTTCCATAAATTATCACTTCCAATTCAACCTGAGGAAGAAAATAAATGCCTTCTGATTGTCCCAGTTCCAAAAAAGTCCTCTAGATTCATTTAAATATTAAGGACTTTTCAGAATTAATAAATGGCTCTCACCTAAAATATAAGAATTAAAGACATGCACTCAGATAACTGTCTTTAATTCCACAGGACAAAGAAGAAATATTTGGTGAGAGCATAAATATTTGTTTAAAACAGCATTTTCAGCCTGCTCCTAGGGGAATCTTTTATTCAACTGTGGCCTCCTCTTCAGAATGCTTCTCTATACCCCATTCTTTTCTCAGTTTAAAGAGAATATCTATAATAATAAAAGTGTGGGGTTTTTTGTTTGCCTTTTTTTTCCTCATCAATGCTAGCTTTATCTAAAGAAATAGGTATGGGAAGGTGCTTGAAGAGGGAAATCAAAATCCCCTTGGTCTTTTCTTCACACTAAATAAACGTGCATCTCTAATCCTTATAATACTCCTTTTGAAACCAGCATGGCCATGCTTACACTTAAACCTGTGTACATGCATAAGTCTTTGTGGTATCAGCTTTAAAGTAGCAACTGAACCAGCAACTTGTCAAGTATTTTAAGCCATGAATTTTTCATCTCTGAATAAAAGTAACAGCATGGCTTTATAAGTATCCTGCAAAATAAAAAGCTTAATCATGGACTCCAGCATTATTAAAGTGTCATTACTATCTGTCTCAGAAACAAGATGGGGGGTGTGGGTCTCCACTGTCACTGACAGATGAAGCCTACTTATTTCAGTTCCTGCAACATTTATGCAAGATTATCCCATGCTGCAATCATATGGAACAGCTTTTATCAACAATGCACATTAATAAAGGAAAAAAAATGGGTATACTAAAGAAGAGCAAAACAGATTGGTACAAGGTAGATGTTCTGCTTTTAATTCCTCCAGGATTGGTTTTAAAACATTTACATTAATCTTGTGATATCTCATTTAAAGCAAGTAACCTTGAGGGTTTTCATACTAAACTTAGTATGGTTTGGTGTTTCCTTCTGAAAACAAAATAATAACTTCAGGTCTGAGACATAAAAAGTCATCCAAAGACCAAAACTGACAACCCTGCTTTCAAACTATTCAAAAAAGGAGTAATTTAAGCAAGTGAAAATGTGTTGTCCGTTTTATTAATCCTGTGTGTTCTGATTAGTCTCGGGCTATACTATTTAGTCGGCTTTACTGAACATCACTGTAAAATCAGGTATATGTCATGAGATGTGTATTATGAACCATTTTTACTGTTATAATTAATGCAGCTATAATATCTAACTTATCAGAAATGACAACTGCTTGCTCATTGATGTTTTAAAATCTTCCATGACAGTGCGTTGTTTCCTCTTGAATACTTGGAGTCATGTCAAGTGAAATCTCCCTTGCTCCCAGAATTCTGCCAGGAGTTAACTTTCATTTTGTGAATACTCAGACCCATTTAAACAGCTGTATCCTCATTATGTTTCCAGAAGCGTTTATTGGTCATTATTTGTCGTAGTTCTATTGAAAATTCTACAGAAAAAATAACAACCTATTAGTTACATGCACAACCACACTTAACACTAATGGAATAACAACCAGCAGACAATTAAGATGAGTAAATAATGCTTGAGGTGAAAAAGTTGAGAGTTTGAGGGGGGAAGGTGTAAAAGTTTAATGTTGCACAGGAGATGCAAAACCATATGAGAACAGATTTGTCTGCAGTAGCTCTCCAAAGAAATAGTTTAGCATAGTGATGTGAAAGAAAATTGCAAAGAATCGAGTGAGTCACAAACACTGATGTTTGAAGACAAACAAAAGGCAAATATCCAACCAATATTTATCTACAAAGGTATCTTGGCAGAAGCGATTGTTATGTTAAGTGTAAAAAGGCTCTTGAAGTAATAGGTGTTCTGTCATTGTCCTGATTAAACTGAATTCCGGAGAGCAGTTGAACCTAAACACGTCTATAGTGAGATCAGTTCCCAAAACCCAACAAAAAGCCTTCTGCAGGCTACGCCTGTGCTATAGCCAAATTTCTGTAAAGAAACTCCACTCATAAACCACACTCAGACAAAAATAAACAGGTATTTAAGAGGAAGAGGGGAGAGAGAGGGGAGAGGGAGGGGAGGAGAAGGAGAAGGAGAAGGAGAAGGAGAAGGAGAAGGAGAAGGAGAAGGAGAAGGAGAAGGAGAAGGAGAAGGAGAAGGAGAAGGAGAAGGGAAAAGAAACTTTGGCTGAAACACCCACACTGGTCAGTATGAGAAGTCTTTGCAGGTGTCCTTCATCTAAAACATATATGCCCAAAAAGATTCCATGGTTGCTGCAACTGGGCATTGCATCCCAAGTTTAATCAGTTGGCAATCTTCATTATTTCCTACTGTATTATTTACTTCATAAAATAAACTGTTAAAAGTCTATACTGAGTGAAAGTCCACCTGGAATTTGTAGATGTAAAAAGCCTCAAGAGAGAAATAAGCAAGCAGGAAACACAGAAGCAATTATTTTAGGAAAGGTAAAGCAAATTCTGAGAGACAAATTTACTTACTACTTTTTCCTCCTCTAAATAATTCAGCAACTGGGAGATTTCATGTCAGCAATTTCATTATAGGGATGAAATTATTTCACAAAACCCCTTCCTTTCACATTTAACACAGGTTCAAAGCCTCAGAGAGCCTCCTGAATTCTTAAATGAGAATACCATTGCTAAAAACCATCAGCCATCTTGCTTTCTTGCTTACATTTCCTCAGCATGTGGAAGGATGGATTCTTTACTATCTGGTTTACTGCATTTTTGGAGAGAATGGAAAGAGAGCTACACTGTACCTACCTGGGCACAATGAGCTTTCAATGGGATTTAGAAGCTGTTAATAACCACAACCTGTCTCCATAAGATAAAAACAATACGTAGCTTCTTATAGTTTTCCCTTGCTTGGTATTTGTCTGTCTTATTCATGTTTTGTGGTGGCTCTTATTGTATTTATTGTATTAGAGTTTAGGATTTCCCAAATGGAAGACGTATTTCTAGGAAAAAACTACCAGCACAGTACAGGCAACATAAATACTGTCCTTCAATAAATACGAGAAAGGCAAGCACTTTGACTGAACGTTTTAATCTTTGCACAAAATATTGAAAACTATCTTCCTGAAGCAAGGAGGCAATATTAAACCAGCAGGACAGTTAGTGAGTTTCCTGGGACTAATATATAAATATTTAAAAAAAAAAAAAAAAAAGGAGAGAGAGAGAAAAACAGATAAATGATATTAAAGGGAGGATATGAAAATACAGAATAAGGGAACACCTGCAATATCTAACAACAGGGGAATGAAAACAAAGGCTGATCTCTAACACAGCACATTGGCATCAGCATGCAGAGAGCACATCTTTACCCTGTTAATCTTTTCAAATCTGGCTTTTTAAAACTGTATTTATTCTCCACGAAAAGCCCATTTCTAGAATCTGACAGTTATATTTCCTCTACGTACTGCAGGAGCTTCTCTCACTTGTTATTTCTATGTTTCTGTAACCCAGTGGCACGTGCTCCCTTCCCACCTCAATCCAGCCACACACAGGGGTGGGCTCCAGCAACGTGGACATTTCCTCTGCTCCTCTCCCAAGTGAGCAGTGGGAGGACAGGCTGTGAAAAGCTACATGCAAGCACAAAAAGGAGTAAGGTGCTGGAGGACTTCGACCTATTTTCCATTTCCATCCATCCATACCATTAGGTATCCCAGCCCCTATTTAGTAATGCTGAAGACACCTAGGGACACTTATGTTAAACGATCTGTGAAGACGAGGGCCATAGGGCCATTCTTTGTTTTTACTCCCACCTACCTGCCCTTCAAAATGACCTTTTGCAGATGCTGCCCAAATTCAAAATGCTGCAGCATGTTCTCAGCACTTTCCCCAGACGTCCGGGTCCCCCTGAGGGACCACAGAGACTTGAGTCCCCAGCTTGGATCTCCCCTTCACAGCTCCAATGGACGTTATGTTTCAAAACTCTTGGGTTTACAGTCTTTGAGAGATACAACTAATTAAATTGCTGAATCTTTATTTACAATATTTTAATCTAGTCTGGTGACAGGGCTTCCAGTAGCTGTGGGAAAAATCCCAGATCAGATTGTTAGAGGGTTTTATTTTCTTCCATTATGTATTTTATTTTTCAAAGAAAGTTCGCTGTGAAACATGAAATTTACTAAGGGAGGACATTATGGTATTGTCATTGTATGTGAACTCCTAATGGAAAAAAAAAAAAAAACCAACTCTTTTGCAAATAATATGACTGCCTCTCCAGATACCTTAGAAATTCAATATTTTCTTGAAAGAGTAACCTGCCAGTGTTAATGATGCTTGACTGTGACTGAGTACTTAATCGTCATCAGTCATTATGCTCTTTCTATTGTCTCGTTCTCTCACTGGTAATTAATGGCTCAGATGATGCATCTACCAGAATACAGAAAAAACTTTCTATTGACCACTTACGCTTTTTTATTTTTTTTTCAGATTATTTCCCAGAACTCACTTCTGACAAGTGTCTTTCTTCCAACTAATTTTTACTGTTTATACCTTTTTCCTCCTTCTGTCTCTCTGTTTGACATGCACATACACATAAAGACTTTTTTCCCCAGGAAGTAAGAAAAGGGACTGGAAAAGGCAACATGTGAAGTCCGGTTTTCATGAGGAAAATAACCCTTTTTAGGCCCAGTGCTAATCCTCTACCAAACAATACTAGGTGGTCCCAGGTATTTGACTTGCCCCTTTACTGGCATTGTGCACACCACAGTACCTTTTAGAAGATCAACTTCATCACCAGTAAAAGCCATCCATTGACATATTTGTCTGCATGAATTCATGCTTTCAGAAAGAAAGAAACTACTGCCAGCAAATTACACTCAGGAAAATGCTACTTGATGTCAAAATGTTGGTAAACAGGAAGGAAATCCTGTCAGTGGTGCCAAGTACTGGTTTCTTGGAGGTGCTTTGTCCTTCATGAATTGCAAAAGCTTGAGCTTTCATGGAACAGGAGAAATTAGATTTTTTTTTTGTCTTTTGACATACAAAATTTATTGCATTCCCGATCATGTAAATGAGAGGAAAATTATGCAGTTGTTATTACACGGACAGATTAAATCCCTGCTTTAATACCTCCTAAAAATTTCTGCATCTTTGGAAATCTTCTGATATCCTGTTGTAAGAGATATATATGAGTCACTTCAGAAATTGTAAATGCAAGTTCTAAGAGCTATACTTACTAATTAGATTTTCAATAAATAATTTAACAAGACTGTTTCAGTTGAGAGGTTTCATTAAATACTTGAAAATATTTAACAATTTTGCTTCTTTTCACAACTGACACAGGTTCATCTCCCCAAAGATGTCTGTAAGTTTTTAAATACAATAGCACTGTTATTCTAATCAAGCATTTGCAGCTACCCACATACATTTGCTTTGACATATTGACTGTTTTAATTCTTTTTTTTTTTTGAGAGAGAGAGGGTTCATTCTTATTCATCTCTAAAGCAGGAAACCTTACCCTGATACTAATAAAGGTCTGTCTTGCCTCTGGAAATTTTTCTGTTATGGGATTAATAGAAGTTACGTAGAAAATAATTCAAGAAGAATAAAATGGTTTACTATGTTACCCTGTTTCACAATTTGGATTGACCGTCTTAATTGGAAATCACTTTTTCTTTGTAACTAAGCAGTTGTTGTGTTCAATATTTTTCTTTCTTGTCACAAACAAAATGTGCATGGGAATCTAACTGAATGTTCCTGTTTTGGGGGTGATGTGTGATGTCCTTGCAGTGTCTTATTAATGGCTCCGTTGTACTTATCTGAATAATTAAATTGTGCTAATGGCTGTAGTGTTTTCATGAGCAACATTCCTTTTTTTCACAGTTACTGCCAATGAAGGATAGTATAATAAGAAGCCAACCACTAAAGTGCAGCTTTTGTGGAACCCAAGGAAATATTTTTAGCATAAATCAATCCAATGAGAATGAAATGCAGAACAAGGCCAAGAGTTTTTCTGGAAGACTTTCAAAACACCATCAATAAAGTGATGCTACAATTGATTACCTCTCAGTGCGCATTCAAAGATAAATGACCTATAATTCCATTTTAAAGTTAATGCTGAAAAATTTTCAAATACTAATAATGAAGAGAAATATATAAACACTGCAAAGATAAGTGAGCAGACATTTGGGGTAAAAAGACAGCCATGCAGATACACCACAAAAATACACACAAAGACCTCTTTCAATACCCAAAAATGTTAATTTCACAGCTATTCACAAAATAAAAGACAATGACTAGACAAACAGAACAATGAAATTTTGAAGATATAATTCAGGCAATCCACAAGTTAAAACTCCTACAGCAACATAAGGTTTCTTGCTAAATTTAGTTATTGATATATTTTATCAATTACTGTTTAAACTCAGAAATTTCTCTTTTAGTAAATACTCGAGGGCTAAATCATGCTATTAAAGCAATAATGTGCAGTAGGGTTGTTTGCTCAGAGCCAGTTTGTCTCGGAGGAAGCTTATGGCAGGGACTGGTCCTCAATAAAAATTGGAAATACATACATATCTGTCCTTCCTGAACTTTGATAGTCCTGTAGATGTGCATAGATGTCAGACAAACAAGTAATATGAGACAGACAAACAAACAAGCAGACTGTCAACCCTGTTTTGGTCTTTGCAATATGGAAAGATACTTCGCTCACAGTGTTATGACACTACTGCCAGCCCAGCAAGAAACACAGCCAGATACACACAGCGTGTCCAGGATCGCTGGCCTCATGTTGGGCCATTTCTGGGAATATCAATAATATGTGTTCATTGCATTTAGACTGGCAGACGGAGAAAAATTTCTGTGCATCATAAAAGTGAGGTACTGAAATACTTTTTGACATAGAAATAGCGGATAGGAACAAACAGCGATTTTAAGATCAAGTTCTATGAATAATTTGTGGGAAGTGACTTTATGGAAAGACATATAATATGGTCACCTCAGATAACCAATAACCAGACATCATAACCCACTTTGCTCCTTCCTATATTTCTCCCAACTTGCATGTTTACTTGCAAACTGGCTTCTGTCTACATGCACCAAGACATCTTGGTTATAAGGAAAATGTTTACATTCAGAATAGATTTGCAGCATCATTTATTTCTCGAAAGATTATGAATTCGTCTGAAGAACTATAATATGGAAAGCTGTTTTGGTTTGGGTTTTTTTTTTGATGTCTTATTAAAAGATCATTGCATAGAAAATGCTGGCTCATTCCAATGTGTTTAATCTGGACTGCTAAATAACATACACTTGCAAATATGTCTATTGACTTATGTAAAATCAGAAAGTATTTTGCTTATATAAAATTTTCCTACATCACTGTAGAAAATACATTGGGTGGGCACAAGGATTCCTTCATTGTCAAAGATATTCATTGTCAAGAGCTAAATTAACTTCTTACACACACACATTGCAGTTACAACCACCTGTATAACTGTTAGCCAATCTCAGTGACTAATTGTTTTTCTGAAATACATGATCTGGGTTCTGCTAATGGAAATAATAAAAGCTTTAATGTTCATACACTTTCTAAAGCAGGATGGGGATAATGATGCAATTTTTAAAAACAGATTAGTCCACTGCACATAATGCTGCTTTTGGCAAGAAAATGAGCATCTGATTCTTTATAATACGGAGGAGGGGGGGGGGAAGGAAAAAAAAAAAAAGAACGAAACAAAGGCATTTCAATTTATGACCAGAATAAAAATGCATTGCATATTTTCTCTTT
This sequence comes from Nesoenas mayeri, assembly GCF_963082525.1. Lineage (NCBI taxonomy): Eukaryota > Metazoa > Chordata > Aves > Columbiformes > Columbidae > Nesoenas > Nesoenas mayeri. Next base: position 31,967,213 of record NC_137543.1, on the reverse strand, counting down.
TACAATCTCTTCTTTTTTTCCCAAAGAGGAAAGCTTAACACAGTAGATGTGTAATTTGTCTGAAAGCCTAGCACTAGACCAAGAGTGATGACAGGATATGAGTTCATCTTAAGCAGTGAAAATAAGCTCTTTCTATTGAAAGTGTTCAGAAGAACTGACTGCCCTATCTTAGTTGGGTATTCTTAATCAAAACCTAGCAGTTTTAGAACATGCTCAATTTGAAAACACAAGGACAAATTTATTGTTGCCAGGTAAGGTTAGATGGTGGTGTACCATTTTAGATCCCTAGAAAATCCAATTCCTTCATTAAAAAATAAATGTTTGACATTATATCAACAAATTTCCAGCTCATCAACACTTTGATCATTCCCTTTAATTTCATGTTCTGAAGAGTAACATAAGGAAACATATAAGCTTTGAACCTCATTCAGATCCATGTTGTACCCTGGTATAATTACATGTGTTCAGGATCAAATGTCCTTCAGTGATATCAGTCACTGTCTCCATGCTTGCTGTTCTGAAACATTGGCCATAGGTATTCAGATACTTACATGTTAACTTTAAGGATATGGCAACTACTAGCAAATAAAAAAAAAAAAATAAAAAATCACCAAACAGTGCTGAAGTATACATTAAAACTGAAATTTCAGGATGTCTCTTGCATATTAAATAAATAACTTGCAACTTGAAAACTGCTATTTAACAATGAATTGCATATTCACATCTGTACTCTAACTCAGATTACTAAAGTACATCAAATATTCACAACAAGCATCAATATCTAGCTGACTGAGAAGAAATCTCTAATGATACCATGATTAAACCAAAAATGTTGAGTGTGGTTAATTAACCTTCATAGAATAACTTATTTTTTACCTTTCTTTATAGTTTAAATCAAATCTTTCGATGTATCTTATAACAAATACTTTCTCCTAGCTGTAAAACATTACAATGTTGTAAAGAAACAATCTAAAGGATCACTTTTTCATTAATAACTCTGATTTAAACCTACTCACTACCACATGAACTCACTATGTCTCGAAAACATTCTTTATATGTCTGCTTAAACAAAGACCTCATCCTAATTTGATCTGATTTTTTTCTCCCTCTCCCCCCACCAGGGTGTTCATAGGAAGATCTGAATTGCACGGGACATTATCATAAAGGATGATTAATAGTTCTAAACATCCACTTCTATAAAAATCAAGATCTTTGCAGAGAAGACCTGGAAAAGTTGATCTACTCTGAGCTCAGTGCCCATTCTGTTGGGCCACAAGCAGACCATGAGAGTCCACCACAAAGAGCCCAAGGCCTCCTTGATGGGTCATTTGAAGGAAATCCAGAGGAAGAAAAATAAGAAGGCCATATTCACCATTTCCCAAACAAAATGGTGGTCTGAGATGAAAGATTTAAATGACTGTGTGCATTTGCTTTTAAATGGTAAAACTGAGAGAAACTATAGAAACTGCTGTAAAAAGGAAAAGCATAACTTCTAATTTGTATGCAGTGAGGAAAGAAAAAGTGATAGGTTTCATGATAGCAAGGAGGCACTCTAAAGTCAGTTTTAGGCAGACGGTAAGTTCCTATTCAGACTTTATTCTAGTTGGAAAAGTGTAGCAAATAAACCAACTAGAACCAGGGTTTATACAATTTAGCAGTCTGACAACATAAAATACAGATTTGGATATCACTTGAGATCCTTGGGGTGTGACTACATAAGAATAATGAAGATCCACAGCGTGCACTCATACACTCACAGGAAACAAAACTAGACAACTCTCACTGAAAGGTACTCAGAAGAAAAAATCACTTGCCTGGGTTAGACAAGGGCTCACTCAAGGATATATACAGCAAACAAGAACAATCACTCACCCAAAATGAGGAGGTGAGGCACACTTAATCCCAGGAAGTCTCCTTAGATGGCATCCCAGCCTAAGGGGAGGGCTCCAGTTCACAGACCCGCTGCTCCCAGAGGACCGCTCAAAGGGGTTTTTTGGTGGGGACCCCTTTTATAGCCTGGTCAGATCTGGCTGTGATCCTTACAACATAGTCTAGAATTTTTTCAACTTTTCTGGGCACCTCTCTTTTGTTGAGGACACTGTCAATTCACTGAGGCTCCCACCCCTCCTGCCCCCGAGCTGGGTGGAGGTCAAGTCACCCTGCCCCCAGTGTGGGGAGGATGTGATTGTCAGCACCACCCTAGGTGTGTATGTGGGGACAAGCACCGTGGGGCACAAAAGGTGCTAAAGAGCCATCAACTGCCCTATTGAAGGCTCGATCTCATCAGGGGATGTGCAACTGCCACATCGTCTGTCTGTGGTTTTTTGGTGATCAAGTTCTCCTTCCTCATACCACAGGTACCCTGAAATTGCAAAAGGTTGTCATAGGAGCCTTATGCTTCCATCGTCAGTTTTCAAAGTTGTCAGTGAAACTTCTTCTAGGAAACCACATGGGCTTCAATTCTTCACTCCCTCTGCCACTTCCCTCCTCTCCTTTGCATGGAAGGCATGGAAGACATCTTTGCACAGAGAACACAACAAGAGTTATAAAGACCTCCTACATGTGTGAAAGAAATACAAGGGTGGACTTCATAAATAGCTGGAGTTCACAAATGACCTTTTCCCACTACTGAGATTTTACTTTACAAAGAGCCATCAGATGCCTGCCATCCTGATACATGTGAATCTAAAACCTTAGGCTCCCAGAACCCTTGCAAAACCTACCAAAGTTTTCAAAATTGTCTTGCAATAAAAGTTAAAATAAACTCATTGGTGATTTGTTAGGATGTGTATGGGCCATTTTATGCATTATGTTAAATGTTCTGCAGTTAAGGAATCCTTCCTGTACTGAGTGAGCTGCTGCATACATTTCTCTAATGTTTGTTCCTGCTTAGATTTATGGGGCATGCTCATTGTCCTTTATTAAATACTTCCATTAACTTTTCTGTTACATTTTTCTCTAGCTTATGTCTCTATAAAACTGAGTTACTAGCTATGAAAATTCATACCATTTGCATTTGTAGAAATCCTGCTTCAAATAAATGTTATCTCTCTACATATTAGGTATGTTTAGATGCAAACCTCTGCCTATTTTTTCAAGATGCACTGACTTTTCATATTTCTTTAGGTTTGGATAAAATAAGACACTGCACCCTCCTGTGATGTTGTGGGAGTAGGACATGGGGTCAGAGGCAGATCTAACTGGTACCCAGTGGTAACAATGATTCTTTGAGTCATTAGCCCTCCTGAGTCAAGAACTTTCAAAGCTGCTTCTATTTTCTGTCTAGATCCACAAAAATTCTGACTTACAATTATTTGAGGAACTGTTTTGAAAGATCTTGTATGCTTACCCTTAGCACAGATTCAGATTTCTGAATTTTCAGCAGTCTTGTATTGGGTGCCTAGAATATCACCAGGTGCAAGGATTTAAGATCTTCCTTTGTCCTCTACTGTTTCTTATTGAGTGGTTCAGGTAACTTTCAACTCAGCCTATTATTCTTCAAAGATCACATTTCCAAGTTCCCTTTGCTTTGCATACACAGCTTGGAGGCCTCACTTAGGGCTGTAAAAAGTCCCTCCAGGGCTCAAGGTATCAATAAATAGGTAGTTCACAATCAAGCTAATATCTTCCTCTTGTACCCTGTTGTTTTCTTCTTGTACCCTGTTGTAGAACACACTCATGATACCTTCCACTTTCTTGCACTGAAAGGGAGTGGAGTTAAAACTCCCATAATTATTGACCATTGCCCAATTAATCTTACTGTAACCATGGATAAAATGCTTCAAATTCAGCTTTCTATTTTTTAATATTTTTTCCATCTTTTTATGTGTTCCTGCTACTGAAATATCCACAGACAGTCCCACTTAATGGATCGAGCTACTGTTATCTCTTCAGTATTTATTAATTTTTCATTTTTTTCAGAAATCATCCTTAATTTCTTTTGTATTGCAAAGTCATAAATCCTCTCATACATCTAATATCCTAGCACTCCACATTCACTCACCTTTTCAGTGTTCTTTGTCTCATCTTTTTACTTCATTTTGTCATTCTGGAAGAAAATCACACCCTTGGCTTATCATTTGCTAAAGATTACTTCTATATGCATACCCCAGATATCAAATCTCCATGCTGTTTTATGAAGATTGCTTTTCCTGACAGCATAATACCAACAGTAGTGCCATGCCTGTATTTCTAGAGTATCCCTGGACTAACTACCCAGTGTTCACTCCAGGGACATTCCTATTGACTGAGGCATTTTAAATACAGACAACATCCCACTAAAATGTCTTTATCCTCTGTGTTAAACAAAAAGGTTTAACATAAAGCCATGTTCTATAGCCATGTCTGAATGAATGTTTTCAAGTCTTTAGGAAAAAAACCCTTTCCTGAGAAACATGATTAATATTACCCCAGTTTACAGACTGGAAAGAGGAACTTCCCAAGGCCCCTTGACAAATTACCAATTCTGAATTGCTCGCACTAAAGCCAAACCAAATCAAAAAATCAAACCAAACCAAAAAACCCAGCAAGTCTGAGGTATATCTTAAAAACTATCCAGGCCACTGTGTGACTGACCACAATAATTCACAAAGGTATGCCACTGTTTTTAATCTCCTTAGAATCATAGAACAGAATTGTTTAGGTGGGAAAAGGCCTTTAAGATCATTAAGCACAACCATTAATCTAGCACTCCCAAATCCACCACTAAACCATGTCCCTAAGCACCATATCTACACCTATAGGCATGGTCACTTCCCTGGGAAGCCAGTTCCGATGCCTGACAACCCTTTTGGTGACAAAGTTTTTCCTAATATCCAATCTAAACCTCTCCTAGAGCAACTGGAGGCCAATTACTCTTGTCATAGAATCATAGAATCATTTTGGTTGGAAGAGACACTTAAAATCACTGAGTCCAACCATAACCTAAATCCAGCACTAAACCATGTTCTGAAGAGCTTCATCAATACATCTTTTAAATACCTCAACCACTTCCCTGAGAAGCCCGTTTCCGTGCTTCGCAACACTTTCCATGAAGAAACGTTTTCTAATATCCAGTCTGAACCTTCCCTGGTTCTTGAGGGGCCATTTCCTCTCATCTTGTCACTTGTTACTTGGAAGAAGAGACCAACACCCTCCAAGCTACAAACTCCTTTCAGGTAGTTGTAGAGAGCAATAAGGTCTCCCCTCAGCCTCCTTTTCTCCAGGCTGAACAGTCCCAGTTCCCTCAACTACTCCTCATAAGACTTGTGCTCCAGACTCCTCACCAGCTTTGTTGCCATTCTGTGAACTCTCTCCAGCACCTCAGTGTCTTTCTTGTAGTGAGGGGCTCAAAACTGAACACAGTATTCAGAGTGGGACCTCACCAGTGCTAAGTACATGGGAACAATCACTCCCCTGGTCCTGCTGGACACACTATTTCTGATACAAGCCAGGATGCTGTTGGCCTTTTTGGCCACCTGCTGGCTCATGTTCAGCTGGCTGTTGATCAGCACCTCCAGATCCTTTTCTTCCAGGCAGCTTTCCAGCCACTTTTCTGCAAGCCTGTAGCGCTGCCTGGGGTTGTTGTGACTCAAGTGCAGGATCTGACACTTGGCCTTGTTAATCCTCATAAAATTGGCATTAGCCCATTGGTGCAGCCAGTCCAGATCCCTCTGTAGAGTCTTCCTACCGCCAAGCACACCAGCACTCTCACCCAACTTGGGGTCACGGACAAACTTACTAAGGGTGCAATCAATCCCCTCATCCAGATCATTGATAAAGAGATTAAACAGAACTGGCCCCAATACTGCACCCTGGAGAACAACAGTCGTGACTGGCTGCCAAGTGGATTTAATTCCATTCTCCACAGCTCTTTGGGCCCAGCCATCCATCCAGTTCTTTACCCAGAGAAGAGTATGCCCATCCAAGCCATCCTTCAAGATATTTCAGGAAGAACAGAATCTTTTATTACAAGACTAGACTAGGCTAGACTAGACTAGAATAGACTCAGGATTACAAAGAAAATAATTTAGTCTTGAATGACTGTGTATCCACCAAAATCCAGTCTGGACAGTTGTTTGTTTTGTTGTTACTTTTTATGGAATAGATAGGACCAAAGAGCCAAAGACGTTAGTGCAACCATGTCACTTCACATTATTAGCCCACATCATTAGAAACATCACTGACGCTTTGAAAACATAAATCTGGAACCATTCTTCTACTCTGGAAAAAATGTAGAAAATTCACAAAATAAGTTTTGAAACAAGAAAAAAAACATTGTGTTTTGACATTGGAACTTTGTATTTATGCAGAAAAAAAAAAATTAAACAAAAGCTACAAACAGCTTTTTTGAGAGAGAGAGACGATTTCTGCTGAAGTCCTTAACTTGTCAAAAAATCTTGGCAAAGGGAAGAGTTACTTCTATTCTTAAATTCTGTTCACTGAGTGATATCTGCTTATACTATCCTTTGATGAAGCAGAGATACCCAAAGGGGAAATAATACTGAGCATGATAAATAAAGATATGAAAATACACCATTGTGGTCAACGTTCTCAGTCAGGATTCAGGTGTTTATTCATATTGATCAGTGAGTAGAATAGTGAGATTCTTGCCTTTTTATTCCTCATCTAAAGCTAACTTCCATGCCAACAGTTTCTGTATGTGATTTCTCAACTGATCATATCGAAGCTCAATGCATTCTCTGGGACTCGCAGGCCTTTAGCTCTGTGCTATTTCACCTGTATCTATACATGGTAGAATTTGATTATGAAAATACATTTGCCGCATGTCAGAGAGCAATAATTTTGACTCCTTTTATCAGAAGTAGAAGTATCTTGAGATCCTTGTATTAGAGATATAATAGAAATAAAAACATAATTACTGTTGGAAACATTTTCACACAATAGATTCTCTGTCTTTTTGGCTTACTTTGACAATAGGTTCAGTTTTAAATTCTACAAAAAGATACCACTAGACTATGCAAAGTATAGTTTTGAATGGATGAACTGTTGTTGTACTGGCATTGTATGCTTTGAGACAAAACATAAGGGAGAAAGAAAGGGAAGGGAGGGAGGGAGAAGAGGAAGGAAGGAAGGAAGGAAGGAAGGAAGGAAGGAAGGAAGGAAGGAAGGAAGGAAGGAAGGAAGGAAATCAAATGGAAGTCTGAAGGTGAGATTAGTTCTCCTGATAAAACTTCCATTGATTTTAATGGTAAAGGAGTTTGTCCTAAGTTTGAAGTTGATTAAAGGGAAATCACAAAAGAAGGGATACAGGAAGCATTGGGGAACATTTTATACATATGTCCTAGTGTCCTAAAATTACTGTATTTCTGTCTGGTGCACTTCCTATCTGTGCAGGATATGATCTTGTTGTTGAATCTGTGAAGACAGTTCTTGCTAATTCTATTTATCACAGTCTGAGGTATCTTGTGCTCTAGAACTGTAAAGAACTAGTTTTGCCACTCAAGTAATTTTGTTAACAGGAGACTGGTTATACTGAGATAGTATCCTGGAGCTATGTTAGTATGATGTTGTGAGTTTTTTTTATCTTCAATGTTCTTTGCTGATGGAGGCTGGGAATTATGGATATACATTTTCTCAAGAGCCTTTTTTGAACAAAGGTTCAAACGCTAAAACTATGGAATTAGTGTGGCTCTGAACACAAAAGACCTTTTGCTGGCTTATGACAAAGCTACTTAAGGTAAAAGTGAATTTATGGAAGTGAACACTTTGTGGCATGCCTACACTGCTTTGGAAATGTAGATGCTGCAAAAGGGATTGCAAAAGCCCAGTACCAGCTGCTGTGAAATGAATTTCAGACTCAGAACTCTGCAGCTCTTTGCATTTGTATAACTAAGTGGAGACTTGGATTTCCTGGTGTTCCCCATGTGGCTTGCACCTTGCTTTCTTGCACTGCTGCAGACATCGGGCAGGCTGGGAGGAGGCGTGGGTTACACTGCACTGTGGCCAAGAAAAGTTCTTGCCTGAAATGCTTGAAATAATATAAGAGACACAGTCGTGCATCTGCAATTAGTTTTAAAAGTGGTTTTGAAATATTATTCCTATTTATTTAAAATTAGTATTAAAGGTTACCATTAACAGTACAGAGAATACATACTTGCAGAACTGCATTTCCTGAAAAGTTACAGACGTTGTCTTTCTTCATAATTTTACCATTGTATTTCTTCTAAAGAAACATCTTTAGGAATCTGATTGAAAAGTGCAAGAAAATCTGGTATATATGTCCTAATGATTAAGAGATCTATTAGAATAAATAGACTTTGTAAAAAGGGAAGTGCATCTGTTGGTACTGTCTCATACCTTCCAATTTTTCTTTTTCAAGTAAAACGATAAGTTATGTGGTTAGTTGTGTCTTCCCTTTGCCTTTAGATCTTTTGTTTTCCTGACTTCATCTGTCTTTCTGTTTCTTTACCTGGGGTTGGATGTATTCAATACTATGAAACCCTTATCAGATGTCTGGGAAATAGATGCCTTAATAGATCACTGCCTAGCTGTAAATAGTATGACAAAAGCAGGATCTCATATGAAATAGATATCTTAAAATGGTTCAGAATATCAGTCACCAAACAGAGTTTAAAGCAGCAAAATTCAGTCTGCACTAGGCAGAGAATAAACAAAATTGAAAACAGACTTCTGGAACCTTCTCCAAAATCAAACCAAAAAAGGAGGAAGAGAAAAATTTATGTAATACTGGACTGTAAGCACACACATGTTTTGACTATAAATCTTGTAATTATCACTTGTCACTTGCAAATTTCTGAAACAATCATAGATGCTAGTTGTTTCATCTGAGCTCCTTTCCCTTGAAGTGTACTTCATAAAATATTTTTATGCTATTCCCTGTTGAGCAGACCCATCTTGTTTTTAACTTGCAGTATTTAACTTGTTCTTAAGCACTCATGGGTAAGTGGTTTCTCTTTTTCCAAACTTGTTTCTTTCCTTAAGATTCAGTTCAGTAGTTCAGTTTTATGGCAATGTAGGAGTAATTAAAATTCCCCTTGATCAGTGTATCCTAGCTGTTTTACAGCCCCCTTTTATCTGTACAAATGTGGATTTGAATGCATTTTCTTTCCTTAGAGGCCATCAAGAGATCCTACTAAACATGTTTTTTTAGTGTGGTCACATCCTTTGTCCCAGTCACCCCGCTGCTACAGACTTTTTTTTTTTTTTCTTTTTCTTTTTTCCTTTTTTTTAATTCCCCTTGGAAAGACTTTATTTTGATATAACTCAAGCCCACTGACTATGTTTTTCAGATCAGTCCTGGTTTGCACCAAGGATCTCTGAATTGTTTTGAATTAAGCACCACCTTCCTCCCCGTCGTTGTGTTGTCTATGGGAGAGATCCTCCCAGGCATTTTAATGATTCAGTTATGCTTACATTAGGATTTCCTCCTGCTTTGTATCCAAATCCCTCAAACATCACACAGACCTACCCAACCTCTGCTGCAAATGTGTGTATTTGAGAACAGGTTTCATGCTCTGTGAGACATCTCAGCCCAAGCCAAGGGTGAAGCAAGTATTACGGCAATGTGAAGAAAAGTGAGAGAAGGAACAGAGGGAAAGAAAAAAAAGGAAAGGAAAGACCGCATACATACCTTTATTTTTTCAACCAGTTTTGTCTGAAACAAAGGTTTTTCCTCTGACCAAAGCACAAACATTCACTCTTCTAGGTTTCACTCCCTAGTAAAGTATCTGGACAGCATCTGTTACAAAGACATTTACCCAGTCACTTCTCTACAGGATACATTTTAAGGAATAAATAAGTCTTGATCTCTACCTTCCTCATAACAGGGCCACACCTAGTATTCTGAAAGCACGTGAAATTTTATCAGATGCCTCTTAAAAGTAGCAACCAATTGAAAGTGAAAAACAAGCTTAACACCTGGAAAAGACAGATAAGGATGGTAATTATGATCACTTTGTAAATGATGAATTAGCTAAGGTAATGAACAAACAAAAATTGTTCCTCTACTTGTTTTTGATAACAACGATTCTGAAGAAGACCACACAGATGTTTAAGTCTCCTGAACTCATATAGCTTGAGTTGTACATCATTCAGAGATTCATCACTCCAACTCACCCTTAGAACATCTAGCACTATTTTTTGCAGGTGGTTTCATGTGAGAGATTTGAGGGATTTTCTTGAAGTTAATGTGTGGATGGGTTTCTATTCAATGGAGATCTGTTACTGAACTAGCCAGGCCCAAAGGAATTTCAAGGCCACCTCGGAAAGCTGAAAACAGGACCTGCTGTGGGAGTGAGGCAGTTCTGCAATAACAGGGCCTCAACAAGACATAAATCAACAGACCTATTAGCAGTGAGACTCGGGCATGTGGACAGCTCGTGAACATAGACAATATTCAATCAGCTAATGCATGCTTGGAACATGGATGCGTGATCAGGAAATAACTGCATATATAAGGAGGCTTGTTTCTGTAATAAATGGCTTCACTTTAATTCATATTGTATTGTGTGGAGTCCATGAGTTTTCGCCTTCGCAGTTTCATAACACAGTGTGATGATATTCTGTGAAGCTATTGCATTAAGTCATTCACTGAAGAGAATAAGCAGTCAACAGTTATCAAGTTCTGTAATGGATTAGCAGAAATATGTTGTTTATCTGCTTAGTGATTGTGGCAGAATGCACCCCCCCACCTCTCTCCCCCTCTCTACCCCCACTCTCCCCCTACCTCCTTCAGTATGGAGGAGTGGGCACATCTCCCTCTCTCCCGGCTACTTGAGGCTAACAGCTTCTTTTGTCTGGCCTCAGAGCACCCTGATCAGGGTCATTAGCAATGGTAGGGAGTGGCGAAGCTGCTGGGCGCCCACGCTCAGGGTGGGGGATGTTTTTGGGAGGCACCCACAGCCAGTGTGGGGGGTGCAGAGGAGCTTAAACAATGCCTACAGTCAGGTCTGATCAGATAACAAAAACGGAATTCTCGTCGAAACTCCGCCCATTGTCGCGCAGTTTCTCGGAGCACGAGCTTAGCCACTGCCGCTGGGAGCCACGGCCCCCCCAGCTCCCCGAGATGGAGACTCCGCTTGCCTCGCCGCCACGGCTGTGAGTAAAACTTCTCGCAGGATTGCGAGTATATTTATAATTTCCGTGCACTTATGCATGTATAACTCTCCGTGCTCCATATGAGCACGTGTAAATTTAATCCTCGCAGAATCGTGGGTGTATTTTCCTTCCGTGCACATACGCACGCGTAACTTTCCGTGCACATATGCATGTGTAACTTTCCGTGCACAGCTGTGGAACTGTATTTCCTCACACAATCGTGAGTGTACTTTCCTCCCGTGCTTCCACGTAAGCACGCGTAATATTCTGTGCACATTTGCGCGTGTAAGTAAATTAACCCTTGCAGGATTGCAAGTGTATTATAAATTTACCCTCGCAGAATCACGAGTGTACACTTTCCGTACTCACTACGAGTACGTGTATGTATCTCTTTAAAAATAATCCTGCACCGAGTTTGGGCAAGTGTGTACTTCTCCGGGACTCAGGGGCGACTCCGGCATTGTTTTGAGTGAAGCCACGTGCATGCACTCTGTGGACCGCCTGTTGTGTTGGTTGCTGCCCCTAAATAATTTTCCTCAACTGATATCCGAACCTTTACTTAAGCCACTTTTGGAGTGCTAAAACCCTGTTTCTCACCAGTTTAATAAAAGTTGTTTTGGACCCTGTTGTCCCTTAAATTAACCTCGGGGTGCATTCCGTGACAGTGATGAAAAAAATGTCACTTTCACTCTCCACCTTCAAAAGGTCCAGCAGATTCCAGAGTCCAGCACATCTCATTCATTTACATCTCTTATTCAGTCTGTCTTGCCTAAAATTGTAAATTTTCTTCCAGCCAAACATACTGGACCCTATGGAGCATAGAACCACTGGGATTTATATCTGGGATGGTTGTTGAAAAAAAACAACATATACTGAAACATTCTGGGCTGTGGTGATCATACCATGATGTTAAATCACCATCTAACAGATAGAAAACAGATTGATGTAAGTACTGACATAAGAATACCTCTAATCTTAGTTACATTTGCTCTGATAATTATGTTTGCCATGTAATTCTTCCTGTTTTTCTGAGCATTTCTTCCCACATTGTAGAGATCAGACCCCATTTTTCCAATCAAATCCACATTACTATATGTATTTCAGAAATCTGTATTGGAACTACTTGCAAAATAGTAGAGCTTATGTGAGAATCACCCAAGAACAAACTGAAACATTTTTCCCAAAGCAGAAGGTAACATCCTTGACTCTGGACTGGTCTTCCACATAGCAAAGGGAAAAGAAAGTCACTATGTTTCTCTTTAAATCACCTGTACAGTAGAGGATTGTCTTTGTCTGCGCATCCATTTGCAACTCAGTGGAGATATAAGCATTTTAAAACAAATTATACAAGAATCCTGAATACATTAAAGAGATATATAAATAGCAACCAAACAAAGTGGATCCACCTGTAACTGGAGTATGGTACACGTTGATTATTTTGGGTTGCTGAATTTCCTTTTGGCATCTCTTAGAGCCAAAAATTCAACTCCAGGAACCCTTTGTGGGCCATTTTTAGCTTAGGCACAAAGGACAAATTGGCATAAAGTTTGCCCTTGGCCCTTCCACTCCCAAAGCGTTTTAAGGAAATGGAAGATTAGCCAAATAAACCTTTTCAAATATTCGCTGATGCTTGGCAGCATGCTGCAGTCTTCTCAGTTCTCCTGCATTCCTTCCAAGAAAGCATGATTTTCATACTCTCAACAGAGAGCTGTGATATTCTATTTTAGGATATGGTGATTAATTTTGCTGAATTGACTCTATAGCCCACGGAAAGCACATTAAAATAAAAGAAAAAAAATATTTTCAATAGATCCAAATGCAGATGGTACATTATCTCGTCTAACACCTTTGTCATATGGACCTGTGTCCAGATATTGTACTGGAGGTTACACCATTATCCAGCTTTGTCCTATAGGAGTGTACACTGGGTGTTATCTCATAGTATTCTCATTTATATCTCCTATTTATTAAGCCTGTTCTGCAAGATCCAAACCTCAGAGTAAATCTTGGCTCAATAATTATGAAGTATAAAATCCAGAAGTGCTGAAAGCACTGGAACTCATGCAAAACATTTTAACTATGTACAAACGTACTCATTTTAAACACAATCAAGGTGATCATATTCATCAGACACACTTCCACTCCAAAAACAAAACCTGTCTCTGGTTAGATGTTAATGTAGATCACTTACTGCTGAAATCACTGCTCCATTGAACAGCCTACTAAGGATGGCTTCATTTGGGAATTAACATGACTTAAGAGTTTCAGGGTGGTTCACACACTGATGTCTGCGATTTATAGTCTTTATTGATCCTGTTCCTAAGGTGGCAGTAATCAGCACAAGCTAAAATAGGTCATGATAAACTTTAATGCCAAATTTGAAGTTCTAACACCAGGACAGTTAGTTTATCAAAACAGATCAGCCCAGCAAACTTCTGATGTGATGAGGATGCATTTCAGTTCTCTGAAGTTATAGTGCTTTATTCAGTAACCTGGTGATGCTGTTAGACTTAGTTGTCCTCACAAGCACAAGCCAGCTCCCACATCCTCTCTGACCTCCTTCATACTCAATTTATCTCACTCTTCTCCCTCATGGAGGTACAAAACAAGATCTCCAAAGAGATTACATAATGGATTAAAAAAAAAAAAAAATGTTAACGAATAATAACAATTGCTAAGAACAGAATGGCAAAATGAAAGCAGAACCTTTTCCGGCTGAAGAAGAAGTAATCACAAAGACACCAGCAGTTTTCAAGGGGAAGGCTATCGTAAATAAATTATTCACAGTGTCAATTGATGAAACTTCTAGATACTAGTTATTAAAGCCATGTACTCTGTCAAACAGGACTGAGAAGGCACATGGCATCTGATTCAAGGATGTCAGCTCTGAGAGAACAGGATCCATGTTGAGGTGAGACAGTAAGTTCTGCTTGAGAGCCCATAACTGCACACTCCTGTGATGGTATTGCAGCTGTAGACAGTGATGGATTAGTGGCTTCAGCTGGGAAATCAATGGGGAGAAACCTGAAATCCATTTTGTGCACTGCTGTGCTAATGTGCAGACATCACTGTCTCCCCGTTGGCTGCCTCAGGGAGGGGCACTTGCATTTTTCTATCAGTTCCCTGTAGACTGTCAATTTGGAGTATCTTAGGTAAAGCAAACCTATGCTATTTCACTGAAGCAACAGTGCAAAAGGAAAATTGTCATCAGTTGCAGCACTGTGATAGTGATTTCAATCACAAACTGACAATATAATTTGAGAATACAGAAATTGATATAAGAGAGTTTGCTTGAAATTGTAGTCTACTCACCAGAATCTGGCAACAGATTACGGAGATCAAGCAGCAGGATAAATTATTTTCAGGTTCCCTCTCTTCTGTATGATCTTTGCCACAGTAATGAATATTTGGGTGCAGACCAAGCTATGGGGAACATTTCCATACCAGCAAATCTATGTAAATGCAGCAACCACCCTGGAGTCCTCATAGTCTAGGCAAACTAGAAATGTAAATAGAATCACATGTCCCTGATGAAGAGGTCAGTTAAATGTCCTGCTTAGGGCTATGCGGGAAGCCTGTGTCAGAAGGCAAGACCTCTTCTCCCAGGTGTCTACTCACTATGCCTGCAGAATACCCTTTCACCTAGTTAATTGTCAGATATTCATTTCTGTATGACTCTACCAAACCTTAGAAAATAGCCAGTTAGGAAAAAAGATATCTGCAAAAATTGAAGGAAAGAGAAAAGAAAAATATCTGCAAAAGAAGAAGTGAAGACACTTCTCAAAGGCAAAAGTTTTCACCTCACAGGTCAAGGTGAGTTTACCCAGGAGACTTTCAGAGCATAACAAATGTGACTGCAAAGAAAGAATTAATGCCTGATGAATCACTCACAATGAATGAAAACTCTGAAGATGATTGATGGTATTTACATTCAGCTAGAGTAATAACCCTGCACTGATCTGTTCAAACCTGTAAAGTCCGAGTCTGTTTTCACAAACCATTAAGGTCAATGAAAATCTTCCCTTAGTGTTGTCCATAAGGAATAGAGAGAGAGGGGAGTTAAGCATGCTGTGAGTTATGCGGAAGCAGTGTTTGCATGATATAATGGCAAATTATTAAGTCCTGGCATGCAAGAACATGATCACTCACATTTAAATCATGGCAATAAAGAAGACAGTAGACATATGAGATAGAAGGGCAGGGAGAGGTGAGAAAGAGGAAGGAAGAGGACAAATTACGAACAACAAGATTCGGTATGCAAAATGCCTATTTTAGGTATAGGAACAGTACTGACTTCCAATCCAGGGACTGAAAGCTCTTCTGACATTTTCCCACGAAATAACTTGCCATCTGAAAATGCCAATTGATTGAAATAGAAAGTGTTTATGGATTATTTTTTTTTTTTATCACTACAGGGATTTCAGGCTAGAATTTTTATTGCAAAGAAAGAGAAAAAGATAATTTCACTGTGGAATAGCTAATAGCCAGTTATCTTTGCACTCTGCCTGTTTAGAGGCAGGTAGCACTACATTCTAAGAAAATACCCTCCATACTCATCTGCTTTACAATGAGCATGTTCTTGCTCAGATTTTTTATTTTTCCCTTTAACACACAAAAAATATTTCAGAAGAACTTTTCCTTTCAATTGTGGAAAAGAAAGAAAACCTATAAAAAATTCACAAGTATGGAAAAATGTGCTCTCTTCAGTGGGCCGTATCTAGCATTTAGGTCATTTGCCTATCATGTTAATTGTGTGTCACTATGCATTAAGAACTAGTGGCACTTTTGGGAGAAGGGAAGGGGGGCAGTTCATTTAAAGTTGTTACACTATGAAAGGCTGCCTACCAGGGCATACTGAGTGATTCACAATGAATAATTTATTGTCTCCTTTCTCTCGTGGAATACCAACAAGCAGATTGTGAAGCATTGTTTGTTGTTGATTTTGGTTTTTGTTTTTGTTTGTTTGGGTCTTTTTTCCTTTTTTCTTTTTTTCCACTGCACTTCTATAGTGTCTTTAAGCCTGGTCAAAAGCTAGTCTGAGTCAATAGAGGGCTTTGAACGGAGACATGCCCCATCGTTCATAATAAATGTCAGTAGGAAGCAACCCAGAGAAAATTACGCTGCAGGATCTTTTGCTGTATAGAAAGGAAAAATCAATGTTTCTCCTTTAAGAAGGAGGTTATAACATGCAGTCCAGGATGGAAACAACTAGTAGCAGCTCTGAACTCCTTCCACAAGGGTTTTTGCAGGGATGAAAGAGGCAAACACCAATATTCCACTTTCCCCCAACAACATAAGATGAGATCATAATAAGAAATTCCTTATTAGCTCTTTTGAACACAGTAGATCGTAGCTGCTCTGTGATAAATGGGATGGGCTATACAGAAAGATGACTGATATTGCCTGAACACTATTACTTAATTACAAGCGATAAAAAAGAACAGCATTTTTTTCTTTTTCTTGGTTCGTTTATACATGAGCACTACTACAAGTATGAATTAAAACACCTTTCCTCTGTATTGTTCATATTTCCTGTGAGTATTTGTGTTAGAAAATCACAGCCACTTAATTCTCAGATTTTAATGGAAGCCATACACAAAGGCTGGTGAAGCAAAATACATTACTATCTCAGTATGTATTATAAAATTATTTAAAATATTCAGTCAGCTTACCTAGTTCAGTTGTATTTCAAGTCTCACCTCAAAACTGAAAGACTTAAACTTAACCACAGTTTGAAATCTGCACAGAACTTTCTAAACTAATCACACCATTTTTTCCAAGTCTCTGCTTGATAAAATTGGAAGATTAACAGTTTTATTGTACAGAAACATTTTTAGGCTATATTTCTCCTTGGGAATTTAGCAGTAAAAAGCAATATCCCCAAACCAGGAAAAAAAAATCATCTGAATTTTTTAAAATGCTAAACAAATACTAGTGGGGACCACACAGCATTCTCCCATCCACAACTCAGGAACTGGTATGCGTTAGAACCCATTTCCAGCCAAATTTTTGGAAGTGGCCACCCGTTCTGCAGTGTTTGATGGTCTGTGTGCAGGCACTCCTGTGCCATTTTAATATACTGGCATAGACATGACCTTAAACACCTCAGCCAGCTGGTTTTTGTCTCATGATCAAACTAATTTAATGCCATTTTCAGCTTTAGTATGTTGGGTTTGGGGGGTTTTTTAATGCTTTTATTTGGTTTTGAGTGTGATCAAGAGAAAGCATACAGTAATCTAGGAACAGGGGTATCCTCCAGGATGTGGTAGACTCTTTAAAACAGAAACTTCAGTCCTAATCTTTCATATGCTGAGTCAAGTGCATAGACCAGTCTTCTGAAGATGTGTTGACACTGTTGCTCTTACTAAGATCTGAAGTTCCATCCTGGGAAACATTTTCCAATAGAAGGTTAGCTGAAACAGAGTATTTCAGTTAATTGTACTTTACAATCAAAAAAAACCCCAAACAAAACAGCAGATATGGGAAATTTTGGAAATTTAAATATTTCTTGAATATCATATGTGCTGTTTTGGCTAGGATAGAGTTAATTCTATTCATAGTAGCTAGTATGGGGCTATGTTTTGTATTTGTGTTGGAAACAGTGTAGATAACATGAGGATGTTTTAGCTACTGCTGAGAAGTGTTTAGAGAGAGCCAAGGCCTTTTCTGCTGTGCACACCACCTCATCAGTGAGTGTGCACAAGAAGCTGGGAGGGGACACAGCCGGGACAGCTGACCCCAACTGATGAAAGAGATATTCCACACCATATGACACCATACTCGGCATTTGAAGCTGAGGGAAGAAGAAGGAAGGGGAGGAGGTTCAGAGTGATGGTCTTTGGTTTCCCAAATAATCATAATGCATGACAGAGCCCGGTTTTCCTGGAGATGGCTGAACACCTGCCTACTCATGGGAAGTGGTGAATTGATTTTGCTTTGCTTGTATGTGCAGCTTTTGCTTTACTTATTAAAGTGTCTTTAGCTCAACCCACAAGTTCTTTCGCTTTTACTCTTTTGATTCTCTCCCCCATTCCACAAGGGGCAGTGAGCAAGTGGCTGTGTGGTGTTTAGTTGCCAGCACAGTCTTTTTTGGCAACCAACATGGGGCTTGAATGGTTTGAGATAATGACAGGTTTGATGGGAATGTGCCTGATCAAATTTATAGCTGTTATTGCTATTTAGCCATTAATCAGCAGGCTTCTGTGCTAGCCATGGGGCCTACTTGCCTTACTGTATATTAGAGTCTAGTGCCCATTTGTGACTGATTTTTACTTTTTCTGCTTGCTGTACTTCTGTACTGCTTATCATCTTACTCTGCTGTGCCTGGGAACATCGTGATAACAGCAATGGATGCCTGGGCTGGCAGATGGCCGGGGCATCGCTGCTGTTTCTGTGGTGCTGTACTGGACAGGCCAGAACTCCATCATGAATTTAAGGCAAAGGGACTGTGGCCTTTGGATGAATCCATGTGGAAGCAGGACAACCCAAAAGGTCTGTGGCCATGGATTAATCCACATCAGAGCTTGTACATCTCAAAGGACCTGTGGCTGTGGTGATGTCTGTAGTGCAGCAGGTGTACTTCTGAAGGTATTGTGGCCCAAGGATTAGTCCACGCAGGAGGAGGTACACCTTGAATCATCTGTGGCTGTGGATAAATCCATGCTTCAGCAGGCACACCTTGAAGCATCAATGGTTGTGCATGAGGTCATGCTGGAGCACCTCAAAACCTGTGGCCATGGATAAGCCCATTACATACGTTACATATAATGGTGTTCCTTAAATAAGACTAATCTCTGCAAGGAAGTACTACACAATGTTTTGTCAAATAAAAATGGTCTATAACATTTCAGTGATGCTGTAGATAACTATCCACATCAAAAGAAAAACTCAAGAAAATATTTTGCAACACCACAGATGGATTCAGTTTCAGTACAAAGAAAAGAGTAGGAAACATGGGACTCCTTTCTGATTCCAGTACAACCATTATGCACATCTTTCTAGGTGCAAAAGTCTGCACAAAGCCATGACACCCAGCACAAAGGCTATTCCTCCATGTTATAATGAAGATTACTTTATCACTCACATTTCTGCTCCTCACTGTAGAAGTAAAGATTGCAGGGCTGAGAAATCTGTGAACTGAACTTTGCTAGAGTTATTGAGGGAATTACTAAATTAGTTTTTGTCACAATAGCTACACCAAAAATCAGCATAGAAAACTGTCATCACATGTTTCTAGGGGATTAATCTTCTCATAAGACTCAGTATTATGGTTTCCCACTATCCACCCATCTTCCTCATGTTTTCTTCTGACTGTAGCAACACTGTAGTGTCCTCTGAGTTTATAGCTTTTCCAGCTAGGCTAACCAGGGTGAGGTGCATCTTTTCTTTTCCCCACACAAACATTCTTTCTCTGTACTTCTGGGGCCTAGCAACAAACCAAGCACTCAAAATACAGAACATGATACTATTTCCTGTTCTTACACCAGATCTTATAGTAGTCTGCAGCAGACCAGGGAACACGTGTTGACTTGCCTGACTTGGAGCATGAAAAATGAAGTTGGATCAGTTGGGATAGTTGGAAGACTTGGGATGTTTAGCAATAAAGTACTGGCAAATCTCTACTATCCATATGCAAAGAGAGTTGTTTCAAGGGTCAACAGCAAAGCCAATTTGGATAGATGCACGGGCTGGAGATTGTAAAAATATATATTCATTTGTTAACATTTGTGTCTTCTTTTTTCCTTTGAAGTCTCTTAAAATTTGTGTGCATGAAAGCATTCTTATGTTTATTATTCTCACTGAGTAGAGTTTGAAATTTGTGTTATTTCAGAGGACTGAGATGGCAAGTAAATGACTGATATTAAAACAATGTCTGGAGACCATAATATAATTTTCTAATCACGCTGCTCAATTCATTTTGTCTGTTTTTGTACATGGCGCATTATTTATTCACATCTGTTTCCACTGTAGATAAATCTGAGTTTTCACTACTGCCCAGAGTTTGCACTGTGGATCCTTCCTGTTTATTTTTGACCATTAACAAGAAGTGTGTACTGAATGGTGCAGATATTGTCTATTTGGATATTTACTGACTTTTTTTTTTTTTAAAAAAAAAAAAGCAGAATGTAGACACAGTTCTCTAAGAATAAAAAATAATTGCATACTTCTGCTAATTAACAGCTTCTCACTTTGAGTAAATTCCCAAAGATTATATCAAGCACAGTATTTGAACCTTTAAAATCTGAAAAAAGCTAAATTGTTACAGAGGTCTTCTTGATTAACAAATAAGAAGATGGTGTCACACTCTGACTGCTTAAAAATACAGAGCAACCCGCTCCTAAAAGATTGTTAGACACTTGAATCTTCTCTAATTGAAAGGTAGAACTTATGAAAAGAGACAGAAAAATCTTGGATTGCAAGAGCTTTCTCAGAAAAGAAACAGTCCTCAAATTTGGAAGACTGCTTTCACATCAATATATATATTTCATTTATTTTATCCATCTTTTTTGTTATGAAACAAGACAGGAATGATTTATCTTGTTTTATATTTCAGACATCATCAAGGTCTGGGACTGTCATTCTTAATTGAACTTCTTGGGGGATTTAGCTGCTTCCTTTTCTTTCTTCTCCCTGAGATGAAGGAGCTTCACAGAGGACAGAATGGTGCTGACTTTGACCTCTAAGAAGCATATTTTATTTTTCTAATATCATGAAGAAATTACTTGCCAAAGAAAGCCTACTATCACTTCTCTCTGGCCTTCTCATTTGCAGGCTTCCTGAAGAGTGGCCTGGCAATGAGGAAAGGATGAGACCCAGTGAAGTATGAAATCTTTTTACAAGTTCATGGATTATTATAAAAACTACATTTTCAAGTGCTTTCAACAACTCTAGATCTTGCTAAAGCAAGATTAATAGTTTGATGAGTTCTTCTAGTTTTTCTCTGGTCTCCTAGGAATGGAGGAGAATACAGACAGATATTGACATCTGGTCTCTCCCTTCTCATTTGTTCTTGTGCTCTTACTGTAGATGCTTCTTGAACAGGATGTAACTCCTTGTTTTGCTTTGTATGTGTGACTTTCGCTTTACCTTTTAAACTGTCTTTATCACAACCAATGAGTTTTCTCACTTTTCTGATTCTGTCCCCTATGCCACCTGGACGCAATGAGCGAATGGCTGCATGTTTCTTAGTTGCCATCTGGGGTAAAACCATGACACTCATGAGTGTAGATCTACATAATGCAATTGTAGATGAAAAAGTGAGAAGCAGAGGTCATTTATTCTCCATTCCTACTCCAGAAAAGGATGACCATTGTCCATCAATAACACTCGCTACAGTAAAGCATCCCATAGAGAACAAACACAGCTGCTGCTAGAAGAACAAAGAAGATACCATTGTGATCAATGTGAGAAGACTATCAAACACTGTTTGAGGTAATAGTTAAAAACAGCCAACAAGGCTCCGTGTCATTAGCAAACTGTTTGGTGCAGACCGATTTAATGGACCACATTGGCAGCTTCAATAAATTACAGCGTTTCAGAGCGGCTGCACTGGAAGTCAACTTGAGGGCAAGAGGAAGGATGAATCAATTCTTTTTAAAATGCAGTTGCTACTGAAATTATAGTTCAGTTCATTCAAATTACACTGGCTTCAGGGACAAAATCTGAGATGTAAAGTAAGAAGAGCTGAAAAATAGCCTTGCTATCTAGTTTCTTTACTAAAAAAGTACACCATCTCTACATACATATTACTTGACGTCTAGTTATGAGTTATATTACAACTATCTTTTTTATTAGTACATTTTTTCTCTAATTTGTTTATTTGTAAAGCCATCTTAGAACCTATCAACCATTTTGTGCTTAAGGCACTGCACAGTCAGTTTACTACTTCAGTTTACAGACAGAGATTGGATTAGATCTGTTTATCATCACATAGTATGGGATCTTACATAAAATATTTTTTCACTAATTAAGACAAGGATCCTGAGCTAATTATTGTGTTTGTTCTTTTGCTTTTTAAATAAACTAGATTTGTGTCCAAGATAACACTTATCCAGAGACGGTATAAAAGAGTTGAGAATGAAAACATAATGGATAACTATGTAAACTCAAACTTCTCTACTTCTCAGTCATCTGCTGGTTTCTGTAACATTTACCATAAAGACTGTAAATACTTTTTTGTCATATGCAGAAAGAGTTAGTTTCAACAATGATTAAATAAATTACCATTCTAAAAAAAACATAGCCATGAACTCTGAGCTCTAATTTTCATAGAGGTTCATCCGAAGTGTGTTTTGTGAGTATACGCATAAACAGATATATGAATGAATGTACGCGAATGAATATACATTAATAACCCAGAGTAAAACAGTAGGTGTACTGCAGCACAATCAGGAACGCAACTCTTCCAGACATAACAATCTCAGTCATTTGAGTGGACCTCCACAAGATAACAGGAAAAGGTGATGAACTTAATCACATCCCATTGATGTACGTCTTTTTTCACAAGGGTTTTAGTGGAGTTTCATTTTGAAATAAAATCATACAAGAAAGAAATATTGCACCATGTCAGAAAAAACTTGATATTTTCTGACTGAGAAATACTTTCATTTTGTTTTGACATCTCATTTAATTGAATTTTTCTAAATTATACATGATACTAATATATACCTAAAAATATATAAATGTTTCAATATTATTTTTGATTTTAAAAGGAACACAAGAAAAACATTGTGTAATTGGCATGAAATTACTTTCTACAAATACATGAAAAGTTAACAATTTCTGGCATTGTACACATTCAACAGAATTTTTTCTTCAATGTAGCGTTAACTGAGATGACCAAGTGAGACACATTAGTAACTTGGTTTGCTTCCATTCTTCACATAAAACAATCACTGGATTTATTTTTTAATTCGTAAACTCTTATCTCCTTTCATATTGCTTTATCTCTTGACAACAAGAGAAGGTGGATAGACACCAGCTACTCATCATGACCAGTGATGGTTTGTTGGCCATCTAAGGCTGTTCGTTTCACCAAAACATAATTTTGATGGCTCTCAAGGGAAAGTAACACAAGAAGTGATCACTGAGCAAAATGAAACAAATACATTTATGTAAAATACAGCTTGATTCAATATATTATCTCATGACTTTTTAGTGAAACACACCAGTAGTTAACAAGAAACACTCAGTCCTGCAGCACTCTGTGACTTCTGAATGTGGCTTGTGGTCAGTGGAGCTGTCACTCTTTTGTAGCTCCCAGCAGCACTACATATGAGGTCTGAACGATCCATTAGTTCCATTTTTACTGGACAAATTCCTGTATTTTCATCAATATTACCAGAAGATTAAACTGAAATCCCTGGACAACCATGCAATCATATTTTCTACCTTGTTTTGTTGAGGGTTTTTTTAAGTCTGCAAGGCTCTTGCAGTTTTTCTGGTATCTTCCACATGTACAGATTACTGGATGAAATGTATTGGTGAATACTGATCTATTCTGTGCATTTTCTTCTGGATATTCTTAGTGATCTTCATTTCTTTCTCCTCTTTCTCTTTTTAAATAAATCTAAAACTAAATTCTAATTTTACCTATGGTAAATGAAATCGCTAAAATTGTCTACATAAACCTTGCTCTGTGGACATAAGTCTCTTACTGTGTGGAATTACATGGTTACCTATGTGCTGCAATACACTTATAAGTGGATTTCAGCTGTTCAGTTTGGCACACATGGAAGTGATATCACAGTGACACATCAGGAAAGTTTCTCCATGGTAGCTGCCGGTGTGACTGAAATATCTTATGGCTTTCTAGCAAAGGCCCATTCTGAGACTCAAATAGTGAATATTTTCAAATGATTTAAAGTTCTGAAGCTACTCCAAGGTGCTTTTGACCATGTCAACCATCACTATTTACTTTCAAGTCTTAACTCAGCCATAAAGACTGTGGTGCACAAAACAAGTTTGTTTGCCCCTATATATGCTGGTGATGGTCAAGGCTTTGTCTGTGCTGTAATCACCATGAGCATTTCCTTTGAATCAGCCTTTCTATCCTGCCTCATGCTACGTCTGAAGTCAACATCTCCATAGGAACACATTTTATGTTATAGCGATTGTAGATAACTGTTGCTTCGGTGTTCCTCTGTAAAGGCGAGATGTGAACATGGTAGAGGGACTCCAGAAAAGGGTCATGAAGACCATTAAGCAACTCGAGCATCTCTCTTATGAGGAAAGGCTGAGAGAACTGGGACTGCTCAGCCTGGTGAAGAGAAGGCTCACATGTAATTTTATTAGGGTCTATAAATACCTGACGGTAGGGTGTAAAGAATAGCCAGACTCTTCTCAGTGACAGGACTTTGGACAACGGGCACACACTGAAGGACAGAAGGTTCCCTCTGAGCACCAAGAAACACTTTTTTCACTACAAGAGTGACCGAGCACTGGCAGAATTTGCCCAGGGAGGTTGTGGATTCTCCATCCTTAGAGATACTCAAGAGCCATTTGGACATGGTCCTGGGCAACCAGCTCTAGGTGTTCCTGCTTGAGCAAGGGGTTGGACCAAATGACCTCCAGAGGTCCCTTCCCACTCAACGGTTCTGTGGTTCTCTGTGATTCTGTCTACAGATGCAAACTCTGGTTTGTAGAGCTAACTGAAAAGTCTGACATTACTGTACTGGAATCCAAAACATGGGACTGACACATTCAATGCCAGGCCTTATATGGTGTGTTACTAATACAACTAACGACAGCATTTGTAAAGGAATGCTTTAGTTCAGGGACCATAGCTCCTGGCATCCAGTAAACACTGCTGAGAAGAAGGTTCCTTCAGAGAGCATTAAGGAGCAAAAACATCCTTTAGCCATCTAGCATCTTCTTCCCTCTCTCTCTCGGCTACTTAGCTTGGGCAGAAAAGTCTTCTACCATTAAGGGGGCATGTGGGACTGTGCCCTTAAAATTTACAAACAGCTGTCTCTTTGCAGTGTTACACAGGATATCACGTATTGCAGCAGGAAACCTTGGCTTTTCAATTGCTCATAAACCACAGCTTTTGGGGTCAGAGCAAGAAATGTTTGTTTATTTTCCAGAAGTGCACATCCAGAAGTGCACTGTTGTCAAGGGGATGACTCACACAGGAGGTTTGCCAAACTCAGAAGAGACATGCTATTAAGGCATACACAGAGTGCTGCTGGTTTGCAACTGGCAGGACCATGCCCTCCCTAGTACAGCCACACAGGATTTGCACAAGGCCATGGTCACAGTGGTAGGGAGAGGTTTGGTAGCAGTTCCAGGTAAAGTAAGGTGGTGAATCAGGGTGAGGGTCTATTGAAGGACTCTCACAACGAGCTGCAGGAGATGGAGACAGAGGGCAGGAGGCAAGACCGCCATGCAGGTCCAAAATCCATCAACGAAACAAGGATTAGGCAATGGTTAACTTAAAATATAGCTCAGGAAAAGAGTTGGTACTCAGTCTTGTGCTGAAATGAGGCACCCGGGCCCATGGGCAGGGGCTGGAGGGAGACTGGGCAGGTCCAGAAGGGCCTGGCAATGCCCTCAGGGTCTGGACATCTTTTGACTCTATGGATGAAAAATGATGGATCTTCCTTGTCCACATGGTGGCCTATGAGGACTTGCTTTGCATTTTCACAGCTACGGTTTCACAATTTCACTTGTGTCTACTAATGAGATGACAAATGACCCTCTGAATGCAATCTCCACAGAAGATTCTGCTGACAATCACTGCAGGCGTCTTACCAAAAAAAAGTGAACAACACAATAAAACGTGTTGGTTTCCTAACTGGGGTTTTATACCCACTAGCCCTTCTCTCAGATAAAAATTGGATTCAGACAGCTTACAGCCTTTTGATCTCTTAATTTACTAGAAAATTTGCCACAGTCAGTAGCTGAAGCATTTCATTATCCTTTAATCTATGCTTTATGTTTTTCACTATTTTTCATTTTCACCATCATTTACAATTTTAAAACTTTAGGTACCTTTTATCTAGAAAGTCAAGAAATAACTGGGGAATCAGAAATAATCTTGTTTATCCTTTATTTCAAGGTAATCCCTGATTACTTCCTACTTTCAGTTAGTAATATAGTGTTTCTTCAACATGATCTTTAAAAATTTTTGATATTGTGATGAAAATAAAACTATGCACCTCATAACTCCTTCCAAACTTTGTTTTTAAAGGCTAAATAAACAACTAGCAATTATTACACAAATAGTGTTCTGAAGAACTTAGTCTAGAAACATGTAGAAATGTTCTTGGTTTATAAGCTACTTTATAAAGGATAAGAATCTCTTCTAAGGCTTTCTGAGCAGAACAGAAATGTTGAGCAGGTGAGAGTCTGTGCATTGATTAAAAAAATCGGGAGGGGGGGAACAAAAATGCCTTGAAGAGGTGAGATCTTTGCAATATTGTCACAGTTCTGTGTGCCAGTGGCACTGAGCACACAGGAGGTAACCAGCTGCTCCCCCAGAGCTGAATGTTGCCTGGAGAAGGGCAGAGCAGAGAACAAGGCAGGAGGGAGCAGCAGGGGCCTGGGCTCAATGTGGAATTGTGTGTCACTTAGCGAAAGAAGCAAAACTGATAGAGATGTGCAAACAGCCACTAGTAGATAAAGACTAATCAATCACACAAGCTCAGATGATATCACGGCTTTCTGCAACTGTACCAGGAAATACACAATATTTCAATCCAGCCCAGATTTAAGCATTTCTGGAGGCTGCATTCATTCCATACTGTTAATTGTGATTTCCTTAATTTTTTCTTTGCCACTTTATTTACTATATTCACAATTCACACCATCTGAAATAGGAACCTCACATGAGCAGAGTGCCTAATTGCCACCCTGAAGAGCAACAAAATCCAAGATGCAATCATTTGGGCCTTCCATATGACAGTAATGTATAGATTGCCAATATTGTCTATTTACATCTCTGCAGAATACACCCAGCACTGCTATATTGCTCCCAAAATATTTTATTCCACATATTCAAAGCAACTAATAATGGTCTCCTTTGCTCTAGCCCTGCTGTACAGAACACATTTTCTCCTCTTCTGGAGTATGTTCCAGCATCCAGTACATACAGTAAATCACAGAGGTCACACCGGGATGTTAGAAGACAAACGTGTTCTTATTCTGTAACATGACGGGCTGTCTGAGTGTATTTAGACATGCTAGATAATTTTTATTCTCTAGGCCTCAAGTCTCCCTTTGATCTTCATATATCACTTTCCAGTTCCTTTTAATTCTATTCACATGTGCACAGATGCAGCTATGCAAAAGCAGAGGTTATTTGTAATTAACCCTGGATGGCAGACACGACCTTCTTGCCAAGCAACAGCCCTAGAACAGAGCTTTCTTTGACTTTCCTGCTTGTATGGTTAATTGTCACTGTGCCCACAGCATTCCTCATGGAGTGTCTGCACACAGCTAACCGAGTAAGGGTGGCAATGAGGGACCTGTATGTGCCAATGCAAAGATAATATGGCTGATGACACCAAAATTACAACTTGTTTAACAGCCTGATTCAGGTAGATCCTAACCACACACTTAAAAATAAATATATGCACCCTGCATGTGAAGTCAGTGGGACAGAAATACATCTCACTGAACAAAGTGTGTGCTTGACAAATTTTGTACTGAATCAAGGCTTTCTACCATCAGGTCTCAAATATATAAGCTTAGGAGTATTAGTTGCATTTCTGTTCTTACAAGATACTACTGCCATGGTTCTTAGGAGTCATGGACCAGGACCCCATTTTGTCTGGCTCTGTATGAAGTCAGGGGAGAGAGAAAAAAAGAGAAAAAAAGACAAAATCTTGAAACCTGAGGATGTGAGAAAGAGGCAAACAGCTAGGGAAGAGATGGGAGTGATGAAGCACAGGGTGGGCAGTACAGCTGACAGGCAGCAGCCTCATTGTCTAGGCACTGTCACAGGCAGCCTGGTCGGGGAGAGCTTCCAGCAGTGTCTGATGGAGGGTAATGAGGCAGCTCCACGGAGGTGTGCAGCAGCCTCCACAGAGGCAGCATGAGAGAAGACACCAAAGTGCTTGTTTGAAATGTTAACAAGTGAACGTCGAAGCTGGCATCAGTGACCCATCAGGGCTGAGAGATGACACTTCCTGTGAATTATAGATGATCTGGAGGGAAGGCGTAGCTTTGAAGGGCCTTCAAGGTGAAGTCAAGCGCTTCACATTTTATGTGACATAAAAACAGAAGCCAGCAGTGGGATGATGAGGGGATGGGAGGGAGCAAAGTGACAACCCAGCGGAATTAATTTTGCAGCAGCATGATGAAGGGCATGGAAAAGAAATATGCCTGCCCAGATCACTCCTTCCAATGACCAACATCTCCCCGCTGATCCTCCCCACTACAATGCATGGGGCATTTCCATTAAATGATGGCAAGTTCGATTAATTGTTCTCAAATTCAGGGGCATGTGTGTGATGGACGGTATACCCAGGATAAGGAGCATGATTAAAATGTCTGAAAAATTCTTAAAAAAAAAAAATTCTATTTGATTATGTTAGATACTAATGAAATAATAATCAGGTAGTCATAGGAAAATAATAATTCATCACCTTCATTTTAGATTTTGACTTCTGTTCATAATTTCCCAAGAGATTGCAAGATAAAGGACCACACTACTCCATTAATATCTGTATTTCATCAAAGAATCAATATTATACATAGTAAGAACTACTTACACTTTTAACATCGCAATCAGGTACAGATAAATGAAAAAATAAATTACGCTAGCAGATACAAGCATTTTGCTTAATTGTTAGGGATATTTTTTCATCCCATAAAAGCATGTGCTTTCATGTTCTTTCACCTTGTCATCTCTCAGAATTACATAGGTCGTGTCATATTCTGCAAACATTGACCTTCTCAATAGCTCACCAAACACTTAATCTATCACATGCCTTGGCATGTCTGATTCCCAGCATGGGACATTTACTCATCATTGGCCTGTTGTAATACATTCTGTATCCACACATTGAGGCAGGTTTTGTTGTAATTTGTTTCTTTTAGTCTGTTCTCCACCTCTTGCTAACAACCTGGAGCACTGACCATTTTAATAGAAATCCCAGATTTTGCTCCTTAGCCTTCAGCAATGACCAAACATCAGCAGTAAGCCAAAAGGCCTGGTGAGCAGCACTCTGTTACATCATTCATTAATATCCAAGTATGTATTACAGATGTCCTCAGCATTATTTCCTACTGGGTTCTTTACAGAACATCACTTCCTTCCATTTCCTTTCATTCAGCTGTGCTTGGCAATCCCCACCATCCCCTCCCAAAAATAAAAAATTCCAACACCTAATAAAACAAACAAAAAAGTCTTGGTGCAGCTACATAAAAACCCCAGCATCCCTGTACATTTATACACATGCAGTAGCACTTGGCTGGGATTCATCTCCCTTAATTTTAGTCTTTTGAAAGACATTGCATCTTAGCCAGTCATTTTGACTGTCCCTGTAGCCAATGAAGAGAAGTGGCTATCTCCAGAGAGCAATGCATCCCAGCCTCTTTTTGCATCTGCTTAGACTCGACATCTGACTTTCAAACAGCTCAAGCTACACCCAGCACAGAGCTCTTTGAGGCTTCTTCCTCCTGTGAGCAAACGTCCTTCTTGTAGGGCGGTGTTGCTAGGCTGCTGCCTGAGTCCTGCGTTCAATGGGGATTAATACATTTGCCTTGGGTAAAACAGAAATGGTGACAAAGGACTCCCTGTCTCCCCATCAGCTGGAAAAACTAAGTATTGTTCTTTTTCAACTGCTTTCTGTGAAATGAAAAGGTGATAATTTAGCCTTCTAGAGATGTCCTCCAGTGTACAATATTATAGACCTTCCTGAAAGCTCACTTTGTCTGCTCTGTTGTGTGACAACCTCTGGAACACCATACTTCTGGAAATAGTCCCCAGCACTCAGCAGCTACTCAGCTCACATTGCCATGAAGCATGTCCAGCTGTAGGAAAACTTTCCTGGATAAGCAAATAAGACTTTATTTAGTTGCATACAAGTGTGCAAGACCTCAGCATTATTTCTATATGCAAGTTCACTGATATTTTAAAAGTAGTCAAATATCTGTTAAAAGAAAGAAGCACTTTATTTCCCAAACTCATAGTTTTGCTTTCTAGTGAAGTTCATGCCTCTTTTACCTAGTTTCACCCATGCTTGCTCCTGGGTCATCAAAACCATGAGAGAAGAAACACATGCATCATATTTAAAGAAAGGACTATTTGTGCATAGCTCTGGGAGAGCAGTGACCCGGTAAGACTTCACAGTTAGAAAAAACAAATTTCAGATTAATCAAGTTCTAAAAAATGTTATCACAAAACCAGTTAGTTTGAGAAGTTCTGGGCAGGGAAACATAGGGCAGAGTGAACACTCCACCTCGACTGCTGAACAAGCAGTGGCTGCAGCTGAAACGTCACACAGTACAGAATCTACCTCCTTTGCAATTTCCAGGTGCCTATTTGAGGTTCTTTCTGGTTTTCCTGCTTCACATAGTCTTCCTCACTTTTCTGTTGAATTTAATGTCTCCTGTGCTCATGAACTTTCAATTTCAGCCCAGTGATCATCCCTTTTCATTAAAGTTCCGGTTACTCTCTAGCAAAATTTGCATTCCTACAAATATTCCAAGAAGGCGCCACTTCCAGTACATAATCCTTGATTTATGTTTAGATAGCTGAATTGTTTGATGGAAATCCACTATTGACAGTGGAGGAAAGTCAGAAATTTGGATTTAAGAATGGATGAGAATTAAGGGTCCAAATTCCATTTTACTTGGGCATTTGGCAACCTGTTTCTATCCCAGCACCCAAGATAGGATTTTTTAGGGTGCTAAGTCTAAGATCTAAGAAATATTTCAATATTTCAAACATTTTTCTTGAAATTATAATTTGAACTACATGCTCATTTACCAAGCTAACTCGCCCAGAGTAAAAATGGGAAGTGTGTTAAACCCAAAATGAGGTGGAGGCCTTTCTAGTTCTTATAAAGAAGGTATTTTTTCAGTCTTTGGATCTAGTCTGATTAAGCAACACACAACACAGCTACAACCCAGTGTTCCACAAGCAAGAGTAAGGTATTCTAAATTTTGTGTAAATATCCTTGTTTTGTGTTTTTAACTCAAACAAATGAAACATGGCAGTTTAATTACCTATTAAAGGTTCAAAATTGTACAAATGTAAATAAAACCAACTGCATTTGTGTTGTCCTTATCTAAGAAGAGCAAATGTCATGCTAGATGTTCTAGGGTTTGGTTTATGAGATTTCAGTGGGATTGTTTATACTGGAAGATTAAAGCAAACATCAAAGAGCAACATTAGTCCCCAAAAATGACTGAGAAATAACACATCCTTAATAAGTCTATAATCAGATGTGGGAAGTCTTTAACTCAAGTCATTAGAAATAATCTTTGCAGTTCCCAAGTCGAAGAAATTCATGACTGGTCAGGTATGAGTGGTGACTGTGACCAAACAGCCTTATACCTGCAAATAACCAAACTTGCCACATGAAGAGAATGTGATTTAATGTCCGCTCAGCTGCGTGCCTGAGAAAAGATCAAAAAGGACTTATAACAAAAGCAAGATAACCTTTTCCACAAAGACACTATAGCCCCTCCTGCAGAGAGATCCCTCTTGGAGCGAGAAAGAAATCAGACAGCCACTAAAACTGGAGGAAACCCCACCAAGAGCAGCTGCAAAGAAGCCACCTATGTCTGCCGCAGCAGCCCGCGGTGGGGGAGCTGCACCCCCAGTGCAGAACCACCTCCAGCCTGGTGGGCCCAGGAGCAGAAGCAGCGTGAGAGGATGCAAAGGTTAGAAAAGGTTAGAAATACCCTTCTGTCTTCGCTGCTCAGAATGAAGTTCACTTCTATTTCTTGACAAATATGCTTGGCTAAAAATAACCTGGTTTTATTTTGATTCCACTAATGGAATGTTTTTAATAATTTTTTTAAAAATATCAAAAATATTAGCTTTAACTACACATTCATCACATTAATAAATTCTGTTTCCATCATTTTAGCTCTACAGTTAATATTTAAGGCTACAGAAAAAAATGGTTTTGTGTCATTGACAAACTAGGGGAAAAAAAATCCTCGGAATTAAATGTTTCCCTTTACTGGAGAATATTTTAATTTTTTTAAGTTTAAGGGTGTGCAGACAAAAATATCTTGCTGGAATATAAATTAAATGTTTCATTGTGCTTGTATTTAAATCTGTTTGGCCTTTTAAAAATATCTCTGTTTTCTAAACATGAAGTATTTTAAAATTTCAGAAGGTTTCGTTTCTTTCTGATGTGGACACTAGCCTCTGAATATAGTATTAATTGGTGAGTGACTGAAGCATTTTATGGGGCCCTGTTTCGTGAATAATAATAATAATAATAATAACTCTAAAAATCTTAAAGCTCTCTTCTTTCTGTCTGTGGGAACACAGTTGAACTAGAGACTGTGTTATTCAGGTTAAAACAATATTGCAAGTAAAATTAAACAAACATTTCATTTTCAAATTGAGTCAAAGCAAAAATTTGCAAACCAACAAACAAGCAGACTTTGGGTGAACTTTGTGGTAATTTAAGTTCTGAACTAAGGTATTTTATACAATTTAATTTTTAGTTTAGTACATTTTCTGTTTTTGTCAGGAATTTATCCATGTCTGAACTTCCCGTTCAAGGAGGAGCTAAAATAGCTCAACCATAGGTATTAAAAACATCTTACATTTAGAACTAACTAAAAATGTCTTTTACATAGTTTCAAACACTATCTTTTCCATGTAGCCAAGTTTCTCAAGATACATAATCTTTCTTCATTATATTTTTTCAGTCATAAGAACAAAAATCCTTTGTTTTCTTCACAGCTTTGGATAAAAATTAAAATGTGTGTAATTTCATCCCCAAATCCCAAATAGTTTCAAAATGGATCCAAAGAAAACCTACAAAATCATGTTCATTCTTGAGCAGATCTAGAGGTGAGTCCTTGGACATTGCAGATCCTGAATTTCAACCTTCCCTTTTTTTGTTGATCAAACTACATGGTAAAAACCCACTTGGTGTCATAAGCACATAGTGTAAATTCACAAAATTTATGTGTGAAAGTTGCAATATGAAGAGTGCTGAATTATGCAGGGAGCAGACAGGGGAATGTGGATTTCAGGAGGTGCTCTTGCACTGTATACTGTTTTTTCTTAAAATTCTGGCAATGAACAGTCCACAATACAGAAAAATGTGATTCACTGAAGAAAAAAACATAGACTGTGTCTATCTTTTCTCAGTCCAGAACTTATGAGGGTAAAAAAATGTAAGAACCAAAAAATTAAGGAGTCAATTGCTTTAAGCTTAACCTGTAAGTGAATCACTTCCAGCAGTAATCCATTATACCCGCGGTAATTTTTTTCCATATAAAACTTTTGAGTACTAAAGCACACCCATTGCATATATATATATATGTTTGCATGCATATATGCTTCTATATTTGTGAATGTATATGTAGGGGTTAAAGACAATTTTAGATATGAAATATGACATACCTGATTTTGCCAAACTAAAAGCAGAAATTGAAACAAACCTGATATCTTGGTTTCCACTGGGATTTTTGAACAATGTTTTTATTCTTCTTGGTGATATGTAATTTCCCCCAGAATTTCTTGATTATAAAAATTATCGAAATAAATTTTCCAACTTTTCTTTCTAAGACTGATTCCACAACTGGATAGCAACACTTAGATGCAAAATTATTTAGATTTTGCAATGTATTATTGAGAAAAAAGTGACCACTGAAATGCAATAAGGGACAAGTGAACTTGGGAACCCAGGCTATGGAATATAATGGGGCTGTCAAAGAACCAATTTAACACTGCCTAGGAGAAAGAAAAATGACACTTCTAGTATTGGAAATATTAATGGATTTATTGTTGTTTCTAAATTACAATGCTAAAATTATTTGTGAAAACTCAGGACTTTCATGCAAAAAATGTTTACTTTGTTGAATGCAAACTAATCCATTAAAACACAACTTTAATACAACATTTTTTAACATCCTTGTCCATCACCCATGAAACTCAAGTCATTTACAAGGGAAAATAATTACAAAGAAATCCTGTAATCAGTGTGTGTCAGAATGAACTGGCATTCTTACACTTGGGCCATACACAATGACAGCTTTAATTTCAAAGAATTGGTAAGTACATAACAGTCACAGGACTGGCCTTTCTCCAGAACTGACTATTTTCTTCACTGCATTCAACTGTAAAAAAATGGGTGGAAGGAAAAAGTGTACATAAAGAGAAACTTCTTGATTGCAATTCATGAAAGTATAGGATCCTTGATGCCAGAAGAGGGTTTTTTTGGTTGTTCTTAATGTAAGAAAAATAGATAGAAAATACATCCTCCTCTTCAAATCAGAACTTAGTTAATTACAGTTGCTCACAGGAAACAGAGACCCAAACAACAGAGAGTTATCTATTAATTAATGGAAGAAATATCTCTAAAAGAAGACAGAGGTGACTCTGTCAAAATAGATTTTGCTAACAATTCCCTGACATTTTAGTCATTTTACAAGAGCACTGTGTTTCAGTATGCAAACAGAATTACATAGTCACCACCTTGAAAAGGGTGGGCAATGAGAAGAACAGCCTCTCATGAATAAATGCATTTGGATCCAGGGCTCCGAGTGTTTGCACAGCTGCTCACCTCCCATGGGATGAGGGGAGAGTCAGAGGAGAAAAAAGCATCAGTTCTCCACATGTGATCAGGCTGCATGTTGCAATATGTCCTACCCAGATTTGTCAGCTTTAACAAGGATATAATTAAAGTGTTGGAGATGTTATTAATAGTACTGTCTATTTTGATTATTTTGATCTCACCATTCAATACATACATCCATAGTATTTGACCAATCCACCATCATTAAAGGTGAAGTTGTCCACTTTCATGTGGCTAGCAGTCTCTTTTGGAGAAAATAAGGATGACATACAAAGGTAATACCACCACTAAAATGTTTACTAGAGATGGCAACGCACTCAAATGATCAAGAATTACAGCACTTACAGTAGTGAAGATACTTGTTTGATAACTGAGAAAGATCTCAAAGCACATTTTTACATGGCATTCTCACATTTCAGCTACTTTGAGTATTTCTTTGAGAAGAGTGATGACTAGCTGAAGTCACCATGCACTTTTTAAATAACTGGAGAGATCTCAGTGGGCTCCAACCAGAAGGATTAATTGGTGTATTTCATGCCTTGATAAAATTCCTGTAAATCTCTAAAGCAGGACCACACTAAGTCCCAGCTGAAATCCAGGTACACTCTTTATCAGAACATGAGCAGGCCTTAGCCACTTTCTGTCTGGCAGCACATACAGTTTTACATAGCTACTTATACGGAACAGGATTCATCCCATCAGTCACTGGTAATCATGACTTTATAATGTCATATAGGAATGTTATCTAAAGGTGCAGCTGAGGCCAGTGCAAACAGCATTAATTGAAAACAATAGACTTTCCATGGGCCAAAGCACTTACAACCCACATAAATAAGATAATAAAAGAGGTGAGAAAGTTAATAAGTTTTATCAATATTGTCAAGTTTATATTAACTGATGAAAGTAAGGAAGACAGTAACCTATGCCTGAATGCACATACAGCCCTCCAGTGAATGTCTGTTAATGTCCCCTGGATACATTAATCTACAGAAGGTATGAGTTGTTACAACATTTGAAGTCCAGCTCTCCATCAGTACAAGCTCTTGCAACTCACATCATTAGGTTGGGAAGTTTCTTGGCTTAACTCCTCATGTATCAGCAACAGATGAGGAGGTAGACAATGTGTTGACATTGAGGACTAAGGAGAAAAATTGAATAAATTGTTGTCTTAGTTCATCAGATGAACCTTGGTAATTAACCTTGAGCATAGTATTTGTTAAGTAAAATTTATTAGTTTTAAAGCACCATCACGTTTGCCTTGACAGTTGCACATAAAGAGAGAGCTGACTTGTTAAGCTGCAGTAACTCTCTGTTCCAAAGAGCTCTTCACAGCCTTCTTGTTTAAACAAAGGTGGTGTAAAACTACTCAATTAAAAACGAGGAAAAAGATTAAATATGAGCCAGCAGTGTGCCCAGGTGGCCAAAAAGGCCAACAGCATCCTGGCTTGTATAAGAAAATGCGGCCAACAGGACAAGGAAAGTGATTGTGCCACTGAACTCGGTGCTGGTGAGGTCATACCTTGAATCCTGTGTTCAGTTTTGGGCCACTCATCATCAGAAGGACATTAAGGTGCTGGAGAGAGTGCAGAGGAGGGTGATAAAGCTGGTGATGGGTCTGGAGCACAAGTCCTGTGAGGAATGTTTGAGGAAACCTGGGCTATTTAGCCTGGAGAAAAGGAGGCTGAGAGGAGACCTTATTGCTGTCTGAAACTACCTGAAAGGAGGTTGTAGCAGGGAGGGTGTTGGTCTCTTCTCCCAAGTAGCAAGTGATAGGACAAGAGGAAATGGCCTCAAGTTGTGCTAGGGGAGATTTAGATTGGATATTAGGAAAAAATTCTTCACCAAAGGGTTTGTCAGGCATTAGGAAGTGGTAGAGTCACCATCCCTGGAGGTGTTTAAAAGGCGTTTAGACGAGGTTCTTAGCAACACGGTTTAGTGCTAGAGTTAGGTTATGTTTGGACTCAATGATCCCGAGGGTCTCTTCCAACTGAAATGATTCTATGATTCTATGATTCTATTCGAAATTTATGGACAGTAGTTTCATTCTCTGTTTTCCTTCTTTCCCTATATGTCACATCACCTCTGAACAAACACCCACTGTTCAAACACACCAGACACAATATCTAACACTAGTGTGACCAGGCTGTGAGCATGCTGCCCTCATGTTCAGGACTTGAGATTGCAGTGGAGAAGATCTGAGTGTTGATCAGGCAGGCAGGCCGAGGTGAAGAGGGGCAGCAGGCAGGAGGCTTGAGGCAGATTTGGAACTGAAGACTCAGTCCTGAGCTATGGCAAGCTGGCTGCAGACAGGTGGGCCAGCAAGCCATCAGGGTGGGGTTTGTCCCTGGTGGAACACTGACACATCACAGCCAGGATGCTGATATTGGAGTATTTTTCATGTTGCCTGAAGTAAGTAACATATCACAAGGCTTTGCTGACATACAAGGTCTCCTCTGTGCATTTTCCCTGTATAAAGTAACACTGGAGATGGGAAACATGGAAGAAAGACAGAAAAAGAAAGGGAATATAAAATCCTAAGCTCTATACCTTGACTGGACAGAAAAAGGGGCTGACTGTGAGGTGTTTGGGATTTCTTTCCCTTAGCCAACATGTAACTTAACCTCCTGTCACCATGACACTTAAACTCTATCTCTCAGGTATCTTTCATTTAAAAAGGTAGTAAACATAGTACTGCTGGTTGGCTTGTTTGTTTTTCAGCTTTCCACAATCTGTTTTTTAACCTTGGATATAACCTCCAAACCAAGTCAGACCTGAGTACAGACTACAACAACACGAAGATTTCAAAAATTAAAAGCACAGAATTAGACTCCTACTCCACATTCAGAACAGCAAAATGAATGACCTGATTTTCTGAAGTTCTTACACACAACTCCCACAGATGTCAACAAAAAGCTCAATTCAGAGTTTGACTTCCGTGCTTTGGGAATCTGGTAACTTGTTTGGGTACCTAAATACAGGTTTACAAGAGTAGCTATGGGCTTTATTTATTTTTCAAATGTATAGATCCTGTGTTCAGAGCAGGTGATTGCTTCAGCTCCCAGAAGAGCTTTTTGAAAAAAGATAATTTGGCCAGGATCCAGATTTGGTGAGGAGACACACAGGGGCATACAGAGCCAGTGCTTCAGTCCTTCTCATCAACCACTGGTTCCCATCCATGTGTAGGAGGAATCTCAGCCTTTTGTTCTAGTGACACTGTAAATGACCCTGACAGCTCAACGATAGCCCCTTCCGCAGTTGCTCTTTGTTCTTCACATGCTGTTTCCTAAAACGCTGAATTAAATAAATAGTAAATGCATGGCTGGATTAAAGAAACTCAGGCAAAGATTAAAGTGCCATTGTTACGTATTTTAAAAAGCAAGAGTATGCAGAACTTATTAATTGCATGGTTTTGATTGTTTGTAATGGTATAATGTACATAACTATAGAAATAAATGGAAAGTGGCAGATTTTTCTCTGAGTGCTTTTATTTGATTTGTCTAAAAAAGATATATGTTTTGGTTTTTGTGTATGTGTCTGTCCATCTGTCTAATTCACTGCCAGGAGATAGATTGATAGAGGAACAAGTTCTGCAAATTACAGACCTGGAATCACTAAAGGGAAATGCACTAGAGGCATAATCAGATGGGAAAGTCACAATTTTCATGGTGTATCCACTGCACATGAGATGATCCTTACTGATATAATATATATATATATATATTTTTAGGGTTCTGTTCTTTGTTGCTTTGCATATGCTCAACACTATAGATCCAGCTATATGAGAGGTGATTTTTTTGCCCTTCCCCCACAGCTGTCAGGTGAAAGACTTCTCGTCTCCCTGCTTTCAGCCTGGCAAAGCCATGGGGCATTACTCCTTCAAAACAAAATCTTTGTGGTTCTGACCCTAATCTTATCTCTATTTTAATCAAAGAAATTAAGTTTGGAAGCCTAAAGAACTTAGGAACCGAGAGCAACACAATTACTCCAAAACAGCGTCTTCAAAACGAAGAAATTTTTCCTGCATCTCAAGATATAAAGCACAACCAAAACAAAAAACAAAACACCAAAACCCCCACAAGTGAACAAACAACAACAAAATAACAACAACCAAAAAATCACTACAACAGTAAATATTGGGTTCTACACATGTATTTCAGCTTACCTAAATCTTTCTAGGCATTAGTCTGCAAGATTTCCCTCAGCCCAGATGGCCTTCATCTCTACCTGGAAGACATGAAAAATCCTTATTGCAGAGAGTAATAATCACGACTGCCAATAGGTCAATAGTCTGTTTACTCCCCTCTTCTTCCTAAAGTCATCTTCTGTTAGATTTAGCATGCCCTTTAATGGCCAGCTGAATATCCATAAGCCTGTTGGTTTACTTTCTAGCACACGCTACCAAGTAGCGACATCTCTTGCCAGGCCCGTTACTAGTACATAGACATATGTCATTCCTACCCTGGAAAAAAAATGGCAGATATCAACACTTTGGGTGACAGAGTGCAAGATGACACTTGAGAACAGCTCCTATTTCATGGGGTTTGTAACAGGAGCAACAACAGATGAGTCTCACTCCTACCACATCTGTTTCTAAGGGGTCCATGAAAGCAGATTTTGCAGCATAACTGCAATTATAGCTACAGAAAACTGGATTAGAAGAATTTCATTAATTGATGGAGAACTGAGAAACCCAACATGCTGTGGCTAGTTAAGGCAGTCAGGCTGGCACAACAGCAAGGGGCCAGCATGTTGAGCTGCAACAACAAGCAGCAGAAGAGAGTGCCCTTTCATACTGTGTGCGGTGCTGTTGCTACATTATGACCCACAGGTCTCAACAGCAGAGTCCTGGGGACCAGAGAGACCCAAATCCAGGCTTGTAGTCTGGTCTGGGGAAACTGGGAGGAAACATACAGGGCCAGCAGATTGCACAAGAGGTCCCGAACAGCCCGTTGGGGCTGTGGCTCTGGGTGTTCTCCTCCTGTCACATCCTGGGCCCAGGCAGACACAGGAGCGGAGCAGCGGGGGCCAGGAGCCCCAGGCGCTTCAGGCAGGTCACAGCTGCAGCAGCCAGACAGGCGCTTCCCCAGCCTCCTCTTCACTCCCTCCCCCACCTTCCACTGCCTTTTTTTCCCCCTCTTTCTCTCCATGTGACACCTCATGAGAGACCTGACGGATTTAACAAGTCATGGAGAGAAGGTTTTATCATCCAGGAAGACAACTAAGCCAACCATTCAGCAGGCTGCAGGCTTCCCCACAGCCTCCCACCTCCCAGGGGCCACAAGGAGAAGAGAGAAAATTAACTTCTGTTCTGCATTCACCTTTCCATATGTCTGTACTATTTCCATATTGTATCAACTACTTGAATGGATTCCCAAGTGTCTGGAGGGTAGACAGAACGGTAGAGGATGCTGGATGCTGACAGCAGGGATGTTGTCATGGTGACAGAGAGGGGAGCCCCAGTGGTTAGAAACTTGGTGGCAGGTAATTAAAGATGCCCAGAAGTCAGGGACAAGGGTTTGATACTGCCCTGTTACCCTGAGGCAAATTTCAAATGAAGATGAAACCTTCTGCCCCATGCTCATAATTAATGCTTCCAATTGTGCTCTTGGGCACAGGGATCCACAGCTTTTGCATTCAACTGAGGGAAAGTACTGCTCGTAACAAAATACTGAATCATCATTTTCCTGTGCATGCTGTTATCTGTGTTTCTTCAGTGACAGTATATAACTGAAACAAAATCCCAAGCCAGCTGCAGATGAGCCTGTAATTGGTGACATCAAGTTTATTTGGCATTCATTATTCATTATTTAATTTGTCAATGAGTAAAAGCGTTCTGAAAATGTACCTGCCCATGCACCAAGATCTGTCTGACTCATTACAGGGTGAATGATGATATGATTTACAAAAAAAAACCCGAAACAACAACAACAACCAAAAGAAAAAGCAAAAACACTTGCTAGGATAAGCAAAACAAAAAAAAAGGGCATTGCTCTTTCAGTTTGCAAATATATGTGGTTCAGCGTGACAAACGAAATTTCAACTTGCTTTCCTCTGTGTTAGTAAGCATATAATTATGCGCAGTTAATTTATTTGCATTCATTAAATCCACATGGATACTTATCCATGTGAACTCACAGAGATAGATGTGTTGCTACAGGCAGGGTCCTGTACATGACATGATTTGGTGAGTTCGCAGTTTATCCTTTGCTGCAAAATATGTTCCAGGTACTCATCTCTCATCATGCACAAAAGCAGCCCTAGTGAAGCCTGTGTGGTGCACGGAAAAACCTGAGCATGTGAGTTGAATATCAACTGCAACAGTCATGTCTTCCTGCACTAGCAAGCATACTGAAACAATAGGACAGAGATCTCAGCAACATATTTTTTCTTAAAGGGCTGCGAACTCAGAAAATCTGATCCTAGGAAGTTATCGTCGGAAAGTATGGGAACACTGCAAAATAATATAGCATTAGTAGCAGAAAATTATATGTCCACATTCAAATCTGAATCTTCATTTAAACTTATCTGAAGCTCCTGCAAAAATGCCCAAATTCCCAGCAGTGATGCAGAATCTAGGGATCTTGGCACAAATTTTAGATGTTTTCTGGCTTTGTAGTAGGATGCCTTTCACCTATAAACTCATGCAATTATACATGCATAAATCTAGATGCATGATTTTTTAGTATCCGTTCGCAGGAAATGTTACTGTACCTAGTGCAATGCATCTCACTAAACAAAACTCAGATACATGAAAATAAAAAATGACTGATATGTATGTCACTTTTTTACATTCAAAGTCTTTCAGAGTGATTTTATCTACTGCATGTTGCCTACTCTATACTTTGTGCTATGTTAACACTCACTATAAAGCTACTCATTACTGTAAATTCAGTAAAAAAAATATTCACAAGAAAAATCAGACTCTTGTTTTTGTGCTGTTAAAAACACTGAGGAATCAGGCCTTATCAGTATTATTTTAAAACATTGAAACGTATGATATTTTAAAGAAGTAAGGTGCACACACAACCTCAGGTCTGCCCTTGATCACTACCATATTGAAAGTCTTTTTTCTTTTGGCTGATTACAACCACCTTCACTTGTAGTGGGTAGGAGGCCATTCATTCAGCTCAACACCTGGCAACCTGCCTTGCTTCTGGAGCTAAATTTATGTGTCATGGACTTTCAGAGGAAAAAGACAGTGACAGATTCTTCAATACCAGTTACTACATTTAATGAAGGAAAAGAGTCTTATTACTGTAGTCATTTGTTACCATAGCTTCCCATGTTAAACCCAAAGAAACCATTAGAGCATCTTTCTACCAGAGGCCAAAGATTTTAATTCAATTACACTCATTCTGAGTGCAGTAATTTGAGTTTAGCAAAAGCATATCTTCCCAGTAGCCAACCATGTTCAGTTTGAATGTGCATGTTATTTTTCATTTCAGTTTCCGAGGTTTTGACTTCCAGCCACTGGTTCTTCTTCTTGAGTGTTGTTGACCCAGGAGAATATTTAGTCATTGTAAGCAAGTCCCTTCTTGATCTTCCTTTTGATAAACTGTTTGCTGTGGTCCCTTGTCAAGCAAGGAAGTAACCTGGGAAGAGAAAAATCTAATTCTATTCAACTTAGCTCTGTAGCATCACCGTTTCAGAGCATGGTACCTTGCATGCCTACTCTACAATTTTTGGCTCATAAGTCGGCTCTTATCTTGACATAAGTAACATGATCACTGCCGTTAAATGATACTGCTTTCTGCCCTCCCCATAGAAGTCTACCTTTATATGCATCAGAGTGATTTTTAGTCCCCTGAGGAGAAAAATCCCTCCCTTTCTCTCTTTTTCCCCTATTCCCCTCCACCCTAGCCCTGCCCCACTCCACTGAGGAAGTCAGCAGCTTTATGCTCATTTTAAAGACTGGCAAACAGAAGCACAGAGAAGATAACACCTTACTCTGTATCACATATCAGACAAGGGCAGACCTCTGTAACCTAAGTCTCCTGGCTAAATCTAGCAACGCATTTGTAACGCTATTTCTGATATGTCTAATCCTTATTGCTGATTGTCTCCACTACACACACAGACTGTCAAATTTCATAGTTTCATATGTTAAAATGTAGCAAAGATATCTAGTATTGCCACTTTTTTTCGGGAAACTTCTGTTTGATACCCTATAAGGCACTTGCAGATTTGGTGCAAATCTACTAAAATCGGGTTTTCTGCTTTGGTTTCATAACAGACAGAGAGCAAATCTAGGCAGACGGGAAATCAAACCACTCTTACTCCTCGTTTAGCATGTTCTGCTTAAGGTGCATACCAAAGAAAACATAAAACAGAAACACCTCACTGTAGCAGAAAAATAAATGAAGGAATTTGGACATAAAACATCAACAGTGAACCCTGTCCCCTGTATTCAGAACACATCAATCTCCCAGACTAAGACAAAGACAAACTCCTACCAGCAAGGTATTGATCTCCTCCATATTGCACACACAAGCATTTCCCGGAAGTGTCAGATGGTGGATTTATAAACTCTGTAAACATTAGGAGCATAGATGTGCATTTAGTGAATTGTATCAGTATTATAGATGCCATGCAGTCTCACGTGATGTTTGATCTGAAATGAGCAACCTGTGGTTTATAAGTTTAGTGATTTAATTATTGTGAAATCTCAGTGTAGACATGCAATAGCAAGTCAATTAGCTTGTGGTCAAGTCAGGCAAAACAGATTCATGTCACAGATGTAACCCAATAGAGAAAAAAAGAAAGAGAAAAAAAAGAAAGTTATGTTCCACAGCTTATCAGGTCATCACTTCCTAAAATAGAAGTTAATGAAGATGCTAACAGACATATGGGGGTGGACAATCACATGAAAGTGTCTAAGAAGTCTGTGACCATGCAGGTGATAATCTAGGGCTCCTCCATAATCAAATTCTGGCATGGAGACAGGCTAACATTGTTAGGATTACGAGACCATTAGAATGGCCCCACATTTCAAATTCCACCATCATTCTCCTCCTCCTCTCTCCTGTCACTTGCCAGCAGCAACCACATATAGACTCTTCCCACAGTGCAAGATGGCCATCTCACTTCTGATTCCAGGCTGGATTTAGTCTGGGAGCAAAAGTGTGTCTGCATGCACATAACTGCACAGCTATGGTGTAGGGCACATATCCATGTCTTCATTCCTGCGTG
The DNA here is from genome assembly GCF_963082525.1 of Nesoenas mayeri. Classification (NCBI taxonomy): domain Eukaryota; kingdom Metazoa; phylum Chordata; class Aves; order Columbiformes; family Columbidae; genus Nesoenas; species Nesoenas mayeri. The sequence continues at coordinate 31,923,246 of NC_137543.1, read as the reverse complement.
TCTGCCTGTTTGTAACTATGTGAGAAAGCTTAGGAAAGGTTTAAGAAACTACTTTCCCTTCTGCTTTCTTGGGTATTTTCTATTGATTGCTGCAAGAATACTTCAATTACGATTCTGATTCCCCTGATTCCATTGGGTTGCATCTTATCATTAAAGCAGTACATCTTTCACAGCATTGCTGGTCCTTGGGGAAGAACGAGAACTAGTGTTTCTGCAGGTTTTCTCTGGCAGGGATCCACAGAGAATGAAGAGGGAAATCTCACTGCCTCTCACAGAGGGATGAACACAAACCATTCCGTGTATTTTGCACCTGCAGAACTTGCTTGTCTGATCCTGCAAAGGACACGTCTCTGCTTGTCAGGTTTTAGTTTAGCTGGTACACATAGGGAAGAAATCTGAGATGCAAAGGAATCATTGTCAGACTTTTGTGGAATCCAGAAGTCTCTAAATTTTTACTATGTCTACTCCATTTTGCAGGTATCTCTGATTTTTACAATATTAATAATTTACATAACCTCAACTAGCAATTCCACAACTGTTTCAAAGTAAAACTGATTAGCAAAAGGTCATGTAGGCACACACCTTCTTGAAAACTGCTTCTATGTTTAACTATGAACAAATGTTTGATAAATATTTAGCTTTGTTTTGATAATTGCTTTGCATCAATTTAAAGCCCACTAAAGGCTAAAACCATTTCCAAGAATGTAAACCATGAATCGATCTGAATTTACTACTCTGACTTTCCCTGCCACCTGTCAAATTATAGATTTTTTTTCTATGTATATTGCTAGATATTAGGCACTAAATAGATGAAAAGCCTTTCAGACCTGACATTACTATCTCAAAAGATCAAACAAACCTAAAGACAAGTCTGAGTAAGGGAATCGGAGCAGATGACAGCTTTGATTAAAGACTGAAAGATTCCAAGTGTATTCAGAGATGGTTGGTAAATGGTTATTATCTGTACAAATAAGACACATCTTACTAAGACATTCAGAACACAGAAATTTTTACGGTGTACTTTTCATTGTGTTTCTCTCTCCTTTTTAAATTTGGAATAGGATTGTAATTGATCTTACAATTATACATTTTTAAATCAAAAGTAGCAGAAAAGATCACAACAATCGTGTCCTCTAGCGGACAGTATATTTAGAAAAAACACAAGACTCTGGAAAAATGCATATGACTGTTTCCATAAAACCTGAAAAATATATCCGTTTCCCTAGCTCACTTACGTGCCACAATAAAAAACAATAGACTCTTGGAGTCTGTCAAATCCTAGATTAATAATAAATGAACACAACCTTTCAGTGTTCCATTGCTGAAGATTATTGCAGCATAAATACTAACAGGAAACTGAGCAAAGTTAAATGTACAGTTTAATGGATACATTATTTACAATAGCAAAATGTATCCAAAATTCACACTAAACTGAAAGGATCAGGCAAATCTTAAAAAATTGTGTGTTTTGGAACACATAATATTCTATGGAAAAAATATTTTAACAGAAATTAGTTTTCAAGGTTTAATTGCAGAAATGTTCAGATAATTCAGAATTATGTCAAACTGTACAACTACAGCCTTTGATTTGTTGATGCTGCTGAGGTAGAGACATATGCCGATTGAGAAATGCTGATTGGGAAGGGAAAATGGATGAATGTGCAAGCAAGTTTCCAGAAGGAATAGTTCAATAATGTACAACCTCTTTCCCTTTCCAGGAAATGGGCTAATTTCTAATCTGTTATCTGGATTTTCATAACAGGGCACAGGTGACAGCAAATTCAGCCAGGTGATGGATGGATAGACACAAGATATATAAGTAATGCTACTACCAGCATGGTGCAGAGCTGGAGCAGAATACAGGAGTTCCACTTAGTCACAGTCTCAGATGACTGAGACCTAATGTTGTAAGCAGAATTTTGGTGGAGAGAATGACACATCCCAAATCAAAATATGTTCAAAAGAGAGACTTCTTGCGTGATCTCCTGGACCTCTTGCACAACCTACTTGCCATAGTCATACTCTACAGAGTGACAGGGGCCATTAGAGTTTATCTTTTAGAAAATGAAGACAACAAAATATCTAACAACACCACATTTTAACAATAGCCAGATGGAGATTCACACATTTATGAACTTTCCATAAGAATTCATGAAAGCAGTGACGATGAGGAGGATCTCAGATTCCCAATACCTAATCAGTTACACCAGCAGTATCTGCATCCTGTTGTGACTAGAACAGTAGGCAGAAATGCGTGTACAGAAATAGGTGTTAGAGGGAATATTTCCTTCATTTAGCATATAAGTAAAACTACTAGTAATATACGAGTAGTAACCAGATGTACTGTCAAAAATCTGTTGAAACCGTGCCTCATCCTGAAGTAGTTCAAAGGCTTACCCTGTTTAGCTTATCCATAAGACAAGGCAACTTGCTTGTGGCCTACAGCTCTTCATATTAAAAGAGATTTCTGATGACAGACCACTCTTTAATCTAGCAAAACAAACTCACCAAGTGATCCCAGTGTAAAAATAGACCCTGGATAGACAAAAACTATGAAAAAAACCAGCAATTTTTAACAGCTACTTAAATATCTTAGCTAGTAAGGCACTGGGTTGCCTGTTTCTTAACAGGTAAGTAAAAATGACTTTTTTTAAAAAAAAAAAGACAGGAAATAGAGATGAAGGAGATAACATGCTTACAAAATTACTATTAGTGCCTAAATTTCTTTGCCCAGTACAGTGTGATCATATTTTTCCCTGGATGCCAAGTGTGTGCCTATAGCTAGGGACTGCTCTGCTCTGTAGGAATTTTGAGTCCTCACCTGACATGCTGGCTGCACTATACGTTGCTTAGGGTGTGCTCCTATATAATCTGTCACCATCCAAAGGGATGAGACTGCTTTGGAGGCATTTCACTAAACACAATGTCACTTTGCTCTCTCTCTCTGTGACCATCTTTACAAAGATCTTACTGCACGATCCCAATGCTTTGATTTCCTTAGAGATGCTACATCGGTTTTCTAATGCACAGAGGGAGACCCCACAGTAAACAGTAAGTGTCAATGTAAAATACATATTCAGGAACAGATAGTATCTTTGGAAGAACTGGAAATGTACTCCTGGATTTTTACAGCAGAATTACATTATGAAAATTTTCATGGCCTGAGGCTCCCTTCTCCACTGTTTCTCTCTCAGTGTTTTCAAGAGCAGTCTCATCTCGGGGTGACTATGGACTTCACTGGCAGGACTCTGCAGTCTTCTCAGGCATTGTCATTGCAGAATTACATTATAAAAATTGCAAAAAGGATTGCATTCGGGTTCCTGGATGCTTCTTTCTGCTGGAATTTGCATCTAGGGCTATTACTTGCAGGGGGATCTGTTACAATCAGGTAACTTGCAGGGGGATCAGGTGCAATAAAAAACAAATAATCATAATTCCACTAAAGCCCAGACCTTCTGGAAATAACAGAGCATTAATCAGCCTACTCTAACTCAGCTATTTCTTCTTAACACCTCTCAGCAACTTAAAGATAAATTCCTTTCCCCATACAGAAGGGAGGAGGAGGGGCAGCCACTGCTCCAACCTCTGTGGGCAAAAGCCTAGTTCTGTAGAAAACACTTTTCTTTGAGAAAAGTCTTATTACTCTACTCTAGAGTCCTCATAATCATCACATTGTCACTTTGCTGCTATAAAGGCCATAAGAGACCCAGCTAATTGACCTCTGGAAAAAAGATATGTTAATAGTGACAACTCCTCTTTCCTGCATTCCACAGAAAGCAAGGCCAACTTCATTCAAATGTAAAGGAACATGATGAAATTTGATTTCCTAATGGCCCAGAGACAAACGTAGGAAGAGTACTGAAATAGAGATGGGTATCTCCAGGCCTGTGTGTTCAGGTCCTTCTCTGTTTTGCAACCAAAATCTCAGACTGTCTTATGACCAAAACTAATCATGCATGAATATTGTGTTTTCCAGTATCATACCTTCCTCAAATACAAACATTAACAGAAAATAGCTAACAAGTTCTTCAAGAAATTGCTTTATGTCTTCAGTATAGAGAAAAGGCAAAGAGAATGAATAGATGTCACTAATCAACCACTATCACATTCCTCGCACAGTTAGCACTATGCTTTCGAAGTTTGACTTTCAGCCATGCTTCTGAGGTTTCTGTCATTTCCCTTCTCTTTTCCTGCCTTGTCCTGCTGTTGCCACTTTCCTCTGGACTATTATTTGATTAGCTGGCTCTAGGGAATAAGCTATCAAATTCAATATGCCTAAAACCATTCAAAAAAGGAGCACCAGAAAAAAGGGCAAGGTCATTACCGTTCAACTCTGTCAGGAATTTCAAGCTTGGCTTTCCTCAAGCCCTCATCTTGTTAGTCCAGTGTCCACTGCAAGAAGTAATACATCCAACAGGACACCACAATATAAATAATGTGGGTGGATTTCCAAATCATCTTGCTAAAAAGATAAAAACCAAAATCCTCAAGTGCTTTTCTACTTGTTCACTTTGTACCTTTTCCACAGCTGCACAAATCTAGGGCTTGGGAGGGCAGATAAATCAAAGGACGAGTCACAGCTTAAGATAGCTATATTTTGGAGTTTTTTAAATTTTTCTCCTTAATGTAAAGATGATTGTACATCATTAGGAGCTAGTGGTATTATTGCTGAAAAACTGTATCAATTATATCACGTTTCCATTAGTCGTATACTGCACACTCCCTTCTGCCATCCCTATTATATGCTTATTTTTCTAATTCTAGGAAAATGAGCAGGCTAGATTCTCATACATGAGAAGCTTTGAAACCAATGGGTTTACTCACAATGAGAAGTCTTATTCAGCACACAAAAAAAGAAAAAGAAAGGAAGAAAAGGCCTCAGCTCTGTCACTGCGGGCATTGCTTCCACATTGTTTCGCTTTTCATGGCCTGAGGCTCCCTTCTCCACTGTTTTCTCTCTCAGTGTTTTCAAGAGCAGTCTCATCTTGGGGTGACTATGGACTTCACTGGCAGGACTCTGCAGTCTTCTCAGGCATTGTCATTGCAAAACCTTCTACGTTAAATCTCCAGATGCCTTGCAAATATTTATTTGTCAACCTCCATTGCACTCAATGACATGGCATTATTGCCAACGGGCAAGCTGAAATAATGAGAAGGTATGCGACCTTCTTAAAGCTATAGTGGGAGCCAGAGGTACATTTACTAGTATATTTTAAGTATCCTTGCTTTCCCCTAGTCACAGCAGTACATTTTCTTTGCTCACCTGCAATTTTGGTGGCAAGGAGGTTCACTGACCATCCAAATTAGCAGGGTATTAAAGAAAAACTGGCTTCACTTACTGTGTAAATGTATCATGGGAAATCAATTCAAGCTAACACCAGTCCAGTCACAGAACATTCCTTTTGACAGCCTGATACCAGAATGATGGATGTCCAGTGCCAATTACTATTTGGCACAGGCCTTTAGCCCAATGCTAAAGTTCCAGAAATCTGCAGAAAAAAAGAGTAAAACCATCTTTATTTTTATATATTCCTCAAGACCAACACACTTGCAAATAGGAAAAGAAGAAACCACAGCAAATGTCATGTGTATTATAAACCTCGAAAGCTTTTTTCTACATGCCTTCTGCACACCCAGGCACTCACTAAATCTGCTGTATCAGGAAGAATTCACTCAGGGGACTGTCTTGTTGATCTCTATCAGGAGCCAAGGAAAGCAATTTTCCAGGGAAGATGCACTTAAGACCCGCACATTTCTTACCAATATTTGACTGAGGACAGTTATAGAAAGAGGAATAAAGCAAAGCTTATTCCTCTCACACTGAACAGGCGGCCAAGAAAGTGGCAGTTAGAGTCTCAGCCTAATCAGATCATCCCACTGCTCTGCAGTGTGGCCAGCCTTTGTTTCCTTTATTTGCTTGTTCATTACTTATCTGTGCTGAAAATCCAAGCTTAAGGGCTGACACCCGTTCCTAATGAATCTGTGTGACAGACAGAAGGGACACAATCATTACTGCCATGCCAATGTATGCAAATACTGCTTCTGTTCAACGGCCCTTTCCACATCACTTGATCAAATTGGACTTGTTTCTTGCACATCACACTCCCCACCAATTTATAAACACCAGCTGTTTCAGAGCCAGAGGTTTTTATGGTATTGTACATAGCCCTTCACTTCCCTTCACTAATAATAATGATCTTCTGTCTTTAAAAAAAACAAAAACTACTAGTCAGCTGAGTCTAAGAGGTTTAAAGATGGTAGATCTTGTTTCCATCTTTGCTCTACTGTTGTAAATTATTATGCTGCAGCTACAAGGAGAACATAAGCCATTCTGACCTGCAGTGTTTCTCCAGGGATAGAGTACAAAAGTGCTCTATCAGAAATGCAATCAATTCCAGAGATGACTGCTTCCTGCACGCTTCCAAGCTGCTGCTTTATAAAACAGCTCCCCATAAAAGGAGCAGGAAATGCATGACATCGTTTAGCAACCGGTCATTAGAATTTAATGGAAGAGGATTAAAATATAAAAATGTCGTGCCTATAGACCTTCCCATACATTACCCCAGCCTTTGAGAGCAGAAATCAGTGGCGTATTGGTAGAGCCTTAACCCTTTTCACTACCTTCAAAGATGGAAACATGCCACAATCAAATTAAAATCTTTGTCACATTAGAAGAGAAAGTCAAATAAAAATCAAACCTCTGAACAAAAGTAGAGTCAAAGGTTAAGTTTATCCAGCTTATACCATCTCTTAACTTAAGAATTTCTGGAGGTAAGTGGAAAGCATTCCCTAATCTTGATTTCTCCTTTATTGTCTTTCCACAGGTGCCGTACTGTGGCATTTCTTGTGTTTTAGTATTTTTCTCATTTCTACTTGCCCACTTTAAAGTGCATGTGCACTCCCTCTTGCATACACACAAGGTACAATGAGAACAAACAAAATAACCTCTGAAATTATGTTCCTACCAAGCTATTGTAAAGACATTTTTCAGACTGAAAACACCTGGTGCATGGTATCATATGCATTGATAATAACTCTGGCACAGCTTTTTCCTAGAGCAAAACAAGTATTTACAGCTACATGAGCAGAATACTGGTGATGAAGTCATTCTTATCACAATCAAAAGATAATTTGAACAGCAGGAATATATCAACCTCTTGAGGCTCAGCTCCCTCTAAATCACCCCCAGAAGGTTCTGTGAGTCTCTCTCCCCTCTGCAAGTTTTAAAACTGACAACTGCATGGTGCTGATAACCAATATCTGTATAAATGCTTTTCCCACTATATGTTAAATTGTACCTAAAAATAAGTTACAGACCATCTATCTTTAAAAAGCATATTACATATCTCTTAACTATTATATATCTCTTAATTGATGTCTTTACAGTGTACTAAGCCAGAGGCCAGAGTGAAGGTATGTTCTTTTTTGGCAATTTTTCTGTCTCTCGTGTTGCTTTGCTCTCCAGTTCAGTACAGTTCAAACCACAGAAGCAACTGGGAGCCAAAGCACTGCCCGGCACCCAAATGACCTGATCTGTGACAGAGCTACATAGTCATATCTTGCCATCCTGTAGTCTGAGATCATGACCGGCAGAGTACAGTTACAGGAATTCAAGGTCCTCAACGGTTAAGAAAATGCATCTTGTAATACTGTGTTGACTCACAAGGCTTGCCTGAGTCACATTAAATATTTACTGTTATTGGTTAGTTTAGTCATCCAATTGTAATAAAAAGTATTCCCTGCTGCTGTGCCAGCCACACTGTGCACCCAAGGCGATGACAGCCAGCCAGAAGACCCTGTCCCCTGTCATCTCCAAAGGAGCATGGCAAGGGCAGGCATCCAACACTGGGAACAGCTGTCCCTCCATAACCAACACCTCCTCCAAGAAGAGCAGTTGCAAAAAGGGTGTAGCTGAAAGCATTGTGATTGTGCTCTGGGTGAACCAAAGGAAAAAAAATAAAATAACTTCTGACCAATACTAGATCAAGCACATTCATTTTTCTCCCAAAGCACAGAGCTTTAATTCATCGCTCTAAACCTATCACTCCTTATTTGACTCAGCATCTGACAATCCTCTTATGACTTTGGCACAGCATCACCTAACTATACCATCTCTCTAACGAGAATGGTTCAAATCTCCTACCATTGCAATCAGACATAGCATTGTTTGTGTCATAAATGTCAAATAAAGTGTTGCTGTTTTTTGTTAAAAATTGTCTTGTTCAACCCAGAGGTAGATTTATTCTACTACTGCACACAGGCAATCATATATATAAGGAAAAAAAATGTTCTTTTTGCCATGAATGACATAAACACCCATACTAAGAAGACTTAGGGTCTCCCTCAGCTATTTCCTCTCCTCCCTTCCAACTGCATGCTTAACACACTCAGCTTTTCTATACACCCGTGAAATTATGCAGTGTTGCAATGATAAAGCTTAAATCAAAATGAACATAAAATACCAACAGGAAACTGTAGCTGCTTCAAATGAATACCCTTTATTGTTGCAGTCATTTAGTGTCTAGGTAATCTGTGATGCTGAAAATCATCTGAATGACTCATTTAAAACTTCCTCAGAAAAACACACTTAAATTTAACATGCACAGGCTACTGAGAAACATTTCCAGTACAGAAATCACCAGCACCAGCCACAAAGGCAAAATTTAAGTCTAACTGTCTATTCAAGGATCATTTTTATAGCACTTAAAAAAAAAGTATATAGGAACATAACACAAGAAAGAACATAACACTGTCTCAGGACAAGGGCCTGCTTTGCTCAGTGTTCTCTCTCCAGCAGTTGTCACAAGCGGACATGTAGGGAAAAGAAAGAAAAGGGAACTTATGTGATCTAGCGACTTTCAACCAAGGAGATTTCCTGACCCTAACACAATTAGTAACCCAGTTAGTAAATGTCGACAGAGTTCTTTCCCAAGTACTTGTCCACTCTGCCTTCATCTGTATACAGCATCCTTTGGCAAGGATTTCCACAGGTCCACTGCATGTCACATGAAGAACCACATCCTTTTCTTCATTTTGAATCTGGTCCAAATTAGCATCATATCTAATTCTTTAGGATCCATATCTGAAAAATACAACAATCAGTTGATCCCTAGAATTCCTCTCCAAGTCACTCAGATTTGTGTTGACCTCTCATGCTTCCAATAAATCATCCCTTTTTCAGGTTGAAGTGTCCTAGTCCACCTTAGCTGTGCCCACTTTATAGAGTAGGTAATAGTGCATTTGTAAAACAAAACTATAGAAGCAGAGTCCGCAGCATCCTCAGGGGGCTTTTTTCTTCCAGCTAGCATAAAGTTGGTCCTACAGATTGTACACCCGTTAGCAGCTGGATTGCACTAGGCATATTCCAGGACATGATCAGGTTTTGTTTCATCCTAAAGGAATTCTGTTCAGGTTCTCGCAGACTGTCTTGTGTTTGAACTACAGTGCAGCAAGTAAGGATGACTTGAAGATTTGTTTCATAACAGGACGACTGATCTGAATTAAAACTGGTAGATGTACCTTGGTTTTTCTCATACATCAGCTGTTCCATACCTCTGAATCATCCTTGTTGCCGTTCTCTGAACCTTTTCCATTTTAAGGATGGATTTTTTGAGATGGAAGGACACAGCTGCCAAGATGTCAGCAAATAATGAATACATTTGTTGTCATAAAGAGGTCTTCTGTTTTCTCCTCTATTCCTTTCCTAATATTGCTGAACAGTGCTTTGCTTTTCAGACTGCTGCTGAACACTAAGCTGGCAATTTCATGGCACGATCTATAATCTCCACAAAGCCTCATTCATGAGTGGTAATGGTCTCTCAAAATGCAACATTTCATATGTGAATTTTAAATTGCTTTCTCCTGTATATATCACTTTATATTTATCTATCAATCTGATTTTTGACACAGACATACGAAATCTAAGCATTCATAGAAACATTGCCTGTAGCACAAAAGTCAATTACTCAGCTTGTTATTCCTCACAATGTTCTTTTGAGGCATGTAAGCATTATTATATCTACTTACACACTTTTATATCAATTTTTTGAGAGATTAAACCCACTTGGACAAACAAATTCAAAGAAAGGGAAGTTTTTTCATCAGTGGAGCAAGGAATTCCCCCTATATTCATCTTACTTCTAAAAGATAAAAAAAAATGCCACAGCTATAAAGGACTACTGGAAAATTCCTTCTGGTACAGCTCCTTCCAGCACAGATCCTTCCAGTCAAAATGCAATTTGAGAACACTACTATCACCTAAAGAACACATTACAACCTTGGGTTATCATGTTGAAAAGAGCATCTGAAAGTTAATTATGTTTTTGAATTGCTTGGCTGTTCCTCACCACTTGCCAGGAGTTACCTTTAGAAGGACATTCAGGTGCTCCAGGCACCAGCATTCTCTGCTAATAATAAACAAAGTTCAAATAAGCACAGCTAAGCTCCCTCTTTTTCACATTGAGATATCAAGGGTTTCTAGATGCCTTATCAAGACCCTTCTGATGGTTAGATTGCATAAATGTTTCCTAAATTTTATACAGAAGTGTTGAATTTTATGAATTTTAACACATGGCACCAGATGATGAGTTCTGAAAAGAGAGTTCTTGAAAGAAAGAAAAAAATAAAAAAGATGAAATGAAAGAGACATTAAAGCTGGGATCTAACTTGTGGCAGGATATATCACAGATCTTAGCTAGCCAGTACATCAGACTTTTTAGGGGAACAGCTTGACTAAAAAAAAGCTTGCATTATAATTCCAAATTTTCCAAAAATGTACTTTGTAGCTTTTTTATTTTCTTTCTTAAGGAAAACTTTTTCAAGGCTGATAGTTATGAATGTTCCACAATCAGCGCAGAGACCACTGAGAAGGAGGATATTAATTTGAAAATAATGACATTAAATATATTTAATATATTCTATTATATAAAGCATGTGTATTATATAATTTCAATATATTATGCATATATGAAACAATGTTTTGTGGCTCTATAGTCTTGGCATGCCTTCAGGTTGAGTTTTCTTCATAAAAAAGAAGGCTGGAGAGCTTTTTGAAAATGAGAGCTTAGATTTTCCTATACTCTGATTTAGGTCTTACAAAGCAGTCTTTTTTGAGGCAGATGCCCTTGTGCCTGGCTTTTCCCAAGATAAGGAGTTTTTACCTTGTGTGATGAGGGCTGAACCTCTGCAGTGTAGATGAATTACCTTAAGGTACACACATCTGAAGCACAGTGTGGTTTTGGTGTGTATGTGACCTTCCTTCTCTCTGTCACAGTCAAAGAATCTTTGCCTTCCAGTTGAAAGGCTTATTTACCTTCATCTGCAACAAAAAGACCCCACATAAAATCCTGAAACAAGACAGAACAAACTCATGCTTTGCACAAGGCAGAAATCCTTTGGGCATCAGTGAAATTCTTGAAGAAACAGAATTACTGGAGAAATCAAAGCAATATTTCATTATCTGCTGAGCTCTCCCTGTGCAGCTCCCTCAGTCCTGGCTGACATGTGCTGCCACAGAAGGGGGATGGAGCAAGACGAGCACAGATCTGCTCAAGTGCTTTGCCCTGTGAACCGTGCAGGTACATCACTGCAAGCTGCTCGTGCAGATGAAGTCACAGCAGGATAAAGACAGCCAAGCCAACACAGATTATGTTTCTGACCATACCAAAATGAGCTAGACACTATAGAGGCACCTGTGTTTGAGGCGGAGAAGTCGTTCTTATCGACGAGGCTGTACCAATTTAACTCTTGTATTCTAAGCCTGGCATGGCTATGCCCTCAAATATCCCCAAAATGTCCTCAAAAAACATGCAGAAAAGTTCTGCAGGTCCAGGTCTGCATCTATAACTAAAAGCTTTTCTTTGAAGGAGCAGCTGTGGGGGATTTCCTTAGAGAAGGATCTTCTCCAAAAACTCTGTACTGTACAGTGATTTCTTGATCTGCAGAAGTGTGCTCCATTATTAATCTCTCTTTTTCCCTAAGTGTGATTAACTTAATGCTAAGACATCACTTATTCAGGAAGACCTTCTGATGTCTTGAATTTTCTTTTTGCAATCTGTTGATTGAAATATTTTGTAGCCTTAACTTTTAAATTAAAGTAGTGGTTAAAACAAATAAAACTACAGTTTATAGGCCACTTGCAGTAGTCTGTAGGGATAACCCATTTAGCAACATTTCCTAAAACTACATGCAGAAAACGTCAGAATTTTAGGAAGTCTATTAATCAACAATTATGTCTGTGACTGTATATATACCCACATCTTCAAAGATAGCTACAATTAATACCACTGGACATCCAGGCACTTAGTACCTGGATGAGCTCAAAAGAATACATGAAAAAAAACATACATTCAGGTCAATATATGGTGGTGAATCCTCTTAAAAGATCACTTGGGATGGAACTAAACCTGTTAAAGGAAGGATTTACTATACTCCACGGGTGTGCTTTGAAGAAGCTTCCACTGTATTCAATTATTATTGATTCATTAGGTACATGAACTGTACAGCTCTAATTAAAAACCATTTTCTTTTCTTTCTTGAAACCACCAGGAAACCTTGAATAGATTTACTCTCAAATGAAAAAAAAAAAAAAAAGTGATAAAAAGATTAATTAGAAAAATGCTAACTCAAATTCCCTGGACTTCTTTGTGTCTAAGTACCCATAGTCCCCCCTGCTCTCCCTGAGCTGAGGCAGCGGATGATGTACTCTCCTAAGCTCTTTCGTATTTGGCTTCAGCCTGAACACATTGGCTCATCCCACAGGCAGGAGGTGCTTGCTCACACACCATGTCCTTCCTGTCTCTGGCAGGGACAGATCCGAGCACTGCAAATGCCAGACAGAGAAGACAGACACAGAAAAGAATGGCTTTATTTAACTAACTGGGGTTCCAACATACTGACTCATCAAGCCTTTCTTAGTGCAGGGGAAGGGCTGATGGAGCACAGTACTGGGAATGGGTCTGGCCTGATGTCAGGTTGCGTTGCAAGAGCTGAGGAATAACTGGTGGATTGTGCTGAGCTTTCTGTCTCTTTCTGGATGAGATCCAGCCTGTACTGGTGAACCATTGCCCATCCTGTGTAAACCCCAAAAGCCTTTTGAACTGCAATAAAGGTTTCTGTGGATAAGGTTATTTACCCTCTGGTCCTGTCCAACAGCATTTAAAAACATAGATAGACCTCCAGATGTGGCAGCATCAGTCAAGGCTTTACCAGCTGGACTGAAATGAAAACACTCCAAGCCTGCTCCAGGACAGAGAAATAAGTCTCTCTCTAGGTAGCTCATGGACAAGTATTCTCCTCCGTCTGCTACATCCAATGTAGTAATTGTGACAAGCTGCAACTTCATCAGATTCTCTTCTGCTCAGCTTCCACCAGGGATCCAGTCCAATCTGCAGCTACCTTTACACATTAATAAACTTTCACCAGTGGCTGCTGCTTTAATGAACTCTATGTGCAATTCAGACAAATACTGGCCTACCATCAGGACTGTTTCTTCCACTTAAGTATGTTTTAGGCTGTCAAGTGAACAGAAAGAGGAAGCCATTGCATTCGTAAATGTAACATGAAAAGTGTCGGGAGTCCCATTATTTAAAACTGAGCTGGACAGAGTGGAGAGTAATGTATGGTAGAGACCAAGCCAGCACAGAATGGTCTAAGCAATCCAGTGAACTCCATTTCATCAGCAATTTACTGACTTTCATTTCATTTACCTGCATCGATAAGCTTGGTTAATAAGGCACAGAGTGCTGCCATTCCTCTGAAGGACTTCAGCACTGCATTATACAGCAATTTCACTTTCCCAACACTAGAAGAATGCTATTTTCTTCATGTTGAGGATAATTTCAATCTAACTTAAAACACCTGTGGGCAATAATTTAAACAATGCCACAAACCATGCTCCCCCTCTCCATCTTCAGCAATTCCCTATGCTCAAATGCTATTTTCAAATGCTGGGGAAAGAGGGCACGCTTTTCAAAAGATCTCTAAAGGCCAAGAATTTCATTTTCATAGAAATCATTTTCATAGTCTGAGCAGCTTCAATAGGAGCTGGCTAAATTGTTGCACAACTATTTGAAAATTCAGTGCTTAGATTCTTTCATTACTTTATGGGGTTATAGAAAGTCTTAAAATTATGCACGGTCCAAAAGATAAATTTAATCTTAACGATTTTCATTTCTGCTAATTGTTAAAGCCAAAAGGAAGTCTGTCAAAGGCTAATAATTCCCCAGCATCTTCTGAGATGTGAATGTATATTATCAAATTAGATTATGTATTGCATCCATCCTTTAGAGGGCATTCTGTGAATAAGGAATATACTCTGGGTAACACTGAGGGTTAGATCTGCTCGGGTGTATATTTCCATATTTGCACTTAACCCAATGAAAATGCATAAGTTACACTGCTTGCAGACATTACCGTCTGTCTTTAAATGTTTATTTTTAAAGCCTGAACTGACTTTAATCTTTTCAAATGGACCTAGACTTCTTCTCCATAGTTTTCACATGTAGCTTTTTGTTTTATTCTTGACTTTGCATTTAACTTGGCTGATAAAGAAAGAGAGGCATCCAAAACAAATGGTTATTGTTCACTATCTCATCACCTTCACTAGTAGGAATTGCTTCACATCTGATGTCTCTCTTCCAAGGTTTAGTGATGTAGGTATGTTTAAATAAGGAGTTCAAGACACCAAATGGTTCATCAGCTATATGTAAACTAGTTATTTCTAAGGGTTTTTTTCAGACAGTCGCTCCATAAGAATAATGAAAAAAAAAAAATAAATATGCAGACCATCTCTAGTTCATTCAAAATAACTAATATTAGTGGCAAATAATGGAAAAAATATCAGCAGGTCCATAGCACCTTACTATATCTTGTACTTAGTTCTCCGGTAGAGGTGACTTTTGGCATGGATTTCCTGAAAGCTTTCCAGGTTGGTGATATTATACATGTGGTTTTGGAAACAGAATTGTAAAGACAACTGGACTGGATGCAAGGACCAACAATGCAAAGGATGGAAAAGCATGAAATATGTGATCAAATTATAAAGAATCAACCAATGTGGTTTAGAGACTTGTAAGGGCACTTAAAGAAGACAGTCCAAAATATATTGGGATAATGTAAAGCATAAAAGAGGAAATGTCTTCTTTATTGAAGGAAGACAGGAAAGGTTAAATGCTAAAACGTGCAAGTCACTAACCTTTTACCTGTGCATGTGTGTGGTTCTTTAGATTGTCTGTGTATTTTTCAGTAAAGTAAAAGGTGAACTAGAGCAGTCTGATGGACATTTAACTATGAGTGTATGCAAACAACCACAAACCAAATGGACAAGGTAGAGTCTTTTCGGTTGGGATTTTTGTCATTTCTCATTACCATAAACTTAGCTGAAATACGTCAAAGTCTTGAGAGGAGCTATAGACTAAGATCAGGAAGAAGGCAGGTCTGAGTGTGCAGAAATGGTGAGTCTGGTTTTAATAACAGAGCTGGGCATAGTCAGTGCAGCATGCACATTCTGCAAGAGAAACGTGGATGCATCCAGCACCTCAGAAAGTTTTCTGAACCCACCCATCAGCATTGACCATCAGCAGCTGAAGCAACAGTCCACCTGTCTGATCAAACTGCACATGAGGACGTTTATACAGTTTGTCTGACTTGACACAGGACAACTGACAAACTCAGCATACAACAGGCATCAGATATTTCTACATGTCAGATCTTGGTTGCAGCACATTCTTGTGCAAGAGCTTATTTACCTAGGAGAGGAAACTAAGTGCAGAGGTGGAAGACACTTTTGGCAGTTGTCTCTGTTTCAAAAAAGCAGGAATGCAACTAAATCTAAAGGAATTGCTTTTCAATAACATAGATTATTTGCTATAAATAATATTTGCAGTTGCATTCAGTCTTTGAAAAACTGTCAGCAGCAACAGCAAATATATTTCCCGCTTCACTAGCCAATCCATACAGACAGAGGACAGGATATCTGTATTACTCATGTTCAGCCTCCCAGTCATCAGTAAACTTTTGTCTCCTTGGTCTATAACAGAATATAATTGCAATAGTAGGAGGTAGATGTGACAGTGGTCAAACATGTGAAAACAATATTAAGAATAACAATTAAACACATACTTTACTTAACGCTTATGAGGAAAGTGCTTTGAGATCTGCTGAAGATCTAGAAATCTTTAATTCTACTTTATACTAAATACCAGATTATATGTATCCCAGTTTTCACCTGTGATCCTGCCTGCCTTTTGTCTTGAAACAAGTTGAGATTTAATCCCTTTCTGATTCCTTTTTCTCAGACATTGTCGATCGGGTTACAACTACATGAAAGCCAAAACATGTCCCTTCCAATCCCTAACATTCTGTGATTCTGTGTGAATCTTAGCTCAACTTCATTGGAAGTACCACCAGTAACTCCATTTAATGTCCTGAGCCAGCTGTTAGGAAAGTTCACTCTTCACTGAAACTGCTTTTTAGTCGTGATCTCACAACTTCTGAGGAGCCTAGGTCATGAGAAAGCTGAAATCTGTGGTAAGAAAAAGTACCTGAGATCAGCCATATGGCTGTCTAAAGGAATCAGTAATGGTGCCTTGACTGAAACCTAGTGTTGCAGGAGAACTGTGGATATGTTTCCAGTAAATGATGCTCTTGAGGCAGCAAGTTTTGATTTCTGGGAAACTGGAAGATATTAAGTCTATATTTGCATTTGCCAGTCTGGAGATGCTTGGCAAGTCAGCTTCATTCCTCACCAGTTTCAGATGCAGACCAGGTTCAACCCAGGTTCACTTCAAATTTAATTAGGATTCTGGTAACATTAAGCTGCTGCCATAGGCAGTGATTAGAGTGCGGTGCAGAATCAGCCTTTGTGAGCATCTCTTTCTAATTGTGATTAGAAAAGGATAACAGTATTCCTAAAATGAATGCCCCAGAAACCAAAGTTAGACCATGTAAGTCTGTCTTCTGGTTTCATAGCAGCCACAAGTATTAATAGTTAACTGAATACCTAGCAGCATTCCTGATTACAATACTACTAGCACAGAACAGTCTGACTGGGTCTATTTCCAGTTAAAATTCAGGAATATGAATAAATCCCATGAAGCCTTTCTGTGCAATCTCCCTTAAAAATTTGCAAGGTGATGCTGGCCTGAATGTTTTTAATAGAGTTCATCCAGCCCCTCTCATCAGGCAGGGTAGGTATGCTATGCATGGAGCAAAAGAGGGCTTCCAAAGTCCAGAGAAAAACTAATTTCTAGGCAGAAAGAGGTCAGGGGAGCCTTGATTGGATTTCAATTAGAGTACAGAAGAAAGCATTCTTTGCAGGACCACATACCATTGTAAACAGGGCCATAAGTAATAATGCTTGTGTTTTCACTACCTAAATCCAGGTCCAGGACACGTGTAGGAAATTTCTCTTTCTCCTTCTCTCTCATAGCAGAACAGCTGATATTAGCATGTGATGTTTACTCTTTTCATGAATCCTGATCAGAGATGCTTTCCCTGCCAAACCCAGGGGAAATCCAAGTACAATTCAATTAGTGAAAGCAAATGAGGTCACCTATCACCTGCAACCTGATGGGATTTTCTGACAGGGCTTTGGAAACATCTGTGTACCCCAAAGCATCACATGGTTAAGATTTTCCAGAGGACAGTGAAATACTTGCCCCCAGGTAGTTGACAGATGGTTACAAGGATCTTCCTTATAAATGAATTCAGACTTTACAAGAACTTGTCTTGACGAAAGTTTAACATGTAAAGATTCAAATGCAGTACATAGCAAAATAAGTTGTCTGAAATAATTTAGATTAATTATGTTCTTTAATTAATTTCAAGGTCCATTGAGTATAGGTCTATTAAATTTAAAACTTGTGTATTAGAGTATAAACATTTTCAAAACATCTATTTATGCAATACCAAGAGTATGCTATTAACTTAAGCATGAAAAGTAAATAATGTCACAGTTAGGACATTGGTGTTGTTTGTCACTGACATTTGCATTCAGTTTGCTGTGGTTTATGACCAGGAATTTAAGAACAAAAATCCTGAGGACTTCTCTGTGAACAGATTTAAGATTCTAGCAACAGTTAGAACTTCCATCATTTTCAGTGGCATAAACCAATACTCATGCTTTGTTTCATTGTAGTTCTCAGATTTAAACACACTTTTTCCAAAGCTTCTCTCACATTCCGAAGGGAGGATTATGACCAACCATCTGCTCAACCTCTGCTTAGAGGGCAAACCAGTGTCCATGAGAACAATGAAGAGCAGTGGCCAGCATGTGGTTCAGTGCTGCTGGTGTTCAGAAGGCTGCAGTGCTGGGAGAGGGAGAGGAATCTCCTCTTAACAGCTCTCTAAAGAGATCTCCAGAAATACATATTTATGAAACATTCAATATAGCGAAGTTTAAAAAAGGCTTAAATCCACTAGGTAAATGCTGCTGATAGCCACATGATTAAGGAAGGAAAGTTGTTAACAAGAGGTGGAGCACTTCAGAGAACATGGATGGACTTTGCTAGATGGACAGGACAGAGTCTAATGAAGAGAGGCCCAATGTTCTTGTAGTTGTGGGCTAGAAACCTTACATAGTTACATCACAATCATCTTGATTTATTTAATTGAATTCTTCTTGCACCAGTAAGGGCAGGTGGTTGCACTTGTAGAAATGAAGGCGAGACCATTACAGGCACTCTACCCCAGCACCTTCAGCCACTACTCAGAGCATAGAAAGCCTAATTAATTTTGGGGAAAATTTCCAACACAGCCAAAAAGAGACCAAGAGCATCTGTAAAACATCTCTCATGCTCAGAATGATCTGGTAGCACTGAAGACAGAGGATCTATGGTCTCCACCTGTTCCCCAAGCTACCTGGGGAGAGGCTGTGCTGCCAGAGCAGCATGCTAACTAAAAACAAATGAGTGAAGAAGAAGAATTTGCTCAAGAATTTGCCTAGGTTGTCAAAACCAGTGGAAAATATTGCTTCAGAGAGATACCCTGACAAGGAAAACCACTTATGTAAAAGCATCAGAATTTTCTAGAGGAAATGTCATTTTCTGCTAGGAAAAGGAGATTCAATTTTCTGTCAGGAAAATAAAAATGATAGTTTTGGGATTGCCCACCTGGAGGAACCCTATCCATTAAACTCACTACTACAAGGAAGAAAGCAAATAGGTAAGAGCAACCCCTCAGGAAGTTGATACTGCTGCAGACATGGTTGTTTCCCACACAGATATCAATTAAGGTTCTACATGTTCTTTCACTTTTTTTCTTTCCTTTTTTTTTGAAATTATTATTATTTTGGTTTCAGATGAAAATTTTCTAGATGCACAGATAATATTTCATAAAATCCTAAAATCCATGCTGATTCAGTACAGCAACAATTTGGAGGAGAAGAGCTTTAGGAAAGGAACCACTATTACAGAAAGCACAGTAAATTGGCTTTTACTGAATGTCCTTCAGGGTTTGCTCAAAATCCTCTAGTTACTGGGCAATATACAAACCACATTATTTCCACTCACATGGATTTGCACCAGTGGGAAAGGTTAATTTTCATGTATATTGCACGTGAAATGGAATGCCACCCCCTGAGCAAAGGAGGAGGTAAGTATTACAAAAAAACTGCACTGAATGGTGTCTTCTGAGATAAAATAACAGGGAAAAATGGAGGATAATGTCGTTTATAAAAATGCCCTGGAGATGATTTGACTTATCTCTCCTTCGTGTAATTTCTCTTCTACACCAACATCAAGATCCGAATTTTGATCTCCATAATTTACCTTCTTCCAAGAGCAATGCCCATTTCCCTGAGAGTATTTTTCTTCCCTTGGATGTATTTGTCCATAACTCACAAAAGTGTAGGAGAATGTAGCTTGTTTTCTGTCTTCTTCTATAGCAAAATGATTATATGATTGTTGTAAGAAAAACTATACTATCAAGTACCTTAAATATTTAGCCTTCAAAATGAAATTCAAAGAGGAAAGGGGGTTGTTATAATTATCCTTTTGAACTCTTTACACTCAGGACAGAAATGTATCCTGGCAGAGTTTGCAGAAGATTTCATACCTTCATTTCAGACAGAAAATTTATACCTCTAAGATGCTAAAACTTGGTGTTCTTAGCCTAGAAATAAATAACTATAATGACAGTCCTAGACACTAGTGTGTTTGCAATGAGAGGTACCTCTGCAGAAAGAATTGAGGCAAATGGCAAAGTGGGAGCTCTGCAAGGCAGAAGTAGGAACTGGGAGTAAGGGAATTAGGAAGTAGCAAATAGCAAACATCTGCAAGAAAACTGCTGATTTGTGGCTGAACAACCTCTCTTACTAAGCCAGATGGTTCATTAGCAAAAACTCATGGGTAGATGCCAAGGCAGCTTTAACTCTGCAGTGTCCAACACCTGTACCTAGAGCTTTCAGGAGCATTACAGAGACAGGACGCTCCAGAACTGTGTCACATAGTTTAATGTTCAGGCTGGCAGTACTGGATCTTGAGTCTCCACTGCAAATTCTAGCCTGTAAATAGCCCTGACATGCATGGAGCCTGAGAGATGAGGCAGCAGATTATTTTTAAAGGAACAGCAGCATCTTGCTGCCTTTTGCTCCTTTTATGATCTCTTCCCACCACCCATCAATTTCCAGGGCAAATGTGGTTTTGTACAGTGTCCAGTTTCTTTATTTTCCTTTTTTTCAAGGCACCAGACATTCTCTTTTCATCTATGCCTTTACCTTTCTCTATGACACTGATATCAGCTATGAGAAATATTCCATTATTCTAGTGCCCAAGGCAGAGAATTATTTTTAGCCTTGTAATTATACTACATGCCTTGGCCAAATTTCCAGTTGCTCTTTGCTCTCACTTTATCCTCACTCTGTGGGTGAGGACATTTGAAAACCAGTCCCACCCAGCCTCGTACAAATGTCCTGTGACAATATTTGGGCATCTGCCTTACAGCAAGTATAGAGTGGGTAGAGAGATTACTGCCCTCTTTCACCTTGAAAACATCAGCGTTGTAGCTGAAAATCAGCGTTGTAGATTGCCCAGGAAAGGAGGCCTCTGGGAACACCTGTGGTTTGTATCTCCAGGACCATCTCTGTGGGACTCATCTGATACTTCACGCCACTGTCACTAAATATTTTCATAGCATCATACATAGCTGAGTCCATGACAGGCATTTCTGGTTATCTTTTTCAGGCTTTCTTCCTCAGGAGGCTGCCTCTTGTATCTGCCCAGCCATCTCTGTACTTTTGCTTCTTGGCCATGGCCAGCTTGTAGATCTCTGTTTTCCCCTTCCCCTAAAGGTCCTTTTTCACTTCAGGCCAGATCCTGCCCTGTCTTGGCTGGAGGGGCTACTTCAGTGGGCAATGCTCCCCAGGGGACAGAGCAGTTCTCACTGCTCTCAGTTCCACTGGAAGTACTATGAGCATTAATAGAGATTTCTGTATCTCTCACTGCAGCTTTCCCTCATGTCCCAAGAACATGGTGAGGGTCCTCTTTGAGAGGAAAGGAATCTCTGTACCTTCCCAAGGCCATGTTCAAATGAAAAGAGCTGTGGAGTAAGGGACAATGGCAGTAATTTATAATTACAACCCTTTACCCAGGATAATGTGGTACACGGTATCCACCAAAGAGAAGTGCTTAGTAGATACTGAGTCAGGTTTGTAATTTCCCACCAACTGGCAAGGACACCCTCTCAGTAGCTGAATATGCTTTCTTTCATGCTGATACCTTTGTGCTTATGGTTAACATTATATTTTAAAATATACTTAAAGTTATATCAATATAATGCAGTTCCTCCACCTTGCTGAAGTCATCTGTCTGAAATATAAATGGCTTGGAAAATCTGGCACCATCAGCAGTGGTGTTGTTCTCTTTCTTTATTCTGGCAGCAGCGATACCACTTCCAAGAATCTAGACACAAACCACCCAATATAGCTAGCCAAACACAAAAAAAAAACTGCATACATCTTTCTGCATTTGTGATAATCTGTCTGCATTGCATCTGGACATTATTCCATCATGTTTTTTATAGGCCTCTTGTCTAGAAGCCTGAAGGACAAAGCTCACTTATTCTCTGCACGCACTACCCAGGAATTGCTCTCAATCTTGTTTCCTAATCAAATTCCAAATTCAGAAAAAAAAATCCTGATCATATGTAGCTGGTCTTTCCATTGTTTACTGAAAATCACAATGTAATTTGAATATGTCTTTACATATTCCTGGTGGGGCCAGAGAAACTGAATGTTGAAAAAGAAGTATATCCACTGACCAGATGACATTATTCTGAACTCCAGCTGTGGAAAGGCCAGATTCCCTGCTGCCCCATCTTCGCCTTTCTGGTCAGAGGGATACACTAAGGTCCCCTGGGTAAAAACAGTGGGGATATAGACATTGCAACTTAGCTACTTTAGCATTTCATCAAATATGCCTTAGATTTGGATTCATATTTACCTACCAGAAAGCCATCTGGGTTAGGACATGACTAGGTGTCTTTCCCCCAGGATATGGGATTCCTTTGTCATTTCCTATTTTTACATCTCAGTTCTTGCTTTTGACTAGCAGCTTCATTTGGTTTTGACCTTAATTCAAGGACCTTTTTTTTTTTATTTTTAGGGAAGTGCCTAGCTGTGATAACAGATGCATTTTTTTAATCCTTGAGAGAACACATCCCTTAACTTCTGTACCACATAATCTAAAGTTTTACAGTGTTGTACTGTCCTTTGATTTCCTATTGGCACTTTCTCTGATAACCTGTGTGATTAGGCTCAGCTTGGGTTTACAGAGATAAGGTTCTACTTAAAAGCCTTGCCTTTCCTCCCTCCCCATGCAAAACTATTTCTTGCATCTGCAGCTCAATCAGGCTCTATTTCAAATTATTTCACATGGATCCTTGCCATTTTGCAAATAGCTTGTACTCCAAACCTGCCTGTGATACTTGAACTTTGTTGGAATTCTGTCCCTTGCTCTTTGACTATACACTCAACATATAGTTTGTGTTCAGCAAAGCCACCTGGAAATTTCTCTTCTTCCTCCTCACCCCAGTCTTACAACCCAAATATTCTTGTTGACTGTAGGCATTGCAATTTTGCTGCTGCTTCCTAGACAAAAAAAAAAGGTGTCAATAAATGACCCGGTGATTGTGGTCTAATTAAGAACTGCTCTATCATATCCTCTGATATGTGACTAAAACACTCCACCCATTCATCAGTTGTACATGACAGGTTGGCATCCCCGGCACGTTAAGAGATGGGTGCTCTTTAGAATAGCGGACACCTCTTTTATTAGGCATGATACACAGTTAGTGCATCAATCAGTAAACATTTCTTTGTGCAAACTCAAGAAATAGCTTAGTTTTGCTATTCATATTTTTGGGATCGCATGCAGCATAATTTATCAGCACTTGCATTCATGGTCACATATCTGACAACTGATTCACAGCTCTGAACCCTTCAGTGCACACCTAAAGACAATCACCAGTAGCTGTCTCATTATTCCCATGGCTTCTCAAGGATGCTTATTTATGGGCCTCCACCTGTCTTCCTATCTCTTCAGCCCTGTTATCAAGTCAGTAGATCTGAGCCTGTGTCATCACCTGTATTTCTCATTGTCATTATAAAATAATCATTTGTATTTCCACTTACTTTCATTGAACTCTGATCAAATTGAAGTCACTGTCTAGAGCTGTCATACCTTTCATGCACCAGCTTTTTTCCATTGTTGAAACAAACAATAAAAAGCCATCACACCACTATGGAAAAGCAGCTCTCTGGGACCCTATTTTTGTGCCCTGCTTCATCACTATGATATTTCAACCACATCTGTATAACTTTAGCTCTTTAGCTTTCTATTTCTCTGTTCCTCATCTATGCTTTCACTCTTCCAGCACAGTCTGTATTATTTTCATGCCACAATCTGTTTCACAGTTTCTCACTTCTGCTTCACTGCATTCAAACACTGAAGTTGCTAATCCTCTTCTGCTCCTTGTTCATACAGTCAGCATCAAGGAGCAAAGCCAGGAGAGTAATTTCTCCCTAAAACACCATTACTACTGCATGCGGTTTTTCATTCCATCATTTTTAAAATACAGGAAATGTGGTGCAGCACTGGATCTGGCCACAGTAGAAGCACCTTAAGTGTTGAGATGCCAAGAAGGCTGATGCAATCCTCCAATCATACATTAAGGTTCACGTTGCATCTTTAACCTTTGGCTCTCTCGTAGGTACAAGGAAAGAAAGAAGGAGGACAAAAGTCATTTATGTATTTCTAGATGCAATTTTTCTTAGAGATCGGACAATGAAAAAAATACAAACACAGCGTAAGAAACTATAGTCTTATGTCTGCTCAAACAACATTAGCACAGAGACTTCATATATAGAGAGAACATACAGTTTCCTCTATTTTAACCAGTAAATTAGATGGAAATTAATCTATTTACAACCAATGTGCAAAATATTCCATAATTCTACAGAATTAATTACAAGTCCGTGTATCAGAGCAAGAATAAATTCAATCAATTGAGAAACCAACCATGACACAAGAAGGTCTTACACTGAGTAGCGAGTACATAACTATGCAGATTTAGGTGCAGCTTGATCAATAGTATATTTATCAATAGTACCCATTAGAATATATAATTGATATCCTGCCAGGTGTATAACAAGCATATAACATACATGTTTGGGAACTGACTGTGTATAGTAGCTGACAAATATTTTCAGCTAAGTGTTCTTCACACATACCTCTACTGCCCTTCAGCTGCACAGTACAGTGATAAAGACTACAGGTAGAAGGAAATTTAACCATATATAACATTTATATTTTGCTGTCTAGTGAGGCTCTAATTGTAACTCTTCTTTTCATTAGGATGCTAATGTCCCTGTATGCAGAACAAAATAATATAGTAAAAAATGCCATTCATTGCAGACAGGTGGAAATTGGCCCTTCGGAACTACTAGCTGAACTCTTTAAATATAAAGACCCCACTGTGTTTTATTTCCCTTTGCTAACAAGTCATATTTGAGTAGCTAACAAAGGCAAATTTGTCAAAACTTAAAGGTTATTCAACGACCAAACCCACCAGCCTAATGTTTCAGCAGCTATGCTCCATAACAGAGCAACTTCTGTGGACACTTCAGGCAGAAATGCAGAAGACCTTTTTGGAACAGCAATCCCCACTTGCAAGAACATCTTTTATGGTAGCAGGAGAAATTAGATAGGCACTGAGGCAACATTAAACTTTGCCAAGGATCAGCTTCAGATGGAAAGATGATTTTGTTCCTTAAGTAGTCTCAGAGTAAAAAGCCAAAGCCTCAAAGACTGGAGCCCAGTACACACTCCACAGAAGAAATAAAGGCATAACTTTCTCTTTAAATCTGATGACAACTGTAATCAAATCACATCACACTTCAGCTTCACACATAAGTAAAATAACCCAATCCATCTGAAAACATCATTTGATTCTAAAAGTAGCTGGACAACTCTCCCTAGTAGTGAGCCAGGGAAAATCCGAGTTCCTAACAGGCTTTGTCAGTGAAAAAATGGGAGAGTTGTCCTTTCATTTGATGAAACCGACAAGACCGACAACATCCCTACCAAAGTAACAAACACAAGTGTCGCGATCGATTTTAGAGTGGAGACTGTAGGCATATTTAATATTCCTGTAAAATATTATATGCTTTGACCTATCTTTTTTTTATAGGTACATGATGGAGAAATGGGGTTATTAGCATTGCCGAAACATTGGAGCAATACAAGAGCTCGGGATGTCACTGTCCAGTTTTCTTCACATTTCTTCTCTTTCTTCAAGACTCCTAATGGGAATTTCAGACATATTACCAGGTTCAAAGGACACCTTGCTATATCATTCAACAAGTTTGCTTTGCTAGGAGACATCTTTTTATTTTTGTGATGGCCTGCAGTGTTGCATGAGGCAGAAAAGGCAGATGGTCTCACAGTTATAGTTCTATAGTGTTCTAAAACTCACAAAACCTGCTTTGCTCCAACCAAAATTTTTATGTTCTTTGCTCATGCCAGCTATCTTGGGCTAGCTTTGCCTTACTACTCAAATTTCATTCCCCTTATTGTTACACTGTCAATATGAGAGCCTGAGAGTGGTTGTCAGTGAGTTGGCTTCATGGTGTGTGTCTTTGCACCTATACACAGAACAGCACCAAGTTGATCCCACATGGTACATGGCAAAAACAAAATTTTGTTTTGCTCAATTTCACATGCATTTGGAAAGACTATTCTCATTGAAATGTGTTTCCTGCTTTAGGAAAGAAATATGCTTGATTATCAGGTCCTAAGTGTTTTAAAATTTCCCACAAATTGTCAAAGAGACATTATGACTTGGAATTATTTTATGTATCAGAAAATAAGCTAAGAGGTAAAATGTCTCTTAATTATTTATACCTAAAGCAAAGCAAAGACATTAAGAAAGTATTATTTTCAAAATAAGTTAAAATGCTTGTGTGTTTCAGACCAAGAAATGGCACATCAGGGATCCTGCCTTCTCATGTGGGTTCTTAGTGACTCCTTTCAGTGTGGTTTTAGTCAAGTTGCTTGTGCACTGTGCTGTGGATTGGCTCCCCACAGGGGCATTGGCAACCCTCAGCAGCTCACCTGTGCTGTGTAAAGTGAGATGACAGCAAAGTGCTGGTGTTTGTGAAGCAAAAGCTATTATACTAAAGCCTAACCAGGAGGCAAAGTTGAGTGACTTCCAAATTCTACCACTCCCCAGGGACTGCAAAGCATCTGAAGTGCTATGAGGGGGTTGATCCTTTCATTCAGGGTTCTCAAGCCTACACTGTCTTCTGCAGGTAGTTTTGCTACAAGATCAAGACAAAGTCACCGTTTATGGATTTAATGTTAAATAGCCATTAAATAAAATGCACAAGTCATCAGTGGAGCTAGCACTGGAGCTCTGGTTTGCTTTTAACTAGGCAAATGTCCGAACTCTGGCCAGAGAACCAAACTTCTTCTGGAAACACAGAAATAGCCCAGCAGTTTTATGAGGACCCCCAAGAACTTTGGATGTAAGTGCTGAGGACCCCTTTAGGCCTTCAATTATATTTATGAACCATGTTCTGACTCTTTGAGGAAACTAAGGAAAAAAGAATAAAAGCAAGGTCCATAAAGGTACTTGGAATCTTACTTTCGTTATTTCTAAAATGGACCTAGTGATCTATACTATGCATTTATGTGTTGCTGTGTCAGTGCTAACTGCATTATTTTCTTACTCATCCCACTTACAGTTGCACTGTGCTATGCAGTGCATTGCCTCTTTTAAATTATTGCTCCACAGAAACTGAGTCATTAGCTAGTCATCTGTGCAGACATCCAGAAACACTCCTGAAAGGATTTTGGCTCTTTGATTTCTTCAAATATTCCCTTCAAATGAAAATTACATTTTTTCCACTCATCCAGTTCTCTAAATGTTAAGTTATATATAATGTCTCCCACAGGGGCTGAGGCATTAGCTGGTATTCATGGGCTCCTAAAGCTGTTTCTGAGAGATGTCGATGGTAAAGTGGAACTTCTCTGTCTCTGCCTCATTATATGCATGTACATTTATGTACATGGAAGTGAAACAGTCCTGCGGTTTTCAGGTGCAGAGAAGAAGCAAGAGGAGCTGCTTCAGGCAACTGAGCACAGATTCCCATGCAGCCTGTGGAAGAGACCATAGTGAAGCATGTTGTCCTCCCAGAGCCCATAGAGGACCATGGTGGAGCAGAATGTGGAGGACCCTACAGGTTGTCCCACTCCATTCTTTAGCTGCTCTCAATTTTCCCTGGTTTACAGACACACATGGATAACTATAAGCTACCAAACCTCTGCTTCAACACACCACCATACATTTTCCATGAGTTCCTAGGTAATAACAATGAGGCTAAGGAGAATTCAAAGCAGGTTTGCCTTTGGCCTAATTGTCCTGACTAACAGTTTCTTCCTACTTCCAGCAGCTACTTGTAGCTAGGGCAGCTACATAGATACCTATGTAAAGTACCATTACATAAAATCAGCAACTTGCTGCTCTCCTGTAGTTGTCTGGTTGTGGTTTTTTGGGTTTTTTGTTTGGTTGATTGGTTGTTTAGGTTTTGGTTTTACTCTGGCAGGGTGATAATTGAAATCCCCTTCAGCTTTTGCCTTGTAGAGGACATATCTTCCTACCAGTGCCACTAGCACAGGTGTGACATCCCAAACTCTGTTCTCTTTATTTCCATTTCTGGAATTAACTCCCACAGGAATTTCCCTCTGCCTTAGGAAGTTTGTGGCATGAAGGTGTTTTTTTTACTGCTGCTCACTCAGTCAGCCAAAATATTTACAAAAATTGTGATCTCATAGAAATTATGCATCCTAAAGTATAGTGAAATGGTATAGTGAAAAGCTGAATCAGATTTCACTCCTTATACTAAAAATGCCTAAATCTCAGCTCTGACCTAGCAGCTTACATGGCTCCATCAGCAATGAAGCCAACAACTGGAAAAGTGGAAAGGCTCT
Source organism: Nesoenas mayeri (assembly GCF_963082525.1). NCBI lineage: Eukaryota > Metazoa > Chordata > Aves > Columbiformes > Columbidae > Nesoenas > Nesoenas mayeri. The sequence goes on along the minus strand of NC_137543.1, from coordinate 31,894,762 downwards.
GACTTCATGGGAAGAGTCAGAGCGCTGTGGTGTCCCTACCCTCACATTAGCTGCTGGTGTGCAGATGCAGCTTCCAGCTTTCAACCAAGTCATTGCAAGACAAAGTGCTGCTAGTTCCCAAAGGAAATCAATGACAATGTTAGATGGCTGATTCTGCTTGTTTACATTGTCAACATCAGAAAACATATCTATCAGAAAAACTTTAAGTCCAAAGACTAAATGAAAGATTAGGCTCTGGACTTAATAAATAGCTCCAGCAAGCATCAGTACAACCACTTTACAAAGCAAAAGATCATGTTTAGATGACATCAGCCACCCAGTGATCTGGGGTAATTTTCTATCTAAAGCAAGTTTACTGCCCACTTGTTCTTCTTTTCAATCACAAAAAGCTGCCGTGGTGCTAAAGGAGGGCATCTACCAAGACCAGTAATCACAGCCTGCTGGAAACATGCTCTTGAACAAATCACCAGCAGCTGTCACTCATGGGACTGCATCAGCAACATACCCTGTGCTGTGGGTCTGATGGGAGCCAGGTTTCCCCAAGAAACTCATCCTTGGACAAAGAGGATTTTTGAGGGAGTTGTTCAGCTTTGGGACTCTTTTCAGCCTCAGTCTCCTCTTAAGAATTGCTAATCAGCAAGCAATACAAAAATAAATATGCTTCAGTGAGGTAACTCACACACACAGAATCATCAGCCTACAAATAGAAGACATCCACCCAAATTAACTGGTGATATAACTCTGACTCCCTCCTATAGTATTACCCAGGTAGCCACACTTCTTCATAGGTTTATTTCCAGGAAATACTTCATAGCATTACAGGAACTTTCAGTTTCTGATGATATAATTCAATTCTCCTACATTCTGCCTCCTTTTTCAAGAAGTACTGCTGGGAAAGATAAGAAATACAAGCATATTGCATTCTTACGGGCATTCTTACAGGCACAAATGCCTATCTAATGTCCATATTCATAAAATAATAACTACTAATAAGTTTTAAAGTATTCTGGTACACGCTGGACTGCTAAGGTTTCTAGCACTAATAGTGTGTCATACTTCAGCACCAAAAATTATCATGTAATTTACAAAAAGAGACCATTCTCAATATTAACTAAACCATTATTTTAGCACCAATTTTAGAGTTTGCCACGAGCTTCTGGTTCTCATATGAAGCAATCTGCAGGAATCTGTGCAAAATCCAGAAATTTTCTCATGAAATTACTAAAACACTCCATTTCAACTTTATCAACAGAACATTTCAGTTACCTGTAAGATTGCCAAAAGGTTGTGGTTAATCAGAGCAAGATCTGCAGAATATTCAGATTTGTGAAGAGTTCCAAAATGTTGATCTTTCATTCTAATTCAGGGTGAGGCCAAATTTCTGAAATTTCAGCATCCCCTATGGGGCAGGATTTCAGTGCTTTGATAATTCTACTGACTTGACATTTCTCAGAAACTACAGTCTCATGTACAGCTTCACCACTGTGCTATAATATGCATTGGATCTAAAGGGTGTGAGCATTTTAAAAGTATTTGGGAAATCCGATTGCTCCTCTGAGATATATTTAGAATGTTCCTAGTCAAAATTAACAAGTATTTCTACAAGTGACACAGCATATTAGAGGCTAGAAAGAATGGTGGTACATGGACTCTTCTGAGAATGGCAGTAACAGATTAGCAACAAAATCATAGAATAAGCCCTAGGATAGGTTATTTTAGGGAGGTTCATCATTGTGGTACCGTGATTCACTTTTGTGCAGTGGCTCTTTCCATTGTACTGATTCAATAAAGCATTTCAGCATGGGGGCATGTATGTGAATTCTGTTCAATATCAAGAATAAGCTTAAACCATTTAGTAACCAAAAAGTTCTGTTCAGGAAAAAAAAGAAGAAAGAAAAAGAAAGAAAGAAAGAAAGAAAGAAAGAAAGAAAGAAAGAAAGAAAGAAAGAAAGAAAGAAAGAAAGAAAGAAAGAAAGAAAGAAAGAAAGAAAGAAAGAAAGAGAAAAAGAAAAAAAAGAAAAGAAAAGAAAAGAAAAGAAAGAAAGAAAGAAAGAAAGAGAAAGAAACAGAGAGAGAAAGAGAGAAAGAAAGAGAGAAAGAAAGAGAGAAAGAAAGAGAGAAAGAAAGAGAGAAAGAGAGAAAGAGAGAAAGAGAGAAAGAGAGAAAGAGAGAAAGAAAGAAAGAAAGAAAGAAAGAAAGAAAGAAAGAAAGAAAGAAAGAAAGAAAGAAAGAAAGAAAATTACAAGGACCTATGCAGAAATGGCTCTGAATCCTACTTCTGGTAATGTCCCTGCAGTTGACAAGTTAAATTCTCCACTTCATAAAATATGGCAGTGGATGGAGGTCTGTCCTAAGAGAGACACTCAAAAAAATTGTGCATATGGAACCAATAGTGCTTAACTGCTACCTTTCCACTACACCCCTCCAAGTATAAGCAGCTATGTGACCAGGGAGCTGGGAGAAAATACAGCAAATAAATTGATTACAAACTGATCACACAGAGTAGCACTTTCATGACTTCTCACCATATCACCATGAGACTTGAACACCCACCAGCAGGTCTCAGTTCCCTCATGCATGTTTTTCTGGTAATAGCTACCATGATGTTACGTTACACTAGGAACATTCTTCTTTTCCTTTTTTTTTTTTTTTTTAAATAAGAGCATAGAAGCACTTGAAGCTGACCTAAAAAGATGGTGTTAATGAAAATCATGCAGATGGTGAATGTCAAAAGAAGGGTCGAGGATTTGCATGCATCATAGTGGAGCCACTGCATACATTTCCATAACAGTAACTGATGAATAATAAATTGCACAAGTTTTATGGGTTTCATCATGTCATCATCTCTGATTTAATTTTCTTTTTGGTGTATTATTTTTCTTACTTGTCCACAGTGTTCCTTCCTCTATTATTAGTTCAAACGATGAGCCTTTCTCCACCTTTGGGAGTCTTATTTATAATTTTTTCCCTTCCTGATGCAAAATAGGAACACACATTAAGAAGCCATCCAAAGGTGATTAGAGTAATTCATATGTAAAGCAAATGGAGTAATATCTGGGGACAACTACTAAGAGCAAGAACTCAGTTTTCATATTTTTTTCCCACCATTGTGCCCCAAGAAAAAAAAAACTCCCATGTGTCAAAATAGAAAACAACAACAACAACAAAAAAGGTGCTATTTGGTCAAAGTCTTGGAAAGTTGTTCTCTTTAGGGAACGATGGTAATTTATATTTTACTGTTTACCATGCAGATGGCCAATCCTCGGGACAACCTGATCCTGTAACTGCTCAGTGCTAGCAAAAGTGCTGTTAAGCCTGATCCTTCCACATGGAACCCAGAGGGAATGTTTACATTTAATTTCAAAGCAAACAAGACCACGGGTTATACTGGAGGTTATTATCTCTGGTTTATAAACAAAGAACAATGTAAGAAAGCCTGTAGAATAGGACATGGCTGCCTGGCTGTCTTTTGGACCAAATTTTACACTCACGCATTGACAACTGCATGCTAAGTGGAAATTAAGGGAGAGTTGAAGTGTGCTTAGCTGTCACCTAACCAGAGAGGCATCCAAATTTATTTTTGCAAGAAATTTCATCTTTTCAGTTTGTGGAGCCCCAGACATTTTTCATTGGACATTGTAAACATGACTGTGTGATTGTTGTATGGCCACTGTCTATTTGCTTTATTTTAAGGCCCTAAGAACAGTGCAGGGATTCCCCAGGGTCTGCAGAGAGACACTGGAAAATGTCAACATTGAGTGCTTAATTTTCTAACTGAAAAATTGTCTTGTTGCCTGAGTGTCCCTGGCTGGGATCACGTAAGTGTCAATGATATTGAATTATTTAATACCCAAGCTTTACACCTGCTTATCTCTTAGCAGGATTCAGTGCTCCTCCATCAGCTCCACCAGTGGAGCTCTTTCCAATACACTTTCTTTATAGTTTACCTACTGGAGCAGATGTGAGCAGATCAAGGCAAGCATTCAAATATTTTGAGTTAGACCATTTAAACATAGCTTTCATGGAAGATTTCCAGTGTCCTTGAGATGCCACCTTAGTCTTTGCTAACTTATGCTCTTATTTTATTCTAAATACATTAAGATACTGATGTTGCAAACTGATGAACAAGCTACATTTGCCAAATGTGACTAATTTACTTTCAATTAATTTTAAGCCTGTAGCTTTGACAGTCTTCAGCAAGGGCTTAAACAATTATGACAGCTGACAATTATAACAATAGCTGGGACTGGAGGAAAAAATGAAGAAAAACAGGTGGAAAGAGAAACAACTAATACAGATTTTTTATGAGGGACACTGCAATGATTTGCCCGTTAAAAAATCCTTTAATAAATAATTTTACCTTCTCAAATGCACTTTGCTCAGCCTTTCCAAAAGGATCATTTAGATTTCTTAGGTCAAAAATATATTTTTCTCTTTCAGCGTTTAAAAGTGGGAGCTCAAAACTAAATCCCTTGCTGAAATGTTCTGTTTGATTTATTTGGCCTGTTTTGCTTTGTGTTTGTTTGTTTAAAAACAAGGCACCCTAAAATGTTGTAAATCAGGGCTTACCTGAATTACCTGTTCCTTCCCACGCTCTTCCATTTTTTCAATACAACTAAACTCAAAAAGCTAGAAGCCACAGCTTCCATAGTTTGAGATCAAGATAGAAGACAGGCAGCAACCTGCCTGTATCATCCATTAGGTGGGAGGGAAAAGCCCTGCTCCACCTATGAATGGGGAACACGCTCTTTCTCCAGATCCTGCTGACTTGCTGGATCCTGAGCCTGACCTGGTCTTTCAGTACTTGTCTCTCACCTCTGTGATTCAGTTCCCTCTCTATAGGTTTCATCTCCACTGCTCAGGGTTTGGGGCAGGAGGGGAGGCCAAGAGATGACGGATTACCATCCAGCTTTGCTTAATGTAGGGCAGTATAAGGAAGAGCCTGACTTTGCCTTTCAACATGGTTAGCATAGTTATTCATATTAAAAAGTGAAATTTGGTTAAAAAAAACAACAACAACAAAAAGATATCTACAGTAGTTTGTAGTCCATTTTTCCCTCAGCTTAAATGAAAACATAAGCAGAAAATTGAGAATATGCCAGAAACTGACTTTTTCCCCTGTTCAAAGTGCAAAATTCTCACAGGAACTGGAATTTCACCCCAGATGGCTTGGCCAAGGAACGTATGCCAATAGCGTGAACTTCACTGTATATGATTTGGCATCTTGACATCTAGCAAACTTAGAAAAAGAAGGAGACAGCAGGGGCAGCCAGTAACGAGGAATTGGTACAAAGCAAAGGTGGCAATACAGGACTATCAAGAAACAAAACCCCTTATGGCAGGGGTGCCAAACTCATTTTCACCAGGGGCTACATCGGCCTCCTGGTTGCCTTCAAAGGGTTGAATGTAATTTTAGGACTGTATAAATGTAACCAGTCCCTACAGGACACACCTTATGGTGTGACACTGAGCCCCGTGCTGCATACCTGCAAAACATGCCTTCTGGAAGGGATGGTACATCTACCTTGGTGTTGCAGTTCAGGAATGTGCTCCTAATAACAAATGTCTTGATATCACCCACCTATCTCACTTTGGCTTGACCACAGGGGGAGTTTCAAGTTGAAATTCTGAATTTAAACTGGAATTAACTTGAATTTAACTCTTTCTGGATGAAACTGAACAAGAAGGCATACTCCAGAAAAGCAGCTGAACCAAATTCTGCTCTCAGAAATATAATTTCAGTGCTCATGACCAGATAAGAATTAGTCCAAAGTAAAAACTCTTGATATGCATTCAGTGTGCACATTGGATCCCATGGCATTTAACCGTACAGACCTCGGTCCCTCCAGATCGCAGTGCTGGCTAATGCAGACATGTTAGATGGCACGTCAAGGGAAAGAGAAAGCCTTAGCATCCCTCAGGTGCTTCACAAAAGTGTATGAGCCATCTCGCAATCAAATTTCAAAGCACTGAATATTCATTACAATGGATTCAATCAATCTTTATTGTATACAGAAGTGCAACTGCAAAGTATTCTACAGGCAATTTCTGTAACTAATTTTTATTGTAATTTCCATTACAGCTGCAAATAGAAACTTGCTCTTAATGTTTTCATAGCAGTCTCCCACTTGAGCTGTTATCATGAAATATGTTTTCTATGTTTTCTATCATAAAGTACTGACGACAACATAGCACAGATGGGGCAGGCAATATAAAATTATTTAGCAAATGGATCTTATTAACAAATAGTTTATATGTTAAAAATTAGGAGAAAGGGTGACAAGATTAACTTACAAAAAGGTTGCAGAGGAAGATGGATTACTTCTATTGAGATTTATTCACTGATTTTTTTTTTTGCTTAGAGTTGAGACTTAAAAGACCATTAAAAACAAGACAATATGTTTCAGTTATAGAGATGGTTTCTCTTCTCCTGTGGTTGTTTAGAACTTAAGGAGACACAAAAGGCAGGTATCCAAAGATTGCTCTGTATAACACTCGATCAAACTGCAATTGAAAATTTACAATTATTTATCTAATGATCAATTTAATTATTGTTCTGCTCTCAGAAGCCAAATTTTGAAGGAATTCATAACAATGTCCTTTTCCTTTCTAATGTGACTCACAGAGGATGCTAGTTTAGGCTACAGCTGGCAACACAATTAGTTGATTAAGCAAAGTGATTCTGGAGTGTGCACTGATCTGATGAGTGTGATCTAAATAATGAAACACTTTTTCCCTCCAAAAGGGAATGCTTCTTAAGCACATGCCTAAATTGAAAAACTTGTAGTTCTGCTCTGGCATGTTCCAGGGGTGCACCAATGGATGCACAAGATGCAACTTGGACCTACCACTGGCACAAAATTGGAGTTGATATGGTGATTCGGTACAAATTCTTCTGAATTAGAAGACAGTCTGCAGAAAAGGCATGAAAATGCCTTACAGGATGAAAATATAGTAGCCTATCGCACTGTATTTTAACAAAGAGTCACCATCCTCGGTGGGAACAAATAAGCCACAAAAACATTACCGCAACTGGCAGAAAAACAAATCTCCCTTCCCTCACTGCACAGGCACCTTCTTCCAGTGAAATCAAATGCTACTGAACCAACTAAACTTTCCAAATAAGCTGTATAAGCTCATCTTTGTTTTAATTGATACAATAGTTTCATTTTCATAGCAAAATTAAATCAGTTGTGTATTCCCCCCAATTGCCCCTCCCCATCCCAATCTCCAACCCTGAACAGGGAATTGGTTCCCTGGAAGTGCTAAGAAAGAATTCTCAACAAAATCCAACAACATGTGATAGGTTTATTGGAAATTTCATACTTGGTATGATTAAGAAGACTATTTTTGTATTTGCCTTCTCTTGCTCCATCAGGAATAGTGAATAACTGACCTGAATAACATCTCACAGCCCACTAGCAGTAGCAAGAGTTATTGATTTTAAAACTGAAAATTACACTATTCTAAAGTTAAAGATTTTCACTCCACATAAAGCCTCTGCTTTGGTCTTAACAGTTCTGAAGAAATGCATTCAAGATTTTCTGGTAATCCACAGTTCCAATTTACTGATTTTGAAAATTACCTTAGTGTTCTCCTCTGGGATGTTCATTCACTTCTACTGTTCATGTGAAAAAACTGCATGTCTGTTTATCAGTCCACATGGTAAATAACTAGTGTTTAGTCAAAAGCCCCTAATTAATGTTCACATTTCTGTGAGGTTTTGTTTATTCCACCTTATCATCAAAAATGAGTTCAAGATAGAAAAAAGGAAATTAATGGATCAAGATTTCAAGTGAACACCTGTAAAGAAAAACTTTACACCTGTAAAGAGATAAGTCATTTGAAATGGTAATATTATTGACATCAAATGGAGAAGAAAGAAAGCAAGAAAGTAAGAAAGAAAGAGAGAAAGAAAGAGAAAGAGAGAAAGAGGGAGAGAAAGAGGGAGAGAAAGAGAGAGAGAAAGAGAGCTTTCAAAAGAAGCTTGAAAGTAACCTTGACAGTTATTTGCACAGATTACACAGTGAAGAAGTTCCCAAAATGGGACAAGGGTTACCATGCTGTAAAATCATCAAAAAGACTAAGAACACAATCAGAATAAAGAAAAGATTTGATAAATAAGACGGTGCAGTAGAAACCAAGTTAAAAATAGCCATCTCACATGATCAGCTACAAACTATCTGACAAGCATTTGATGATGTTATACTCAGGACTCTCAGCTTTTAATTCGTTTTATTTTGTAGTTATAGGTATATTGCTATTAAAATTGATGTAACAATGTATATTTACATTGTGCTTTGTGACTTAGAGCAAAAAATCCCCTGTTGCAATGGACTCACACAAATAAGAGGAGGCATCTTTATGTGTGCATGAGTGCCTATGAAGCATTTGCACTAAAAATCTTATGTTTAAGCAATGAGGAATGCCTAGTGTGGCTGAAGGGGATTTTCTGTGGGGAAGCGGGGGGGAGCAAGAGAAGTCATTCCTGAAAGACCTTGGAGAGAAGGCAAAATCCTGAGAATGGCACCCTGACTCGAAGAGCAACAGGGCTAATTTACTGATGGTCTAGTAATTGTCAGGCTTCAGTGAAAGCCACAGAAAACCTTTAAAATCTCAATAAAAGGAGCCTGTTTTAAAGAAGCTGTCATTGCTGAAAGGAAAAATAGTAGACTAATGGGACTAATTCTAAACCCAGCAGGTCTGGAGGTGAGTCCCTGCAGAACAGAAAGGGAAAGCAATCATGTCAGATGAAAGAGAACTTGGAAGAATATTCTGCTGGGTACCATCAAGCCAATTGTGAACTAATGCATATGTTTCATTGATGTCACTAATTTAAATAGGCTGAACATTCAATCACTGTTATTATGTTATCTTTTTAGTTGAAGGTTGAACACATGGGCATTGAAACCTCACCATTTCTTCTGTACATGGAAAAAAATGGATGTCCCTACATTTGGTATGTACTATTGCACTTTGTAACTAGAACAGTTACTAGTAACTAGGACTCAAGGATGTATCTGAGCAAAAGAAAGCACAAAAGCCTTTGGCTGGGTGGCAATCTCTATCAACAAGTCAGCAAGGTAAGGAATTATGTGGTCCCTCTCATAGAGATTAGCGGAATGGACACACATATATGGTATGCTGCACCAGGGCTGTGGTCACCAGTGAGCAGTTCTTTTTGTTGTGGCTCCTATGAGTACTTCTCATAAAACTGTAGGATGGAAACCAGAAGTCTCTACCAGAAGTCTCTAAAGGGCTTTTTCTTTATTTATACACTCCATGATGCAGACACAAAAAAAAAAAAAAAAAAAAAAAAAAAAATCTCAAACAAACAAAAAAAAACTCTAAGCAGAGTTATTCTCAGGAAACCCAGTCATAATTCTGTAAATCCAAAACATGAAGTATCTCTCTTCTGTAAGTTTCTTAAAGTATCATACAATAATTTAGGTTAGAAGGAATTTGGGTCATCTAGACAGACCTCCCAGAGCAAAATCAGCTTCCAGTTTAATGAGGTTGCTCAAGGCCTTGTCCAAGAAAGTTTCAAGTATCTCCAAGGATGACAAGTCACCAACTTTTCTAAACAACTATTTCCGTTTCCCATCTTCACTGTGCAGAATTTTTTTCTTTATATTACCTGGAAGATTTAATGTTTCTATATGAAAAGTAAAAATTCCTAAGTATGGTCTTTTCAGCATGACAAATAAATACATTTAAATTTAAAAATGACAAGCTATTTGCTCGAATTTGCAGTGCAACCCAGAATACAATACTTTTTAATAGAATATGCTTCACATCAAAACAAAATTTGAGGACCCTTAGGATTTCTGAGTTATTACTCTCCAGATTTTAACAATGGGAACAGAGATGACAGATCACAGCCTTCAATCCTGCTTTTTAAACTAAAAAAAAAAAAATAAAAATCCTCCTTTTGATTCTTCCAAAAGGAGGGTTCTGATGCATCTTGTTGCAGCTCCATCTCCTGGACAGGACACATAGTATGCTTCATCAGCACTCCCCAAATGCTTACTGAAGTAGATTCAGATAATGTATTAGAAATTATTAAAATTATATTTATTTTTATATGTATCCCAGTGTCTTAAAAAGACACAGTTCTGCTACAGACTACGCAGCACGAAACAGCACAAGGGTTTCTGTCAAATATAACCATTAATACATAACCTTTATAGGCATAGACTTGTCAAGGAAGAAGAGGGAACCTCAGATCTTCATCTCCTGACTTCCACCCCAGCACTGGGCTATCTGAATCACAGTTTGAGATGCACTGGAGAGACCTGGAGACACACTGAAGAGACCTGGAGACACAAGTGTGGACCTGAAGAAGGTGGCAGAGTAGTGTGCCTCCTTGTCCCAGCTGCACAAAAAGAAAGAGGTTCCCCATCACACACCAAGGTCACCTTGTCTTCCTTCTCACCTGCCACTCGCCTTGGAGCTGCGATGACCTCAGAGCCAGACACCACTGGTGGACAGCCAAATAGATGAAAGGGCAGAACGAGACAGCCCTGGCACAAGAAAGTGCTACATAGTGAACAATAATTATTGTGGATTCAAGCAACACATGGAGATGTCCTTCTCGGTGTGAGTGGTTTTAACTAAGTGAAGTATCCATGCCCATGTCATGGCAGTGCTTAGAGTGACCACATACTAGTTGATGCACATTAAGTCATTGTGCCTTTTGTAGTCAAAAGCTATGAGTGATTCAGCAATTGCCAAGCAAGCCAAGAGTATTGGGATAAAGTAACACAATCTTTTCTATAGCTATAAATCTTTCCTGAATTATTTTCTCTTTGGATAAGAACATATCTTTAAGAGAACAGTGACATGTAAAAATGCTGGTGATGGTAAAATCATCACAACTCTTGAGAAATTATGAAGATTATTAGTAACCTCCATGGTTAAAAAATATAAATAACACTTACAGGCTGAAATCACCTTCTTTCAAATTTCAGTGTCTACCCTTTTTTTACACCTGGGTAAAAAATGCAGGTCCCATTATCAGATTTTGGTTCCTCATGTAAAAACTACCCTGAAGTCATTTTTCTTTCTCCTTAGTGAGCTCAATGGATTAGTCGACCTTATTTTTTAAATAAGTGGGTCCCATCCTTACAGATGTTGATGTTTTCACCACTTCATGTTTCCTCAAGGACATTTACATAATAGTTCACTCGAATTGCGCTTATTACTCCAGCAGCTGAAGCAGGGCACACCATGGTAACAGGCCCACATTTACTTCTGCAGTCTCTGACAACCCTACAGCAATCATTGTTATGTGAACAGGATGAACACATTCACTAACAATCTCAGGGAGAAAAACCTGGAAAATTATTGTATAAACACATATCATGGTCTCCATCTTAAATTCAAAACCATCCGAGACAAAACACTAACTGAACCAAATATTTGTATTTTCCTTCACTGTTAAGGTTATATGTGTATATAAAGATGTCATTTGCTTTTATCCCATAAAAAGAATGATGGAGTGCAGGTCTAGGGATATAAAAGTGTAAAAGCAGACATTTTCAGCCTTAAATAGTATTGGTTTTTTTCTCTGTTTCTCTCATTCATGCAAAATGCTGCTCTGAGACACTACAGAATGAATCAATGCACCATTGAAGTAATGGAAGAGGTATGGGCACATGAATGCCTAATTTTGAAAAATACAGATTACTCCTAAGTCTTCTGAAATGTGTAACACTCCCCACTCAAGGCTACGAGGATCCTGGATGGCTCCCATTGCTATTACTTGAACATGTGTCTCTCCTGTTGCTTCTACACTACAGAATTTCCAAAGTATCTGTAGGAGGTTTCAAATGAACTCCAAATTTCAAAGCAATACCCAGGAGGAAGCACTGAATTTCATTTGGGTTAGCTTTGAAGCAAAGACATTCAGGCACAAGCCCCAGAGTGAAGCTTTCAGGAAAGCTGACTGAAGTTAGTAATAAAAGCCAATGTTGGGCAAGCTTTCAGTTTCAGAAACCACAGTAAGTCGTTCACAACATCAATTCCACAACGCTCTAACATAAAAGTAAAATACCCCTGTAAAAGTGTAATCCTTGGTATAAATCCACAGTAAATCCATGGAAATGTTCCTGCTGACTGCGGATAGTCAGAACTGTCATATATGACTATATAGTTATGTTATTCAGGAAGTCAACAAACTGGCTAAAGAAAACTCTACTGCGAAACCAATGAAGCTGCTCAGCATGACAATTGTTTTCAGTTCAATAAGATGAGGGACACAAACACAGGAGACCTGTCAAAGCTGAGCCTAGCATCCACCTTGGGATGCTCAGCCACTAACATTTTGGGACACTGTTGCCAAAATCCTTCTAAACCAAAATTCTTCAGCGATAAGCTCTGTAAGCCTCAGCCAAGGAGACCACTATTTCCACATCTTCTTGGGGATCAAATCAAGTCCTGAGAGCTAGTGACTGTGCTCATCAACTGCAGTGAAGGAGCTGTGGTGTAGCCAAGTCTCCTCCTCCTGCCCAGCCCCTGCTGCCTCTTGCTGCTCACTGCCGGATTCCTCCTGGGGCTCGTGTGTGCTTCCAGTTCTTCTGCAGAGTGCAGAAACACAGCTTCACTCATGCTAAGCAAATAATACATGCTTTCTTTATACTAATATCTGCAGCCTGCAGGACTGAACCCGAGCTTATTCATGGTGTACAATACTTTGGCTTGAAAGCTGGCACCCTAACATGTGGAGGATTTATGGCACATGAGTGTGCATAACAGAATTAGATTGTTATTCAAAGAAATTGGACCCAATCTCATCCCGGCAAAGCCCATTGTAATTTTCCTAATTAATGCATTGAGAGCAGTCCTCAGGAACTATGCTGAAATGTAGTTTTCCATAAGTCTCTGCAGGCCTGCAGTTTTAAAACATGGCAATTATTCAAATATCATTTAATCATAAAAATTATAATTTTAAGCTGTGTCATGAATTTTGACATTCAATAAATTCATGATACATTTTACTACATGTTCTTGCTCAGGTGTTAATGTTCAAAATCCCACAAATGCAACAACATATAATAAAACTTCTGACTTAAGATATTAATTAGGTGATTAAACTGTCACACAAGACTTGTTTGTCCTTTGTAAATTAGTAGTTCAATCCTCACAATTTAGTAGTAGAACAAATCATAAAACAAAAGGCCTGGTTCACTATAAAAACCACTAAGCTTTTGCACAAGGCCAAAGCAGTCATGGAAAATTGATTTTCCACAGCTTACTCAGTCTTGAATAGGCTCTGCTTTGTGGATGATTTTTTATTGAGTGAAGCCAAAACTCATTATAGCTAAGACCTTTAGGAACAACGTGTGTTTGCTCCATTATTTTTAATGTCATCAACATCACATTTTAATCTCATGTATTATAGTAGGAAGAGCACAAAGATATATTTGCATTTTATTGCCAGGATAAAAGTAGGTGCCTCTGCTAGATCTTTAGTAAAATGTGAACCGTGGGAGAAGGAAAATGATTATTCATTATTTCTCACAGGATACACCATGGATAAAGAGCATGTTTAACGTAAAGTAAAGCATGTATTTCTGTACAGTATAAAACTGCAGAACTCCTTATCATCGGATCTAAGGACACTAAATATACAAATAGCCCTAGACAAATTCAAGGGACAGGACATCAAACACAGCATTCCATATGCTGCTTAAGGAACCTTTCAGCCAGTGATCCTCAGAAGCTGGGAAGCCCTGAGCAACCTGCTCTCTCTTCAGAATTGGGCCTTGCTTTGGCCAGCAGGTTAGACCAGAGACCTCCTGAGGTGTCTTCCAACCTGAAATGTGCTACATCCCTTTATACATGCTCATTTCTTACAATGTTAACAACCTAGCTAATAACAGAAACAAGATAGAGAGCTATATGGACATTCAATTTGAGTTGGTGCGAAACTATAGAATCATAGAATCATTTTGATTGGAAGAGACCTCAGGATCATCAAGGCCAACCATAACCTAACCTAACCCTAAAACAAAACCATGTCCCTAAGAACCTCGTCTAAACGCCTTTTAAACATCTCCAGTGACAGTGACTCCACCACTTCCCTGGGCAGCCTGTTCCAATGCCTGACAACCCTTTTTGTGAAGAATTTTTCCCTAATATCCAATCTAAACCTCCCCTGGCACAACTTGAGGCCATTTCCTCTTGTCCTATCACTTGTTGCTTGGGAGACCAACACACTCCATGCTAAAACCTCCTTTCATGTAGCTGTAGATGATTAGGTCTCCCCTCAGCCTCCTTTCCTCCAGGCTGAACAGCTCCAGCTCCCTCAGCTGCTCCTCATCAGACTTGTGCTCCAGAGCCCTCACCAGCTTTGTCACCCTCCTCTGCACTCTCTCTAATATTTCAAAGACCTTCTTATGATGAGGGGCTCAAAACTGAACACAGTATTCAAGGTGCAGCCTCACCAGTGCTGAGTACAGTGGCACAATCACTTCCCTAGTCCTGCTGGCCACACTGCTCCTGATACAAGCCAGGATGCTGTTGGTCTTTTTGGCCACCTGGGCACACTGCTGGATCACAAAATTGTGTCACTTGATCCAAGATATGTTGAAGATGACAGTCTTCATTAGCTTCTCTGTTAATTAGATCAATCTAGTTAATTTTGCCAAAATTATCTCAAAGAAATTCTTCTAGACAATACTCCACACACCTGAATAATACTAGTATACTGGCTGGGCAATGTGCCTTTTACAAACACTACAATTTATAACCCATGCAAAAAACACCAGCTCCTTACCAAGCTCTTGGCAAAGACGTGATCTCATGGAGTCACAGTGCTTAAATCCAGAAGTACCATTTGTGATCACCTAATCTGATCTACTTATCACAAGTCATTACCTTTGTATTGAGCTCAATAACTTTGTGTTTGACTTAAATGCCTCTTCTGTAATTACATGCAGTCTTAATTTTAAAATGAGAGATGGGGAATCCATCTCTTCCCTTTGTCATGTATTTCAATAATTAATCACTCTTTCTCTTAAAAACAGGCATAGAATTTCTAATTTGAATTTGGCTGGTGACAGCTCCCAGCCATTGCTTCTATAGTACTCAGAATTTTCTTATTGTGAATATGCTTACACATTTTAATATGGTCACCTCTGAGTCTTGTTTATAATTCACTAACATGTCAATTTCTTTTTTTCTCATGGGATGAGGTATTTCTTAGAACTCATGAATCATTTTGGTAGTTCCTTCCCTTGCTTTGAACAGTTTTTAAAATATGAATATGAACTGGATACAATCTTCCCTTTCTGTGCACAGAAGATATCTCCATACTCCCGTCATGAATCTGTTTATCAATGGACATCCTACTGTTGATCAGAGCATGCAAACTGGACTCCTTTGGATGAAATAAAATCACATTATAAGACTGACAGTTACTAGATCTTTGATATAGTAAGGTTCAGTTGAGCATCCAGATTCCTGAGTAAGGAAAACAAATTTCTTAGTGAAATACATCTGACTGTCAAGCCATGGCCTTTCAAGTCACATTGCTACCTGACTTCAGCTTCCATAACTATCAAATTGGAACCAAATCTTGTTAACCCTGACACACTAGGAAAAGGAAAAGATTGCTTGCTGTATTACTGTCATAGCAATTCTGTTCTTCATCACAACTGCAATTTTAAAATAATTATGCCACCTTAATATTAAAAAAATAATTTTAAGCTACAGTCCTTTCTTCTCCAGGGCTATTCGAAGCAAATTTGTAGCCCCTTGAACCACCATAGACACAGGCAAAGCTATTATCCTACTGCTACAATGGTGAGATAGATGGCTACTGAGATAAGAAAGGGCATGGGCTGTACTATGTTAGTTAAAACCTACTGAATTTTGCAAACTTTTAGCTGACAATTCTAATTTCAAAATCACTGCTGCCATTACTGTAGTATAATAATGCCAATTTAAATGCATTGCTGAATTGAAAATTTGAGCTTTCCAAAATGTGCCTTATTTTCTTCCAAAATTATTCCTTTTTAGTAATAGAGATCGATGGTTTCTCAGAAGTGACAGAGGCTGCATTCCTTTTGCTGCTCAGGATTCTTATTATCCTTTCAGAAAACTGAATTCCTTCCAATTGTAAAATCTATTACCAGAGGAAGGATTGCAAATGAAACGCAATGGCTGGAATCAGAACTGTTTTGGCAAAACAGGAATAATTCATTATCTATATTAATACCCAGGAATGCTATTAAAAATAAATGTATTTACTTAGTCTTAGGAAGTAAAACTTGAGCAATATCATGAAAAAGCTCATAAGAGATATAAATTTGTAATATTCTTATAAGAGATTTTTGTAAGATACATTTCCACCTGAACTAATTCCATGTTTTGGTGTGACCACATTAAATGTTTAAAGGCTGATTAACCAGAGACACTGAAGAAAACAATCACAAGTAGAGCATCTTTATCCAAAGAGATAATTTCTTGACATGTTCCCAAAAAAAGTATCTACTTTAAATCAGACATGAAGCAGCATTTGTCAGTAATCTAAATGGGACTATTAAACTGGTGCTGGTAGATATGAAAATACTAATACAATTTGTGAGTTCACAAATAATTATTTGCAGAATGACTCAGAGAAAGCAATAACCATTTCCAGACTTAAAAATTTATGAACTGATGACAGTCTATTGATTTGAGCATTTACCACACCTTCAACAGGTCTAATTAATGAAACTGTTCACAGAATTAAACATAGTACTTAGCAGAATGACACTATGCCCCTGTTCTTTGCAAATATCTGCACATTCAAACATTTTCATGCTCATGGACTGGCCTACTACCCTTTTTTTTTTTCTAAACTCTGAAATTTTGTTTAATGAAATATCTCTGATTCTAAAGTTGACTTAATTCTAAAAGCTACCAGCCTTTGGAAGCTGATATCCTAGATCAGTCCATAGAATACAACTCTGGCTATCAATAGCAGCACAGATTCATCTGTCAGTGTAGATGCCTACTTGAATCTTCCCTAGAACGGGAGCTCACTCTCCAGCTTACAGCCTCATTTGCTCCCCAGGAACTTCCCTCAGTCGTCTCTTTCATCCTTCAGATAAAAACAGCTTTCATGTGTTGAGTGAAACTGTAATCTCTAGGATACCAACACTGTGACCCATCCTGACTTGTCTACCTGCCAGCTTCTCTGGAGGAATATAAGAAGTCCACTCCAAAACACCCCAAATTCAAAGAACTTTTGAACAACTATAATGCAAGTTTAAGAAATAGTATGAAAATGTACTCCTAGCCAGTCCCATTCAGCTGCTGAAGTGGAAGTTTTAGTATGATGTGATTTTCCATGTTTGATTATTACAATGGTACATACAATGGAGCTTTTGCTCTTTTGTCTATTTTTTGGCTAAAGTTACAGCCCTGACATGACTCAAATCTAATAGCATTTGACTGAATAGGAAATCAAAAGTCAGATGGGAATTTTTCAGTCCTAGAAAAGATAAAAGTGAGTTACTGCTTTAATTGGCTGTTGAATTAGCTCATATGAATAATAGCTCACGGTCTTTTCAAGTTCTGTGGTTTAATAAGACTCTCTTCTTTGTCTGAAGACTTGCTGGAAAAGATTCATTCCTTCTGGACATAGTGATTACATTCAAACTCAAGACATGAAAAAAGAAACAGCTATGCAAAGCAAAAAGCATAAATAGTATAGGCTGCTGGTAGCGCTGTTTTTTTAGCACCTTCTCCATGTGGCAAACACACAGATCTGTTTAAGTTATGCTACTAGGCAAAAACTGAGTGGGCACTTCATGACATGAGACTGCACCATAAGGGCCTTGCAGAGCTGCATATAGAAACAAGGTAAGGCAAAAAGCAATAGAATAGATGTATGCCAGTCAGCAGAACAGTCACCCATGTCACAGAGCTGAAGCTCAGGTGGCAGAAGGAGTTTTGTAGGTTCAGAGCTGAACCAACAAACATGGGGAGAAATTTTATGTGATCCAAAAAGTAGGAGCCTATTAAGCCCCATACCTAGAGTATCTACCAGCAAATACTTGTCTATCAATAACCAAAACAAAAGGTCGATAAAAAAGGAAACAATTCTTTATTCTCTTTGAATGATTTTTGTCGTGAGTCACTAAGCCAGTAGCTCCCTATCTGCATGAGCTCTTACTATAACATCTTTTTCCTTGCAAACAGTAGCATTAAAGATGTTTTCCTAATCTCCAACTAGGCACAAGCTGTTAATGCATTTCCACTATCTTCCATGGTACCCATTAAATCTCTACCTTAGCACTATTTACTCTTAGTGTACCCAACCATACTATTCAGAAAAAGTGACTATATGGGGCATAGCATGGAGCAAATCCCATGAGAGCCAAGAACCTCCAAAAACTCCACCACCTTCTACTCTCAGCACAAAGTGCATTCATGAACACTACACACTGAAAATAGGAGTGTAGCCATTAAGGTACTCATCACAGACCTGAAACTCCACACTAGCCAAACAAACAACCCTGCCCTAGAGACAGAAGAAGGCATATGAGACATCAGTACATTATTTAATCCCCCTCTGTAAAAGGGTGATAATAACATGTTGTATCTATGTACTTTGACACAGTCTTTAATCACTATTTTTGCATAGGATAACAGTTTCATTCACCAAAGAGCTAATCTATATTTTGCTTTCACCTCATAACTCACTGTGTGGCCCATGCTTTGTTTACTGCCCGTTATTCAATTGTGTTATGATGGCAGAATTATTAATTTCCTCCAGGGTTTCTCAATGGTGCTCATCACTTCAATATCTGAGTGCTGCACAAATGCAAATTAATTTAGCGTCACAAAAATCCACAGTGGCAAAGAAAAGGTGGTACTGCTGTCTAAAATACAGGGTGTGGAGTCCCAGAAAGATTAAGGGCAGAGGTATCCACTGATTTCAGATGTCCTGTCTGAGACATCATAGGTGTAATTTAGAAGTATTTAATAGTATTTCAAACACAGAGGTTGCAGCATCAGTCGCAGGTGTGACTGCTGAGCAAATTGGATTTAGGACTCAAAGGTGGTCATTAAAAATTAGATAATTAGAAGCTATTAAAGCATTAGAAGTTCCAGATACAGAGATCACAGAAGTGGTTTAAGCACCTGTATCAGCACTAGGTAGGAAAAGTCCAGTGCAACAGTGCATTACTTCAGTCACATGACCGTCCTTTACCCTCTCTTGCTTCATTGATTAACGACTTCCCAGGTCAAGCAATAAATGAGCCAGGAGTCACTTGTCTCTCCCACACAGCCCTAGTACATCCCTAGAGCAGGTCCATCCTGCACAATGATTGAGGCAGAAATCCTGCATAAAAACAATATCTGATCGCACATGTATCATAAGGGGACCGAATTAAGGTTGCCAAGCAACCACCTCCCCACATTATGCCACAAATCCTTGTCCTTCATCTCTTCAGCAAACAAATGCCAAGCCCTACACTTTCCCTAGTCTGCTGCTGTGACCCTAATTACCCGTGCTCCCAAAGGCTTCTTCATTGCAATTTCTTTGTCCAGCCAGTACCAGCTTTCCCTCATTACTCCAGTTTTTATTCTGGCTTTGTGCTCTTCATAATTACCATTTAGTCCATCCCATTTCCTATTTCTCTGACCAGTTCTCAGTCTCAAAAGATGAGAGAGGAACTGTTAAAAAAAAAAAAATAAAGCTTCTCAGTGAGGAGAGAAACTTCAGAGATTTTAGCTGTGAAGATTTTAGCAAATGTCTCCAAAAGCAGTACACAGCACAATTTTTTTTCTAAAGTATTAAAATGTTGTCAAGTTTAAGCAGATTTTTACAGTGAAAAGACAGCCCACCTCTCTGCTACCAAAACAACTGCCTACCAGATTTCAATTATCTATTGCAGAATAGGGCATGCTGCTGCATTTCCAAGAAAAGATCACCAGAATGAGCAAAACATTGTATTATTGCATAAATTTTATCCTTAAAAACAGCTAAGACACCTCAGCTGACTTTTTTCAAACACAAACAATAATCAGTGGGCATGCAACACTGAAAATGTCAGATGAAGTAATGAAGAGTGGCAAAACTATGAGCAAAAACAGGTGTTAACTGGAATTTCCTGTAAACTTTTTAATGGGCTAAGAGTAAAATGAGAAATAAAAAAAATTCTCCTACACTTCATTCTCAAAGTGGTTTTCTGCTACTGTTTACCTCTAAGTGTGAATTCCACACAAATGCAACTAATATCTTCAAATTTATTTTATCTATCTCCAGCATATTTTTACTTTATCTTCTGTTGTCTTTACTGTGATAAATCAAGTAAGTCAAAATAAATTTTAGTAGCAAAAAGAATAGATTATGAGCCTGATATCAGGAACTGGATCCTTGTTTGAGAGCCAGCAATATCATAATACTTGTTGTCCTAAAACACACGTATCTATGGACATGCCTGGCTACATAGAGAAAAATGGTCTAGAACATACTTGGAGCATCAAATGGTCTATTGGTCTTCTCCAAGGGCTGTGAGGCAAAAGCCATGATGAACTAGCCGATAGCCAGCCAACAATCACAAGAAATTTAGTCAATCCAAACAAGAGCAAAACCAGAAAAAAATAAGTTAAAACCTGTGTATTTTCTCATTGCAAACAGTAAGTGAGACAGAGAAAAGTTAATTAGGGGCTTCACAGCATAATTTTGTTGTTGATTTCTTGCTACACAAGACATTTGGTTGTTCAGAAAACTACAGTCAAGAAACCAAATCAGAAATGTGATAGTATAAACCTAATTTCAGGAGGACACTTCGAGGACACTTCAAAACTGGGCCTCCTGGTCTCAGAATGACTTATGATTTAGATCTGCTGAATATTTGCACTACTGTTTTTTCTAGGAAAATTGTGTTGTGAACCTCTGAGGTGCAGCAGATGGCATTGTCCCTCATCTGTCTAACCAAACTCTGCATCATCTACTTGTCTTCTCTCATTTTAAAAGGTGAATTGGATCTGGTATTCTTCCCTTCCTTTTTCCTTTAAAGAGTGAAGTTCCCTATGATTCCAGGACTGAAACTGTACTTTAGTATCCCACATCTAGATAAACATAATAGGTCTTGGTAGGATACACGCTTAAAATGAGCAAAAGAACATGCCTCTTTGCATAGCAATGAGCCAGCCTGTGGAAACAACTGCCATGGGACATTGTGGACATTGTAGAAGACAGATCCATCAAGAGTTACTGAGTAGGAAAACTGTACCAGGCTCAGGCACCTTCTGAGAGCAGTTAGTGGTCCAGCAGTGACCTACCCAGAGATGGGTCAGGATGAGAAAACCTGAATAGCCCTCCAGGCACTGGGATTCCCCTTCAAGTTTCCTCCCCTAAGAGCTGCCACTGACAGGTTCACCCAAGGCAAGAACGTCACTGACAAGAAAATCTTGGTATCTGTCGGGGCCTTGGAAGCAGACAATGCACAATTTCCAAGCTAGTGGATAGACAGCCCCTCCATCTGATCTTGTGGTCTCATGACCATGCCATCCTCATTCAGAATCACACACGTGGTTTCTGTCTCAATTTCTCCCATCTTCCCCCACAAGGCCTGTGGTGCTTTATGTACTGCAGCACAGGACAGAGTCTAGATGCAACCAAGCCACTTCCATCATGCAGCCTTGCACAGCTGTAGCTCACATCTCACGGGCCATGGTGTTGAGGGAGATCTCATTATGTACAATCCCCATGTTAGCATTAAGCCATTGCTTACAGGTTTCTAGGAAAAAAAAAAATCCACAAATACCATAATACCACTATTCAGCTTCCCCACGGTGATCCTGAATGCTGCTGAAAGGAACACCATGTGCAGCCGTGCAAGTATAAAAGCCTGCAGGAAACCAGACGAGCTCTAAATCTGCACTGTTCTAATGTGGATGTGGAATGAGCAGCAACTGAAATCACTAATGGTGACATTGTTTGCAGCTGCCTTATCAAGCCACTATCAAGCTTTAACAAGATGATTTTTAGATAGTCTATGCCCAGAAAAAAAGTGCAATTTTAGAAGCGGATAAATGCTAATAGAAACATAACAGCACGTTACTGCTTTGTAACTTGAGTGTTACCTGGGAAAATGAAAGGATAAGAAAAATACAATTCAAGAAGAAAATGGTGACCATGCTTCAGATATAAGACACGGTTATGCATATGTATCAGTGTTCTTTCTTTCTCCCTCGGCGTTCAGTACATAGCTAATCTTTTCATCTGCTTGGTATTATTTATAGCATTCTGCAAAAAATTTCAGAAAAAGTTATAAAAAAGACAAAACATTACAAAATCACACATGCATGTTCATAGACTTCTATCCCTAAATTTCACATTAAAATGCACAGGTGTTAGTTGCTTACTGAAACACGAACTATGCTAACATCTTCTAATCTATACTTAGCCTGCTGTGAAGAATAAGTCTAGACAAAAGATTTTTTTTTTACCCATGTTAGGAAAATATTCTGGCAAACATTCCTGCAAGAAAATCTTTGTTGTACCCATACATTCAAGGGCACAAAGGGCTGTGTCAAGGTTCTGTTTTATGAGAACTGAATGAAAATAAAATATCAAATAGTGCTTGACAAGGGAGTACCATCCATTTTGTTATGCATGTAGGAAGAATCTCTTGGAAAAAATAGCATATGAGTACATACTTAAAAAATGTATCATGAGATATATGTATAAGATGGCTAATTAAGGTTGCACAGGCACCATTCTCTGACATTTGAGGACTTCATCATACAATCTGAATACTATCTTTTACCATAGGCTTTTTTGAAATAGGGATGAAAACAAGTTAACCATGGACAAATTACTAAGTAATTTCCTAAAATTGCATAGACACAAAGAGAAATTGTTCCTGAAGGTCTAAAGAAGAGCGACCAAAAGAAGGAAAAAAAAAACACCACAAAACAAAACCAAACCAAAAAAACAACCAACTAGACAAATAACAACAACAACAACAACAAACACCACACCAAAAAACAGCTGTTCTAAATAAGGTCCATTACATTTCCTAATTACAAAGGCTAAGTGTAAAAAAGTCACCCAAAAGTCAATAAGAAAAAGCCTAGTGTCTTCAATTATGTAAGAAAGCTAAACAAGCCTGCATAGTCTCCCAGACTATGCAGCAAAGACACAAAGCATGGGCAGAGAGCAAGAGATTCATGATTTACTCCCATCCCTTCCATTTGTATTATTTCAGTGCCAAGGTAGTTCATTTACCTAGCAACAACAGTCTGCAAAGTGCTGCATAAATGTTTATCTTTCCAGTATCACCTCCTCTTCTCCCTTGTCTGCAAGAGTATGAAAAAAGTATGATCCTTTCTAACAAATGGAGGAAAGAACAAATGGGAAAAAAAGGAACAAAAGCTTTTCTATGATTTGGCCATGGCCACAGAGGAAGAGTCCAACAAAAATGGGATGAATGTTCCAGTTATATCCCACCACTGTTTAGAAGCAGTTAAGGAGTGCTTTGCTCAGTAGCACATCCTTACAGCCTGTATATCCACAGACATGGCAGCAGGCTGAGCTGCAAATGCATCTTGATGTCATTCAAGAGAAGGCCCAGCCATGAAAGAAAATGAGTCCTAGCCTTGCTAGGACATGCTGGAGCTTAATTCATGCTCCTCTAAAATTTATGTGAAACACAACATCGAAAGGTGGCAGTTGATCAGAAATTATATATGGGGTGTCTCATAACTGCTCCCTCATGTGCCAAGGGTTTGACATGACAGGAATTGTCATGCGATTTCTTGCACTGCTCTCTCAACAATCAGAATCCCGGTAGCCCCTTCCTGGGGGAGAGTCGAGCTGCCCCTCGCCTGACGACCCGCGGCCCCCTCGGAAGGGGCTGCGGAGGGTCCCGGCCATGGCCTGAGGCAGCCGGGGAGCCGGGCGGAGGAGCCGCTCCCGCACCGCCGGCCAAGGGAGCGGGGCGGTGCCGCGGTCACCGTACGGGGCTGCAGGAAAGCCGAAAGTGAGCTCCCTGCTGCAGGGGCTGCGAGAAATCACCGCCGAGGGGAACCTGCCCGCTCCGTCTGCCGCCCTTTGCTGCTGATTAAGCTCGGAGGAGAGGAAAAACAGAATTAAATTAAAAAGACAGATGCCAGGGTGGGTTTGCTGCCTGTTGGGCGTGCCGGGTGCCGCGGCGGGGGATGGGGCGGCGAGCCGAGCCAAGATGCATTATGGCAGCGCAGCCCCGGTGTCTCCTCCGCCCCCGGGCAGCTGAGCCACGCAGAGCCAACCCGAACCCAGCCGCTTCCCCGGTGCCGCCCCGTGCCGGGAAGTAGCAGGGCAGTGGGTAGCGGCCGGGCCGGGCGGGGCCGGCACTGCGGCCCCTCACCCGCTCCGCGCTGCGGCTGCCGCACTGGCTTGGGGCCGGCGAGGGGTAAAGGCAGGGGAGGGCAGCCGCCCAAGCCCCGCCGGTCCTCGCCCGACCTGCCCCTCCCTGCTCCCCCCGCCTGTCTCCCTACGCTCCCTGCCTGTCTCCTGTCCGCAGTCCCTCTCCCCGCCTGCCCCCTCCTTGCCTGTCCGTTCCCCCCATCACCCGCACTGGCCCGGACGCAGCGGGCGGGCGCTGCCCCGGGGAGTGCCGTCGCCTCCAGCACCATGGAGAGCGCCCGGCCGGACCCGCACCAGCGCGGCGTCCGCCCTCCCGAGCCCCGGGCAGGGCCGCCCCGTCGGGGTACCGAGGCCGAGGCTTCTTTCTCTGTTATGGCAAGGCTCCCCAGCCCTGTGAGGCGTCCCTCTCCCTCCGCCCTTACATGCGCATCAGTCAGTCGTTTCTCACCGTTTTCTTTCAGGAATAAGCTCCTCTCACTACAGGCGTCCCGGCACAATCACGTCTCAGACTCCTGCTCACCCTACCCACGCCCCCGGCAGCCACGCAGCTGAAGGCCAGAGGTGTGTCACCCCAAAAGACCACGGGGCCCCCGGGGCTGTTTTCCTGGTCTCTGTGAGGGAAGGGCCTTCCAGGACGGCAGATCACTCCCTGCACCCCCAAAATCTGCCTCATCCCCCTGATGCTAGAGAGCCTAAGCTGCCTCAGCAGGGAGCCATGACAGCATCTGCTATGCTGCAGCTCACACGCTGGTGAATCACACACGTCTCTCTGTGCATGCTGTACAGTTTGGGAATGTTTCCTTCCCCAAGCTCACTTTCAGACTCTACTGTTCTGGTTTAAAGAAAATTTGAAAAATCGTTCCTGCAATTCAGAAATCATCAATAGTGACTCAAAAAAGAAAATTGCTCTCAGACTCACACTCTGGGCTCTGCTTTACTCAAAGATGCTGTTTATGGACCTTGAAGAAGCTCAAAAGTATAGTCCTGCATTACCTGTTCTAGGGAAGCAAACACAGAGGAATAGCATTGCAGTTACTGCTGGCCCACCACATGGACTGCGCAGCTGCAAATGGCAGCACTGAAAGAAGGAGAATGGTGCCAGTGCCCTGCCTGCTTTGGGAGAACACATTTCCACCCTGGAGACCTCTGCCTGCTCTCCTACTTTTCTCATCCATCCATACACACCATGAAAACAACTCCACAAGGGATTTGGAGTGTCCTCCACATTCCAAGCTGAAAATTTGCCCTATGCCTGTCTGTCTGCAAGTAATGTAGGAAGCTGTTAGCTTTTGACAATAAGGCACGTTTTCCCCTGGGAGAGGCAAATGATCTCCAGTTGGACAGTGTAAGGATGAGATGGCAGTGTAAGGATGGAGTGTCGTCCTCTTTGCCCCACCATCTTGGATCCTTTCTCCTCTAGGCCAACAACTGCTTCCAGCCCTAGGAGGTGTACAAAGAGATCCTATCACTGACGTGTTTCTAGCAAGAATTTCAGACAACCACCTACATTTGTTTAGTGGCTGGCAGTCATGTCACTGGCTCTGCTCCTGCTGGGGATAGAGAATCCTTAAAATTAATGTAGGGAATCCTTAGAATGTGTCTGTCCCCTTTTATAAAATAATCATATCAGGTCTCATTCTGCACACTTTATCAAGTGAATCAAGCTCGCAGCTTCCCAGTGGCTCTTGTTACACATCAGGGAAGTGGTTATCGACAGTTCTTTTCACATTTATCCTGGTTTTGGCTTTCCAGAGCTCTTTGAGAGGGTCAGCAGGTCCAGTTGCCATTCCCCAAGTTTTAGAAGAGTTTTGGTTGTCCAGGGCCAGGTCTAGGAATTCTAAAATAAGCAGTGAAATGCAGAAACATTCAGCATTAAACAATTGTCTGTGGAATCTGCATACATTTGCAGGAAACAGGATGCAGAGGTAAAAAAAAAAAAAAATCAGATCAGCTGTTTTACTGAAATGGTTTAGAAAATCCCTTGCATTGGTCCCTTTTTTTGTCATATCTTTGGAATAAAATGTGAAAATTGATTTGTGCATGTTTTACAGGTAGCAACAGCAGAGACTTCAACACCAATAGGCTTTTTTCACACAAGACATAAAACATTTGACATGGAATGTACTATTAAAGCCAGATCGAGGGGGGAGAGGCATTCAAGGACTGATTTCCATTTCAAACTCCATTCTGGCACTTTGTACTCCAGCACCATTGGTGGATCAATATTTAATGCCCAGAGATTCTGGCTCTGCAGGAGTCATGTCAGGGGACCTCTAGAGCCAATCTGCTTGGGTAGAGGAGTGATAATTATTCATGGGCTCCTGCCTCTTGCTCCTTCTCTTGCACAGCCCCACTCTGCTGACTCAGTGCCTTATTCAGTCTTCTCTTCCTCTCTCCACTGCTGTAGCTGGACCCCTTTGCCTTCACCGCCTCTGAGAACCTGCACATCCCACCATGGCTAAAACAGCAATGGGTAAGAAACTGCATCTCTTTTTCTTCAAACAGTACAACGGCCGCTATTTCCTAGGAGCACTATCTACACCGGGTGCTCTTCTCAGTGTCCCTAAAGTTTAGAAAAAATCAAGACACGCTAAACATATTTTTTAATTTCTTTGATCAGAAAAAAAAGGGAGGGGGTGTGGGATCGCAGGGCTTTTTTAGCATCCTAACTTGAGATCGGATTAAATATTTACTGATGGGTGAGGTCGACGCATGAGCACAGCCTGATTTTGAAACGACTTTCATTATTTTAATGATGAATACATGTATTATGGCATTAAAAAAAAAAAAAAAAAGAAAAAAAAAAAGATAAAAGGAACCGGAAAGTTAACCCCGCTACAAATGTGCCTCCCATCGCCCCCCGTAGCTCCCCTCTGCTTCTAAAACGAAACGCAAACCTCGTGGGAAGAGGCACAGCGGGAAAGCGGAGAGGCACCGCCGAGTGGAACCCAGCACCGCAGGGGCGGGGGCCTGCGGGCGGCGGCCCCAGGGTCCGGGCTGGCGGCGGGGGGCGCGGGGGCCGTGGTGCGGAGGGGCTGCAGCGGGGCGGGCACCTGCGGTGGGGCGCACTGCGGGCCGGCCGCGCCCAGCCCGGCGCAAGGGGCTGCGGGGGGGCGAGGAGAAGGAGCGGCCGCTCGCCTGATGCCCCGGTGCTGCCGCACCTGCAGTCTGCCGGGGGGGCCGAAGGTGGGGGGGGCGGGGGTGCCTGAAGTAGGTCACTGCATCATGGATAGCTGGCACTTTCTAGCAGTTCCCACCCTGATTTTCTCTCCCGGGGGGCAGCTTCCAGGGCTGTTGTTATCTTGCGTTTTTCAGCTGCAAGCAAAGAATCCTCCCCTCCTCTCCTTCCCCCCCCTTCTCCTCGGCCAGGAGCCGCACCCTGCGCCCTGCCGCCGCGGCGCCCCGCCCCCCCCAGCCCCCCGGCCCCTCCCCGCCGCCCCTCGCTCGGCCTCGGGGAGCGGCGGGGCGGGGCGGGGCGCGGCTGCGGGAGTTGCGCGGTCTCCCCGCCGCAGCCCCGGCCTTGGGGAGCCTTCTGGTCCTGGAGCGCCTGTCCTCGCCCCAGCGGGGGGAGCGAGAGGCAGGAGCCCGGCCCCGGCCCCTTTGTTCGAGGGAGGCTGCTGGAGAGGGTGGGGAGTGGAAAATCGCAGTGGAGGGTGTGGGAGCGAGAGAAGGAGAACAACCGTGGGGCCAGACTGCTGAAAGCATCCAGACTCTGTTACTCTTTGATTTTTCTTTTTTCCGATTTTTTTTTTTTTGGGGGGGGGGGGGTGGGGGGGGGGGGACGGGAGGCTGGGGGCAGTGAGAAGGGACCTACGTCTGATGCATTTAGCTTCAAGTTTTCACAGTCATTCACCATTGAGTCATGCACACACAAATGCCGCAAAATAAGGTTGGAGAGCTCCAAGACAATTGTTATCCTTCCCCAAGAAAGCAAATCCCATTCAAATTCCTGTTCTGTGCAGACTCTGTTATCATTCTTAATCATGTTGCACAAAGTTATACCAAATCCTCTTGGCATTGGCAGTAACTGATGCATTATACATATATTTATTTGAATGCTGATGTTCTGCTCCCGAGTAATAATGGTTTGTGGATTGGAAGCATTTTAACCTGGCTGTGACACCCCTGGGAAGAAGACAGGAGACAACTGGAGATGCAAATAGAGGAGGGAGACAAGGGCTGTGGGAGTCTGGCCAGCCCTGCAGTGCCGAGCACGCCGTCCCCTCCCCACTGCAGCAATCTGGTAATCAGTATTGATAATTTGTAGTCAGTCGGAGACTTATCACTGCAGAAGACCCAGTTAGGAATTCTGTCACTAGGGAAGAAAGGGCTCTTCAGCCTTTGATTAATGATCTCACAGCACACAAATATAAAGGTTTCTGCAGCAAAAGAGATGTCTGGAATCATTAGGTTTGCCCAGAGACAGATTGACTGTGCCACACCAGTTTTCTTATTAATATCTGCTTAACAAGCGACATAAGCAATGAAAATCAATGTAACTACCTAGGTTTCTGTAAATGCTAATTACAACAGCATTCAATTAATTAATGAAAGAAATAGTATTAAAAGCATCTTTTCTCTTTAAAGTCATAAAGGTTAAAGATTCTCTTCAGCATTTCTTTGAACCTTATTCTTCCTTGCTGTAGTTATTTGTAGAGAAAATTTGGATCAAGACAGAATATTAGCATATGCCACTTTATTTCAAGAGTTTCTTCAAGACAATAGATTTTATTTTCCTGTGGAAAAATAGATGCATTCTCAATCATAAGTGCTTCCAGTTAGTGCCAAATAAGCTACATTTGTTTTGTACTCCAGCTTTACAGAATAGACCACCGAGAGAACTACAGAGTGCCTGATTTTTTCCCCCTGTTGAACACTGTGTTTTGCAAAGTGACAATAAAGGTTAAATCTGGCTGCCACTGGAGCCAACAGCACATTTCTAATCAGCTTAAGCTGGCCCACTATTATGTTTCTGGCCCTGGTCCAGCAAGGCACTTAAGCAGGTGTCTGAGTTTGAGCATGTGAATAGTCCTACAGGCTTTGGACAGAACTCTTCACATAACTCAGGTTAGGCAGATGCTAAATAACCTTGATAAGCCTGTGTTTATAGTCTTACATACAAAGCAAAATGAAGCCTCATTTTCTTAGGCTCTGTTAAATAAAAGGTTTCAAGGAAATCTCCTTTGGTTTACATAGGAATTTCATCAGCTGCAATAATTTCTGGGGCTCAGAATGCCTGAATGCCCATGAAGTTCTTCTTTCTGTTCAGTTTACGTAGTGTATGAATGATGCACACCAGGCACATACAGGCACATCCGTCTATTTATCTATGTATGTGTCTTATTTTAAAATTTCATATAACATGACTGTATAGAAATTCTGGGGACTTTTAAATTACATCCTCCCCTTGACACCATCTTCTAAATGAAATCGGGATTGCATGGATAGAATCCTTCATACATTCCTACCATACAGAATGTGTGTTATATCAAAAAGCTGCTTTTACAAGTGGGGTCACTGCATACCTGATGGGCCATGTGCCTGGCTTTCTTAGGGTATGTACATGGCAGCATGGGGGTGAAGCAGTCAGTGATGCCACTGGAACCAAGAAAAGTGTCTGAAACTATTATGCCATTTTTTTTTCCTTGTGGTGTTTAATTTAAAGAATATTTATTATGAAAAATATTCAATTATCATACAGGAAGTCTAAATTATGGTTCTTGTTTATTTTGTGGGAAGTTGTTTAACAGAAATACATGGGATATATGTGAATAACATGTTAAAGAAGTGTTTTAATTCAAACTCCTTTTGAGATAGTCAGGAACTCTATGAGGTGATAAATGGGTGGGATTATGAGGATATGGGAATTCAGGCAGCCCCACACTGCCTCCTTTGCATATCTCAGTAAGACTCATTAAACTGTTGTAAAAGTGTTTCAGAGTTGTTGTTCTACTTGGTTATTTACATTTTAGTTACAAGCTCAGACCTCGATACTTAGCTTGATGGACACAATGTCACTGCTAAGTTTGTCTATTAATGGAGTACTGCATTACTGTTTTATCTGGTATGTAAACATACATATGAAGTCATAAATAAGTGCATGGTTGTTGAGTTTAACTGGTCCAATTATTTTAATAACTAGGCTTTTTTACTACAAAGGGGTAAGCATTCTGCCTCTGATCTGCCAGTGCCCTTAAACAATTGCTCGATCTTCAGGAAACGCACATGAGTAGTCATCTGGACAGCAATGGCAGTGACAAGCTTCAAGTTCAACAACATATAGCTAAGCGTCAGGCTGAATTTGGACTAACAATGCTCCTTTCTGTACTATGCAGTTTTTAGCAGGTTTTAACCTTTCCCTTTTATAAATAAATAAAGGTCTTGCCATTTTATAAATAAATTAACGCAAGTCAGGACTAAATTATTTTAAACTGTCAGAAAATTGCATCTCTGAATAGGCAAATAGGAAATTATTTTGAGAATGAATGTAGACAAGATTCAGAAAATAGTTTATTGTCTCATAATGTTAGAAAAAATGTGATTTGGCTGAGACACCATTTTTCCAAATTTTGTCAAGATCTAGAAGAAACATTTTAATCAGTTTATTTTTCAGACTTTTGAGAATTTTGGTCGCTAAGCTAATATAAAGTTGCTGGCAAGTACAGTTCACTAGAGAAATGAAGGTTAACACCTATTCACATTCATTTCCTGGTTTTAAAAAGTAGATTACTCTTCCTGCTATGTAGAACTCAGGCAGTAATAATTTTAAAAACAGTCCATATGGCTGAGAATTTATATTGCCTCATAACAGTTCTTTACTGACCCTGTGAGTGCATATGCAGGAGAATGGAGCATCGTCTGTTCCATCATCTTACGGAAGAGGTCCCGTACCATGTTGAGGAAATAAAATTAAAATCCAGCAGCTTGAACACTTCCAAAATGTTCTCTCACCTCCACCTCCATCACCTCTTTGTCCCAATATAAGCTCTGTTTAGACTAAAGGCTCCCCTGATTAATAATGTATTTCTGTAATCCATTCACCTTGATTTTGTCAATTTTAATTTCCTTTAATTAATTAAGCCTGATTTAAAAAAAAAATTAGTTGATATTTGTCCTGCAATAGTACGTTTCTCTAAATCACATTTTGCACACCTATTTTTTCTCTAAATATATGCGTAGCCTAACCTTGTGGTTAGATTTTTCTCAGGTGACATTTATACTAATTTCTTTAGAAAATAATTCTCCATTTTCAAATTAATAGCATTAATTAAAAAAACTCATTACAGAAGAGAGATGGAACACTCATATCCAGCAATATATTTAGATAGCATTTTAGCCTTCAAAGGCTGAACAGAATTAACTAATTAATTTTCCTAAGAGCCTTCTGTGAGAAGTAGAAACTATTATGCAGTTTGAAGCACAAAGACCAGAAGATTCCCACAATAAGTGGGTCCAGGCAATACTCGAACAGTGCAGCATTTTCACATAGGTCTAATTTAACTACCTTATTAGTTGATAGTTCAAAGGAACATGAGATCATCAGCACTCCTGTAAAACATCAAGCCCTAGGTGTCTTAAAGTAGCCATCTTAAAATGGTGTCACTCCAAATAACTGATATAGCAGGAAAATCAACTCACTAAAAGCTTTGCCAAAGATTATGCAGCAAGAAAGCCACCTCGTCAATATAAGAGACTGAGGGTGGCTCCTAGTCCAGTGACCAGTGGGCAACAACACAGCTGGAAGTGAAGTCCTCCAGCAAGTCTTCTTGCAGAGTGTGCTACCCCTAGGCTGTACATATATTGAGTACATTCGCCTTTCAACTTTTGTCTCCAGGCTTCAAAGCCCTTTGTCCTGGCATGCTCAGTAGTTCTGCCTGAGGCTTTAAGGGTGAGCAAATGTCACATCAGGAACCAGCAGTGCATGCTTACCTCTGCAATGACTACCTTTAAAAACCCAATGCTAATTCTCCATACAAGTCACCTTTATAAAACAAAAACTGTTACTGTCATCAGGTGGCTTGTAGAGAACATGCTTTCTTCTGCAGTATCCATAAAACAGATGATAGATCGTAGAATCACAGAATAATTTTGGTTGGAAGAGACCCTCAAGATCGTAAAGTCCAACCATAACCTAAGTCTGGTACTAGACTATGTGCCTAAGAACCTGATCTACAGGTCTTCTAAACATCTCCAGGGATGCTGACTCAACCACTTCCCTGGGCAGCCTGTTCCAGTGCTTGACAACCCTTTCCATGATTAAATTTTTCCTAATATCCAATCTGAACCTTCCCTGGTGCAATTTTGCAAATGAGTCTTGCCTCACTGGAGTCAATGGAGTTCAGCCACTGGCCTCAGTTCAATCAGCTGATCTGTAGCCCTTAGGGACGCTGAAATTGGTACATGATTTGGAGGAATGGCTGCTATTCACAATTCACAGAATCACAGAATCGACTGGATTGGGAAAGACCTCAGAGATCATCAAGTCCAACCCTTGATCCCACTCCAATCCATTTACTAGGTCATGGCACTAAGTGCCATGTCCAATTTCAGTTTAAAAACCTCCAGGGATGGTGAGTCCACCACCTCCCTGGGCAGGCCATTCCAATGCCTGGCCACTCTCTCTGGAAAGAATTTCTTTCTAATATCCAGCCTAAATTTCCCCTGGCAGAGTTTAAGCCCATGCCCCCTTGTCCCATTGCTAACTGCCTGGGAGAAGAGACCAATCCCCACCTGGCTATAACTTCCCTTCAGGTAGTTATAGAGAGTGATGAGGTCACCTCTGAGCCTCCTCTTCTCTAGACTAAACAACCCCAGCTCCCTCAGCCTCTCTCCATAGGTCTAATGTTCAAGTCCCTTCACCAGTCTTGTTGCTCTTCTCTGGACCCGCTCCAGCACCGCAATCTCTTTCCTGAACTGAGGGGCCCAGAACTGAACACAATACTCCAGGTGTGGCCTCACCAATGCAGAGTACAGGGGAAGGATCACTTCCCTTGTCCTGCTGACCACGCTATTTTTGATACAGGACAGGATACCATTGGCCTTCTTGGCCACCTGGGCACACTGTTGGCTCATGTTGAGCTTCCTGTCAATTAGTACCCCCAGGTCCCTTTCTGCCTGACTGCTCTCCAGCCACTCTGCACCCAGCCTGTAGCGCTGTAGGGGGTTGTTGTGACCAAAGTGCAGCACCCGGCACTTGGCCTTGTTGAACCTCATCCCATTGGAATCAGCCCATTTTTCCAGTCTGTCCAGATCCTTCTGCAGAGCCCTCCTGCCTTCCAGCAGGTTGACACTCCCTCCCAACTTAGTGTCATCAGCAAATTTGCTGATGATGGTCTCAATCCCCTCATCCAAATCATCAATAAAGATGTTAAACAGGACTGGACCCAACACTGACCCCTGGGGAACACCACTAGTGACTGGCCGCCAGCTGGATGCAGCCCCATTCACCAGCACTCTCTGGGCCCGGCCCTCCAGCCAGTTCTTAACCCAGCAGAGAGTGCACTTGTCCAAGCCACGGGCTACCAGCTTTTGCAGGAGTATATTATGGAAGACAGTGTCAAAGGCTTTGCTGAAGTCTAGATAGATCACATCTACAGCTTTCCCCTCATCCACCAGGTGGGTCACCTGATCATAAATATAGATCAGGTTGGTCAGACAGGACCTGCCCCTCCTAAACCCATGCTGGCTGAGTCTGATCCCTTGTCCATCCTGAAGGTGCTGTGTGATTCCATTCAGGATGATCTGCTCCATAACCCTGCCAGGCATCGAGGTCAGGCTGACAGGCCTGTAGTTGCCAGGGTCAGCTTTGCAGCCCTTTTTGTGGACTGGGGTAACATTGGCCAATTTCCAATTGTATGGGACCTCCCTAGTGAGCCAGGACTGTTCTTTTTAAGCTACACACAGTTCTGATCTGTGAACTCTGCAGATACAATCTGAAGTGGTGTTGGTTTTCATTCCATTTAAAAATACTGTTGATCCCACTTGGAAGCTTGAGTCCACCTGTGAACATCAACCAGCAATTCTACCTGGGACACATACCTCAGCCCTGCAAGGTGCTGGGCACCCCTGACTACAGTGCAGGCAATATCTACTGCTCTAGTTGCTCAGCACTTTTCAAAAACAGAAAAAATTGCTTTGGAGACTTCAGTCTGCACAGACCTGCATCCTCAGGCTTAATGCAGAAATGCTGGCCCCTGGGAACAAAATACCCAAGACATCATCTCGCTGAGCAATACCAGCATCTGAAGCTGCTCTGTAATTATTTAATTTTCTCTTCCACTTATTATGTTTTTCTTTTTCCTGTCTGCTAATACATAATTTAACAAATGAACTGAATTTAAGTTCTTTCTGACAGGATGTGCCGTTAAACTGATGCACAGCATCTACACAAAACATTAGGCTTTGCTGAATACACTTAGAAATGTTATTTTTTTGAAAGTATAGCTGTCTAATCCAAGAAGTTCATAAATAAATTATAATTATGCGCTCATTCTAATACACAAAACCCATCTACTGTTGTAGCAGTTGTTGTGTGGAGAAATTGTGATCCTTCACACTTACAAAACAGGCTTGTTGGGGTTTGATGGGGTTTTTCTCACCAGTTTTGCCCCAGGCAGGTGGTTTAGTTTAAGGAAGTGACTGTGAGCACTTCACCCACAGCCACAGAGAACCCCTGATTTGGTTTCCTCCATCATGGTAGGAGGAAAAGGAGGTGGCGATGGATGCACTCCTCTCCCTCGGCCAAACAATGACTCTTGTCCCTGCAGGCCCTTCTTCCCCAGGGGATGCCAGAGACACCAAGATGTGGTTCCTTTCCATTGTCTGGTGGGAAGAACAAAAGGACAAAAGAGACAAAAGAGCACACAGGAGGGAGGATGACCTCCACCTCGTAACTAACTGAGAAGCTCTGGTTTATAGCACCATTGCTGGATTTTTCATGATACAGCCACAGGGTATGAAACAGAAACAGTTGTGGGAGCAAAAAACAAACCTCAAGTTTCTTTGAGTGGTGATTAAGTTCCTTCAGCTTGAATCCCATCATTTCTGAAAGGGATTGAATGCAATTGTGGCATTTCCCAGCCCAAGGTGCCCACTGTAGACAGTTGTACCAATGGGCAGCAGTAAGACAACTGTGAATGTTTCTCCTCAGCTGCATTTTAAAACAAACCAGTGGCTGCCCCTGCACTTATGAAGAACCCTGTCCTATCTATGTGTGCCACATGCTCTCAGGAAATAGGCTACAGAGATTTCTGCAGAGGATAAGGACTGGCTTGGAAGAACACCCAGTTCCTAATGTTAGGGGATTAAACGTTTCAAGTCTGAGACACTCTTGCTTGAACAAGAAAGTAGCAACCCACAATGCACCACCAATTTGAAGAGCACAAATTGTGGTATTTATGGATTTTCATGACCTCTGCAGCTATGCAGGAATTTGCAGAATCTACATTTTGGATTTAGAAGCCTGAATTTTCCTTACATATCATTTTAGGCACCTTGTTTATTTGATTTGTCAGTTGATCATTTTATGATCTTTCTCTTCATTAAGAAGAGGATAATCTTATCATATATACCTACCTAAGAGCTGCGATGTGAAGTTATGTTCTGTACTGCATGGAAATGTGTAACAGTGTTCTATGTTACAAAAGTTGCAAAAATCCACACTGATCAGATTAGGAAACAGAGCAACCTACCTTCTAATGCTATATTTGCATTCTATGCTGTTCAGGTACTTTTTATAATCCTTAGAGAATTTCTTAGGTAAAGAAAAATGTATAAGTTATACTACTGACTGGTGTAGAAGTCTGCAAATGGAGAGTTTACCTTAAGCTAAGGTATGCTTTACCTAAAGCTAGCTAAGGTACTTTTCAATGTTTAAGGTTTTTACATTTAAATATATTCTGTAATTACTAAGTGACTATGTAGCTATAACTTCCAATCTTGATACTGTTATTGATCCATTCTAAAGCTGTTGAAAACACAAATTGTCCTTTTGGCCTACAAGTTCAAATTAAATCTTCTGGTTTCCACTAGGATAGCTCCTGGTAGGACTTCATTGGCAGGGATCCCTGAAGTGTCTATGTTGTTATGACTATTATTTTTTCCATTTAAAAAGACTGGTCAAAGATGCACAATTTTTTTTACCTACGTTTACATAGAAAAGTGTAGAAAAAAAAATTTACTAGTATTTTTGTACTGCAGATCCTCCAGTTACCTGAATGGAGCTGTAAGAAATATTTGCATTCTCCTAGGAAATCTTTTAAATTAAAATGAATGCATGAATCAAGCTGTGTAATTTCTCAAAGACACTTTTTTGGAGGTGAAATTCACTTCTGTAACCCTTTTTATTATCCTTTACTAAATATCACATTTAATTATTTTGATGTATTTGTTTCTTACATCACTCCTGTGAAAAGAAAGAGGAACTGATGTCATTCAGCAATCATGTTTATAGCCACTTGATTATACAGTCTTTGTCTCCAGGTACCAGCATTTATTCAATTTGTTATGTAGATGTAATACAAAAGTCTGTTTCTAAGCTAATACATTTTTATGTGTTATGATATTTTTTGATGCTGTCAAGACTGCAGTCAGGGAGCTTTCAATATTATATGTTGTAGATAGGAAAGAAGCCCATACTCATAGTGGTTTCAAAACTGAAATGTTTAATGTTTGTCAACAAAACACTTGTTCTCAAGACAAATAGCTTCTTGCTGGGAAAATTATGTTCTACATCTAAACATCATTATTTTCCAAGTAAAATAGCAGTAAAGGCTTCTTAATAAAAGTAATAGTAAGATACTTGTTTTTATCTGTATTGAGGATTCAAGTTACTTCCTTGATGCATTCACATTTTTTGTAGTGAAACATTAAGAAGGAAAATATCTGACTTAGAGAATCATACCACATTAGATTAACTGTGTAAAGAATTCCTCCTTCTAGTGATGGGAGGCCTGAAAAACAGGATTAAATATGATAGAGGTACTTTTAAGTGCTCTGCAAAATTGCAATGATCAGTTTGCATAGCTTGCCAGCACTATTCTAGAGATCTCAGCTCTACTGACATCCTCATCTCTTCTGCATGAAAGACGTGAACAGGATTGCAAAGAGTAAAAAATTGCAATAATAATCCGGGCAGAAAATTTAAGGCATTTAGAGAAGCAAACAGGAGTAATCTACAATACTATAATACAAAGGTTACACAATTACATTTGGTACATTTCTATGTAGTTATAGAGGTATAATTTCCTAGATTAAAACTAAAATTAAGAAAAGGTATCCCGGAAGCAGAATATTATATCAGATGGACCTGAACTGCTACTCTAATATTTGTGTAGTCTTTTAGTGTCATATACATATTAGAGGAAAGTCTGAGCTAGCAGATAGGAAGATTTCTGTTTCAGATTACTCTGAACTTTCTTGTGAGCAATGTGGCATCCTATGCAGAGTTTCCCATCTGCTCCATCCCCGCCACCTGCTGATTTCCAGTCCAAATCCATTTCCTTGCTACCCTTTCCCTCATTTTCTTAACCTAGCCTCATTATCTGGTCGTATAGTCACCCCGACTCTTGGTCCAATTGTCCCATCCCCTGACTGACTTTTTCATGGTTGTTTTGTTTTGTTTTTAAATTTGTCTGCTCTTGGCAATTTCTTCCCCCAGGCAAATTCATCTCTTGTGCCTTCACACAGCCCATTCCTTCTGATAGTCCTCCACACTTCTGCAGGACCAGAAGGGGAGTAATTAAAATCAAAGGATATTTGTTTCCTCTTCTTTTTCCAATTTCCAGCACTCCTCTGGTTCACGTCGACCAAGAGGAGCAGTGCTTGAAGCAACACTCTCAGACCATGTGAAACCAGTCATGTCCAGCACAAAATGTCCTCAGAGAAATCGGCTGTAAAGCTTGGTCGTGTCTCTCCCAGCCACAGTTGAAGCCTGCAATCAGATATTTCAGTGACTTATTCCATGGGTAGGCCTGGGCAGATTTTTTAAATGAGGAATGGTTTCTGGCACAAAGTGCTAGAGCCTTTTAAACAAGCACATTAGGCACTTGTTTAGTTTACCACATGCAAGCTATGTATTTTTCCTTAGTCATCGTCCCAAGAAATAGTGAAATGATTTTTGCTAAAAGCTCCTCCAAAATTCAGCAAGAGGTAGCCCTCCAGCCAAGAAAACTGTAGGCTAAATCACTGTAATTTAGCAAAGTGATACTCAATGAAAGGAGGGCTCTCATATTTTCTAATGCAGTGGAAGTGAAAAAAGTGGCAGTAGATGGGGAATAGCAATGGCTCACTATGGTGTATTATTCATGTAAGTGGCTGAGATGTGCAAAGGCCAGGAACACCAATCTTGCTGGAATTGGATCCTAAACCAATGCAAATCTACGGTAGTAGAACCATGTTGATTTATGTCTGATTAAGCCATTTTTTCCCCCTTTAAATTTCTTGAAGCAGCAGCTTAGGAAGGAAATATCTCCCTTATCATTTTGAAAAATCTTGTAAAAGCCAGCTACACTAATAAAGGAGAATTTGATTATACAGGAAAAGAGACTTTTTTATATGGGAAAAATAATTTGATTGTAAAACAAAAGAGAAAAAACAGGCCATTTTAAGTTGACATTTGGATATCTCCAGCTCCTGTTACTATTAGAAAGTATTGAAAAATATGATGGCCAAACCAGTCCTGGAAGTTTGGTAAGTCTGTTACAAAGGAGAGGCTGAACAACACAGAAGTTCTGATTTACCTTTAATGACAGACTGTTGATGCTGTGATTTGCTGGTGCACAGTACCCTGAAAATATAG
Organism: Nesoenas mayeri; assembly: GCF_963082525.1. Classification (NCBI taxonomy): domain Eukaryota; kingdom Metazoa; phylum Chordata; class Aves; order Columbiformes; family Columbidae; genus Nesoenas; species Nesoenas mayeri. The sequence continues at coordinate 31,855,607 of NC_137543.1, read as the reverse complement.
CTATTGCAAGTGAAGAACTCTTTTTATTTGAAATGAGCCAAGCACCCTCCAACCAGAGCCCCACAGGAGTCAATGGAGCATCTCTGCAGGGATCGGCTCTTCATTTGGTTAATTTGATGGCAGAGCAGTGTCTCTGAATTATTTAAGGAGAAGGGGTAATGTTTTTAAACTAAAAGAGGGGAGATTCAGGCTACATGAGGAAGAAATATTTTACAATGAGGGTGGTGAAACACTGGCACAGGTTGCCCAGAGGGGTGGTAGATGCCCCGTCCCTGGAGACATTCCAGGCCAGGCTGGACGGGGCTCTGAGCAACCTGATCTAGTTGAAGATGTCCCTGCCCATTGCAGGGGGGTTGGATTAGATTGTTTGAATTTGTTTGAACCATCAGCATGGTTTCAAAGAAGAGGCTGTCATTCTTTATTTTTCTTTTTTTTCCTCGTTCATTTTACACACCTTCTGATTAAAGTACTCAATAATATTTATAATCTATGCCTAATTGTGGTAAATTTTAGCAATGTGCTGTTGAGGTTATCGTTATTTTCTTAATGGAGGCAATCAAATGTTTGAATATATGCCTAAAGACATGGCAGGATACAATAGTAGAAGTATAAATCAGGTAATTAGTAAAAACGATTGCATAGATAGTTTAGTTAAAAACCATACATAAAATCTGAGAGCCACAGAATAACAGATATGTGACGAACAACTCAAAAATGTCATTTTGGAAAGCCCCCCAGAAAGCATCTATTGGATAAAACTTAAATGCACCGAAGTCAAAGAGAAATTTTTAGTTGACTTAAAACAAGGCTGGGTTTTCATCCACAAATTATTTGATTGCAAGTACAACAGTATTGATAAGTTCGAGATCAGGACTGGCAAAACCTTCAAACTATTGCAAGTAATTTTACTGGGAGTTAGGAGAAATTCATGACCACAGAATGATGCAGGACATGGGCCATATCTTCTAGGTGGGCTTCTAGAGGACCACTGATAAATGACCACAGTTCAGTGGGTGTTCAAGCTAAAGTTTTATTTTAGCATACAAGCTTCGCATGTATTTTTTCTCAGGTGGAGAAAGGATGTGACAGATTGGAAGATGCTTGTCACCTAGCAGGAGTCAATAATATTGAAGATTTCATCCATCGTTTCATACAACTCACTTTATTGATTGTTGTCACTGCCCAAATCAGTTTTACTAAAACAAAACAAAACAAAAACAAAAAACAAAAATAAACCAAACAAAAAAAGGCAAAAAGTGTCCAATTAAATGAATCCCTCAGATTTAATTTCCAGTCTGGGTTAGGTCTTAAGTTTGACCTGTATTAATGTTTTGAATTGTGCCAATTTCTGGTTAAAATAGTTACATTTATATCCTCATGCTCTATTTCTAATACAATTTTATGGTTTTGCTCAACCCAGATTTGTTGAGCAACATAAGTTAATACTCACTGACGACCACACTATTGTATTTGCAACAGTTCCAAGAATGAAATTATCATTTCAACTTTGCAAGCTATATAAAATCTTCCCAGTGAGGCAAAGCCAAAATTTTAAAAGAATTATGACAGTGATTCTCTTTATTTGCTTTTATGTATCTTTCTATTACCTGTATCTATTAGGCTGTATGGCTAATTGCTTGCTTTGCAAGCAAGCTTAAGTGGTGAGAGAGTTTTTACAAAATCTGAAAGGGTACTTGGAAGAGTGCATTTCTAAAAAGAGGTAGGATGACTGGGGAAGTGGCCTGTGGTGATGACCACATCTGAAGTCCAGCAGCTGAACAGCCAGGGTTTCTTCCTGGTGCTACCCCAACAAGGTGCTCTTGGAACATGGTGAAGGAAATTGTGAGGTTCTTTGGCAAGAAAGGAGGTAGGATGTAGGGCAGCAAGAGGGTGAGTGATTGGGGAAAGAGCCAGGAAAAGAGTCTTTTTCTCTGGAGACATTCAAAACCCACCTGGATGCCTTCCTGTGTAACCTCATCTAGGTGTTCCTGCTCCAGCGGGGGGATTGGACTAGACGATCTTTTGAGGTCCCTTCCAATCCCTAATATTCTGTGATTTTATGACTCTGAAGAGCCAGAGGGATTTGGTTCTGAAATACACTGGGAATGAGCTCACCAAGAGTCTGCAGCTAATTTACGAGTCCTCAATGGCAACAATAGTGCAGAAGTCCAGTGAGATGAGATGCACTTTTATTGGGATAACAAGCACCAAAAGATGTGAATAACAAAAGACGAGTGGAGCTGGGGGTGTAAGTTGCTAACATGCCCTCCCTCCCACAACACCACACATGAAATACGGCTTGCTCTGGGAATTGAACTATGGAGAGGCTGGTTGGAAGGACATGTAGAGGTTATCTAGCATGACCTGCATGAAGAAGGTCCATGGACCCTTTGTCTATCCAAGTCCTGAATGGATCATCTCACAACTTTCCAAGACATGATTTATGGATGCTGTTCTTCTTGTGTTACCTGGAAGTGTTTAGTTCTGTCATTGTATTGCTCTTTCCATCAAACAGTTGTAAGCAGCTAGTATACTGTCCTTTAGCCCACCCTTTGCCCAACTAAACGAACCTGGCCTCCTCTACCACCCTTCACAGGCCACATGCTTCAGGTCCATCGCCTTCCTAATAACCCTCCACTAGACCTTCACCTATTCCACCATGTCCCTATTAAACTAAGAGGCCCGAAACTGAATGCAGTACTTCAGGCGCAGCTCCACAGCAGCAAATACCTTCAGCCACTAGCAAATCCAACTTCCCCTTCTGTAGATTCACACGCACCTCTGCTTCTGCCCTGCTTCTTCTCTCCATTTTCCCAAGGTGGAAAAAACAGCAAAAAAACCTCTTCCTTGTCAGACTTTCAGAGCCAGCCTAGATCTCCTGAATTTATGTTTGTAGATTTATTTTAAAAAGTCACTACCCCAGTATCTGTTCCTATTGGACTTGGATGCTGTCATCTTTCATCGCTGACAGTTATGGGTTTACATAGCCACACGCTGAAATATCATCTGAAACCTCACTTGGGCATTTATACTCTCATTAGGACTGTGTATAAGACTAGCAGAAAATTAACGTATGTCTTTAGGTGCTGTGAAAATAGATTTTCATGGTGAACATATTGAACATTGAAATGTCTAGAAGTAAACCAAGTTTCTAGATTTGGAGACCTGCCAAAAGGTACTTCTCCTAGTCAGTCTGCTGCCCACTTGTTAGGAAATTATAACATCAAATAAAAAGGTGAGTTTTACAGAATCTGCTTTGTATCAGCATGGTTGATTAGGAAATTGTTGCCATTTCTGTTTGTGCAACTGCCTTCAAAGTCCTTCAAAACCTGAAGACATCATTTTTGAACCAAATGATTTCTCCAAGGATAAACACACCCTTGATAGGCTTTCCACATAGGGAAGATCCTTAAATTAGGGACTAAATTTCTGTAAACCCAGAATTTCAGTCCTTGGAATATCTTGTAATTAAATGCAGCCTCTTGCTCCCACATACACCCAACTGAGTAGACTCTTATATTTGTATTTAAATTTCTGTAGTCTTTGTTATGAAAAAAGGGGAATTGAGCCATAAAGTATCAAGAACTAGAGTATAAACGAAGTATAAATCAGAGTATAAAGCAGAGTATCAGGGCATCTGCAACACAGTTTCTGTTACCACATCTCCCTGGGTTTAAAGCAAAATCCCTCACAAATATGAGTTACATTGACAGACAAACTCTAATATCAAACAGTTTTATACCAAAACTTTAAAGTCTTTTATTGAGAGCTTATTTTGTTCTGGCATTCAAATTTAAAACACTATTGTTAATTAACACAATTTATAATGTGTAAGCCATTATTTGTATTATTGCAAGGATAGGAACCCTTCATTTTTCAGTAATCTCCTTACATGTGTCATTTGCAATCATGTACAGAAAGCAAACTAATGCCTTTATTCAAACTGATGAGACAACCTTATTTTAAAATGTTCCACAAAATTGAAATTCTGCTCAAAACCCAGAAGAAAATTGGATTTTTCAAACTGTCTCCTTTCATTGTCTTCTGCATTTTGACATTATTTTGTAGTCATGGCAGCCAGTAAGACTGATAGTGCATCATAAAGATGCAGTTACACATATTTGACTTTGGGTTAAGTACAATGAATACATGTGGATCACTCAAAATCAACAAAAAAACTTACATTAAAAAGCTTTATATATATACATTTTATGAATACAAATGTACATAAACTAAATAATGAATCTGTCTATGTGTTACCTATTCAGACACTATAAAATGGGTTTTCTAGCCTGTATGAAATGATCAGTTTGAGGAGTACCTTCTACAGCCCTCGCAGCAGCATATTGTCTCTAAAATGGATTATCCTGATAATTATGGTGTGAAAATAATTATAATTGGTTCTGCTCTCAATGAAATGACTCAGCAAGCAAGGAATACATTTAATTAGTAAAAGATAAAGACCAAGAGTCCAGCCCTACTGCAAATTATAATTGCATCTATCCCATGTGATATAAACACAAATTTCTGCTTAGCTGATTGCGTTCAATATTTTCTTTACCTTAATTTAAAAAAAAATGCACCTTTCTATTGAGTTTACTTACTGTTTTCTGAGCTGTAAGTTATGACTAACTAATATTTTGGCTTGCATCAGTTCAAAGCACAATTTTTAAAATACTGGAAGATTTCAAAGATACTGACATTTTGGGATGGCACAAGATGTGCATTACTGAGCGTTGTGGTTACAACCCATCTATGAATTATAAAAACAAGTCACACTTTATATCTGATTTACAGTTCCGTTAAAACCACATGTATATCTGATCCCAGAATAATGGCAAGGACCAGACTCTCTGTTGATGGAAAGTGGTAGCAGTGCATCTCTGTTCCCTTGATTGAGAGACTCCACAACAGCTGAGACTCCCTGAGTGACTAAAACAGAAAAAGTTGGATTCTTTGCCTATTGCTCCTTACTTGCCTGCTTTGCTGAAGCATTTTGGGCCACTCCTTTACTTGATAGTGTATCAATGGCTTGCTTTCAGAGTACGTGGGTAATTCCTACAACTTGCTCTGTTGGGAAGCTCAGTATGCTTCTTCAAATAATTTGACTGTAATCTCAGTCCAAAGATGTGGAGGGATTTCATAACATAATTGAAATAATATCACTACAAATCCAGAAAGGATCTACTGTGTCTGAATGAAAAGAAACAGTAACAGAACTCATTGCAATTGTGAAGACTGACAATGTGCCAGGTTATGTCATTAGTCTCTAGGCACAGTATTACACAGCCGCCACGGAATAAAACGACATCCAGTGTCAGTGGGTGGTGCACGTCCAGGTGATGCAAGATCAGGAAGAGCTTGTTGAGCCTACAGAAAGGAATCAAGGGTGATACAAAATTAAGTCAGTGGAAGCCTCTGAGGAGATCATTAAGAAAAAAAATACTAAATGCCACCATTCCAAACACACATGACTGAATGAGCGATTTAGAAAAATAAAAGAAATGTTGTCAGCCAGCTCTGTCACACCCTGTTCTAGTAACCCAGTCTTACTGTGCTAAAACAGAACCCACAGCACGACTCATACTTCAGGAAGATGCCGTTCGATCATAGCAGGCTGTGTCACTAAACCGTTGCCATTCTATTTCATCATATTTTATTTGCATCCGCACTCTAGGGGCTGTTTCAGCAGCCAGCACCCGTATTTTCTGCAGTACTCTCAAAGAGACAGCTCAAGAGACTTGCCAACAGAGGTGTCAGTCATCCAAAAATCAGGACACCTGTGTTCTCCATGAAGCTTTCCTACAGGGTGGGTCTGTGACCTGAGGCAGTTTTTTTCAGCTGTGGGTCATTTCCCCCCAGCATGCCTTGCCTGTCTTCCTCACACGATAAGCTCTTTGGCACAGAGTGTTCACATCTGACATGTTTATACAGAAAGTAGTGCAGATCTCAGCTGGACCTCAGCATGCTCCTGCAGTTCAGTAATGAGATGACCTTAAGAGCGTGCTGGGAGACAGCAGACCTCTCCGATATCCTAGTCCCTGACTGCTGGGTGCTCCAGGGGAAACTGGTATGCTCAACACAAGGATTCAGAATTGTACTTCCCACCCAGTGCCTACATCACCAGCAAGCAGAAAGCTGTGGGCACGCTGTGTTTGTGGTGACTCGTATCAGCATACCAGGCTGTTGGAGGAAAGCAGGCACCTGCAGGCTCTGCAACTTCTGTCCTTCCAAGCTGTAACTCAGTCCACTACACCTCACTTATTATATGTTACAAGGACACTGAAGAAGTACCATCTCCTCTGCACATCCCTCCCTGGTGCATCAGCCATCAGCATGGACGCAGGACCAAGCCAAGCACCACAGCTTTGTACCCAGGGAGGTGCTTGGCTCAGAGGGCTCATCAGCATTACATAGCTGCTTCTGAGGGGAAAGAGAATAAATCTGGGGTTGTCCTGCTGCAGGGAAGTCCTGAAGAAAACTCCACTAGGCTGCTGTTAAATCAGGCTAGTATGGGTGGTAGCCCCAATGTCAGGTAGCCCCTGTCTACAGCAGGGCTGTGATGGGTGTGTTGAGAAGAGTCTCTATGAAGCCTTCTGCTTATCTGGCCTTCACATGTGCATATTAGCATTCCTGAAAGCACTCCTTGTAGCCTGTGCAGAGACTGAGGTTCTGGTTCAGTACTGCTCATCAGGGGGATCTTGAAAATCACATTAGTGAAAATTTTGGAGTGAAATGTCTGGCTTTCTGAGCCATTTTTTATGTAACTTGTCTTAGAAGTAAAAGAGTTGAGTGGCTTTGTGTGCTAGTGAAAGGGTATGCCACAAGCCTTTAGGCACATGAAGTGAAGGAGATTACGTACACACAGTGAGCATTAAATCATGGAAAGCAAATCCACCCATTCAGAAATTCCAGGGTTTAAGCTTTTGGTCTGTAAATCATTCATATAAGACTCTGAGTGACAGCTTGAGAACAGGAAAGTTGATTATAAGGTACAAAATCATTACTACTACTCTGTCAGTAGTCCTAAACTATCAGTGAAATTGAGGGGTTTTCTGTAAGACATGACAGAGCCAAACTTGCTACAGTACCAGTCAAAAGAGACCCTTTTCCCCATGTGGAGGTATGTAACAAAACCAGCAAGTTCTCAAGCAGGTAAGGCGAGCCAAGTAAGGAGGGTTATTTCCTCCTGGTGCAGCTGCTACCACCTATTCCCTTTTTCCATCCTGCTCACATTCAGGAAGATCTCTTTGGTTTACATCCTCTCATAGCTGGATTTCCACAGTCTTTTGTTCTTCCACAGAATACAGGAGACAGCAGATAACAGAATGATTCTGTTTGGTGCTGCCTTAAAGACTTGCAAACTATTGATGCTTACATGATTTTCACACTTAGGTGATAATAGTTTATGGGGAGCTGTCTGTGGCTGTGATGGCCTCTTATGAAGATAGGCATAAGTTGAGTACCCTGCCAAAGCATCTGAAGAACAGGAGCAGAACTTGTCACTGCAAAAGACTAAACCGGTTAAGCAGCAGTAAATAAAGCTTTCCTAGGAGCAGTGCACTGACAGCTTCTGGACAGGCACATGTCTGTATTCTTTCCACATTTCTGTAAACAGACGGTGCAATCTGGCCCAAGACTCTCTAATAGTCACTATGGCAAAGCATCTGCATCAGTGTTTGTTTTGAGTAACCCTGGCAAGATTTTTTTTTCCAAATTCGAAAAACCCCTTCCATTAAAATCTCTTTTTGACAACATGGTTGCATTAGCATGACAAAATAGTCCCATTAACTCATGTCACAGGTGACCATAACAGTCAGGGTTCAGTAAATTGATTTTCTTGTTGCTTCAGCAGTGAAAATTACATAAATTGAAATAAAACAAAGTAGTAACTTCACATCTTAACATTCTGATATCAGAATATAAAGTGAACAAAGACATTTGAATCCATTCACACACATTAAGTAAAAATCATAAACCTGCCATATAGACTAGTCTGTTTTAGTTCAAAAATCCATAGCAATGATCATAGCTGTAAATTTAGGGGCAATTTTCAGTTAGACTTTGCACACCCTGCAATCTGCATGTTTGCATGTGTTTGCATCTACACAGCATAGATGCGAGAAATGCAGTCTTTGCATAAGCAAACAGTTGCTTGTGTACTCTTTGGGATGGTCTTTCCAGCCAGATCCTATGCTATCACCCAAACTGTGCTGTAGAAGTGGCATGGAAGGGCTTGCACTTCAGGACAGGTTTCATTGGTTCAATCTGACAGTCTTCATAGGAAACTGAAGGGTCAGATCTGTCGCTTTTTCTTTTTTTGTGTTTTGAAGAACTGACACTACAGTGGACCCCAATTTCACTGCCACCCTGTGCTTTTATGAATTACATTAATGCTTGATTCCATCCCAAGCCATTTCGAAATGATTTGTTAAAAGTCTCTCTTATTGGAGAGAATAAATTCACTAATGCTTCTGCTGAAACCTGTGTAGCTTTAGTGATCTTGGAATGGTCATGAGTGTTACAAAAAGTAATGCCTAGAACTACTTTTTAATCTCATTTGACACAAAAGCAGATTAAATATGTCAAAGTTCTTTGTTTCTTGTATTCTGGACATATAGTAGAAAATGCTAGAGCTGCTGTTGACAGAGGAAATTCAGTAATTCACAGTTTCTGTTTCTTACTTCCTTTTCATAGTACCTGTTTGCTCTATGGCCTAGGTACAGAATTATCACAAAATTCAAAGGCAGGGAACATGACCAAAAGTATATACTTGTCTCTATATTAAGCTGCATGGCATTATCGCAATTTTAAAGACTTAGTCACCAAAGAATGGCCCCAGGTGAATGAGGGTCCTGTGCCACCTTTCCCATCAGTGAAATATATGAGCGCTATAGGGCATTGAAGAGGAAGTTCTGTCCAGCTCATCTCAACTGCCTTTGCTTTGGGCCTGTGAACCATTAATAGGATTTAAAGCAATCTAATTTTTGTTGGGGAAACCAGACAAGTACATGTGTACTTGAGGTTGCGAGTTGGATTCACAGTAAATACTCTCTTGAGCAGTGTTTTTCACTCAGAGAGACAGTCACAAAATAAACCCCACCTGTGTGAACCACCAAAATGAGATATCACTCATGACTGAATGTAAGTGATGGATAAGATCTATTCACTTCAGGGGCTTTTACTTTCATTCCCTTCATCACTGGCTACTCCATAAGCCTATAAACATCCTTAGGTTTTCTGATAATGGAGGGAGATTGACTGGCCTTAAGACAACCTAATTCATTTATCTTAGATGTCTCTTTTGGAGTAGAACCAACCACTCTCTGGTGGTACTTATCTCTCCAACAGCTAGAAAAAAAGCTTTCATAACTGCTGCAAATTAGCTATCTTAAATATTAGATATCCAGCATTAATTAAAGTGAATCCCAGACTCATACATGTCAGACAAATGCCAAAAATTAAATTTTATGTAGAATCCCTATCACTTGTGCCCCGTCTTGAGTTTTACTTCCCTCAGTCCCATGTGCTTGTCCCAATGCTAATTCACCACTTTACCAGCATTCATCCTGCAGCTTTCTTCAAATACCCCACCAGCTATGGGGAAACACTTACAGTTATGGTCATACAACAGCATTTCATGTGACAGAAAAGGATGCAGCACACTACTAAAATGGATTATTAAAAAAAAAATGGCTAACAGAGTGCACCTGTTGGGGTTCACAAAATGACATGGCTTTTCATGAATTAAAGCATTGTCTTGACATACCAAAAACTCTAGCACTTCAAAGGAAGCATTAACAAGGTGAAATTCGTAACAAACTACTTTGTTAATAATATCCATGAGAAGTCGGTGTAAATGGTGGCTGTGTTAGGTCTTCTGTACCTTGTGTTTCATGCTTGCTGTAGTCTTACTTCTAGCACCTTCAGTTTACTCCAAAGCAGAAAACAAAGCAGGATTCAGTTCAGTCTCATAGAACTGACAACCTCACAGGTGCCTGGCAAGGGAACACTAGGCTGACCCGTGTTATGAGTTGTACATTTTGACCATGGGCAATGTGCCAGTTTCTGTGTCCAGGTGTGCGGAACTTCAAGAACTAGTTGGCTGGTGGGACTTGAGCTGTCAAAAGTCACTAACACTTTATTATATGCAGACTGGATTCAGTAAGGCAAATTGAATCAACAGATTTGCCTTCATCAGATGTTAATTATAAGTAACATTTACACTTATCTCTCTGCTTTCATGTGTTAAAAATAGTCTTGCTTATGAGTAACAGTCTTTGGTGTGACACAGCAATCTGTCCTAGCTGTGCTTTGCCAAGGAACAAAATGTGACCCAAATTGCCAATGGCCTGTCAGTCAGGACAGATTTTCATTTTACAGTGTAGACTGTAAAAAATTCCTTATAGCTATTGGATAACAGATGAGAGCAGACAGTGTGGTTTTGCTGGTGTTTTGCCTCATCTTCCTATTTCTCCCAGCAACAAATAAGTGTTTGCTAATACTGAAATCTCTTCTGGTTTTAGTAAAAATTAGTGTTCTGCTCTTGCCCAACTTTGAAGGATTTCATGCATCCTGACATTTAAATTTTGCTGCATATAACTGAGAAGATTCTGTTGCTGTCTTTTGTCAACATTGTTCTTTCCTAGCAATTTCCTTATCAAAGCTTTTGTAGTATTACAATTACCACCATTTACTTTCCTTCATTTAACTTCTACAGTTAATGGAATGATATGTATCCTACATGACTGCACAAGGAGCTACATAATTAGCGAGCCAGTTGAAACACGTTTGGAAAATAAAGTTTGTTGCAATCACTGCTTGTCTTCAAGGGTTTTTAAAAACTCCACTGTAAGAATTTTTGTGCCTATTTCAGTTAATACAAGAGGTCCTGTACAGCTTGCATAAGTGATATGCTATTGGATTTCTGGCTTATGTACTGCTTTTTTAATGGAAGAACATTTATTTTAGAGAGGACTGGCTTTCACGGCTAAAACACTAACTCCTCAGGATTTAGGAAAGTACAGTTATCCCTGTTCAATCCATGTGACAGTGACCCGCCACTCTCATCAGACCACTAACCACAGGTGCCTATGTGGATCTCACAGGGATAACAATACTGTGGTTTTTGTTTTTGTTTTTTAATGTATGACAGTTTAAGGAAAGGACCGCTGAGCAAAGCAATGCTCCTGCTACTCAGTGCTGCCAGATAAGCTGCTTTTTGCCTGGTCAAGGGGGACAAGTCACAATAATGATGTTGGACGCCTAAGGAGATATGTGGGTCTTCTCAGTCCTTGTCTCCAACAGGAAAAACAGTACTGGTCAGCATGTCAGGAATATGATGCATGCATACTCTCCCAATGGTCACCCAAGGCAGAGCAGGACTCTTTTCCCGTCCTCTCCTGTATCATCCACGTGTTGTTTGGTTCCCAGGGTTGCAGCAAGCTCCAGAACTTGCTGTGAGTATTCAAACCAAGCTCCAATTATGGTTGAAGGACTTTCTAGGGCAAATGGAGACTAAATCAATACCATGAAGAAAGAAAATGTAATGCTTGGAAAGCATGGAAAGTCATCCTAATTCTGTCAGAAGCCAGAATGAAAGAGGACAATCATTCCACCAGCGTGCTTTCAGTGCATCTATTGTGCTGGAAGGAAAGAGAGCTGAGCACGTTCTTATCTCTCTCCAGCCACATTTCGTAGATGACAAGCTGGGAGAACAAACACCTTATTCTAATTGTTATAAGTACTGTTAGAAAACAAGACATACTCAATGTCAAGCAAAGATAAAAATAATAAAAAGTCCTAAAAGGCAGGATTCCTGGGACACCGTTTTGCATTCCTCATTCTGCAAAGATATTTCAGGGTACACATTGTAGCCTCCTTCTGCACAGATATTTCAGGGTACACATTGTAGCACATTGTAGCAGTGTACAAGCAGACCTTGTACAAGAACCTTTAGCTTTCAGCTTGTTGTCACTGAGCATGTCTTTAACACACAACCCAGCACGCATTTTCTGTATGTTTAGCAGCCTCCAAAGCAGCATGTAGGGACTTATATTCACTCACTCCACAACCTCCCTGCTGAAAAGGATGCTATTTTGGTGGTGTGGGCAGCCAGCTGGGCAAGCCCTCTTCCAAGGACGGTCTGGACAATGACACCTCTGCTCTCAGAATTATGCATGTGGATATATGCTTCCTGGGATGAAGGCCTAAATGAACATACCATTGTGTTTGACTGTTAACATACATCAATTGGCCATGATTTGTCTTTTCAGATGAGTTTTGAGTTATTACTTGCAAGTTGATACCTCTGTTTCAAACAAAAAAAACCTTGTCAAGTCCAAGCCCTGGGGAACACCACTTGTGACCAGCTGCCAATTGGATTTGGCTCCATTCACCACAATTCTTTGGGTCTGGCACTCCAGCCAGTTCTTTATCTGTCACAGAGTACAACCTTCCAGGCCATGAGCTGCCAGCCTCTCCAGCAGAATGCTGTGGGATATGGTGTCAAAGGCTTTACTGAAATCTAGGTAGACAACATCCACAGCCTTTCCCTCATCCACTAAGTGGGTCACCTTGTCACAGGACATCAGGGTGGTCAAGCAGGACCTACCTTTCATAAAACCATGCTGACTGGGCCTGATCAACCTGGTTGTCCTGTATGTGCCATGTGATGGCACTCAGGATAGCTCCATGATCTTCTCCAGCACTGAGGTCAGACTGACAGGTCTGTAGTTCCCTGGATCCTCCTTCCAGCCCTTTGTGTCATACTTACCAGCCTCCAGTCAACTGGGACCTCCCCAGTTAGCCAAGACTGCTGATAAATGTTGCAAAGTGGTTTGATGAGCTCCTCTTCCAGTTCCCTCAGTACACTTGGGTGGATCCCATCTGGCCCCATAGACTTGTGCATGTTTAAGTGGTGTAGCAGGTCACTAACCATTTCCCCTTGGATTATGTGAGCTTCATTCTGCTCCCTGTCCCTGTCCTGCAGCTCAGGGGAGTATTGAGCTTGTGTACCTGGAACACAACTGGTCTTACAATTAAAGACAGAGGCAAAGGAGGCATTAAGTACCTCAGCCTTTTCCTCAGCCTTTATCACTATGTTTCCCCCCCATCCAATAAAGGATGGAGACTCTCCTTAGCCCTCCTTTTGTTTTTAATGTATGTATAGAAACATTTTTTACTGCTTTTTATAAAAATGTTTTTATTGTCTTTTATGGCAGAACATTATCATTCAAATACCACTGTTTTGAGCAGCACCTTAAGGCTCTTAAGCCTTCATCAACTTCAGGGGCCTTTCTGAGTATGAAAAAATAATTCAAAAAGCACAAGAGCATCCATGAGAAAGGCTGAATAACAATTTCATATGTATACACAATTTGAAGATCAAATGGCTTTTTGATATTCCTTTAGTAACATCAAGAATTAATTTGGTCTAATCTGTTAAGTACAATACTTTCAGCCACAGTTATATTTTAAGCCATGTTTTCACAGGCTGGCAGCAAATGTGTGTCTGCATCTGTAGACATTATTTTGATAGTAGCAGGAATTTGTGTGTGCCAGGATGAATTTTGAAGCAACCTCCCCCTCAACATATATACTTTATGCAGTGTGGGCAGTGGCTAGGGTATTGTCGCAGGACCCAGGAGAACTGACTCGAGTCTGGGCTTTCTCATTGACTTACCAAGTGATCAGACACGAGACAGATTTTCCTACTTAAAAGCTGGGATGATGGCAATTAGAAAGGGTGAATGCAGAACATTGTGTAATGGTTAGGTATTGGTATCACTATTTCTAGACTAAGTCCTCCTCAGTCCATGAGGAGGCATTACTACAGGCATTACAAAGTCAGTAAAAGTAACAACATAAAGGTAAATTACAAGGATATTTATTGCATCAGCTGTTATGCACTAGATCTGAGTATGGAAGCAAGTAAGTGAGGAAGGAAAAGCTTTGTTTCAAGTACTTACACATATTAACGACATTATGCAAAGGATTTTATAAATGTATCCTCATTTCTGGTTTTATTTTTATTTGTCTGGATGACATTTTCATTTGTAACAGATAATGTCTTTAGCATCTGCCTATGGCTACACACAGGCAGCATTTCAGAGCTGTTCTCAATTGCATTTGGATACGTCAGAGAATTTGTAAGAGCTTCATTTCTCTCCACCTGCCAGGAGTGAGTGGAGTCATGGCAGTCTTCCAGTGCTAAATACATTTCCTGGTAGCCAGATTTACCTTGTATAAATGACAGGGGACTGTCTGTGTTAAACCCAAGACTGAGGTCATGTAGGAGATCGGAAGCAGTCCCTGCAGTACTGAACATTTTGTGTGTGATTTGATAAAAGATCAGTGTTCGGAAGAAATAGTCAAAAGTAAATACTCTGGAGAAATCTGCCAGGTGGATGATAGAGCAGATTTGCTGGTTCCCAGCCAGTCACCTCAGCTAGAGATGCAGTGAGGAGGAGCTGGGGAAGTGAAGCGTGCTAACAAGATCTCTCTTTTCAGCTTACAAGGAAAAGATGAAGGAGCTGTCCATGCTCTCTCTGATCTGCTCCTGTTTTTACCCTGAACCTCGCAACATGAACATCTACAAATATGATGGTGAGTGACTTCTGTTGGAGATCATCCTGCAGGTCAGATAATGCGCTAGTGCTGGGAAATGACTCAGTTCACAGTCCCAGTCCATAGTGTTAATCAGTGGATATTTTGCTGATTTAACAATTCATTTGCTGGTTTTGGCTATTGCTTTCTACTGGTTGTGCATTACCCATGATGCTGGATATTGTTCCTAATACCAACTAGCTAAACTTTTAAAGCTAGTGCTCTCATACTGAGCTGTACTTTTCCTACTACTCACTTGAGAATTATAGCTCTTCACAGCTGACATAATTCCCAAGGAAACCAAGAAAAGATGAAAGCAGGCTTGAAAAATTAATCAGTTTGGACACTGCCCGCAGGGGGTGTGAAATGGCACAGAACCCAAATAAGCTTCCAAAACCACTTTATAATTTTTATCTTTATGGGATTAAGGTATAATTAAGCTATTACAGATACAATGGAATGTACTTCTCCTGAGAACAGCTTTCAGCACATAATCTGCCATTGCATTTAAAATGCCCAAGGCAAAGGTGCTAAATCTTTTCTCTGTGCTTCTGATCCTAAACTAACATCTGTGTTGCTTCTCCCCTCAATACCGCTGAGGTATTGAAGTGCTTACCATTTCTCACTCTATTATGCAGACATGGAAGTGAAACAAATCAACAAACGTGCCTCCGGCCAGGCCTTTGAACTGATCCTAAAGCCACCATCTCCGGTCTCAGAAGCACCACGAACTTTAGCTTCTCCAAAGAAGAAAGAACTCTCTCTTGAGGAGATCCAGAAAAAGCTGGAGGCTGCAGAGGAGAGGAGAAAGGTATCTTTCCTTAAAAAAATGCTAGTAATTACACCTGACGCTGTACAGTAAAACAGACAGGTTTCCTGCCCATTTGTACGTTTCCCATTGCCATCACTGACTCACAGCGGCCTGCATGGATAGAAGTTACTAGCAAGTTTAAATGAAAAAATGAGTTTATATTCTTTCAGCAGCTCACAAACAAACCTGACTGGTTTCAATGCTTGGAAAGTATGTGTCACAAAATACAGCTGGCTTTGGACAGGAGGCTTAGTTGGGTTCAAATATGCATGCTTACTGTGTGAGCGTAAGGGGTGTATTCAGAGCACCTATAAAAGTGGCTGAAAACCAGTGCAATTCTTTTGATGTCTGAGTTTATGAGATGGATGTGCTATTTAAACAACTACTGCATGGGCTAACAGATCTTGACTCCTGCTAGTGCCAATGGAAATTGCTCACAAAGTCTGCCTGAGGCAGCTAAAATGTCTTATTTATTCAGTATGGAGGCATACCAGCCCTAAATAAAGTGCTTTCTGCATCATTCACCACACACGTGAGTGAAGACACCAGCATAGCACAGCTACTAAGAGAGACAGTTCTAGCAGACAGGATGAATAATGCTGGAAGTTGGTCTTGCAGGGCTATATACAGAGTAAGCTTTTCCTTCATTTTTGACCCTGTTTCGTAATCATTAAGTTTGTCACATAGAGCTTGGAAGGGTTTTAACACCCTGTTCACAATGGTTAGCACAAACGCAGGGCACATGCAGCAGGAAGTTCACATTAACTATTTCACCATGACCAATGTGTTGCAGAGGTCTTTATTTACTCTAAGTCAGAGCTTTCAAAGAAATACTTATTTCAAAGTATTAATTTCAGTAAAAGGAATTTAATGTATGTGAAAGGAATATGCATTTGCACTAGCATCTGCCCAGAAATGTGAGCTTTCACACAGACAAATGATGATATGCCCCAAAAGCTGCATCTGTGAAGTGCCTCTGTACCAAGTACAAATACTCAAGATATGGGCTCAGAATGAAATGGCAGCAATTAAGAAGTGTGATATTATGCATATACTTAGTGGGAAATGTAAATTGAGTGTCCCAGAGATTTCATTTCATTGATTTCATTACTGTTCATTTCTTCCTAAAGAAAAACTCATTATGCAATAAACTGGTAATCAGTGATAGAAATACAGACACCTGCCATTTCTTCCCCTTGGTACTCTATTCATTTTGATTGAACATATAACTGAGTTATTTTAATGGGCAAGATCCTTCACATTAGCATTGCAGCAGAAATTGCTGGGAAAGGAATGAAGAACAGAGCAAAAAACTTCATTACCTCACTGTTAAAATCCCTGGTGCCCCCGCATCTCAACTATTGCCTTCAGTTTGAGCCTGAAAAAGAGTATAGGGCAGAGAAGAGTAAAAAAGCAATCAGAGGGATAGAACATCTTCCATAAGAAGATAAATAGTCCGCTTTTCAGCTTGGAAAGAAACAACAGACGGAAGATAAGATAGAAGTCTACAAAGTCATGAATGGTAATGAGAAGATGACTAGGAACAATTATATTCTGTTTCCTGCAATCCAAAGGGAAAGAAACACTCAATGAAATCATCAGACAGCAATTTCAAAACAGAGAGAGGGAATCACCTTTTCATGTATTGTTTAATCAAGATATATTTGTGAGAACAGACTATTTAGAGATTATTAAAATATTATTTATTTCAAAAAGATAATAACAAACTTGTTAGAGCACTACCTTGTAGAAGATGATTATGTGAATGCAACGTCTGGCTCATAAAATAGGGATCTTGGTGCCTGTTGAAAGCTAGGAAGCTATATATATATCTCCTTTAAGGAAAGGACCAGGCAGATTTGCCCAACTTCACTTTCCTCAAGCATCTTCCACTTTCTGCTGCTAGATAAAACAGGCTGACTTTTTCTCACATCCAGCATTGCAGTTGTTATCGTACTTTTCAATCTATATACAACAGCTGTCAGACATGACCATTCTAGATCATGTCCTTCAAGCACAGTTCTAATTAAAATCAAGTGTAACTAATGGATGAGAATTGCCTTTTCAGAAAAAAATATTAATTGATTTCACACTGTTCAGAATTATGTTCTGCTCTGTTAATTAGGCAGTGTTCATGAATAAATTTCAAACTCATGAGGACATCTACAGCTACACATGCACTTCAGCGGCCTCCTGTTTATGTTGTTCACTGTTTATCATTCCTGTTTATTTCCTTGTAAGCTTTTACAGGCCTCTGTCCTTTTCTCCCCCTTTTTCTCTACCTCACTGGGCAGTCATGACCTCGTACTCTCAGACCAAACTGAGAGTTTCACCCGAGGCATTTTTAATTTTTTCACCACATAGTGAGACCCGTTTGGGCTAGTTACTGATCTGTCCTTTCCCTTTATAGAACCGTCTTTACAGCATGTAGTTATTATCCCATTATTTTTTGGCATATGTGTGCTATAGTTTCCCACCTTGGTGAATAATCAGAAAGATCTTTTCATCCTTTCCACTTAAGTAATTAGAGCACAGTGACATTGTAAGCAACAGAAGTTTATTTCTTACAGAACCTTCAACATTTCACAGTATGTTCTGGATTGGAAGGGACCTCAAAAGATCATCCAGTCCAATCCCCCTGCTGGAGCAGGAACGCCTAAGTGAGGTTGCACAGGAACATGTCCAGGTGGGTCTTGAATGTCTCCAGAGAAGGAGACTCCACAACCCCCCTGGGCAGCCTGTTCCAGTGCTCTGTCACCCTTACTGAGAAGAAGTGTTTTCTCAAATTTAAGTGGAACCTCTTGTGTTCCAGCTTGATCCCATTGCCCCTTGTCCTATCATTGTTTGCCAACGAGAAGAGCCTGGCTCCATCCTCATGGCACTCACCTTTTATATATTTATAAACATTAATAAGGTCACCCCTCAGTCTCCTCTTCTCCAAACTAAAGAGACCCAGCTCCCTCAGCCTTTCCTCATAAGGGAGGTGCTCCACTCCCTTAATCATCTTGGTTGCCCTACGCTGGACCCTCTCCAGCAGTTCCTTGTCCTTCTTGAACTGAGGGGCCCAGAACTGGACACAATATTCCAGATGGGGTCTCACCAGGATGGAGTAGAGGGGAAGGAGGACCTCTCTTGATCTACTAACCACCCCCCTTCTAATACATCCCAGGATGCCATTGGCCTTCCTGGCCACAAGGGCACAGTGCTGGCTCATGGTCATCCTGTTGTCCACCAGGACCTTCAGGTCCCTTTCCCCTACACTGCTCTCTAATATGTAATTTCCCAACCGATACTGGAACCTGGGGTTGTTCCTGCCCAGATGCAGGACTCTACACTTTTCCTTGTTAAATTTCATTAGGTTATTCCCCGCCCAACTCTCCAGCCTGTCTAGGTCTCGCTGGATGGCAGCACAGCCTTCTGGCGTGTCAGCCACTCCTCCCAGCTTAGTGTCATCAGCAAACTTGCTGATAGTACACTCTATTCCCTCGTCTAAGTCGTTAATGAATATATTGAATAATACTGGCCCCAGTACTGACCCCTGAGGTACTCCACTAGATACTGGTCTCCAACTAGACTCCGCACCATTGACTACCACTCTCTGGCTTCTCTCCTTAAGCCAGTTTGTAACCCACCTCACTACTCTATTGTCTAGACCACACCTCTGCAACTTAGCAACTAGGATGCTGTGGGAGACTGTGTCAAAGGCTTTACTGAAGTCAAGGTAGACCACATCCACGGCTCTGCCATCATCCATCCACCTTGTAACATTCTCATAAAAGGCTATGAGGTTGGTCAAGCATGACTTACCCTTGGTAAAGCCATGCTGACTGCCCCTAATAACCCTCTTATCCTTGATATGCCTTGAGATAGCACCAAGGATAAGTTGTTCCATTACTTTCCCAGGGACAGAGGTGAGGCTGACCGGTCTATAGTTACCCGGGTCCTCCTTCTTGCCCTTTTTGAAGACTGGAGTGACATTTGCTTTCCTCCAATCCTCGGGCACCTCTCCCGTTTCCCAAGACTTGGCAAAGATGATGGAGAGCGGTCCAGCAATGACCTCAGCCAGCTCCCTCAGCACCCGCGGATGCATCCCATCTGGACCCATGGATTTATGGATGTCCAGTCTATTTAATTGCTCCTTAACCCAGTCCTCATCAACTAAAGCAAGCTCCTCCATTGACCTGGCTTCATCTGGGGTCTCAGGGGTACAGGGCTCCCCAGGACAGCCTCTGGCAGAGTAGACAGAGACAAAGAAGGCATTCAGTAATTCTGCCTTCTCTGTATCTTCCGCCACCAGGGCACCCACCCCATTCCTCAGTGGGCCTACATTGCCTCTGGTATTAGTTTTATCCGCTATGTATTTGAAAAAGTTCTTTTTGCTGTCCTTGACCCCTCTCGCCAGCTGTAATTCTAAGGAGGCCTTGGCTATCCTAGCTATCAGTTTTTATTCATTGGCCTCAAATGTTCAGCTGTTATTATTCTTGAGGTACAAACTTCAAGAGCCATATGTCGAATTATGTATCTTTATTGCCCATATTCAACTTCCTAGCATAAAAATTAAACACTAAAAGGAACACACATTTCTACTAGACTTCGGATTATGGGAGACAAATCGTATGTAATTAAATCCTCTTAATGGCTTTATGTTGGGATGAAATTGAATCAGGCTCATCTGTAGTGCTTAGTGCCACAAAGGATACAGGACAGCAGTTGTATTTTTTAATTTCCATGCTGTTGGGTATAGACTTATATCTACAAGAGATTTTAATACCAGCATGGGCAAGGCTGCACTCTGCCTTGCGCTTCAGCACCCAACTCGTTGCCCCTTTGAGCCAGCCCCACATCCTGCCCAGTGCCATTTCTTGATACTTTTGATCCATGTCTCATTTGGCATTGAAAAGGCCACCCATGCTTTACCGCATGGTACAGTAGGCTGTTGGGGGAAAAGGCTTTGCCAAGGTGGGGAAGGTGGGGAAGGTGGTGAAGCTGGGGGACAAATGCTCCTTCCTGGAAATTGCACAGGGCATACAAAACTGCTGCTCTGGGCCAGAGGAGAGGCAGAGAGGGGATCAGCACCTTCCCTAGCAGAAGTGGAGCTTGCTTTGTTCTTCCAGCTCATTCCTATTCCTCTCCTTGGTTTCCTGTAATTTGTAAGTGAGCAGGTAAGGAGGGAGGTCAGGCACTGTCGGGGACATTTGCCTCCTCTCTTGCCCATCTCCTCATCTCCCTGTTATTGCTGGCCCTCAGCTGTTGCTTGTGCGAAGAGGCAATACAGCATGAAATGCTTTTCCATGTAAAGGTCCCAGTGTTACGCATGGAATCAGCATTGGAACTGTGTGTTTCTGCCCCATGTTTATTTCCATGCATGGTACTTCACTCCTAATATTTACAAAAGATAGCCAAACCCACAAGCCACTCCGTGGCTCCTCATCCAAAAAGCATAAGCTTGTAGGATATGTGCCAACAGGAAGATGTTTTTTACCAACTAGGAGAAGGTTTGGAGTTATGCACAAAGGTCTGTCTCAGAGCACATGAAGTCATGAGCAGAGACAGCATACATCCCCATGCTGGCAAAGTGTCTCCCTGCAATCTACCGTGGGCTTTGCTGCTAATGAACAATTGTAACACAGACTGGCATTGATCTTTATTAACTTCAAAATGCCAGGTCTCAAACTGCAATAGATCAAGAAATGCCTCATGAGCAGGTAGAGGAGCATCAAGCAGAGGGCTCAGGTGATACCTTTTGCATCCCTCCGACATGCCTTGTTCACCCCCATGGGTCACAACCCTGAGAAAAGGAATTTTCCGCCAGTTGAGGAAGAGAAAGTGAGAGGGCTTTTTTTTTTTTCACATGGTGGATGGGCCCTGCTTTGTGGTGGTTTTTTTACACTTCTTGATGTTCTTAGTAGGCCTGACCCAAAGCTCCACTGGCAGACAGGACAAAAAAAAATTCTCACCCAAATTTAAGTAAAATTTTACACAATCTGATTTCAGTGGAAGCAAAACTTCACCTGCAGTCCAGCTTAGGTGTCTCTGGCTCTCCTGACATATGGCCATTTCACTCCTCTGCTCTGTGACCCCACAGAGCAGGAACATCCCCCCCTTTTTTCTGTCTCTTTAGACTGGCATTGCTTTGGGAGAGGAATTGTTTCTCCCTCTGTATTTGCACACAGGGGATATGTATATATATATAGTGAGTCCTCATAACAGCCTGAACAGGTGCTAATGTAATACAAATAACAGTATTGCAAGTGAAGGAATAGGATGTAACCAGAGATTTGAAGAAGCCAGTGCCATGAGTGAGGTCTAACTTGAGTCCATTCCCTTGTGGAAAAAACCCATGTGGAAAAATCCCAGCCTCAGTTCCTTCCCCTGAAAATGTCACTACTTCACTATGAAATTACTACTTCAACTCACCATTTCGTTCTGATTAACACCTAGGTTTCACCTTGGCATTTACATTGCAGTAGCGGCCTTTAATCCTATCTTCACGTTATGCTCCATTAATAGTATAATATCTCTTAAATATCACAATACACTGAAGAATACCAAGGTTAATGCACCTTCTGCTGAACAATTTAGTTTAAAAAAATCCGATCAATGAATGAATGTGTTACAAAAGTGGAGCTCTCATGACTGGTAGTGTGCCTCATCCATCCTAGTAACGAAGGTAAATGCATTCAAGCTGAAGTTCCCAGGTTAAAAGCAATTGTCTGACCTCATTTCTTGCTTGAAAGTAATTATTTAATTTTATCTTTGCATAAATGACTTCAATATTTGGATGTACATGTCAAAGAAAAATAGATAAATGTGAGAAAATAAAGCACCCATTACTCAGAGAGGTAGAATTTTCTTCCTCTGAGTAGCAATTAAAAATATATATGTATCTCCAAAGCCAGTTTCCATAAATAATTTTGCTCATTGAGTGTTTAGGTTTCTTCATCTCTCTCTGTCCAGCTGAGATGTGGATTTCCTTTTGAAGCGCTTGTCTCTGAAATCTGAGGGTGCACATGATCCTTTAGAAATATAACATGAATACCATAGGAGTTTGCCTGCATTAGCCATCTTTTTAGCACAGCAATACATTTCTAGGAGCAAAGGTATCTGTACCAGGAATGTTTTGCAACATTTTTACTCCTCCACATCTAGCACTAGACACTGCAGCTGTAGCTGCATTGATTATGCCTTGTTATATTTAAGAAGTCTTCTTGATATTCCCCCTTGAGTATTGCTTTTTCCTTTCTCCATCATTTAATACTTTTCTCTCCTTATTAATCTTATTTATTAATTTATTAATCTATGCTAATTTATTTAGTATTATGATTGAGTTCATTTCTATATTAATTTATTGATCTTCCAATTTGCAGTCTTTTTTTACTCATCTTCTCACAATAACAGTACAAGAAGCACTTACGAGTGTGTTAATATGTGGACTATCAAGGATTTGTACATTTCCTTTCCAGTGCTTCAAACAATACAATGTTGAAAATAAACTTGGAATAAAAACTTTCTGCATATGTTGGAATCCTGTATCAGGACCAACACAAACAACAAAGGGAGTCAATTAATCCCAGCCCTGCTAGGTATTAGACTTTGAACAGACAGGGTGGCCAAGTTCTTTTGCCAAATGTGTTGGAAACAAAAACTCATTTGACAATCCAGTACATAAACATACCGACTGCCTTCCAAAATCGTCATCAGGAGATTTCAAAAATGGGCTGAACACCAGGGAAATGGGCAGACTCACAGCTGGGGTTTAACAGCATTAGAAGAGGGATGTCAGTCTAAATTAGATGATACCCCATGGATGTTCTGTGCCAGGGTGGGGGGTCCTTTTATTTTGAACCAGTCCTGGGTACCTTGAACATGTTGAGTGAGGAAAAGGAATGACATTTAGGGCATATAATAAACACAAACTGCCTTAGGAGTCTGCAGTCAGTTCCTGGGGCCTGGTTTAGCTTTCATTCAGACTCTTACTGGTGCCAACACAATATGCATCCAGTAAACACTGAATTAGAGTATAAAGATTTTCTTCATTATCGTGCATTAGTGGACAAATTACTTTCAAATGTGTTGTCTGCCAGTGTAGCCTCCAGAACTACATGTACTTTGATATGGAACTCAAATTTTTCAATATTCTCCTGAATTTATGATAATAAGAAGTAGTTCCAGAAGGCAGGGGGTTTGAATGGAAGAAAACAAATCCTGAAAAATGGGCAACTGCCCCCAAGTCTCAAAGGCAGTTTGCTACCTGCCATTGAAGGCCAATGTTCTTTTCAAAAATGCTGCTTATAGGTACAGTCCAAATCTTACTTTTTATTATAGCATCTCCATGGGCCTTGGACATGTCTGTTTATCCAGTCTGAAAATGCTTGATTCTATAACGCGTTATAGATACATATTTAAACACCATGAAATGTTAGCCTTCCAAATTAACAAGTCACTTCTTAGATGAGTCACGGGAAAGGACATTACAATTAGTATCACATTAAAAATATTGATGCTTTTGTTAAACTTCTGGGGCTTTTATGATTTTTCAATTAGTTTACAAATTTCCTTCTTTGCCTAGCATTTTTTCCCTTTGGCTTGTTCTCCTTTCCTTCTCCACCAATGAAGCTCCCGCTGCTCTTGGCTACACCTGTTTGGGGACTTTTTGTTCCCATTTGCAACCTCTTTTTGCCTGCCCAACAGTAACTTTCTCTGAGTCAAAGATCTGAAAAATGCTTGCTCTACTACTATCTATTCAGCATATGCTGTAAGGGAGGCAAGAACAAGGAGGAGCCTTTGTAAGGTACCGACCATTTCAGCAGACCATTTCCATCAGCAAGTGCTCCAGGGAGCACAGTTTGAGAAATGAGCCCTTATATGAAACCAGATCAGAGGTGAAAGAAAATGCATTAAGTGGCCGAGATGGATGAAAGTAGCTTTTGCCTCTGATCTCAAGCAAGCCATTACAGCCTTGCAAAACCAGATATGTTTTATGCCAGTGTCTTGCTGCAAGATGTTCTGCCTGGCTTTTGCAGCCTTTTCTAGAATCTGCTAAATTTGCCTTGTCAGTGCGTTTGGCTTTGTGTGTATCTTACCTTCATTAATATACTTTTCTCCTTCTAGTTGTATCGCACTAATTTAAAAGAACTGCAGCCTTTTTTCACTGCATTTAAAGCCACAGAACAGAATTTAATAGGATTCATTATCACTAATTGTAATTATTGGTTAAAGCCCTTAATTTAAGCCTTAAACTAATTCATTTTTATGGATAACAATGGCAACAGTGCATTGTGATCTGCACTGAAATAAACACTTAGCTTCCCAGAGCCATATTTCACTCCATGATCTCTGTTTGCTTCTTGTGCTCCCTCTAATTTATTTTATCCAAAAGCATACAATGTTGTTTATCATTTCCAAATAACCCCTCTGAAACATATTTTCTTTTCAACTAGACTTGCCTGGAGGATGAGCCCAATACTGCATGCTCTTTGGCTTCTCTCCTAGGAACAGTAGTTTCATATTAGTAACTTGATTTAAAATAAATAACCGAGCTTATGTTTCTGAGCAATGAGTTTACAAAGAAGAACAACACAGTACTGAGCATAGGCTGCATCTGCTTCATTCCTACCTGCAGTTTTCCTTTTCCTTGCAAAATTTCCATTTTTAACTAAAAATAGCTTTTTTGTTATTTTCTATATAAAAAAAAAAAAAAAAAAAAAACCAACCAAAAACTTTTTTCCTTTCCTAGTCAGTAAGATGAATCCAAATATAAATATCATGGGGAAAAAAAATGTCTGAATTGATTCTGTCTGTCTTCCACAGCAATAAACTTCAAACTTCTTATTAACTATTCAGGCACATTGAAGGACAGTCCAACCTAGGTAACACCTCTTCTGTGTTGGCAACCTCCTTTTCAACACTGTACATACCTTTAGCCCCTAATCCCATATCTGTACTAATAAAATGCTCATAGCTGAAAGACTGCAGCTGTCGGAGGTTGAGCAACCACTGCAGTAACCCGGACAGCCCAGGACAGGAACACGACAGCATTGCTCGTGAACAGAAGCGCGGCGGACGCTGCTGCTGCCTCCGGCACATCCCTCACATTTTGCCAGTGCCTCTAAGCCCCTGTTTTTGAAGCTTGATCTCATTTATACACAGAAGTGATCTTTCCAAACAGTGCAGGTAACAACAAAGCAAGAAAATTTACTCAGGGAACTGTTGCCGTATATTTGGGGGTTTTTATCCACAAATTTCACTTGAGCCACACTTGTTTCTGTTTGCAGTCCCAGGAGGCCCAGGTGCTGAAACATCTGGCAGAGAAGAGAGAACATGAGCGAGAAGTGCTTCAGAAGGCTTTGGAGGAGAACAATAATTTCAGCAAAATGGCAGAGGAAAAGCTGATACTGAAAATGGAACAGATCAAAGAAAACCGTGAAGCTAATTTAGCTGCTCTTATTGAACGTCTCCAAGAAAAGGTAACCACACCATGACTCCTCACTCTAGACTAGAGAGGAAAATTTAATCAATATTTTGAAAAGATGTTGTGGGTAGCTCTTATCTCAGTTATTACACTTGAGTAATTTTTAAGTCAAAGCCCCTGATGTCTGTCTGAACTACTTCTTGCTTTTGATGAAAGACTACGTATCTATAATGACACAATCACAGAATGGTTGAGGTTGCAAGACAGTTCTGGAGGTCGTCTGGTCCAACTCCCCTGCTCAAGCAGGGAGACCCAGAGCAGGCTGTCTAAGACCATGTCCAGATGGTGTTTTAATATGTCCAGAGATGGAGATTCTACAACATCCTTGGGCAATCTGTGCCAGTGCTCAGTCACCCTCACATTGAAAAAGTGTTTCCTGATGTTCAAAAGGAACCTCTTGTGTTTCAGTGTGTGCCCATTGCCTCTGGTCCTGTGACTAGGCACCACTGGAAAGAGTCTGGCTCTGTCCTCTTTGTACCCTCCTTCTGGTATTTATATAAGGTCCCCCATGAGTCTTCACCAGGTTGAACAGTTCCAGCTCTCTCATTCTTTCCTCACAGGAGAGACTGAGAGATGTTACAGTTCCTTAGTCTTCATGGCTCTTGACTGTACTGTCTCCAGAGAAAGGTTGATTTTCAGTCTTTCAAGAAGTGCTGTGAACAAATGAAATGTCATGTGTTTTGTTTTTTACTTTTAAGAGAAGTCATTGATCAAATCAAATAGGTGTCCTGTGTCTGTAGTTCTTGGTTTCTCAGAGGAAAAAGACAAAAAAAAAAGGAAAAAAATCTCTCCTATACATCAAAAGGGACGTGTTCTTCCATAAGTCTTGCAACTAAAAGAAAGTAAATTTTCTTCTGGAGATCTTTGGTTCAGTCAGAGAAAATGGGTAAATCACAAACAGCCCCATGTTGAATCAAATGAGGGACATGTGAATAAAGATTTAGAAGTGTTAAGAAAAAACTGTTTAGTTCTGCATGAATGATCACTTGTTTCTCTCAACGATGAACTTTCTAATATGTTAGTAAACTGACTAAGAGAAAGAAAACAGCTCTCAGTGGTTTCCAATGAGATCTTCTCCATAAGCACCTTTGTTCCTTTGTTGGAGACAGAAGTCTAAGGCAGGAAAGGAGCAACAGAAAACCAAAGGATGATGTTACAAGTGACTACACAAACAGGATAGTTCTTTAGCTTAAGAACTGTACCCACATTACTTGACGTTTTTACGTTAGATTAGTTTACAGGCACATATCCCAAAGCTTATGAAAATAAATGGAAAAGACAATTAGCCATCCTTGAGGCCTCAAAGGAAATGGGAAGGACAGCTGAAGCATCTCTCTGTCCTAGGTTAATGTTAACAGACTGTTAAGCCCTGTTTCCACAGCAGTGTGATGGCATCTGTGCATGAAATCCAAAGAAGGCTTGTGAACAAAGACAACAAAATTTGAGAAGATCTGTACAGACCAGTGATTAAAAATTGCGTAACTGTACAGTTTTGCCAACACAAAAGTGAACCTTGAATATGCAGGAAAAGAAGAAGTGAGATATTTGAGTCCAGATCTTCAAAAGTTACTCAGAACTGTGGATGCACTGAGGTTTTGTTGTCTAGAAGTTCCTACAAAGATAACTTCTGTATACTGCAGTTAACAGGGACAAGGAACAAGTCCCATATAAAATCTAACATTCAGAGTTATGGATCTTACAAGAAACTGTGATTTACAGAGTCAGTTGATGCAATTGACTGTGATCCGTTGTCCAACTCAGTCAATAAAAAGACGACTGTTGACTTCAGTTAAATTTCAACCATAAAAGACCCTCTAATGCATGGAAATGGCTAGGAAGTGCCTTAAACTGTAGTGAGCTAGGGATGGAAGTTGGCTTCTGTAGTCGCCTTGTGCTTATCATTTGATTGTCTGGGGTTTTTTTTCGCAGTGGTCAGACACAAGAGGTAAAAGTCTGATAGTTCAACAGTGGAAAAGAGAGAGACATAAACCCAGTAGTTGCCAAAACAATAGTTTTATAAACACCTCAAGTAGAACATTCCTAAATCCATTTGACAGCTGTTTTTCCTGACTACAGGCCCATTTCCACAGAAGTATCTGAGTACACAATGGCTCAAAAAAAGTCTAAATTAATTATGACTGCTTTTGTAAAAAGGAAGACAACGTGACTGAAAGTGGACAGAAGGATCTAGCATTGACTTTTGCTAACAACATTCCTTCTCCATCATAGCCTGAGAAAGAGTGGAGAGGAGAGCTGGCTTTATCATTTGGTCTAAGGCGATATTTGAGATGTTCTGATTTACCCATCTTGGTGGAACTAAATTCTTGGACCTTTATTTATGGTTCCCAAATGCTACAGATAACACTTGTTCTGCATACAGTGTGCAAGCAATTAATTCAAGCCCACTCATCCTTCCCTATATTTAGTTTAACATCTAGGAATTCAAAGGACAAATGTGAGCACATGGCACATTTTATGCTGCGAGCAGCACTTCCCTATGTGGGCCTTTAAAATGAAACTGTGAGATGGTGGGAATTATAAGGCAGCATCAGATAAAAGACAGAGCTCCAGAGCTGGTCTGGTGGGTGACAACTCCCCTGAGCTGCATCATTTAAAGATGGTTGTGCTGTGAAACAATTTTTACACAAGCATGAAATGCACAACCTAAATGGGTTGTCATCAGGAACCTCTCTGGGCAGGCAGAATGAGAAAGAGGTTTGATTTTTCCCTTCTTGATGTTTTCCAGGAGAGGCATGCTGCAGAGGTCCGTAGAAACAAGGAGCTCCAGGTGGAACTGTCTGGCTGAAAACAGCAATGGTGGATGTGACCCATCCCCACCATTAGTAAACTCCCCCTGCCTATATTATTATGGATCATGCGATATCAGTATGGGAAATGTATGACATGGTTTAAAAAAAAAATAAAATCAGGAACTCAATAAAAAACTTTAAAAAAGAAACAAAAATAAAAACAAAAACAATGCGGTCTCTTTGCAGAATGATTTGCTTGATGTTTAAAAAACTTGGATCTTATTTTGTAAATACTTACATTTTTGTTAAAAAATACAAGTATTGCATTATGCAAGTTATTTCATAATCTTACATGTCCTGTAACAGGCTTCTGATGTTGTCTATTTCCACTTGGTTGAACTTGCTGGGTCTGTTCATTTGAAGCACCTCACGTCTAATTCCATTCCCTGCGACTTTCATTCCAACCCACCACGAGGTCAGTAGTAGTTCTATGGTGCTAGAGATCAGTCATTGCCTAATAACCTAGACTGCTTTGCCATCGATAAGCTTTGTGGAAACAGTGACCAGATCACAGGTATCATGACTTCACGTTCAGCTGTCCAAGACAAAAGGCTCTTAAAATGTAGTTTCTTCAAATGCAAATTACACTGCAGGACTCTGTAGTGTGCTGTATAATTGAGGTTAAATCACCATGTGCAGTATTTGTTGCTTCTGCTTTTAGAGGTGAGAGGCAACAAATGCTGCTGTGCAACAGCATGAAAGCAAGTGGGATCAGTTTGAGGCAAATTTAAGAGGTACATTGTAACCATCAAGCTATGACAAATTCTGGATGATGCCAAACAGCCATAAAAATGCTAATTGTAAAGTGAGCTTAATTCACCACTTGAAAATTTATTGATGGAGCCAACTAATAGATAGCATCAAGTGGCTTTATCTGTAGGTGCCATGATCTATGATACTTATCTGATGCTACAACATCATATGTGTAATAGTACAACAGGCTACCAAATATTTCACCTGGAACCCGTGAGCCAGTTGTTACCTTATTTTTTTGACACTGCTGACTTCCATTCATCATGATCTTTACTCTTCAGTGTTAGCCAACCCTACCTAGTGACGGACATCTAGGACTAAGAGGGCTGAAGCAGGAGGAATGACTAGACAGGGTGCTTGTGCCAAGTACAGTATCACCAAACCTAACACATCATCTCCAAAATAGCTGCAGTTTTGAAGTTGTCCCTGCCCCCCTGGAGGTTGCTGCCTGCATATTCTACTCTTCATTAGTGCTATTTTCCTGTATGTCATTGTGAGCAAGCTGTGATTAATAAAGAATTGGGGTTCTGTGAACTGAAAAAGGGCTGGTCTCTTCTCTCGCTCCATTACTTCTCTGACATGTGCCCACGTGAGGTGACCACCTAGTGTAGTCATAAAAGCATGGAAATGAGACTTAAAGAAGACCTATTAATAAACCAAGCCTATTTCTCTGGTTATACAGGACGAACACCTGCTGTGTGTTTTCCAGTGCTTAGGCTGCTTGTTTTTAAACATCACCATATAAACCAAGACTATAAATGTGACCTCTAGCACTGAGTTTAGTAAAAAAGAGAACTAGCTATGCACATGCACCCTATAATCCTGACTCAACATTGGAGAAAAAACAAATTTCAAGAAGAAAAGTGAATAATGTAACTCTGGGTACATATATGAATAGCTGCAGCAAGATTCTGGCTGTTAGCACACTGATTTTCAGGATAAAAGGGATTTATTTACAGGATTTATTGGAAAACACAAAATTGCTAGGGAAGCTGTTCAGCTGCAGATATAAAATAGGATTGGATCCCATGTAGAACTGGATAGGTGATCAAGAATTACCTCTAGGATTAGTTTTCTGACTTACAGTCATGAAAGTGGTATCATTTACTTACTCTTTTGGAGAGATGAGGCAAAGGCTCCTGATCTGCAACAGTCAGTTTCCAACCCATGCAGCCTGTTCTGTTTCCGAGCCAAGTTATGTTCCTGGAACCCTTGGCCCGCAATCAAAAAGCAGCAGAAGCTGATCCAGGCGCAAGGCTGCAAGCTTAGCTCTGTGTGCAATGAGCATGAGAGCAGTCCTCCAGCTCGCTGTGGCAGCTGGGTTTTCTTGCATACATTCCTTGTCTTTCTGGCAAAATTACCAGATGTAAACCTCACAGAGAAGCCAAATAGCAGACTTCGAATCTGGATGTGATGAGCTTCAATGTTGCCAAGCCTTCGAAGTTTGTATACTGCCCTAAGCCCCAGCTTAAAAAAAAAAAAAAAAAAAAAAAAAAGGCATTCGGTCAAGCTTGTATTTCAAGTTAAGGTCCAAGATCTTGGTTTGAGGATTCCTGATTTTTTGTTTCATTTCCCAATGGCAAGTCACTTAGTTTTCCCTGTCCATTGACTAAACAAGCTCTGGTCATGTTTCCAGCTCTTTTCTGGTCCGTCCTGCTGGCTATGGTTGATGGCAGAACTGGCCAAGGACAAACCTCTGGTGCTGAGGCCAATCAGGGCAGCCTGCCTTATCTCCATGGGGCTGTACTCTCTTCCCCAATAAACAAGGGTGTCTAAATCCACAGTGCCCGGTAGGATGGTCCCCAGCATGTGCTCAGCCCAGCAAAGACCAGGGCATTGCCTCGGAAATGCCATAGACCCATGACAGAGCCCAAGCTCTGCTCCTGTTCACTTGGATCTTTCAACAGCTGTAGGTCTAGAATTCATTTGTCAAGGTATAACTATATGTTGAAAGCCTGTTTTTAAATACACTGCATATTTAATCTGTAATAACAAAATAAATACCTGCAGAGTTGCAGCATGGCTGTTCCCTTATATTACTCCTGTTTCCTTATATTATTTCCTTATATTTTGCTTTAGTACTACCTTCCTAGCTCCTCCTTGCTTGCGCTAGCAAAAGTGTACTGGTGCCATGCGTCTCTCATATGGAGTTACAGATTAAGCGTCTCCTTGAAAAGTAATAAAATATTCAAAACATCAATTTTTAAAGTATTACCATTCTGGCTACTTGAAATATCTTGGTTTATCTTTTAATTCAATGGCAAGCAGAGCACTCAGGACTTTTAGATTTAAAAAAAAAAAAAATACATTGCTTGTTTATTTAACCATAGATGTTCAACTACATGCCATGAGCTGTGAGCAGCTGGAGCTGCAACGCAGACCATTTTCCGTAGGCTGCCTGACACCTCCCGCGGGACAGGAGGGAACCTGGAGCACCAGCATTGCACCATGCAGATGCTCCCTCCTCTCCCTGAGCTGTGTAACTGTGTGATGTATGAGCTACATGATGGCTCAGCAGCAGGACAGAGCTGTGCAGCACATGGAGAAAGACACTGCTGGCCTCCGCAGGTCCCAGGACTGCCCCTCCGAAGGTTGGTAGGGGTGGGTTTGCTATCAGTTAACCCATCAGTTATGTAAAGGCTGTCAGGAAGAGACCCCCCAGGTAGTCAAACAGGAACAATTTACACCTGTCACACTTCACCTGGTCATACTGAAGCCACAAAATTTATGCTCAAACCAAGCCAAACATTTCCAAACTCAGGAGGCTTGCGTGTAGGGTTTAAACCCATCACTGATCCAGAATATGAAAACAATGTTCATTTTTTCCCTTTGTTATCACACTTCTTGTCATGTGGAGCTGGGTTTGTTTTTTAATGACTGGAACAAAATCCTAACCCTTCTATAGCCAAATAGCAACATCTGTTGCTCCACTCCAGAATCCCCAAACGCATCACTGATGTACAGCAGTATCCTATGCACACATTCACAGAGCTGTGTACCTGTCTGCATTTCAGCAGTCCTTTCAGATGTGATCCATGTAGGAAAGAGCTTTACTCACAGCATCTTAAACCATACCAAGAGAAGTACTTCTCTCTCATGCCTCAGCAGGAGAGGGAAATGGTTTAGAATCCACATTTAGGACAGCATGAACACCTCGTTTCTTATCCAGCTGTTGTCAGATCCCATCATGTCAAATGAAACCCTCTCTTCAGGTTTTTGGTGGAGAGATGAGAGGATGGCACAGGAAGAGGCAGGTCCCACTGCCGTCTTGCAGCACCTGTCCCATGCTGAGCATCTGTCAGCAGTGGAAGGAGGCAGCCGCTCACTCAGCAGAAGGGATATTGCGGGGAAGGTGATGGCAGAATTTTAGATAATCTTTCCCATTCCTCGGGGCTGGTGCCACAGTGATGCTGGTGCAATAGTGACATGTAGTGGTCAGTCTTAATAATGGGGATCATCTCTAAATACACCAGGGACTGCAAGGATTTCCTCAGAAGGATATTCATTCAGTGTGCTGCACAGCTTACACTAGGTCTTTATTTAAGGTAAATGTGACTCTGAAGACTGAGCCCAGACATTTTCAGGTTTAACTCCACTGTACCGTGAGTGAAACAATCACGGGTAGCTGTAAAACCAAAAATGGCTGATATTTTTGTGTGAAACAAGGAGTAGCCAGAATTACAGCCATTGCAACACCACCATCAGAAAGTCTCAGAATTGTGAGAATATCTGTATGACTGAAACTTCAAACATGTCTAGACAGCAACAGATAAGATATAGTTATCAGCTGAGAAGACAGACTGAGATGATGGCAATGTCAGAAATTTGGGGAGCTGCAAGAAAACCTAGCATCAAAAACCATCAGTAGATCAGGGGCTAAATGAACCGTGAAACAATGCTCACATTTGAAAAGTAGATTTCCTCTCCCAGCAGAGGAGAGAGAATGGTCACCCTTGAAGCTGTTATCCTTGGAAAAAAATCAACTCTTTCCCCACTCTCACCCCAGTACTTGGAACTAGGGCACAAGACAGAGAAGCCTGAATTCCAGCCTACAGTACATATGTAAATATAACCTATAGCTCTATGAGCAGCAGAAACAAGAGTCTGCTGTGGACTCTCCATGGCGTACAAATAAAATTCTTGTGCTTCAGCCATTCATAACTTCGGTGTTATGATGATGGTCTGATAACATCTGAGCTTTAACTCTTGCTCTGGGAAAATTAATGGAGGTTCCTGTTTCTATTCAAATGTCCACAAAGACTGTAGTAATGCATATAATTGATAATTTACTTAGAGAAACATTCTCCTTCTTCAAGTTTACAGTGTGATGCCAGCAGCTTCCCTTTCTTTCGGATAACAGCAAATAGCTGCTGGAAAATGTATTCCTACTGTAACAGGTTGGCTTTGGTC
This sequence comes from Nesoenas mayeri, assembly GCF_963082525.1. Taxonomy (NCBI): domain Eukaryota; kingdom Metazoa; phylum Chordata; class Aves; order Columbiformes; family Columbidae; genus Nesoenas; species Nesoenas mayeri. The sequence goes on along the minus strand of NC_137543.1, from coordinate 31,821,745 downwards.
AAATGTGTCCCAGAAAAGGAAGTACCTGGGTAACTCCTGAAGATGGAGGACGTGGAAGACATTATCTACTGATATAGCCCAGAGGAGTATGATGTAAGGAAACAGCCAAGATTCAATTTAAATTTCTTTTAGCTGTTAGAGTTGCAATAGACTTTTAAACAAACTTTGAAAACAAGTACACTATAATAAAATACATTTAAAAAACACTAAACCTTAAAATACACGTTTGCCAAAGAGTCTTTTAGATAATAATTTCTGCAGATTCACAGTTCACAAAAAAAAATCCCATGTGCAACTGCTTGTGTCCAGAAGAGGGCAAGCTCTGGTTATTTAACAGGCAACTACATAGTAAGTTTTACTCAGAAAAGTCTGTCAAACAGTGTTCTATCCTGAAATCCTGCTTTGGAGCATTGTGGAGATTGATTTTCTATATTTACCCTAAAATCTGGATTTGGTTTTATATGCACTATGAAAGATAGTAATTTTTCGTTGGGCAAAAATCTCAAGTTAGATTTCCTGAAGAATACAGCACTGAGCAGGCATTGTATAAGCTAAAGAAGAAGGTAGTCATACGAATAAAGAGGTTAAAATTATCCGCTCAGTTAGTCCGGTGTTTAAGAGCTGGTTGCTACCCTCCAGGTAGTCTGAACCAGCCCTCCTGAGTGCAGGAGGGGAGCAGTAAAACCCCACTGCTTTTCAGCTGGATTCCGAGCAAGCAAGGAAAAAGCGATGTTCACAGCAGAAGCAACCAGACTCAGCAGCTGGGACTTCCCTTCCTGCACTGTGTTTTACACTTACACATTTGCAAATGGTGGAAAAAATGGTGGAACAAACTATGGCACACAAACAGCTCTCAGTGAACCAAAAACCAGTTACTGGATTGCAGATGATCCCTGACACAGGTATTAGCTTGAGAGTAGCACTGGATAAATTCATGTCTTCTGCCTCCAGGGACAGGCTTGGAAGCAGCACAGCTCCTTGCTCACAAAACACAGCCTGCACCTGAATTTACAGTTTCTGTTAGACCAGGAGTGTCAAACTCATTTTAACTGGGGGCCTATCAGCCTCGTGGTTGCCTTCAAAGGGCTGAGTGTAATTTTTGGACTGTATAAAGGCAATTGTGAGACTGATGGGGCCCCCGGTGAAAATTAGTTTGACACCCCTGTGTTAAACCTTTAGATGTCCCCACGAAGGGCCAGCTCAGTTTTCCTTGTGCCACATTCCTAGGACACCCTACCAGTGCTGGAGGGATCCTGACTTGACCCAGCCTGGTATGTCAGCGGGGTCCCTGCTCACACCCCACACAGGCTGGAGTAGAGCTCCAGGGGAAGAAGAAGACATCCTCTGGGTGCTGCGACGAAGAAGGATGCTGCTGGCTGCCACTGGGACGGAGCAGCAAATTGGCAGCAGCACCCAAGCTGGGGGAGGACAAGGGCAAAGTTGGGTGTGCTGTTTCTGCTTTGAGGTCCCCCCCATCCCTGGGAGCTCAGGAGGAGTCTGATGGGAAGGAGTGCTGTGTGGGGACCTCAGGGTGTCCTGGGAGCTGCAATCCAGAGCCATTCAGGATGTTGTCCAGCACTGACATCGCTGCATAGATGTATGGTTCTGTGCTCCCCAGCTCACAGCAGGTCATCATCCTTGGGCATTATCTGCATGGCCTGGCCTGCTGATGGCTCCATAACAGAACTGAATGTAGAAATTATACTTTCTATTTTTCAGTGCACTTTTGCCCTCCTGCTTTATGCAATAATCAAATGCCTGGCCTAGTTTTAAAGAAGTTAGTATTTTTCTAGGAAATTATGACTTTTGAAGGCAGGCAGGCATCTCTGTTCTCTCAGGAGGCTGCCTCCACAGCTTTGATAAAGCTCATCAGCAAATCGAGCTGGAATTTACAATGATGAAATTAGAGATATTCTTCCTCATTATAATATTTCCCACTATATTTATGGTTATCCAAGGTGGTCAGTCTCTCCACATCAAGGCCAAAGACAGATTTTTTTTCTTTCAAAGCTACATAGTTGTGGAAGACTAGGCGACAGCTGAAAATAAAAAAGCCACCTAATATCATTCCTCCCTAACTAATCATTTTATCAAGAAACTGATAACTCAGACATCTTTTTTTCCAGAGCTCTGGAACACGGAGGATTTACAGTGTTGTCAGGCATGCTTTTGGCCAGTACAAGCTCCTGTTGTGCCTGGCAGGTCCCAAGCAGGGCTGGGGAGTCCCATGTTCCTATCAGGAAGCCTGCACGCTGCTGCGCTGCTTGGACAGTGTCATTGTTCACTGAGACATGGGCTGTTTGCACCATTTGGCCTCCATACTGAGGCATGTTTAATGCTCATGGATACAGCAAGTGGCCTTGGCTATACAAAGCCCATTGTGCTGCTCAAGGCATCTGCTGGCTCTTGCAGCACGTGTGCAAGGATGTATCCAAACTGCCCTAAGCTCCCTGGCCCAGGCTTAGAGCCAGCTGAGCTCAGCTAGCTTGAAAACAGGGTCTTCCCAGCCAAGCAACTCCAAGCTGGGAGTCTCAGACACACCAGTGCAAGCACCCAGCAGCCCAACCACAGCTCCGTGGGCTTCAGCTCCCTGCCAGCTCGGCTTAGCCGGTGTGGAGGACAGGCAGGACCACCACGGCTGAGCAGATCTCTGCAGACCCCAGAGTCAAGGCAGAGCTGGCACCTTCTCCTCTTCCAAAATCTGGCTTTTTTTCCCCCAGTGCATCAGGTCAAGTCTTCCCATGTAGTGGGTCCCCACTCTTCCTGCAGCCAAGCTGGCTGCTCCTCTCTTTTCCTACTAAAGCCCAGTTAGTCCTTGGAGGTTTTTTGTGTGTATTAAAGTGGATTTTATTCCTTTTTTCCTCTAGGAGGCACTGGCCAAGTCCAATTGGCCGTGATGCTGTGACTGACTCCCAAAGCCACTCAGCCACCTCACTCCTGCACTGAGTCTTCTGCCAAAGTTGGATGGGAAGGGAAGGGTTCAAGCAGGACTTGTAGGTTTGTCCTGTAGCTCTGAGTAGGGCTCTCCAATACATTGACCAATTTTTCAAGCTTTTTGAGGCTCCTCTTACTGTTTCCCTCTGAATTAAGTACCGAACTGCAAGAATGATGTCTTGCAGGTTTGATTGATTCTGCATCTTTTGAACCTTGCAAGAGCAGCTACACTGGATGAGACCAAGTACCCATTTGGCCCAGTACTCAGCTGCTGCTGTGGGCAGGAACAGGTGCTCAAAGATGAGTGTAAGAAGAGTGTGGGCACAAGGCAATGCTTCTCTAGCCTCCAATAATAGGCATTCCTGAAGCTGCCTGACCAAGAATTACTTCGTGCAGTTAACAACCCTGATGGAAACTTTCTTTTATTAATAGGTCTAATCACTTTTTGAGGCCAATGCAAACTTCTGCTATCCATAACAGCCCATGACTGTGAGACCCATAGCTGTTTGATTTCACATGTTAGTGGTGTCTGCTACCTGCTACATGCTCAAGCACCTCATCAGTTCTTTCAAAAAAAAAGAGAGACAGGCAAAAAACTTCGAATTTGCTGGCAAAGAAGGGAAATTTCATGGGCAAAGTTCTTCTGTTCCTCCAACCCAGCACTTCTCCAACGCTCTGAACCCTACTCGTCTACTCTCTACTCAAACACAAGCATGAAGGCAGAGTCATCCCTCGAAAATACAGTTTGCTTGTCCATATGTTCTCAAATTATTCTATTTCTTCCCACTTTAAGCAGCATAGCTCTAGAGAATCAGTCTGTTTTAACAGACATGCTCCACAGTACTACACAACAGACATCCAGATGTGCCTTCCTGGCCTGCACGGGCCGTCTCCTGTTCTTGGCAATCACCAGCCAAAGAGTGGTCCTTCCCCGAAGGAGAGGGTCTCTCCCCATGCAGGGTGTCAGAAGTGGAGCAGCACTTCAGACTCATTGCAAACAGATACCCATACACACTTCATATTTTCAAAGCTTCTGGCCTTGGGTGAAAAGCTGCCATGTGAAAATCCCCCTAGCCAGCACTGTAAGCACAGAGCACTGTCTCAGATTGTATGGAAAACTGGATTTTTTTTCCATGTTTTAATACTGGAAAAATTCCTGTCTTTTATTTGGACCAAGAAAATATAGGGAATGATTTTTCATCTTCCCATTTTATTCCTTTCCAAGAGAAATTAGATTTCTCTTAGTTTGAAGGAGAAAAATTCCTTCCACTGGAAGGGGATCCTTGTTTTCCCCTGTCCTGTAACACAAGGGGACCACCATGCAGTCAGAAACTATTTTACCTATAGCCTTCCATAGAAATGGAAAATGGAAGATAATTGCTTCCCAGGGAAATAAAGCACATGGATGTAACCTGTACCTCTCCTTTTTCCCCACCACTCTTCGGGTTATTTTCCAATTGACTTAAAGGCAAGACAAAACCAAGAAATCAACTAAGTATCCCAGCTTGCCAAAGAGCTCTATATGCATTTTGTAGCTCTAAAGTCCTATGCCCAGCATATGGTGATGTACAGATCTGGACTGAAAAAAAAAATGGATGATTAAAAAAGAAACACCATGTTTCTAAGCAGTATATTGATTTCTGCTGAATGTAGTATTGAGCTTCCCCTCTCTGCAGTGGAAATCAAACACAAATAGTCTGATACTGAATCTCAGCATAGATATACTCTTAAACTTAATCTTTCTTGGTTTGTGCAACATGGAAATACATGATCTTTCTCCTTACACTGCTCGGTGATTTATTAATTATTCTCATGTTAACAATTACTTATTTTCTTTCCACTAGCCCTTTAGTAGAAGCTATAGTTGACTGAAAGCACAGAAAAGCTTTTGCACAGCCTTTTGCACTTTTTTCATATTATCTCACTAAGAAAAAGACTCAAAACATGCTTTCACATCTTTGCATCATTCTGGAGACAGCATTGTTCTTCGAATGACCACTATGTTTACAGTGGTCTTAAAAGAAAGCAAACAGAAATGAAATATGAAATTATCCCCATTACACTTGGCCAAAGGCTGGCTGAAAATACAGCTGCAAGTAGCTAGAGCAGTTGCAGCTTTATTCAGCAGCTGGCCTTAGAGAAAGACTATGAATTTTCTCAGAATTAGATAAGACTCATGAATCTTACCATCTTGAGGGCTATTTCTGAAAAATATGCCTGGAGATGGAACTAAATCATACCAATGAAGCAACAGACTTTAGGAAGGAAAAAGCAAGTAGGTATGTGGGTGATACTATGAACAGTCATGGTATTCATTGCATTGCATGAGGTAGCTGCTACACATCAACACAGGTAACCATGTCAGTAACTTCAGGTATTTTATTACATTTAAATCTGAGGAACAAGTCAACTATGAAATTACAAATGTAGCACTTTCGGTAGCAAGTGTAGCAATCAGTGTGCTACTGGCAAGCCATTAACTACATGTCTTCATAGGCTTTGGGTATGATAGGCCACTGAAGTAATGCAGTCTATGAAGTATTAACCACTCCCTATGGAATTATAAAATTATTTTCACGTAATCATCAAAAAAGCTGCAGAAAAAAAAACCAACCTCTGACAATGGGCCAGCAAGGAGGATTCTTCTTGCAGAAGAGGAGAAATAGTCCATAGTCCTGCACAGAAACAGTCTCCTCATGAGCCAGAGGCCACCTGGGAGACACAGAATGGCCACTTCTGCAAACAGTAGGCCAGATAGGGACATGGTTCTGGTGAAAATGTCCTGTTCTCAGGTAGCTGCACTCACCCAGGTGGCCACTGGCAGATTTTAAGCTGGAATTTAAGTTTCTGGAAACACAGGCATTGTTCCTATAAATGGCATTAAATTCAAGGCAACTCAAAGCAGAAATTAAAACTTCTTTGTCATCTCACTCATGCTTTGATTGGCTCACATGCCACCTACCTTAGTTAAATGGGCCTCTCTCATGGCCCAGGTCCTCTAGACAACTGCCCTAGGTACCACTAGAAGTGATCCATCCTCTGAGTAAGCCTGAACCATGGTGCTGAGCTTTGCTTGATGCAGCAGTCATAAGAGAACATAAATCCACAAACTTCTCAAGTGCTATTGAATGTCTTAGAAAGGACACCTCCACTTAATACAAACTACTTAGTATTTTCTGGCAAAAAGATGTCTCAGAGGCCATGGTAGAGAAAAGTATGTAAAGGATAAAGCAAGCAGTTTCTAAAATACATCTGGTTTATCCCATCTTACGTATTTTGTCCATCATAGCGTAAAATAACACTCACAAGTCCTGGTATAAGTGTTTCATGGCAAATGCAAGTCATTCTTTGGGATTTGCACAAGGGGATGAAACAACATAAATAATAAAGTAACACATCATTTTGAGTGTTTGGACCTCATCAATTCATGTGTTCTTCTTGAAACAGCGCAATGCTTACCCTATGGAAACCTGTTCAAGTCACACACAAAGAATTGCACCGAAGCCGATACTTCTTGTCAAATTAAAGAAGTGTTCTATTTTGTGAAGAATTAGCTTTGCCTCTCAAAAAAACAGATGTGGGTCTGCAAAATTACTGAAGGATAAGTTTCTTTCATTTTCTTTTGCATTCATCACAATCCGATTTACTTAATTTACTTGAGCCTGGACTATTTTCATTGATTCTTAAAAGAGAATGGATTACAATGAAATGGCTAAGCATTCTGAGCATATATGGAATTCTTTAACTGGATAACATTAATAAGTGCTGCAAATGTTTTGGATTACATTAGCATTTAATTGGTTTTTATTATTTATACTTTCATCCCTGAGAGAATACTGAATGAATTTTTGGTGTTGAAACTTTATCTCAGTTTTTATTATCCTAAAAGAAAGAAAAAAACCCACACCCTGATGGTGCTGTAACAGTCACAAATAAATACATTCTCAAAGTAAAATCTTTCTAGTTACACATTTAAACATCTGTATTTTGACCATACTTTAAAAAAATAAAATAAAACTGTAAACTTCAAATAAAAGGATAAAATAACACTTAAGAGGTGTGGTCGTTCATTTGATCTTTGCAAGGCTAATAAAGGATCTGAATGATGAACACGATGAACATGAATATTCACTAAGGCCAGTAGAAATTTGATCTACAATGCCAGTAAATGTTGAATCAGGCTCCAAATAGGTCATTCACAGTTGAAAAGCTGAGTCACTGTAAAAAGGAAACATTTAGAGTCATTTGAGGAAATAAGAAAAGGCACATATTATGGCCCTTCAGACAACATCCTATTTTTGTCTAGATGCCATGGCATAATGGTCCCTAAAATGGAAAGTAGATTGCTGTTGATCTGGAACTATGGCAATCATTCACTCATCACATGTATCCAAACAGTACCTGTATCTGACTGCAAACTGAAAGAAGGAGTATCAGCGAAGCAAATACTCTATTTGGCTTCCTACAATGAAAGAAATAGTTACTGGGTTAAGAACCTGTGACCACATGTGGGACTCAGCTCAGGAGCTGCATCTCTCCATCCTCTGACACTGATGAACTTTCTGGTTGGGCTGCCTTCCTACCTTCCTGCTTGACAGAGCTTTCGTGAGTTTATCAATCCTTGTTTTGTTATTAATGAACTCATCAGAGTAGTAGGTTTGGTACAAGACATAAAAACAACAACAGATTCCACATGTTAACCGTGGCATGTATTATGAGCAAGTCCTTGTGTGCTGGATGCAGGCAACACTAGTCTCATGTTGACAGCAAGAAGTGCACAGAGGAGCTTGCCTGCTTTACCGTAACTCCCAGTCACAAACCAACCTATCCTCAAAGCAGAAATTCAGACCACAGCCCTGTGCATCCCATCTAATTCTCCCATCATGTTAGGTGCTAAACCTAAAGTCAATGATATGCTGTATAGGTTGCAGTTAGGTGTCTGTCAAGATTACTGCAAAGATTGGTTATATCTATTTTAATACATTCCAAAGAGGAGTTTCTTTTTCCCTTTTTGAAGGGAAATGTAAATGACAGAACCTTTAGGCTCACTTGATTTAATTATGTATGGTTTGGGGCATGTTCCCCGTAGCCCGTCATCCCAAACGTTCGAGGGAACCAGAAAAAACTGCCAGGAGTAGGAGAGCTCAATAGCAATCCCACGTCATCTAGGATTATTTAGGATTCCAGCAGGACGCCCCAAGTGAGCACAGCACCATGTAGGGACTGAACAACTGAAGAACCTGATTCATCCCAGTGTTAAAAAATGACTGACCTCTGAGCAAATCCACTGGTAGTTGTATATACTAGAGCAGGCCTGAAGTAAAGACAACAACAAATGATGTCTGGTGATGACAGCTAAAACCAGAGTCCTAAAACATGTATCTGCTGAACAGAGCCAGGCAAATTATGAGCTGATGCTCCTGATCAAAGGCCACAAAGCAAGAGCTGCAGCATTCCTTGGCATGTTCAGTAGATACCATGGCTATTTTTGACCACCACCATGTGGTGGCCAGTCAATATATTCTGCAGATAGGCAGATGATCACAACTTGTTGCCAAAAAGCTTTAGGAGATTTAATGTCTTAAAGAGATCCACAGTATTTTTAAGCTCTCTCCCAGGCAGCAGCATCTCGGCACAGGGTGAGCTGTGACCAAGTGTCCAGTAGGTGATGGGGCACTCCAGCTCACTTCTCAAAAGATAAGGCAGTGCTTACGGTGCTCTTTCAACTAATACAGGTGACCTTGAAGTCACCCATATGCCCAGAGGAAGGACTGTGTCTAGGCCATGAAGGCATCTTTGTCACGGGTGAAGTCTTTTTCTGGGCACTGATATGCTTTCTTGCAGTGCGTCTCAGGCAACCAGCAAAAACATAAATCTCTTCAAATTTGAGAGGTGCTTTATACAGAGCTGAAGTCACTTTGAGTAACACTCTTCTGTCAGCAGAAAATAAATTGTGTGGATATTATACCGACTGAGCATCCCATCCCTGTTGGCATTTTCAAACACAGTGTCACTTAGCAGGATGCCAGAGAAGCACTGAGAAAACAAAAGAAACTGAAATCCAGGGTCTTGCATGTCTCCAGTGGAAATGGTTTCCATGTCAAATGACATAAGTGTCAAACATGAGTCACTGCTGCCATTTCTCCCTTCCCAGAAGAGGGAAATGTATACTCTGTGGCCGAGGCAGAGCTAGACAGGATGATAGAGACTGTGCAGTTTGACTCCCGTGCAAATGAGCTGTTAGGATTTAATAAGGATATCTCTCTATGATGCATGTCACATTTCCATAGCACTCCATGAAGGACTGGAAACTGAGCCTTTCAGCCAGGATGAGTTTACCAACACTTCAGTGACAGAAATCAATACTCTTGGAAAGCTCGCCTGAACCACTGCCTGCATTTGGTAGCTGTGGTGACTAATGCAAAGCTGTGGTTTTAAAAATGCCATTGGAACAAGAAAACTGTAGTTCTGCTTCATTTTCCTCCCTGCTTTTATGCCAAGTGCCAGGGATGGCTAACAGTTTGATGCAAAGAAAAGTTTAGGTTATTACTCAGGCATAAAAAAGACGAAGCACCTATAAAAGCGTGTACATGAGACATGTATTTTCTTTTTGAGCGCATGGTCTTATATAAAATTGGCTGTTTAAACTAAGAGCAAAATGGGTCAATCCTCAGCCACTGCAATATTTTGAGCAAAGCTCCACCAGCTCATGAATGCCAAGAATCTGGCCTATTGTCTGCCTTTCAACCCCACTTCATTGTCTGTGAGGTTTGCCTTAGCTTCCCCAAGTTCAGTGTACTTCAGTAACTCAGTCAACAGAGGGAAGTAGATGGCAAACATTCCCTCCCAGAAGCCTGGGCTTAACTTTCTGGCAGTTCAGCAACATGAGAGGCACCACTGATGCAAATTCTCCAGCCAACACCCCTGTGCTTTGCCATCAGGTGTCCTCTCTAGTTAAGGCATTGCTGCCTCTTAAAACTTTTCAGTTCTTTAATGATTTGTCCAGAATGAAGAATCTGTTACGAAAGTAGTTGTTAACACTGATCCTTCCCTGCTCATCTGGGCACCACAGAGGCATGTGTGTTGTTAGGGTTGCACTGTGTCATCCTTCACACGTGATGTGCAAGCTGGGTTGTCTCTGAGGTTATAGGAGAAAGTTGAGGGCCAGGATTTGCAGTGATGCCCACAACTGCTTTTACTTTTTAGGCATGCTTGTATGTGAGCCTGCGGGACTCCGACAGATCAGTGCACTCACCACATTTCACTTTTCAGACTGGGTTTCCCAGTACTATTTTCTCATTTTTTTTAATAACAGTTAATTCAAACCTATTAATAGTGACTATTTCACGAGAGCATGAACGTAACCTCTCATCTGGAACAAGCATTTGCAGGAGTGTAATTCTCTTATTCCATAGAGATGCCAGTACAGCTCCAGAGGAGAAAGATATTTTCTGACACTAGATTATTTTCTGTAAGGGATCTCTCAGTGCTCAGTGGCACTGAGATTATTATTTTGCAGTTTTGACAATGTAACCCTTGATCACACAGGTCCCAAGAAGAAACTACATTCTTGGACTACAACAGCAATCTCATTTCCATTAAGACAGTGGGGTGAAACTTTTAATTATTACCCATTTGGCATATTACCCATCATGCCCAATCTCTGCACATGGCTTTGTTTTGGGTTTTTTAATAAAATCCTCCTTCCTTTGTGCCCTACATGTTAGAACTGAGCCCAGCCACAGCTACTGGCTTTACACTGACAGGGAGGAAAACCAAGAGCCATCAGCCCACTGTGCCCCAGCCTGCAGAAAGCCACAGAGATATCAGGGGACAATATGTACTATAAAGTCCTCTGCCAGAACAAAAGCACCTTAATTGTACTCTCTTTTTCTTTTAAATCAACGGAGCTGTAAAAGTTATTTCTATAGGCGCCTATTTTCTCTCTCTCATAAAACTGTATGAAAGCCTTTCCCAAACAGCTCCATCACTATTGTGCAGCCAACCCTCCCACCCCAAATGTTGCTCATTCACTCCCATGGGCCACGCCACTGAACACGGCATGATTGCTCTGTTGCCTCACAGCCTTCCTCCTCCAACCCTGTGAAAGCCAGAGCATAAATCAAAACTGTTCCAGAAACACTGATCTGTAATGTGTTTTCTGTACACTCCCTAATAAGAGACATAACTAGCTATCCTCCAGAAAAGAGTTTTCCCTCCTGCTCTAAGGAGATTTAGTCTTTCCTTATGAAGGATCCCTACAGAAGTCACCTGTCCAAATTACTTTTTTTTCTTAACATCATCATAAGGAGACCACTTGCCCGAGGCTTTATGAGAGCTCCTTGTTCATTTCTTGAATAGGCTCTTTCCATCACTCGAAGGTACAGATTGGCCATTTGAAGCAACCAAGCCATGTGTAGGCACAAATGCTTTGCTGAAGCATCTACTTGTTTATTTAGTACTAGACATTTGTGATTGTTCCTGGTATCAGGCAGTAAAACTAGAGATGCAATAGAAGGAAGACAAGTAATTAGGGGGAAAAATCTACTACAGTACTGCTTATAGCCAGGGAAGACTGTAAGAACACGTCTGTGGCAAGTCAGGTTCTGGGCCACTTTGTGCAAAAGAAGCAATGTTTCATTGCCAGCTTCTCATCCACGCAGTTATATTAATTTAATTAATAGAGGCAAGTTCAGTCGGAATAAAGGTCCAGCCCAACTGATGGTGATCCTGCCTCTTGTGTCCAAGTTACTGATGAGTCACGCAGGGCTGGTAACCACCGTGACATTTCTGGCAAATGAGGAAGACTGAGGGGAGTATTCTCTCCTTTCACACACAAGCTTTTCCTCAACCTTAACCTCCTTCCACAGTCCCAACCAATTTCCTTTCATGCCTTTAACTCCTCCTAAAGCTGCACTCTGACTGCCAGTTTTCACCTCCTAGACATTTTTGTCACTGCAAGACTTTCCGCTGGGATCCCAACTTGCACCTCCCTGTGTCCCTACCACAACCCAGCGCCACACTGGCAATCTGTGCCATCTCAACAGAGCCTTCAGCTGTGCATCCCCCTCCATCACCCCTACACAGAGCTCCTCAAACAGAAACTTTTCTGCCCCATAAACCCACGCTTCTCTAGGTCTGGTCCACCCAAAGTTAACCTACATGTGTCACTAATTATTCTTCCCAGCTGAAGGAGTTTAAGGAGCAAATCCAAGACCTTCAGCCCTACTGATGAACCATACTCTTGATGATCTGAGACATTGTAAGGGAAACTGTGCTTTCAAATAATTTTTTAAGGCCTATTACATTATACACAAAAGACTGTGTTAAAAATACAATGTTGAGTTGTGAAGTCAAACACACAAAAACGCATCTAAGGGGAGCGTTAATTTTGCCTAAGAAATCTGTTTCATTTCAACCACTGGCTGGAATTTCTTTCATCAGGGAGTAGTGAAGGGGTCTAGTTGTTGCTGAAATAGCTGAATATGTTAGGAGACTCTGGAGTGTGAAATACAGTCCTACAGTTAAGGGTACTGAATGGTACTGTGGGAACTGGATTATTTTCTTTTTTTCTTCTGTTTACATAAATGCTGTGGAAGACTGGGAAAAGGTTTCCTAAAGGTTCCTGGTGTTCCTCATTGCCTGAAACTCTGACATGGGAAGCAGCTGAGCCTGATGTGAAGAAGTACTCACCCTCTGTGGCTTCCAGAAGGTCAAAAGCACCTGTGCTTTGAATCCAGGAACCACAGCAGAAGCCCTGAAGAAAAAACAACAATCCAGTTTGAAACACCTCAGCCAAGCAACTCAATCAACTATTTGATTTTCAACTTTCTGAGTCCCAGCTCCCCACTCAGAACATAGTGCTACACCTCTACAGTATGTTGCATGTATCATCTAGCTCTGTGGGAGTGAACGTAACAGTGTTGAGACTGAAAAGCCCTGGGGACAGGGAGAAGGAGGCTTATTGATAAAAACCTCCTCTTTAGATGCAGGCTTCAACATAAAAAAGGGTCTCAACTTTTCCCCTCTACCCAACCCACGCCCCTGGAATACATTTCATTCTGCAGCTTCTGCAATCTTGGAACAAAGTGGGACTAGATGCTGGGTACAAGTTCTGTATACAAATTTATCTTTATCACCTCTTACTGTCCCATAGGATTAGCAGCACTGTTGCAACAATTCTGCTAGTACAAATGAGTGAGGAGCAGACGCTGTAGTCAAAAAATTAAATCTGAGGTGGCACTAGCCCCTGGCAAAGTCTTCTCTAGCCTTTTTCAGTCAGTCAGACCTAGTTGTTAAAGAAACCTTGTTTGGGATGTGTCAAATACAATTTCATTAAAATCTCCTTTCTGATGGGAGATTTGGGTTATAAAAGTTAATGTAATGCAGATAGCTGAGCTGAACAGGCTGTTTCCCAATAGATTCTGGTATAAAAAGTATTTCATTATATAAAGCTTGAATCACAGCTTTCTCAGCAACTGTTTGATGCAGACTTGGTTTCAATAATATCTCATGCAAGGCAACGAAAATAGCGGGGAGGGAAGGCTCCCCTTCCTAGCAGAGGAACTGGTAACAAGGTGGAATTTTGAACCTCTTTTTTTTTTAATTTTGCATGAGAAAGTATACAACCGAAATGAAAGCTAAAGTATAATTTTGGTACTGCTCCCTTTTTGATTAAAAATTGCACAAATCTGTCTGGTTAGCACATTATGAGGATATTAATGCTGTTAAAAAAAAAATAATAATAATAATAAATAAAAGAGGGATTTTTCTATCCAGAAACCTGATGCGTCACTCCTTCAGCTTTGTCCCTGGAGGCAGACCATGGGAATTCCCAGCCTTGGGCCCCTGTGGCTCTCAGCCAGCCCTGTCATTGAAGCTGCGCTTTCAGCCTGGGATGCTGCCGTGCTGCAGGGGTGGAAAATGAGGCTTCAGGCTGTTCACTGGCGGGATAAGGTCAGGCCAGGGGGGCTCTGTGAAGAGCCCTGCAGACCTCTGTCAGCACCTTGAAGAAGCAGGGAGACTTTTCCCTTCCCAGAGAAAAGCTAAAAATTAGGTAAATGTTGCCTAAAACAACACCACCACCACTAAGATTTTTTTTAAAGCCCCATAACAAACTTAGTTTTAACTTCTTTCAGTGAGTACCTGACTCACTGAGGGCTCTCCCAGATTCGTGGCTGGTTGGACCAGGTCGGGGTACCTGGAATTTCAATCCTCTCTTTTGAAACAGGCACAGATTTAACAGGTGAGGGAGTGACAACCATCTAGCTTTAGCTCTACAGCCATACCTCTCTGTGTGCTTGGTTGATTTGATGCTCCAGACCTTGGGACACGGTTGTGGCCACGTGGCAGTTCAGCCCCTGACTTCAGGTGGGGGCTGCACCTGCCTCTTGCTCAGCCCATTCTGGTTTATGGGGTGGAAGAGGCCTGTGCAGCTGGAACTGAAGTGCAGAGGGACAGATATTGACAACCTAATGGAAGGGAAGACTTTGTCTTTACAAGAGCTGCTCCTTATGCTTGCATGGCCTTACAGCACACTGCTGACCAAGGCACCTTACCCCTCCCCACACCAACTTAATGTATTTTGTCCAAAAAGGTATGTGCATCATTGGCATCCCCACCTACTGTAATTCTTAACAGGGTAAACCTGAATCATTATTATTCCTGGTGCTACTTTTGGGAAGAAAAAACAGTTATTTTGTCATTGCGTGCTCGAAAAAACATGGAAGTCCCTAAGGAGCCCAAGCTTCCTGTTACCAATGCCTTAAACTTTGCCCCACCTCTGTGAAGCACATGCAGCTCGTGGAAGAATGTCATCTACTCTAACAATTGATTTTCTTATGTACAATAACGTCAGACTTTTTAAATAAAAGGCTGACCCGTCTCCTTCTAAAATAATTCGTCTGTTTTATGGAGTGTTGTTCTGATTATATACAATTCCCACAAGAAGGGAAGTACCTTTAAAATAAGGACTATTCAGTACTAGTACAGGATTTCCTCTTGTTGTTGATGATTTCCTCTTAATAGAAGAACGCAATGAATCCCAGAGAAATTCAAAGGGGCAATCTACAGACAGTTAGGCATCTACATTACACAGGGAACATTGTTCAATCAATTTGATGTTTTCCTGATGAAGTAAAAAATAGATCTACCTGCTGTGTAGCATGTACGAGTTCCTACAGCACACACTTCAGTTCCCTTTGCTACATTTTTAAACCCTGTCCGATCCCACAAACCTTTACAAAACCATCACTGCACCACAACAGATGACAATTCATTTCAGCTTTTGGTGTTGAAATTCAGCCTCTGAAATGGGCTCTCTGTTAAAGACAGGCTTGGTGATAATGAGCAGCAGTATTACCAAGTTATTATCTGCACCATCAATAGCACATATATAATACGAAACAAGTTAGCAACTCTCTGTTCTCCCTACCAGATGTTCCTTATCTCAGCAGCAGACTCTGTAGTCCCTTTCACCAGAAGATCTAGTTTTCCACTACGATTGGGAACATGCACCTGCCCTACTCACCTGGTGATGAGGGAGACCTCACATCTACATAGGTGGCTGACACATATCCAAAACCACCATACCAAGATCCAGGAGCTGAGTGGCTGCACCAGCAGCTAGGTGTTAGCTGCTGACAGAGGCTGAGTGATTTGTGGAAATGGCTGCAGGTCATTAGGAGCTCATATCAGTTATCCTGATGTGTCAAATTATCTGTCAAGTTGGGCCACGAGCCCACTGTCACGCCCTGACTATGCTTTAGTTCCCTGACCTCCTTACACTTACTAGCCCAGACTGTACAAATGCCATCAGTAAATCACACTGTGATGCATTCCTACAGCAAGCAACAGCCCATCTGAGACCTGGTTCCTCCCTAGCCGGTGAGATGGCCCATCAAATTCGATTAAGACATTCACATACATTTGTTTCAGCACCTTACTAGTTTTGAACCATGTGCCTCAGTCTTTGCATGTTGGTCATCTGATTCTGGCTTACTGAATAAAATTATGAATACTAGAATTATGACCTTCCCCACTCTGAGTCCTTTACATACTTGCAGGCAGATTATTTTGTCATCTGACGTCACTTATTTCCGTATCTTTGCAACAGGCAATGCAAACAATGCAACTCTTCATTTGTCTGTTCACAGCCTCAGTTTTCCTCTGATCCTGCACATCAGCCTTCCTTCCTGCTCCCTGCCATTCTCTCGCAGAACTGTTCCACCAGCTTTTCTGCTCCAACATCCTTTCTTCTGTGAAAGCAGAGCAGAACAGGGAAACACACCATCAGCGTTTAACATGTTACTGCTGTCTGTGCCTAGATTTTCCAGCATAACTTAGAGAAATACAAGCCAACTGGAAAGCTCCAAAAAGCCTTTCCAATGTGGAGAACAGAGACTGGTCTGCAGAGGTGTCCCTGTGCTGAGGGTGCCCCGACAAGCAAAAGTGCAGAAGATGGGCAGAACTGATTCCTGCTACCCACCTTCCTTTCCAGGAGGCTTCTCCTGAAGAAAGCAGCCTGGCAGAAGACTCTGAAAAGGTCCAAGCAATGTAACGCAGCTAAGAGCTCTGCAAGCAGGGCAGAAAGCCCCTAGTGCATTATACAGGTGTATTACATGGTGTACTGAAGAAAAATAATAAAATAAAATAAAATAAAATAAAATAAAATAAAATAAAATAAAATAAAATAAAATAAATAAAATAAAATAAAATAAAATAAAATAAAATAAAATATAAAATAAAATAATAAAATAAAATAAAATAAAATAAAATAAAATAAAATAAAATAAAATAAAGGCTGAAAGAGAACCTCTGACTGTGAACTTTGCTCTGCTGGGAAGGCTTGGGCAGGCTTCATGCAGCACAAGTCAAAGCAAGGCAGTCTGGTCCACTCCTTCAAGCTGTATGAATACTCAGTAGAATTTGCTAGAGAAAAAACTGTGTGGGACTAGCTGGAATAAGAGAGAATGAAATATAATACTCAAGCACTTCCTTAATAAAAGCTTTCACCAAATGAACACTTCAGACTCCCAAAAGACACCTTCAAGTATCTGTATCTTACTAGGCATTGGCATTTCAGCTTTTATTACCACAGTCGAGCTACTACATTGCAAGCATGAGTCAATGCCTTGCACCTTCTGGCTCCAGAAGAAAGGAACTGTTCTAATTTATATTTATAAGCTGGGCAAGTGGAGAGAGAGGCATTCAGTTACAGGCAAAGTACACACTGCTCCGCGAGGCCAGGTAGGCTGGTTAGTACATGGACATATTCGTGCCTTAATGTCCTGACTCACCAGTACAACCTGTCTCTGCAACCTTCCAGGTAAGGCCCCCAAAAAGGGCTTTGTAAATCACTTTTGTTGCCTTCCAGCACAAAGCCCATGACCTCCGCATTATTCACGACAGACACCCAGCTCTGTATAGAGTATATTACAATCCCAACTGGGAGTTTCTGGCAAGAAGCGCTTGTGAATATGCACACAATATAAAACAGGAAGAAGGATTTCAGTTTATCTGTGCTCACTTGGGCTTGTTTGTTGCTTGGGAAAAAAAAGAAAATCATAAAACAACTGGCAGGCTTCCCACCACTGTGCAATAGCCTAGGAAGGCTCCTGTCACCTGGGGACTCACATGCTGATGTGTGAGTGAAGAGAGCAATAGCCAGGATTCATGGGGTTTTCAGCATGATCCTAACAAACCCTGTCATGCTACCAGCATTAAGACGGGAGCACTGAACAGAAGCTCTTAAGAACTACTGACAGCTTCTTTCCAAAAGCTAAAAAATGTCATTTTCATGAGCTATTCTTTTATGTCAAAGCACAGAATGGATTTCCAAGGTTTGCATCTCGTTTTACACAGTGTTTACCAGCCTCTTACATTATTATGCAGTCAAATCCAGCTTCCTTGATAAAGGAAGATAATATTAGCTTATATGAAATAGCACATCATCTTAGATCCCACACAAAGCTTTAGCCTGAGGATTTCCGGACAGACACAGTTCATTCCATGCAACTGAAGGTAGCTGGGGGGTCATGGGATCAAGTCGCATATGCATTTCCTTTCTTCTCCTCCATCCCTCCCATTAAGCTTGTGCTCCTGAATTGCTCTTTTGCAACAGTGTAAACAAGTAAATGTGTTGGGCTCAGGAGATACCTGTTGTCTATAAGAGCAAGCTTATTTTTGCGTTTCTCAGTTTGTCTTTGGAAACTGAGCATCCTATAGGAAAGAAAAATAGCAGAACATTTCAGAACTATAGTTTCTGAGAAGAAACAGCATTCGTCATGCATATAGAAAATTCCCAACTACCACTGTTTCATGATGAAAGGAGAACCAGCACTGCTATCCCTTTTTCATAGCTGACAGAACAGATATGGATTAAGTGATTGCCAAGCATGATTTACTAAGTTGGCAGCACAAGTAGTAATACAGCCCTGGACTTCCAACCCGGCTGTTTCAGCTTCTGGGCCATGCTTTTCTCATTTGAATTACGAGGTTTTGTGAGTTCCTAGAATTCGTTCATCCCTTTCTACAACAACAATCAGGACATTTTGAGTCTCTAAAATTTAATACAGACGCTGCAAAAGCTGAATAAAACTAGTACTTTTCATTAATACTTTTGCCATTAGTAATGGAAAAAGAAGACAGTGGATACGGAGGCAAACACCAGCAGCTAAGCTTTTATTGCACTCTCTGCTTCTGAAGTCCATTCAAGAGTAGGACAGTAGGACAAAAATAATTATAGGGGTCTTTCTACACAAAGGAGACAGCTATTTAGAGGCAGGCAAAGTCATTTGAATGTCAATGAAATAACCATTAAAAGGCTGAGAAGCATTGCCATTTATTAAAAGATCTAAAGAATAGCTGCATGCACTGCAGCAATCTTCTAGGTAGGAGTTGTTAATTTGGTATAAAAACCTATTAGGGACAGGGCAGATCACAATTAAACAGGAGACAATACACACTGTGAAAAGGAAACTGGCTTTGGGATTTTACAGCCTCTTATTTCATGCTTCTACATGAAATACTATGCTCTATAATCTCTCCTCAATAACACCTAGGTATTTCTAGCTCCCACCAATGTTTTGCATTTCGTTTCTAGCCGTGGTCCTCTACAGCCTGGGGAGGAAGGTAACACAAGGTTACTCACTTGGATGCCCTCCCACTCTTTGCAGCCTCATGGCAATCCTTCTTCCAAGAAAGCCATCAGTACCACTCCTTAATTGGCCCGAGAGCCCCTCTTTCAACAAACCTCTTGTCTCCCACAGGGCCGAGCTCTTTCTGTTATTCTGGCAGAGCTAAATCCAGACAAGGATGTGCCATTTACCAGCACAAAGGTACTATAAATTCAAGTGCATGGGAAAGAAGTGAGGTACTTACAGAAGTTGTCAGTGTTTTGCAGGTAGGACAGACCACATCTGGAGAAAACCTATCTGTGTGTAAGCCTGTCAGGTTGTTGCTTCAAGAAAAAGTGTAAGATGCTAGTAATACTGCTCAGGGACAAATAGAGGATCCATTGGAAAGCTCGGGGAGATCCTTCACTAATGCACTGAACATGAGCTAAACCAGACGGATGTACAAAACTTTGTTACAGAGCTATAGGACAGATAAAGGTTTTATGAGTCAGACAGGAAAGAACACCACATTGGTAAAGATGATAACTTTTTAATATTAATACAAATGGGTAAGAATATTCAGGTGCAGTGCAACTATAACCTCTTCCTTAGCAGTGACCCTGGTGTCTTCATTGTCTGCCCACACACTGACAGGCAAGTAAAAATGACACGCGAAAGGAATCCTACATTTTCCTTCCCTCAGCTGTTACTCTGAGGCTCTGCACTTCTTTATGTGCCCAGCTAATGTAGTCAAGTATGCCATAATATTTGAGAAAAAAGTAAATACAAACCCCCACAGCAAGACTAAGTAACAATTGTTCAGCATTTCCCATGACAGCCAGAGGCATGGAATTCTCCACTGATATATATCAGACAAGCATGTCATTTAAAATACTTTGTTCTTTCTCCTTTATTTAGCCACAACACAAATCCAAGAGCAGTCAAACCCCGTCCAGTGGAATTCACTAGATAAACCTGTTCAGATTAAGATTCTCATGAAATGAAACAAAAATATACATGGACATGCACCCACTCCCACACACACAAGAATGCAGCAGAGCCCTTACAAAATGAGGAGTGCTACCAAATTCACCTCAAACGCAACAAAATCAACCGGTTAGGATACACCTGTTAAGCAACAGGGCTATGTACTGAATGGGTTCCCACTGGACCATTCTATTTGCTACTTAAATTCCAGCATCATTAATTTCAGGTGCAAATTCGAAGCTCGCAGAGGGAAAGGGCCTGATCACAGTTACCCAAGCTTATGGGGTAAGAGAATAATTACTCCACTGTAACCCAAAGCAGAATATGGCCCTCTGAAATGAGTACGCATATGACCAGCTCCAGTTGGAAGACTACTGCAGGTGAAAACTTAATTTTTTCCTTTCACTTCCTCAGCAACTAAAGCCACCATCAATATAGTGTGTGATTGGGCTTTCACACCCTCCCCACGTCCTGCTCCTTTTGGTGGAAGAAATAGCGTAGTGGTTCTGTGATGTAAATCTCCACTGCGGACTGGAATAAGACCACCAAATATACCAAACCACTGCAGAAGAAATAGAAATTGGACTCTTAGATAAAGCCAGTCAAGTTGGTCCGTCTGATTTGTCAACGCTTTGTTCAGAAATGTAAGACTCAAGTATAGTTTACGAAAAGAGTAATTCTTTATAGAATATCTCAATGTCAAAATACTAACAAAAACAGCTTGTTAATGCTGAGAAGAGTGGTCTTGGAAAAACTAATAACTAAATTAGGCCGTTGCTAATAATTGTAAGTGATATCTCTTCATAAAAAGGTGTTCTGACATACTGAGGAAAAATGAAACATTTGAAACAAACTGTTTACAAAAGTGATTTAAATGCTCAGCATAGATCTAACACAAGTGTTAACAACCACTATTATAATTTTATTTTTGGACAACTTCAGCAACTATTTAAAAAAATTGCTAATACAAAAATGTAGAAAACAAAAAGAAAAACCCAAAGAAACAGTTTTTAGACAAACTTAGTTAAGGTGAGGCTGTACCTTCATCCCAGTTATTAAGAACTTCAACTTTAAGCATGGCACAACCCAGCTCAGCTTGGTTTGCAGGCTTCCCCACCCTTACTAAAGAGTTAGTTCTTAGAAGGCTCCAATTTCAGTCCCCCAGGGTCTGTATGGTTTGCCAAGGGTTGCTGACTGCGTTGGTGCAGACGGGCTCAGCACGTTGGGGGACAGCAGATGAAAGGAGCCGAATGAAAAAGGGAACGCAGACAGAGATGCCATGGAGGAGAGAAGAGGAGGAGACAGTTTGGTAGTAGATGTGACCACGGGGAGCACTGGTCCAACGCTGCCATTTGGGGGCACTCTGAGTGAGGAAGTTTCAGCATGTGGGGCAGCAATTCTGGTCTGGTGATGTGGCTCTGCAGAAGATGCTGTAGTACTGGTATTACCATGCCCACTTTGAGCCAGCAGCAACGGGTGAGATATGTGAGGGTGATGTCCAAAGGCATTGCCCCAAGGAATGTGTCCGATGCCTGTGTGTGCACTACTCGCTGCTTCCCGTTGAGAGGCGTAGTTATTGAGATGAGACACAAGTCGAACCCGCAGAGGATCGGAGGCATCCAGACCCTCTATAATACTAAGGTATCGAGCAACTTCAGCCAGGCACTCTCGAAACCCTAGACTCCGATAGTCCATAGCCAGAGCATGAGCATCAAAATAACCTAAGAAAACAACAACAAAAAAAGAACAGTCTTAAGATGCTGTTTTCTAGCCATTGTCTACATGTAGCCTCCCCACTCCACCCTCCCCTATAAGCATATTTCATTTGGATGTGGTTAGTATTCCCAACCATAGATTAGCTGCCAAGCTCCTTTTTCTTTTTCTCCCTTTTTTTGTCTAACAAGCTTTTCTTTTATATCTGTGCTGTGATGCTGCAAGTCCCAAGATCAGTCACAGACTGCCATTTTTAAAGTAAAATTGCACACTGCCACTGGAGGAAAGTACTTTTTTTCTTTTTTGTGTCTCCCCAGTGCAAGCAAAACCACAGCACAGCAAAATTCATAAGAAACACAAGACCTAACTTATCAGAGGGGACTTCTGCAGGCAACGTACTTTTTTCCTAAAAGCACATTTCACCATTTCTGTTAATTCTCTTCACTACTCATTTCATCCTGTATTTTTTTCTAGTTTCTGTTCTGAACTTTCAGAAAGTTAGAGCAGCAAACATTGGAAAACACAAAGTTTTTGTAGTTGTCAAAGTTGCCAAAAGTCGATTCACTTCACAGTGCTGACACATTGCTAGAGAGACTTGTAATCGCTCTCCTTTAGAACAAACTGGAGCTAACAGTGTAGAATGCTTCGGTGCCAGCGATGCCGCAAATCTTGTCAAGCAGAAGAAAGTCTCAAGTTCCCGATGCAGCATAAGAAGGGTTTCCCTTGACTTTCTGCAAGTGCTCCTGCAGCATGCTGCACACCAAATGCTGGGGAATGCCCTCCTCTCACAGTGGCTTCTCTGCAGGACTGCTGACCCTGCTGTCAGGCACCAAACTTTACCTTTCCCTCCTGCTGTGTGCAGCATTTTCAGGTGATCAACAGTCATCTGCAGAATCTCTGCTTTTTCCAGCTTGGCTGATCCCTGAGAGACAAGGGGAAGCAGGAAACTTTTTAGGCAGAACTAGAGATGTTAAGGAGGGGCGAGTCTTCCTCCCGGGAGCAGGGGGGAGGCAGTGTGGGTATCACCAGGTGCTACCTGCTTCTCAAAGGCGCTGGGCACCAGCCTCCTCAGCTCGGACAGGCTGTTGTTGATGCGATCGCGGCGGCGCTTCTCGATGATCTAGGGGCGGAAAGTGGAGGGTCAGGGGCGGCCGGGGCTGGGGGAGCGGGGCTGGGGGAGCCGGGGGCCGGCCGGCAGACACTCACCCCTCGGCGCCTCTTCCTGGCCAGGATCTGCGAGGTGGTGGAGGGAGACATGGAGCCCGCGGCTGAGCTCAGGTTCCTGCGGGGAGCAGCGGGACACCGGTCACCACGGGCACCGCCACCCCGGGGAGGGCGGGGAGGGTCGGGGCTGAGGGAAGGGAAAGGAAAGGAAGGGGCGCCTGGGCACCCACCCAGCCTGCACTCACCCATTCTCGTCCGCGCTCTCCTTCTCCACCTCGACGGCCTCGTCCAGCTCCTCGCTGTCCGACGAGCTGTACTCGGGGTGCGCCCGCTTCATGGCGGCGGCGGCCGTGGGGCGCGGGCGCCCGTCGGGGAGGCGGCGGGTGGCGCGCGGGAGGAGGGCGCCCAGCGCGCGCCCCGCGCCTCGTCCGGCACCCGTCTCTCCCATGGCGTTCCCACGCCTCGCCTCTCAGCCGCCGCGGGCGGGCGGACCGGGCGGAGCGGGCGGACCGGGCGGAGCGGGCGGAGCGGCGGGCGGGCGGCAGGCAAGCCGGGCAGCAGGCAAGCCGGGCAGAGCACGCCCGCTGTCGCCCGCCGCGCAGCACCGCCACGCGCGGTCCCCGCCGCCCCCATTGGCCGCCGGGGCGCCGGACTCAGCCAATCGCCGGCCGGCCTGCCGCTGGGCCCCGCCCCCTCGGCGCGGAGGGGGGTGGCAGGGGGAGGGGTGCGTGGGAAAACGGCGCTGTGGCGCGGGGCGGCGCGCGGTTGAGCGGCGGGCGCCGCGTGCGGGCCCCGGCTGGGGGGGGTGGGAACGGCGTGGGGGGCGGTGCGGCGCGGGGAGCCGGGCGGCGCGGGGAGCCGGGCGGGGCGGAGCAGCGGGCGGGGCAGCTCCCGCGGGGTTGTCCTCATGCCGGGGTCCCCGGTAGCCCGATCCCTGCGAGTGGTTGCACCCTGTGCAGGCTGGGTGCCTCTGCCGGGGGCTGCCGAGCGGGGGTAGAAGGGGCAACCTGAGCGGGAAAACCCTTCTTCGGAAAAATGAGTTACATGTTTATAAATATATAAAGGGTGAGCGTCACGAGGATGGAGCCAGGCTCTTCTCGGTGACAGCCTATGGTAGAACAAGGGGTAACGGGTTCAAACTGGAACACAAGAGGTTCCACTTAAATTTGAGAAGAAACTTCTTCTCAGTGAGGGTGCCAGAGCACTGGAACAGGCTGCCCAGGGAGGCTGTGGAGTCTCCTACTCTGGAGACATTCAAAACCAGCCTGGACGCCTTCCTGTGTAACCTTATTTGACTGTTCCTGCTCTGGCAGGGGGATTGGACTAGATGATCTTTTGAGGTCCCTTCTGATCCCTGATATTCTGTGATTCTGTGAAATGTGTGGCTGAAGCCTTAAACTTGTCAGTTTGGTTTGGTTCTTCATTTGTTGGAAGGGAATCACAGCGTCCCTCCTGGCTGTGCCTTTCTGAACTGCAAATCAGCCAGCGAAATCCTTTCCCTGTCTCCCCTCCCATGTTTTGGAGGTGGGGAGGAGCAGGAACAGTTTTTAAGCAGCTGAAAACAAATGCGCTTTGCTGTGCAGCTGCTGGCAAGGAAGGAGGGATGACAGGAAAGGTCAGCGTTGCGTGCGGCGTGTGCTGAGTTCTGGCTGGCGCGCCTGCCCCCAGTACATGCAGCTCTGCACTGCGCAGGGCACTGAGCCTGCATGCCGTATTACCCCAAATCACTGTGTTCCCCAGCACAAGTCCTCTTCATTCTGCTAGCTTTCTCAGGCTCAGGTACTGGCAAAATGGGACAGGTGAAATGAGGACGTCCTCTTTGAGGTGGTTTCATAATAATTAAATGTTCATTTACATGAAGCCTTTCAACTAAGGCTCCGTTTCTAAGTTGATTCTTTAGCGTTTCACAATTGGAGAGGCTGGAGGATAACTAAGACATGCACAATGTGTCAGCAAAAAGTCAATGAACCCAGGTTTCTGCTTTTCAGGACTCTAGAATAGCTGTATTCAGCCTTCTGCTAGTTTAGGTAAAAGTTCCTGGCACAGAGTTGCTCCAGATGTCGTGGAGTTGCCCAGTTTTTGCAAAGCCTCTCTGGTAGAAAAGGAAATGCAGCGAAGAATGAGGCTAAAGGTAGTAAAAGAGCTGAAGTTAAGAAGATGGCAACAGTCCTGCAGTCACCTCTAAATAGCTAACAAGGCAATAGAAATATTCTGTTCCCACATTACATTTTTCATAAATCTATCCTTTCTGCAGTGCTATAATTAAGCTTGTGTCAGCACTCCTATTACATCCAGCTTTCCAGCCTCTATACTTTTGTTGTGAAACAAACATCTCTGCCAGCACCACTTGGTTTTACAGGACCAAAACCCACGCCAGTGGAAGGTGCAGTGATATTTATGTCTTTTTCTGGACTGCAGACTAGCGATCTGACTTCTCCCATCATATATATGTCTTCTTTCTACTATGAGGAGAAAAACAAGATAAAACCAAACACACACACACACATTGTGAAAGAAGTTACTTGGCATTAAGCATTTGTTGCTTGTGAGTAGAGGTCTGGCCACCCAGATTCCCAGCAGTTCCGTCCTGGAGCTGACCCTCACCTTTAGCTCAGTGAATCAGCAGGACCAGGCAACCTCCAAAGATGCTTTTGGAGTTTGTGTAGTCACTGACTTCTCTGAATGATTTACAGGAACAAGCAGGTAGAGCGTAGTTGGGCCCCAGAGTGAGCAATTGCAGTTGGCTATCAGCTGCGATGGGGAGATAAGAAATTTTTGCCCATGTGTGGTTTTGACCTTCCCATCCAGCACTAGGAGGAGCAGACAGCAAAACCAGTTTTAAATTGCTCTGGTGCTTTTTTGATACTGGGCAGGGCCCAGTCCTCAACATTGGTCTAATTGTTAACCATGGCCTAAAGGGCAGTTTTATTAGCCAGAAATTACCAGCAAGTTGAGACAGTGCTGTCACGCACCTCTCCTGCCAGAAGGGCAGACGGGAGAGCAGCCTTTTGCTCGCCAAAGTCCAAGGAAATTAAAATGATTGTGCACAAGAAGACAGCACTTCTAGAAAGTGCTTTATTTCAGACCACACCAATTCCTTCACAGCGATGAGGCAATGAATCTGAATAGATGACAGCCTTCTTTCCTGTCCCCTGCGCTGCCATAGTGCCTCCCTTCTCCCTGCTTCACATGACAGTGCAAGCACCCTCTTGCCTTCTACCTGCCCACCTCTGACTGCAGCCATGCCTGTCCCTCAGTCTCCCACCATCTATCCAAACACGTCGTCTTACAGCTGCACTCCTTCCTACCATGCACACCAGCACACTTGCCTCCCCATGCTTCCCCACCACTTCCAGGTCTTGCACAACTCCACATTTCCAGATGCAGGCTCTGCAGCCACATCTGGCTGCCCCGATGCTGGAAGCAGGAATGATGGGACAGGAAAAAGCCATCATGGCAAAGCAGTGACTCAAGTTTGAGACATGCAGGAACTGTTGGTCACGACTGTCCCTCAAAAGGGGCTGGTGTCATTTTTTGTGTACACCCCCATTGTTTGATGAATGCCTCCTATGGCAGTTTTGGTGCTAGTCAAAGTCCCACAGAAAGGGAGTTGTTTATTGCTGCTGCAGCTTCCCTCCAGCCGAGACCTGCCACTGCTGACCCTTGCTCTAGTGTGTGCGCTAAATTAACTCCCATCCCCTTCCTTTAGGTCTTCTCTCCCAAGGGAGCAAGTGCTTTGAAGAGTAATCCCGTCAACTTGTCACTCCGAGTCCCGGAAACTCAGCGTTACTATGGTTACTGTGCCCAATTCAAACGGTGGCTCTGGCACTCGTGTTGCAGCCAGGCAGAAACATCAACATCCCCCACCACTCCCCCCGTATAGATCAAGCTGCTGCATCAGCTCTGCAAGCAAGAAGTTGCTGCTCCAAGTCTTGTATTTTTCTTCACCGACTTCTGGCTGAATGTGTCGATTGTTGTTGCCACTGACACAGCTCAGAACTGGTTAGCACAGATCTGGACAGGAGCACCAGAAGAGTTTTTTAGACTTCTTGCAAGGTCTGTTAGCAGTACTGTGACTGTAAAGGTGCTTTCTCAGGAGCTGAACACTGAAATCCCCATCTGCACCTCTCTGGCATGCAGATAACCCATTCAGAAGTGAGGCTTGGGTGCCCTCTGAGCACCCTGGCCCCAAGTTCTGCCATGCAGATGCTGTGTGTATTTGTGCTGGAGCAGCCGCTGCAGCAGCAGAACATAAACATTACGCATTCACGCTCACATGCATCTGTAGTGATGTCCAGGTCACCAAGACATTTCTGTCTTCAAGCTGGCCAAGGATGGGAATAATTTTTACCTGAAAGTGTTTACTGTAAGCAGAATGCCTCAGCTGCAACACTTCTGCTGCAGCACAGGTCTTAGCTCTCATTTTTTTGAAGTAGTATAGGGGTATAAATTAACAAGACTAGTGCTGTCGGCATAGGAGCAGCAGCGGTGCAGACAGATTTCTCTTCTGGATGGCTCTGAACAATGCAGGTAGTCTTTGCATTTACCTGATCAGGCCTCAGCTCATCTCCAAAACCATACCTTGACTATAACTGTGAATCTGTGAACACACGTTCAAGCTGCTGACAGGCAAAGATACCTTATTATCCAGTCAGCCCTCCGATTGAGGTGGGAACAGACAGATTGGCTATTTTATCACCTGATTTCTTTTCCAACCAATTCAATGTCGATGTGTGTAAGAGCATGTCTTACTACCATGCAAGAAGCTCAGTAACATGTTATTGGCGCAACAGCCTCTATCAGCTTTGCTAAATGGTAAAGGAGACAATGGTCACAAATGTGTGTCACCTACAGACACCATCTCACCAACGTGACAATTTCTTCATAGCTGGGCAGTTTACTTATCCCTGTGTTCATTTCTCAGTCTCACCGAGTACAGTTTGCACCAGCTATCACTGAGTAAAACCATGTTTTTCATTTTGCTGACCTTTTTTCAACCAAGCCCTCTGTAGTTTGCCAAAATAGTTTTCTTCTGTTCCTACAGTACTTTTCTCATAATTGGACCGAGGAATAATCATACAGAAACTTGCTCTGGTTTCCTGCTGTCGAAATCCTTGCAGTCCATCAAGGAACAGTCTGATTAGCCATTTTTCCTGTGCAGTTTTGCAACTTCAGTGTTTTAAGAGCAGTATTCAAACCGTGTTTCATTTTACACAGTGATGTATGGAGAGGAAGTCCCTGCTCCAAAGAGTTTACAGTCTGAGACCTACTTTGAGTTTTCTTCAACAGTAAGATGCAGCTTTGAGAAAAAAGTGTATGTGCTATTCATACTTGCCAGGAAGCATAGGATAGAAAACAACTCCCAGACCTTCTGTTCCACCACACAAACTGTTATTTAAAAGTGTGCTCTTTCAAGGGGAAAACGTGACTTCTTGGCAAACACAATCAATCATTTTTCCTAGCACATTTCCTAGAACTAAATTTCATCCTGCAAAAATTAAAATGGAAGTTGAGCATGCCTTGTAGCTGTTGGCAAGTGCAGTTTGGAATAAAGCAAATCAAAGTAATAGTTTATTGCTTTTGAGGGTATCAGCTCGGAAAAGACTTGATGACCATTGGACAGACAAGTTCAAGGAACATGGTGCATATTACCTATCTGACATGGTAAGCACTGACTGTTAGAAAAGTGTCTCTTTATTTTCTCTTAGATGGTAACTTGTCTTCACCTCACACCTTTCTGCCGTGGCATTTACCAACACCTGCTGTCCCACAGAGATCAGCCACCTGAGCAAAAGTTAGACTGGGGAAACAACTGCTATAAAAGATACCCCCCAATTGCAGAGAAATGAACTGTGAGGGGATGTTTAGCATGTGTGAGAAGACTGAGAAAGTGCCAGGGATTTTTAATTGCCAGAAGGTAGTCAGGGCTTTAGCCGAGGTTTCATCATGGAGATCCTGCCAAAATCACCTGATTTGCCTACTTCAGATGAAATAAAGACTAAGCTTGACCAGCTTTAATGTGGAACCTTATTCCAGGCAGGCAGACTATTTGAACATTGGAGGATATCACAATCAAATCCTGTCATCAGCTGTCTCTTCCATTATATTGTGGAATAACAGGATAAAAATAGCAGAAATGCCACCCTGATTTTGCCAGGAAAAAAGTTAGATACTGAACCTACTTTTTATTAGGATCACTTTTATTTCTTAGATCATCTAAATCAGCATCTGAGCTGAGGGGATTTTGAATCCAAACTGAGAGGTCATAAAGCAACTGAGATTCGAGCTGATTTTGAAGTGCCTTGGAAACACTGTAAGAACACAGCAATGGCCTGCACTGACACTGAGGGTATTTTCCTGTGAGATGCCCTGTTTCAGTCCTGCTCATAGCACTTAAAAACTGCAGCATTCCTACGGGTTTCAGAAAAGTTGAGACTTGTGGACCCTGCAGAGCTGACCAGTAAACAGCACAAGACCAATATCCTGTGTGGATCTGCTGTTCTCAGAGTGATCTTCATTTCACCTGCTTCTAAAGAAGAAAAATTATTCCAGGAAAAATAGTTTTATTCCAAAATAGCGGCCTTCTAATTTATTCCAGATAATGTCAAATATATGGGAGTAGGAGCTACCAAAGCAGCATGCCAGGACACCTATAGCAGTAACTTCTTGTGCATAGCCAGGCCTCTCTTTTGATTCATACTTCTGTAGCTGTAATAAAAATCACTTGTGTTTACTTGTTACCAAACCAAATCGGTAGCACACGGGGCTCGGTACATAACTGTCTGAGCACTGCGATGCTGCGATGACGAGCTGTGTGTGAACACCTCCATGGTCAGTATTAACGATGGTGCTCTAAAGTAAGTGCAAACAGTCACACGCTCTTAATGCTTAAACCACAGCAAATGTGTTTAATCCCACACAATAGCTCTGTTATAATATGTCTTAAAGCTGCGGTCGGCTGGGGAAGTGGTGACCACTTCTCACATATATAACGTATACCAAACATATTGAGCTTGGCAGGGACACAAGAAGCTGGAAGTGTCACGCTGGAGCCTAGCCCCCTGACAGCATGAGACATGTGCTTGTAAACTGTCTCAAGGAGGATATTTGATTGCCCTCTTTCTTCTCCTGCCTCTCTCCCAACAAAAGTGGAGTGACCTCCCCCATGACCTGGCAAGTGCTGAAATTCCCCAAACACATTTTTCTGTTGTGCCCCAACGCTGAACAAAAGGAAACGAAGCAGCCTCGATATACTTGAAGTATGGAATGAAAATAATAGCCGGCTCTTGCTCGGTCTGCAAACGCCGATCCTCACCTCCTGCCCAGCGCGGTTTGCGCTGCCTCCCATGCTTATCTGCTGTATTGTAGGCAGCCCTTGTGGATTTATGCACTTATTTATTTATTTATGCTTTTATTTATTTAGTTGGAGAAGAGCAGAGTGGGGGGCGGGCGAGGGGGAGGAGGGGGGGTCTATGTAATTGCAGTTTACACTGCGTTCCCACGCTACTATTGTTTGTGACTTTGTTTCCTATTCCCATCACGTGTGCTAATTAGTTGGAGCTACTGGCTAGCTGGGAGGCGTGTGTCTGGAGTAAAAGCAGAAAGATCACTTCCTGGAGAGATCTGGGCAATCTGAACAATTCTTTGCTTTACTTTCAGCCCTCTCCCTCTCCTCCCCAACCCCCCCAAGTTTACCGCTCAGGGAAGAGAGAAGAAGTGCTGATTGTCAAACGCCAGCCATGGGAGAGGCACAGATTTTCTTCTTCTTGAAAAGGAGCAACTCATAGAGTCAACAAAAATCGGTCTGGAAAGAATATCTCATCTGTGTTTAACAAACTTGATTTTTTTTTTTTTCTTCCCCCTCCAGAAATCCCCAGTGTCTTTCTGTTGTGGCTAAGAAGGTAAAAGCAGCATTTTAAAAAAATCCTCAGGTTATTTTAGCCTGCCCTTAGGAAGTGAGTCAGATTCTTATGGCAAGGCTAAAGCTAGCTCATGCCATGGCTTGCAAAACAAAATGAGACCCAGAGAGAGAGAGAAGGAGCAGGAGACAGAGAATTACCCGAGTCATGGCATTTGCTTATTAGTGCAGGCGTCAGGCAGTATAGCCAAGTCACATGGCGAGCAGGTACCTGTGCATGGACCAGATTTTAGACTCAGTGTTTGATTTGGTTTAGATTTTTCTTCTATTAGGTCTCCAATTAAATCCTCCTACCCATAGCCTTGGTGCTTTTCAAATGCAGAGCACCCCAGTCCCTCCTCAGGTGGTGGAGGCAGCGTGCAGCCCACACAGGCACAGAGCCCCGCCGGTGGGAGCTGCCACCGACCCCTGGTGTCACAGCAGCGACCTTGGCTGAAACCCATCCTTCTTCTACAGGCAGCAAGCCCTGGGGCCATGCTCCTCTGGCATTAATAGTCCTTGTCCCACTGGCCTAGAGTGACCCTCTGTGTTCTCCAGTTTCACACGCCAAGGAAAAACGTGGGAGGCTGAGACCTTGCAAGGGCAAGCACCGCAGCTGCACCAGGCGAGGGAGAGGGGTCCTGCAGTCAGGGACCCCTGAAGAAGGGGTCATAGCTGGGGCTCTTCTCATTTCAACCACAGGCAACTGGCTCAGTGGCCAAATGCCTGTGTTATCATTGCAGGCAGGGGCTCAGCAGAGACACAGCCATGCTCAGGAGGAGGCAGGTCCCAACCTATTTCATTGGAGGGGGAGTACCAGGCACTCCCCCAGAAAAAGGAGAAGATCTAAGACTGCATTCACTCCAGGCACAAGCTTATGAAAGAAAGGTCTGCTGACAATAACTGTAGTCAGACTGAGTGCAAGTATAGCATGTGCTTCCCTATGCCAATGTCTAAGGAAAAATCCAAAGTAATGCCTATCGGTCTGCCCTACCACTGTGGGATTGCAGCTAGGTAAAAAATCAAAATTTCCATCCTCTGGGAAATTCCAATATTTCTACACTTTTGTTTTTACTTGGGTCAGGGAGAATTAAAGTATCTTAAGTCTGTTTGGTTTGGGCTTTTCCTGTCCTTTTTGTGGGGAAAGCAAGTCCTAGGTTTTGGAAACAGTGAAACACTTCCCTGTGAGTCAGCTCAGCTTTAAAGAGCATCTATCTCACTGTCACATTGATACTTGGAGGTTGTCATTTATGTCATCCCCAAACCCTGTTTTTTCTTAGACACTCGGCCTCCTTTCTGAGTTACTGATCCCATGATACCCTCTTCAGCTCAGGGCACAGGAAATTATTTTCAGTTTCTGAAGACAGAGGCTGGCTGGGCCAAAGCAAGGCTGGGTAATATTCCTGCAGTGGACAGAAGTGTTTTACAGAGTCACCGTGCAAGGCGTCAGAGCTGGTGTCCCACACCTCTCATACCATCATGCACACCCTGCTTTCTGTTCATAACCATTTTGCCATTTACAAATCCTTCACATCCATGCAGTAACTCCAATTGCTTTGCTAGGTAAATTGGGAAAATATTTGCAGTCTAGCTTTTGATGAGATAAGGAGCTAGAATTTCAGGAAAGATGTGATCAAGTAGCTGGTGACTCAGCCCTCTGCAGATGAGCAGGTACTTCTGGTGTGCCAGTGGGTCACAAAGCTCAGGCTGCCTTGCAGTCAGGGTCACCCACCATCAGTGTGGAGCAGCATAATGAAGCAAAGACTCACACAGTCTACCCTGCATCACAGCCTGTTTTACGCACAAAACAGGTGGTCAGCGAGGAAGGTACCCTATAGAAACGTGGAGGGCATTCACATGTGCATTGCTATCTTCATTATTTCCATTCAATAACCCATGATTTGGCCCCAAATTTATATCTTTGGCAACCCTGATGAGCAAATAGGCCTGAGCAATGTCCTGTCAGGTCTTCCTTTTCCTGGTGGAAAGCATCCTTCTCCTCTGGAATGGCTACAGGATTACCGAGGGGAGAACTAGGCTTTAATGTAGCACTAACAGTCTCTAGGGTCTGCAGCTTTTTGCACCTGTGGTCTTCTGCCATCTTTAAACAATCTAATTTATTATCATTTATTTCTCTTATAATACTACCCACAAGCTGTTTCAGCTACTGACCTCCCAGAGAGATTGCTAATCAGGCAACATTGCACTGCAGGGAGTAGTGAGTGCTGTGTTCAGATATCTTTTAAGGATTTGGTAGGACCACCGACATCTTTGCATGAGTAACCTGAACCAAAGGAAAAATAACCTAGGAAAGCAACTCTGCTTTATAACAATTACAAAACTTCATCAGGACTTAATCTAGTTAATGATTTTTTAGTTCTTGCAACTCATTATTTATATTTAGAAATGAAAAAGCTCCAGCAAGGACAAAAAAACCCAGCCCATCAGTGAGTCATTCAAAGCTCTCTGTTCTTTTTCCTGTTTTCTCACTGAATATGGAAAGCGGCTCATGATTTCTATCCTGATATGCAAAGCCTATTTGAGACTGGTTTAGCTGCCTGAGGGAGCTTCACTCAGACTTCACGGCCACAGTTGCCTACAACAGCCGCTGCAGTGGAACATAGCTCTAGCTAAAAGAGAGGCTTCTGGGTGCATTGGTCACGGTAATTGCAAAATGCTCTTCTG
This sequence comes from Nesoenas mayeri, assembly GCF_963082525.1. NCBI lineage: Eukaryota > Metazoa > Chordata > Aves > Columbiformes > Columbidae > Nesoenas > Nesoenas mayeri. The sequence continues at coordinate 31,788,250 of NC_137543.1, read as the reverse complement.
AAGACACGCACCCCTTTTGGAACTACAAATTAAGCGAACAACCTCATTTCAACTTTGTGTGTGTGCGTGTGTACTGGTACAGTATACTTGGTTACACACAAAAATTTTTAAAATGGTGTTTTTCCATGGTCAGCAGAATTGATCGAAACTTGTTTCCTATGGAGTGATGCTCTACATCCTGATCCTGACTGAACACCTGTACCTGCCAGCTTGCTCCAGGTGCTGCTGCCTGTGCCACGGGCTGGCACAGGGCAGGAGGCAGACGGTGCTGCAGCGGCATGAAGGCTCAGGCGTGCTGACCACCCACATCAACTCCTCTGGCATGGCCAGGGGGAGACTAATCTAGGTCGCCCTTCTTCACCACTTCTGCATAAAACCTGTGGGATCTTCGTCAGTGTGAATCTGCCAGTTGTCAAAGGTGATGGGTGTTGGCCAAACAGGCTTAAACGTTGTTGAATGGGGAGTGACTGATCAAGAGACGGATAAACAGTGAGGCATATAACTAAGATGGGTACCAAAGCTTGGTTACCAAAGGAAACCATTTTAAAAGAGCCTCTTTTGAGTATTAAAATGTTTCCCCGTGGATTAGGAGGAATAAATTATTTCTCTCCTTAAAGCTGGTAGCAGCAATGCTGATAGTCTAAATAAATGGGAGATGCAGGCTTTTTAGGAAGAGTCAATATCTTTAGACATCAGGTTTGTGTGCCCAGTTGATCCACTTTCCCAACTGTATCACCTGGCCTAGTAAAAGATACTCCCTTTCTTTGCAAACTTTGTCTCTCTTTAGGACTTGGAAGGCTCTTAGATATTGAAATAATGGGCCTCAGAGTAGGTACACAGATTAGATAGTTAATCAGTCACTCACAGATTGTTTCTGAGATAGGAGAGGTCTCAGTTTTGTGATGACTGAAAATGGGGAGATGGTTTCAATACCACATTTACAACTACAGGAATGCAGAGCCCGCCTTTAACTTGAAAATATTTGCATGAAGTATTCAGGTAATATAAAGGAAACTGATTACTTTATACCAGCTGGATTGCAGCAAGCCAATATTGACTTCAGGTTTTGGTTGTCAGCAAGATTTATTTTACTCCAGGTAAATATTGACTGTGGCACAGCCAAGGCCAGTATTTACTTTGAAGGAATATCAGTCTTATGGCTCAAAACTGGAAGTCTGTATCTTCATTGTTATACTTTTTAATAAATACTGGGGAGGGAGGGGGGGCTTTGGCTAATGGGATACATATATATACATTATTTAAAACAGTGGTCCTGATGCAGTGAAAAATAATAATGAATGAAGGTCGTTAACTTGGACCAGTAAAAGATGGGAGCTGCTGAAAGGAACAACACAGTTGGAATATTATAACTCCCAGGCAAACCCTCCCTGCAGACACTGGTTGTTGACCTCTTGAAAAGTAAACAGCAAGAAATGTTAAGCAGTAGATGCCATCAGGAATCGTGTAAAGTATGAAACAAGAATTTCTGTTCCCAGCCTCCTTTGAACTGTCAGTTGATTTTGTCTTAATACTCCGTAAGCCCTGCAAAATACAACACGCCTCCTCTGTTATGGGATAAGTTTAGAAAGCCATTGGAATTGTGCTTGTTGGAGTCTTTGTCACATGTGTCTCTGTAAAGAAACACAGCATCTAAACTTAAGCCGAGAGGAAGACAGGGAGTCTGTTTGGATTTGGGGGCACTAATGCAGAAAATGCTGTATGTTGCTTTTCACGCTGTTGGTGAAACTATGGAGGAGGGCACTAAAATCCATGCCTATTATGTTTTCCATGAAATCTCTTGGCACACACACATACACACCGTCCTTGGGGCAGCATACCATACTTTCCCAATTAAAATGCTACAATAAAAATAGCCATTACTCTCCTAATGTCAGAGATAATCCTATTAATTACAGAGACAGGCAAGCAGCCTGCAGGATCCCATAGAGCTGGAAGAGGAGAAGTGCTCCCCAGCACAGAGCCAAGGTGTAACAGCATGCAGGAGGTGCTAACAGGGAACCCCAGCTGTGAAGAACCAGCCACCATCTGCACAAGTCTACCAAGAGCTGTGGCTGGTTTCCCAGACCCTTGTTCCTGCTGCTGCATTGCTGCTGGTAGCAGGACAAGTCTGATGCAGGCTAGCTAAATAAACCTTCCTAGATAACAAGCCCAAGAATCCTACCCAGGTATAGCTTGCAGCTGCTGCAGCTGAGACCTTCCTAACCTGGAGCTCAGTCCTCCTCTAGATGACACAGGTGTTAATGGAGTCAGAATCAGGTCTTTCTGATCTGGAAATCCAGCCTTGACATGGACATCTGATCCAAGCAGCGCCAAAGACCGTCTGTCAAGAGCATATAGCAGCAAAGGACAGCTACATGGCCCATGGGCTGCTTCTCACCTGCCAACTGCACCAGAAGGCAGAAGCGGCAGCGGGGACGCTGGCTGAGCCCACAGACGTGACAGGAGTCAGGGCTCTGCAGCAGGCCATGCGCTATCTCAAGAAAATCCTCTGATGGTGGCTTACAGCTGGATTTGCCATCATCTTTGCTTGCCAGCGTTAATGTTTGCCTTTCAAAAGCTCGACGGACTTAACAGCTGTTGTGGCAATTGCTGCAAGGAGCCAAGCTGAGCTTGTTAGAAATGCTGGCCTCCTTGCTTCATGTGTTATTTGTATCTGTATATTGTAGGCCTTCCGAAACGTAGACATCAGAGCTGAGAAAACTCATACGAGTTCTCCTGCATCTGTCCACTCCCTCAGCTTCACTGTGCTTGTGGGAGCACCAAACATCCAATGTGGGTGGGTTCCCATCCAGAATCCTTGCTGGGGCCAGTCCTGTGTGTGAGCAATGACAACTCTTCAAGAAGGATTCAGGGGACTTGAATGTTGTAGAGGGGTTGCCCAAGTCATCCAGCAGCAATGTTAGCTTAGGTCCATCTTCTGTTGCAATAAGTGACTCTCTGTATATTTGGGATCAATAAATGTCACCCTGTTATGAAAACACATACTAAAATTAAGTTACTGTATGTTAACAAGATACCATCGGGGAAAGTGATCATCTATTGCCTTTAACCAGGCAGGACATTGCCATTGTGTTAATTTTTCTTCTTCCTGTATTTTGAGGGTTTGGTGTAGAAAGTGGAAGAAATTTTAGCTATGGAATTTTACATTTTCAAGGCAATAGGTGTGAATTTTGTCCCCCAATTCACATGAAAATAATTCACTTCTGACTCATGCAAAAACCAAGAGAAAAACAATGGGTTTGGAAGAAGATACTGCCCTGCATGACTGCCTCAGAATATTGTAGGAGGGAACTCTAGAAATTAATGAACAGCAGCCCTTTTATTACATCATCTACAAGACATGGGGTTGTTCAGAAAAAGACAGAGACACGTGGTCCTCAAGATGAAAAACTGTCACATGCTGAAAATTTATCTGAGAGCAGCTCATCTTGTGAAAAGCATTTGCTCTCCTAGTGCTCAGTTTTGGCTCAGATAATTGATTGTGTTTGTTCATCTTGATCAGATGGATCTCACTTTTTTTTCCTTGGGGACTTCTTCCTTTTGTACAAAGTGCTGTTTCCGAGGGTCGGACACATCCAAACCCTTCTTGCATGTCAGGCCTTCAGCCTGTCTTACAATAAACATGGGTTTCTCCTGGTGGGCTCATGTGAGCCGTAACCAGGCTATAATTGGGTCCCCTGGGAGGGTTTTACATGAAGAGGAGATGAGGTTTGTGGTTTTGTCCAAGCCAAGGAGCCAAGGGAGGAAATGAAAGGAGACCCAGGAGGAGCTCTCCCTCACTCTCGCCTCCCATGCCAAGAAAGGCATAGTGATGCATTTGAAAATGAATATTTGTCTTCTGTTCAAAAATATTTATTTCCCTATGTTTGTGTAATTTTAAGGCTCCTTTGGCTGTAGTGAAATCCCTTCCCTTGCTTAGATTCATAACATTTTTTTGTAACTGGCCATGCTAGGGGTCTGGAACGCCGTCCGCCCCTTTGGGTAATAATTACCATTTGTGTGGTCTAATAAACGGTCCCGGAGGGTTCAACATGAAATAGCCAGGGTCTACAGGAAAGAAAAATATGTGGAAACTCACGCAGCCCCAGTAATCTGCAAGGAACAAAACAAAGTTGTACCCTGGGGTAAGAACCAGTAGCGACTCGCTTAATTGCTACCATGTCAGCGTGTGAAACTACTACCTCCGCACAAGCTAATGTGAACCTGATGCGGTTAGATTTCTGATTAAGACCAGCTAAATTTCACTTCAAACGAGCAGATAATCCCCACAACAGATCTGCTGTGCAGCCAGGGCTGTGTTTGTTATCTGAGCCCAGTGAGGCGGCCGGTGAGGGGGACATGGACACCCCAGGGCGGCCACCTTTAATGTGTGACAGGTATAAATAGGGCGGCTGCTGCCTCTGAATCCATGTCCCTCCCTCACCCACCTCGCTCATCCTGTCCATGGAGGAGAAACTCAGCTGGAAGGTGATAAGAGCAGAAGGCGAAACCCCTTTGATTAGACCACAAACGATCCTCTGCATTTCAATCCTGTTTTCTTCTTTCCCCTAAGAAGGTGTGCTGCAATGAGGGCAGCTTTACAAAGTCTCCACCGTGACTGCATGAGGAGGGACCATGAGTGCAGAGAAGGACAGATTTGGGCTCAGAAAGTCATAACTCAAAAGCCTGCTTTGTTCCAGCTGCACAAGCCCCAGCAGGGCTGGCCAGCCCACCCAGAGGTAGTGGTGCCATGGCCATGACGATTCCTGTCAAGGACAACCTTCCCATGGTGGCACTTCCCCAGATCCTTGCCCCAGATCAGGACATGCAATGGCTCCGTGCTCCTTGGTTTGGATTTCCACAGCAGCTCATGAGCTACTCCAGGAGCAAAGTTCTGACCCCACAAAGGCCCCGACTGCAGTGGCAGGGCTTTGCTCCTGGTGTGCGCTGAGACATGCTCGTGCAGTCAGGCCCTCCAGCGCCGGTCCGGTCACACAGGAAGCCTGCGGTAAAGCCAAGAATAAAACTACTACCAGAAAGACCTCCTGGCAATCCTTCTCCTGCCTTAATCACTAGATTGCACTTCCTTTGCTTCACTCATTACACAAGATTTCTTCTTTTTTGGTATTTTTAGTGGGCCACTCTCCAGTTTCCAGTGGGTTTGGGACATGGTAAATAATAAGGCTGTTGTTTGTTTCTTTTAGGTGTACGTGAACACTTTCAGATACAAATTCCTGTCATCTCTTTTTCTGAAAGGAATATAAATTCAGAAGTGTGGAAAGCTTTTCTTATAATGCTTTCAATGCTCCTGTAAATCTGTCCTTTTTTAATTAAATCTACAGAAACACGTACATGACAGTGATGTGGTCGCTCCCATGTTAACCTGCTGCAGTCACTGAAGGAGAGATCCCATGAGTACTTGGTGCTGCAGCAGGCAGCTTTTAGTAGATGTCAGATGTGTCATCATTCATCACCGGTGAAAATGCTATGGAGACTTTGGGTAGCTGCAGCAAGGACGTACAATCCCAAGACATTGCCCAACTTTGTGTTCTGCATACACCATGTATTTTGAAGAAAACTAGTTTTGTTTTATCTCTAAATAATGAGACAATTATTAGCAAGGAAACTGTTTTTGAAGGAAGTATCAAAAGGGTTGTTAGGAGGAAAGGGGCAATGAAAGAGAGCAGCTGTCTGAGACTCATGAGAGGAGCTTTAAGTAGGTGAGAGCAACAGTGCCTGGCTTCTCTTCGTCTACACCCCTTCACAGGGCTCCTTGTTTGGATGGCATGTACAAACAGGAGAAGACAGGCATTTGTCTTCTGTGGCCAGACAACATCCTGAACAACTTCTAGAGGAACTGGTGTTGAGGACCATGGGCCATTGCTGCTGTTGCCAGCAGCAGAGGAGCTGTTCCATACTTGCAGATACTCTGTAAATGGTGTCTGAAGGCCAAGGCAGGTTAAACAGCTAATGGAGCATGTACTTGCAGATATCCGCCTTGATAAGCTTTTTCACTAATGACATCCTCACCACCTCCATGAGCAGCCCACCCCATTTCTGCAGCATCTCTGTTTGCCCGCCCAGGAAACAACATCCTGCTCTGCAACACTGTCATGCACGCTGGCTAATCTCACACACCCTGCAAGTGGTGCTGATAACAGAGTTGACATCAAAGGGCTGAATCTCATGTCTGATTTATGCTGCCCAGCCATAAATTAGCTGAACTCTACCCCCGGCACCCCATCTCGATGACCTCGGAGGTGCTATATTTACCAGGGCACTCTGTGTGCTAAGTCAATGTGGAAATTGGGTTAGTCATACTTCCCTGGAAGTGTGATCTTGCCCTGCTTGGCTGCAGCCTGTATGCTTCCCCAGCACCACAAGCACATTCAAAATCGAATGGTTTTCTAGTGGAAAGCCTTCCTGCTCCATTGTGAATCAGGGCCGAAACAATTTACATTGGGAGCCAGCAGGAATTCAGGTTAAAAAAAAAAAAATAACAGAAAAGGGTGTACTGAGGTGGCCAACTCAATGCATTTCACACAGAGGTTTGTTTCAGCTGAGAAAGGGATCAGTGGTTACATGAGATAGGAGAGTCCTGCAGAGAAGTCACAGGAGCAGGTTGTTCCCTAGCTGAACTGCTGCATCTCCCATGAAAACTGGAGCAGCCCCAACACAGAACATTATTGCTGAACCTTAACATGTCATGAGAATGAAAAGAGGAATTACATTGCAAGCAAGCAGTAAACAAGGAAAAGTTACTTATTCTAGGTAAATTAATAGCTAGGATCTCATTGAGACATGATAAATGCAAGTTTTCTGAAGGCAAACATCATCTTGTTTCTTGATATTCCCATTTGGTGGGTCTTCTCTAAAGATACAGGGTAAGATTTGGAGGATCTCTCATGCTAAGTAGTCAGAATACAAATTGAATTCTCAAAAATGTTGGCAAGTTCATAATACAGGAAAGATTCTAAACAATATATTTAACATGAATTTTATTTAAATTATGTTTGAGAGTAAAATGACTAAAATATCGAAACTAAATTATATTTCAGTGATGTGGATCACAGGATATTAATTTCAAACTTCTCTCTTGAAAATTCTGTTCTGCTTTGAGGAATTTCTGTTGGCTGGTGCAAAACACTCCACAGAAACTTCCTGACAGACAGAGTTTATGGATTTACACTGGTTCAGCCCTGATAGCACTGCCACACTGCATCGGCACCTTCTCACCCAAAGGCCAAAATCTGACAAAATGTTTGAGAGTCAAATGCATCTCTAATGTAGCTCAAATGTAGCTCTAACTTCCTACCTCATTTGGTGGTTGCCTCTCATAAAGGCTCATAAAGTCAGGAATGTTTTCCAACTATGGAGTAGGACACAAGGAAATGGAATGAAGCTGCACCAGGGGAAGTTCAGATTGTCCATTAGGAAAAGGTCCTTCACTGAAAGGGTGGTCGGTGACTGGAAAAGGCTCCCCAGGGAAATGGCCACAGTGTCAAGCCTGTCAGAGTTCAAGTCATATGGTTTAGTTTTCAGTTCTAGGTAATCATGCAAGGAGCAGGGACGTGGACTGGATGATCCTTATGAGACTGTCAGAATCTGTCACATAGCAGGTTGCCTGTGAGCTGGGAGGAGCAAGGCCCTGCTGTAAAGCTCGGGGCTTAATTCTACCTGAACTGTGTCTATACTAGTAAATAAACAAGCCAGAGCTCATGAGGCCAAGTGCCATAACACAATCTATATCCACACGCAGCTAAACTTTCTGCTTTGTGTTGGAAACTGGACTAAAACTGTGCTGGAGAGACAACCTGGAATATCATGGTAGAGCGGCCAAGCCCAGTACCAGCCAAGTCTAAATCCTGGTGCTGAGGGACATCCTGCTGTGGACAAGGATCCTGAGACAGCTGAAGCTGTTGCTGTTCAAAACGTTCATCATCCCTTCTGCCTCAGCAGCTCTGCCATCATAGCTGTGGGCATTATTCATCCAGGCTAAGTGAGCCAAACCTGACTGAGTTTGAACAGCTTTGGTAGAAGGCTCTTTGAGAACCTGGGTGGTTCAGAGACAGGAACTAAAGACTGATTTTGCAGTCAGCTGTGATGTCTGTAAGAGGTGAAATGACCCAAGGCCAGGGAAGTCTCCCTCTGACTGATGTGCAGGCAGGGGATGTGTGGTGGCCCTCTCCGTGCCCTTCACACTGAGCACAAGACATTTACTACTTGCTTCAGTCTGCAGCTCAGTGTGACAAAATATGAAGGTGCCAGCAGTCTGCCTTTACCGAGAGCATCCTGCCAGTGGAGACAGTAGGGCTCCAACCCAGTCTGTAAATCCCTGGTAAGTGCAGGAGGAAAATGTCTCTGTTTTTTATATTGCAAGGCCACTTGCTACAAATCATAAAGTACCTCTATGTCTTCTCCAGTTCAGGACCCACAACGGCACGACCTTGGCGGCAGCCTCTCCCTGCCAGCAGCTGCTCCGGTTTTCAGCTGGGTTGTACAGATCAGACTCCCAGTAAGTCTCTTAGACTTTGAGAGCTGCAGAGCATAGGTCTGATCCTCCTCCTTAGCTGGGGGCAAGCTGCCCTCTGGATCTGCGGACTGTCAGGCATTGTCTCACGCTTTGGCTTGTGTTTTATTTATGAGAATTAGCCTGGAGGTTGAGAAATTACAAATAAACTGGCCAATATTTGTGAGTAGAGTTGGGCAGAGAAGGGATTATGCAAAGCAGGAGACACTGGGAAATCAAATTAAAAATACTGTTCTGAAAAGTGCGTTGCATAATAAAAATAACAATTGAGAAAAGAAAAAAATCTGGCCTCTGGACACAAGCCTCTATGGTCATTTTCTGACTCCTGCTCACCCAGCCCTCAGGGAGATGTGCAAAGACAGGCGATTAAAGGGGAGAAAAGGAGGCGAGAAGGGGTTGCCGTGGGCGAGGAGGGGTGGCTGGCAGGCGCCGAGGTGCGATGGCCCCACCGAGGCCACTCATTGTGCGCGGCACGGCGAGCCGGCGCTCCGGTGCCAGCCACGAAAACAAATGCCTTCCCGCTGTCTCCTGGAAATGCTTCCACCGCTCCTGCTGAGTGAGTTCATTTCAAAGCCAGCTGACTTTTTGCCCTTTCTAATAGAGCTTAAAAAGTTTCTGTTTTCCAGCTCCCCCACCCTGACCCCCACGTCGGAGGCATTAATACCGCAGGTTTGTGAAATGCCAGCGGAGTATATGGCAAATCAGAAGGATTAGGAGGGTGATTGGTATCTGAGGGGGTCGGTAGGGTCTTAAGATTCTTCCACGCAGCAGCAGTGAAACGCTATAAACCCGCAAATCTTAAAAGGTATAGGTTAAAGCCAGCAAAATCCCCTTTGGAGTCCGACCCTCCAGCTGCGGGGCTGCCGTTGCCGCCTTTCCCATCCCGGCCTTTTTTTAATTTAATTTTATTTTTTGGCTCTCCCCCCATCCGCCGGTTGCGGCGGAGCGGGCCGGGCGGGCGGCGGGTCCCGCGGGGTGCGGCGGGGAGCGCTCTCGGCGCGGCGGCCGCTCCGCTCCGCCCGGCGCTGCCCTGGGCCCGGCCCCGCAGCTGCCCGCCCGCCGGGGCCGTGTGTGTGTTTAGGAGGTGCCGTTTCCCACAGCTCTGATCTAATGCAGCTGTAATTCAATCTCCGTGTGACCGACACTCCGCCGGCGCTCTCCCACTCGCCGGCAGGCTCCTCTCTCCCAGGCTGTGTGTGTTACACATTTACACTGTCAATCTGACAGGCTCCCCTCAAACAACCCCTCTGTATAGATTTACAATGTCAATCAGGCGGGCTGCGGGGGCTGTCTGCGGCAACAACCCCCCCCTGCCCTGCTCCCTCCCCTCCGCCGCCGCTGCGGCCGCAGTAGAGTCACCCTATACCTGCCACTCAGCCCCGGCAAAAGGACTTTTGTTTAATGGCATTTGTGTGCAACCACAAAGAGTAAAGGCAGCTGAAGCAGATAAGGCTGAGAACCTGAAACAGATGTAAAAGAGATCAGACCGAGTTTTCTGCGAATCCTCAGCTCCTGTAGAGATTTATGACCCCTTTTAACCCCATTTTAAATAGGTTAAACTGGGTTTGTTTTATACAGACAAAATGAGACCGGTGCTTGTATAGAAAGTTACCCAGAAGAATGGATCAGCTCCCCAGTTCTGTTCCGTTCCTTATCACTAAGCCAACCCGTTTGGCTACTACATTGCTTGTCGTCTGAACAGTTCTCTGTGATCTCATTATAACTCACATCCTCCGAAAGATCACAAAGCTGCCAGTTGACCTTTAGCCCCTGAAGAGTCCTAATTTTGGGTTGGCAACTTACAGCTCAACAAGTGAGGCAAGCCAGGCGGACAATAGCAGCGGCTGCGGCCGGGGAGCTCGGCACAACAATAAGCTGTCCTTGGAAGTGCTGGGCTGCGATTGTCATCCCAGACACAATCCTGGGAGCCTTGGTTGGGATCGTTTTCTTTTGGCAGATGGCTTTGAACTCTGCTTTTCCCTTCCTGCTTCTCCCGTAATTATAAGTTTCTGCTTTTCCCCAATGACAGATGAATCCACCAGGGGCAAGAAAAAATGAAGGAATAAATTCTGCTTGGTTAGTGCTGCTGAGCCTCCATTGACTTGCACCAGATTACTCCAGATTTGCACCAGAGGGCTCAAATTGAGAGGAGAATATAACTTAGTATTTTGGGCAGTAGTTTGTACAAAAGGCACAAACCAGTTTTTGCAAAGCGCCTTGGTATTCACTATGGATAACAGCAAATTTTTACTGCTCACTTACTGTGGCAGAACCACCCTCCTCTTCCTCCTCCTCCTCCTATGGGCACCAACAGCACTCAATCAATTCTAGAGGATGGTGGGGTCGTTTCTTGAGGGCTACACCAAAACTGGAGCCTCCCACAAGAGCCATTGTGCATGTTGCATCCTCAGGCCGGGGCACTGGCCGAGCTGGGGCAGGACAGTGCTGGTCCCTGTGCTGTGTTTCGGGAATCACCAGTCAGCATTACTGGGCTGAGCCTTTGGTTGGAGCCCTACAGGTCCTGCACTGCCCCGTGGAAGTGGTGGCAGCTCTACAGCCCCTTACAACTCCAACACCATTGCCCTTACCTGTGAGGTGACTTTATGATAGTTTTTAAAACAAGAGTTTCACTGATATCAGGAGGGGGCTGTCGAGGGTTTAGATTGCGGGGTGACAATAAAACCCTGGCACTTTTATTGTTAACTTCCTCTCTCACCCACTTTCCCCTTTTGCCCCTCCCTCTCCCCCCTTCCCACTAAGGACAGGCTATCAGGAGGGAAAGAAGGACAGAGAAGAGAGTTGGAAAAATTACAGATGTTTTACTAATGCTACTAATAAGAATAGAGAAAACAATACAAAATATACAAAACCAATCTTGAAAGTCTCAGCAACTGCAGAGCCGGCAACCAAAGTCCTGGATTGGACTCTGCAGCCAACCGGAGCTGGATTCAGTCTCTCACTAACCCTCAGTTCACAGGGACGACTAGCAAGGTCCTCTCCTAATGTCGGCCATAAGCAAAAGGGAAAAGAAGGAAAGGGATAAGATCCTCGTGATCTCCCACTTTTATATGAAGTATTCACGTGAATGGAATGTTATACACAGTTGGTCAGTTCCTTGGTCACTTGTTTCTCATTGTCCCTCTCACAAGATGTCCATCCATGCTTATCAATAAGTTTTCATTCCATTGCTATGTTTACCAAAACGTGTATCTGGTTCTCCAGGAAAATGCAGCTAATATGAAGGCTTTAGCTGACAGGCAAATTCACTAAAAGAGAAACTTGTTTTTTAACAAAACCAGGACAGGGCTTTTTTAAAAAATGCTTTTCCCACTTTCTCCTAAAAGGGAGGCTTGAAACAAAGCAGACCTAGAAACGCTACCATAAGAAGAACCATGTCTATTTTCTTTTCATGGGTATTACTGACTCATCACAGTTTTCCAGCGTGTTGAGCTTTTGAAGCCAGCTGTAAGAGGTGAAACATATTTAATCTCTGTCATATAGGGATTCTTCTGCATCCCCATGTTTTTCTCTGGCTGTGGATGGAGGTAAAACAGGAAAGTCTTCCAACAGCAAAACAAAGAGTGTGCAACTTGTGGCTGTGGCTCTGCTCTCCCACACATGCACCTGTGTCTTGGGGATCTGCCTCTAACAACAGCATCAGGGCTGAAAAAGGGAAAATAAGAAATGTGACTGTCCAGTCTGGGAGGGAGAGAGAGAAAACTTCTAACTAGTGGTCATGTCTTAAGTCAGTATTCATAGGGCACGTGCTACTGGAAAGAGCCCCAGAGAAGAAGAAAGAACACAGATGAAAAATAGAAGTGTCACAAAATAGAAATGGAGGCCTCTAGATTTTCCCACTTTTAGGGTGGGTATTTTCTGCTGAACTTCTGCCCAGCACCTGACTCACACCCATGCAGATGACCACAGGTGCCAGTATTTTTTTCCACATTTTGCACATACGTAAGAAAATTCAACTTGCACCAAAGGGCCAGAAAACCAAATGTTTGCCACAGCTGCCGGTGTTGTGGGTTCGTGTCCACCAGCAAACAGCCCGAGGTGGGGAGAGGAGGCTCAGCAGGCGGGCAGCTGCTCCCCGAGCGGCAGCACCCTGCTCTTGCTTGAAGTTCTTGAAGTTCCTCTGGCTTTGTGCAATGTCCCAGGGCCAAGAGCAGGAGGACACAAGGAGATCTTCTTCTTGCTTCTTCAGCAGGAGGCCAGGCAGAGCTTAGCCTCTCTACTCCCATCATCTCTGCTTCAGCCTGCAAATTAACACCATCACCCTAAATCCACAAACTGAGCAGAGAGAGTTGTTTTTATTTAAAGGCAATGTAAAAAGCCTATAAAAAAGGTTAAAAGCCCCATATAATTATCTTATTTTATTTTATTTTCAGTCTCGTGGTATTAATTAAAAAAAAAAAAAAAAACCACATTACCCAGCCTGAGAATTTGATTCCTTCTGCCTGATATGGAGAAGGAAAGGAATCTTTCTTGAGAAAGGTCTCCAGAGTCCTTAATCACCATTTAGGGGCCCTGCTCTTTGAAGGGCCATAGAGGAACAAAGTGGTTTGGGGATTAGCGAATGGCTTTTATTTCTTCCCTAATGATGAGAAAAGTGCAACGAATGCCTAGGGCAGATGATAAATTGAGTCAGAAAATGTTGCACGAGTGCCCTTTGCTAAGCTAGAGGATCAGTGTCAACAATATAAAAAAAATGCCTCTGTTTGGTCATAAGAAATAACGTTTGAATCATTAAATAATAGAGACGGTATTGGTCATATTTAACCGCCTTGTACCTGCAGCCCCTTGGCAAACAACCCCTTTGAAGTGACTTCAAAGGGTCTGTGCACATGAGGAGAGGCTGCAGTGTCGGTCACTTCATTGGTCACTCACAGGACTGCGGAGCTGAGCACAACAGAGCTGAGCACAACAGAGCTGAGCACAACAGAGCGGAGCTGTGCCTGCCCCACAGCTGCATTCAGGGATGGGAGTGAAAAGGAAGGCCCTTCAAAAGCCCCTGAGAATACTCTACTACAAAGAAGAGAAATAAGAAAATACGGTGTGTTTCCTTTGACGTTGTCCCCTGAGCCACTTAGAGCTGGGATTTCTTTCAGCCACGGGGAAAGAAAAAAATAATAATAATTCTAGGAAAAAAAAAAATAAGAGTCATGATGCTCTGTAGCATGTTTCTGAAAGCATCTGCGGTGAGGCTGAGGAATTCGGGATGGAGCCAGTGTCCCCAGAAGTCACTGGAGACTCTCCCTGGTTTCACAGAGTGCCAAGCCAGGCTTGAGTCGAGACTAGTAGGCAGCATGCTCTGACTAGTAGTCAGGAAGCTCTGCTGGCAAGAAGGATGCGGATCAGGAGCTGACTTCATAGAAAACAACCAAATCTGCAAACCAGACTGTAATTTTTTTTCTTTCGTAAGGCTGAGATACCACTCCACCTCAGAGTGCAGCCAACCAGTTAACCAATTAGAATTAACCAACCCAACTACACAGCCGGATTTGTGGAAGTGCCTTTTTTCCCCCCTATGTTTTATAGACAATTTTCCTCTTCTTTGCACAAATGCCATATGAGTTATAGAATTCAGGCAGTCTGTGGTGTCCAGATAGGCAAAGACGGCATCACGATGCTACAACTCTTCTTTTTTTTCTTTTAACTTGAAGGAATGATACAAGTTCCTTGGATAGATCTGGAACTCAGATCATCTTTTTTTTTGGAAAGCAGTGAGATACTGACAGGAGGTTAATTTTATGTGTTCATTTCACCTCTCTGTTTATTACAGAGGAAGCCCATGAAAATAAGATATTCAAATGTGCAGTATTTTTATGTCTGGGGTTATACATTTCAGTGATATATGATGTTCTCCTACTTACTGTGGCCACTTAAAAGGTTCAAAAGCACTTTCTGAGGAAAGACACAATATAAATACATACTACATGATTCTGTTCAGCAAGATACTCTTAGTAAGGAACCCTCACCAGAGATGTGTAAATGTTCTTCCTTTTTAAAAAATCTAAAATCAATTTTTAGCTTTTTATGTTTAGAGGATTTCATAAAGAACTTGGGCAGAATGAAGAGTCAGGCAAGAATCTCAGGATTTCTGAGATAATTAGTATTTTTTTAATGATGAAACATCATGAATAAAAGAGCCCACCATTTATCTCCATGGAGACAAATGAACTACCTGCTACCACAGAAAAGCGACCCTGTTAGCACCTTTAAGGAATTAAAAAAATTATGATTTAACAAGTGCTCCTCAGTTAGCAGCTGACAGACAAAGACAATGTCGTAATGCAGAATGAAAACTAGCAACATGCTTTGCTGCATGCTACCTGAATATATCAAATAAATGCTGAGCTAGCATCATTGTCTTCATTAAAATACCTATACTGTGCAGGTGACATAAATGGATGAAGTGGGAAAATTACTGAGGAATTTTAAACATAAGGAGCTGGAGAGCTTGTGTTTGTCTCTCTTGTATAATACTAAACAAATGTGGGAGAAATAGCTTTTTGTTAGGGCTGACATAGGAAGCAAATACTTTAACTAAGCCAAAGAAGCGCAGAGATTAGGAAAACACTGGTCAAGAAATGTAAGGATGGATGCTATATAGACCTCCAAAGATGCTAAGGAGAGAAATTTAGGAGATGGTTTTTACATATGCCAAGAATGTAACACTGCCAGCCTTCACATCTGTGGAAAGGAAAAGTGGAAGCATTTATCGGTGGTTCAAAAGGGCTTCTAGAATAAACAAGACTGGGTTCAAAAAAGGGTTCAGGCAAACTGCCGTGGCTGGAGGGAGCGGAGGGAGGAAGTGAGCAGGAGAGCTGCGTGTTGAAAAGCAGCACCACAGCTTGGGAAGTCCTCAGGTCACAGGAGGGCTGGGAATGGAGACTTGATTCCCAGGGACCAATTTCATTGTGGTCTCCTCACAGGCCAAAAAACAAAAAAAAAGGGAATAATCCTTTAATCGGGAGCGGATGGGAGGACACCTGCCTTGGACACAAGACCGATGGGGCAGCCCAGGAGGCACAGCTAGAGATGGCTTTGGCTTTGGAGCTAGTCTGAGGAAAAGGGATCCTTCTGCAAGGTAAGAGTTAACCCTGGAAGCACATTTGTGATCTTGGAAATTGCAAACACATTGTAAATAGACAGGAAAGCTAAACACATGAATAGAGAGAGGATCCATAAAGAAAGCAAAATCAATTGTAGTAAAGTGGAGACGGGGATGAGGGCAGTAGGTTCAGGGTTGCTAAGTAAAGATGCAAGAGATTAGGATGAGCAATAAGCAGAAGGCCGTCCAACTATAAACAAGCTGGGGAAAGAGGACTCTGGGAAAGCTGTACAAATAAGCAGAAGTGACTTTAAAAGATATTTAGAGGAGCAAAAATAAATCTTGAATAGGGTTCTTCCAAGAGTGCTCCACAGCAGCACCGTCACGTGGCATTGGGCATTCAGAGAGGGGCACATGCCCCCCTGCATCCCCCTCTCCCTGTAGAGCAGACAGAGGTTTGGGTCTGATTTCTGCAGATGCTGGCAGTTGTATGAGTTCTTAAGGAATAAATACTGGAAACATTTGGCTAAAGAAGGATAGCACAGGACAGAGTAAGTCCCCAGGCAGTCAGATTTTGACTTCATCTGAATGAAAGGCAAAGAGTGGAACAGAAAAAAAAAAAAAAAAAGAGAGATAAGCCAAATTTACTCTATATTTTAGAAATATTTTGAAATGTTTTTCATACTCAGTAGATGAACACATTAATACAAGTCAAACCAGGATATGAGGCTTTAATCTGTCAGCTACCAGTGTTTCACAGATAACTTTTCAGCCCTCTCAGTCATTATATTTTATGTATTTACATAAGAAAACATGAAGTAGAAAATCCTGATAATTTTAATCTTCTTATAACCTGAATTGATGAAGAGGAAAAAAGGGAGAAAGATGTTTTTTCATTATGTTCTTTTGTGAGAAAATCAGATACCACATGGTCATAAAGCCCTGAATTGAGAGTGATAACAAGTCTCCTTTCCCAAAGAGCTTACAATGTGGAGAGGGGTAAAAAAATGGTTTTGTGTGTAGAGGGGATAAATGGTCTTTTCATATCCAGAAATGCTTTATTTTCACATGAGTCATAGCGGGTTTGAGTAAGTCCTTCAAAATGCCTCACATTCTGGCTGTGGGCATGGAAAGCCTCTGTCAGAAGTCAAGTTTCTTCAGGTCGCTCAGAGCCAGGGAAACTTGGAGCCGCTCCTGCAGCCACAGACCCAGTCCCAGGTCACTGGCCGCGGCAGTGCTGGTGACCCCAAGGCCATCGCCACCACGGGAGCTGTGACATGTGCGTATAAGACTGCTTGGAGCACACCAAAGTGCGATGGCTTTCAGATGTGAGCGGGGACACAGGAACTCGTCTGTGGAGGTGGAGACCAACTGGTGCTAGCAACCAGTTTTGGAGTGTTTGAGCGGTTTTTCTTTTTTCTTCTATGTTGTGTTTTTGTCTAGAACACATCCCTAGGGATGGCCAGGGTGACTCCTGTTGGGGAAGTCTTTTGTGCCAGCATTTAAACAGGATCTGTTCAGGATGATCACACTTAATTCATGCCATTCCGCATTTTCAGAGCCTTTTTCAGTCCTTTTACCTAAGCCTGAAAGCTTTCAATTGTTTCCTCAGCGTTTCAAGATTGGAATCAGCTCAGGTCTCTGGGTGGAGATATCCTCTGGGCCACGGCATTGTTGCCCTGTCCCCCATGAGTGGCTGTGCTTGCTGGGACAGCCAGCGAGCCTTCCCCGAGCCACACAACTGCCACTGCAGCCGTCAGGGATGTACGTGGCCAGTTCCAATCTGAAGATGGTTGGGGCATGAAAGAAGTAATGGGCTTTGTAGCCCTCTTGGCTGACTTTCCACCGGCCAAAAGCCTTTCTCCATCCACCGTCCTGGGAGAGGCAGAGAAAGGATGAAAATCCCCCCACAGGGGGGAAAAGCCTCCAAGAGCACAGATATCTGCCACAGCTCTTGTTACAGGGTTTCTGGATCTCTTCACCTGTTTCCTTTTTACTGCTAGGAACCTGTTGAGGGTTCTGATTGCAGGGTGACAATAAAACCCTGGCACATTTATTGTTAACCTCCTCTCCTCCCCCATTTCCCCCTTTTGCCCCTCCCTCTCCCCCCTTCCCACTAAGGACAGGCGATTGGGAGGAAAAGAAGGACAGAGAAGAGAGTTGGAAAAATTAAAAATGTTTTACTAATGCTACTAATAAGAATAGAGAAAATAATACAAAATATACAAAACCAATCTTGAAAGTCTCAGCAACTGCAGAGCCGGCAACCAAAGTCCTGGATTGGACTCTGCAGCCAACCGGAGCTGGATTCAGTCTGTCACTAACCCTCAGTTCACAGGGACGACTAGCAAGGTCCTCTCCTAATGTCGGCCATAAGCAAAAGGGAAAAGAAGGAAAGGGATAAGATCCTCGTGATCTCCCACTTTTATATGAAGTATTCACGTGAATGGAATGTTATACACAGTTGGTCATTTTCTTGGTCACCTGTTTCTCGTTGCCCCTCTCGTGAGATGTGAATCTGTCCTTATCAATAAGTTTGCATTCCATTGCTATGTTTACCAAAACATGCATCTGGTTCTCCAGGAAAATGCAGCTGATATGAAGGCTTTAGCTGACAGGCAAATTCACTAAAAGAGAAACTTGTTTTTTAACAAAACCAGGACAGAACCATACCTGAGACATGGAGAAGCCCCCACAGACAGCCTGCTCCCAGTGTCTTTCCTTCTGCAATTGGAAGTTGCTTGGAATTATTCTGGGAAGAGGGGGGATTTTCAAGCAGAGACTTTGGAGGCAGCATTTTGGATGATGAAAATAATTTCCATACTCACTGGAAGAGCTTTGCACCTCCCCTTTAGCCTGTTTGGCCTCTTCCAAGGCTGAATAAGAGTCATTAAAACTTCTGACGGTTTGTTGCAAGCCAGGCCTAATGTTGAAGCAAGGCTATCCATGAGGATTTTATAGAGCTACATATAAAAATAAATGATACAGTCAGTGCAATAGCCCTGCATTGCCAGTTTGATACAAAGATCAGCTTTGTGCCATCTATTCAGCTTCTAGTGCACTTTGAATACGTCTAATGAGAGATTTCCACCATGGAAATGATCAGGAGATGCTGTCCTGTCACTCAGACACCTTTCTCTCATTGCAGCCACCAGCCTGTGGCTGGATTTGTTCCCAACATCTTAGTGCCACATCTACCACATACTCACATATATTAATCAGCCTCTCTGGTCTGCATGTTACTTGTCACTGTAAGAAGGTGAATGTGTTATAAGGTGAGTCACAAAACAGTCAAGACCAAGCAGAAAAAGCCACAGAGATTCCTTTAACAAGCAACAGCTGCAGGATGCAGCCAACAGAAGACAGTCTTCTGCAATTATAATGAAAAATCTTAGCCAAGACTCTAGTCAGATCTGAATTTGTCTCTTTTTATCTTACCATGTTGCTCTGCAGCCACGACATCACCTAATTTAACTAAGTCCATCATCACCCTGCCATTAGGCACTGGTGAGGAGCTGCAGGGACCCTGCAGGGCTCAGCGCAGCCAAGAGGGAAACCTCCAAAGCTGCGTTTTTGCTCCATTTAATCAAACCCGTTTGCTGCCAGGCCAACTTGTGTCTGACACACTTAAAACCCCTTCAACTTGCACACCCTGGAGAACAGTTCCTGAGTTTATAAAGATATAGCATGGTCAAATCCTGTTGGTGTTTAATTGCCAGCACCTTCTGTAGCAGGTGCCTGTGCCACAGCCACCATTCCCATCTGTCAGGCTAAGTCCAAAACAAGCACCAGGGCTGCTCATCCTGCGGCACATCCCACCAGGAAATGTCCGACCTGAAGAAGCGAATTGCAGCTCAAACTGGGGGCTCCTGTGGCCACAGTGGATAAGGGGCATTGCCCAGTCCGCCTCTCCTGGTGAAGAAGTTGCTCAGTTTCCAGACATGTCAGCAGGGTCAGGTAAGTGTTTGAATTATTTCAGAAAACAAAAATGTCTAATACAATTTGGAGAACAGATTTGACAGAAACATGAGAAAAGAAAAAGCAATAGTGAGACCAGGACACCATCAGGTTTTAGGAGTAGCCCAGCACACATTGGGCATCTGATGGATCCTCAATGGTGCTGGTAGTTTCTGACCCAACTCCCTCAAACGTCATTTTCACAAAGATGCATGAAAATGTCTGTGCAATCCATGACCTCAGGCCACAAATGCCACTCCTTGCATCTTGGGCCTTTGTCTCACTCCTGCAAAGGGACTTGCCCACTCTCAGACTGTCTCCTGCTTGTGTCACCGTGCCACAAACGAGGCTCAGGTTAGGCTGGGCTCAAAGCCACATGGCCAGACACTTTTTTTTTTTTTTTTTAAATTCCTAGGTAATGTATCTTCTGATTTGAGTTCATCCTTACATCTTACTTGTTTTTCCCCTGTTAAAGAAAGCTTTGAAACAGATCTTTATTCAGCTGCATCAGCTTCACTCTAGAAATGTAGCAGTTTGAAATGTTCTCAGTTGGTACCTCTAAAAACTGTAGTCCTTGGTTTTTATCTCAAGAATAACAGTGCCATAAAACCAACATGCTGGGTTTCGTAAAACAGGACCACCACTGTGCCTTTTATTTAAACCCAGTGACCAGATTCAGATTCCCTTCTATGAAGACTCAAGGATATCTGTCATCCTTCCCCCAAAAAACATCAGTAGATGACTTTTCTTCTGTAATTCCCATGTACACATTTATATTTGCTCCAGTTTGCATGTGAGTACTGCTGTGAGAGAGCATGGGAGGGACAGGAAGAGTCAGGAGAGATCATAGAAGGCAGAGCAGGTCTGAGGGGATTCTTCCCTCTGCAGCATCACCTCATCTGACACTAACATCACCTCTCTCTTATCTGCCTTAGCAGAAATACCTCACTCTCCATACTTATAACCATTTGAATTAGGGAAAAGACCATGAACTAAAGCTGGAATTTGAGGTAAAAAGCAGTGTGTGGGCTTTATCTCCAGCTGGACTACTGTAGTCTGTGGTGGTGTTTGTGAGGATGGCGATGGCCATGGTTGTGGCCATGGTGGCCATGGTGCAAGGTTACCTGAGGTTAGGCCTGGTGGAATCCCAGGTCTGGTGCAAATGCCAAAGCTCAAGCCAAGAAGGGCGACAAGGTGAAGCAACCAGTAAAGCCTCTGGGAGAGCTGGTCTCGCCTGTTATGGGTGAGGGGCAGCAGTGGGAGTTGTTCTGGTGTCTGTAGAGAGGAAAAGAGAAAGGTAGTTAGATGAGAAGAGGATCAGCCACATGGAGGAGTGAGGAGGAAAAAGGGGCTTCTGGAAAAGGTGACTTCTGGATTTTTCTGTACTTTCTCCCAGCTCTTAGGCACAGCCAAGATAAACCCTTCTCCAGACCCTGCAAGTTGATGTATCAATCAAGCTCCTTTCCATCCATCTGTTAACATGCACAATTGGAAAGAATTTTCAGAAAGATCTAGTTAAACCTGATATAAACCACAGAGTCATATTTTCTACAAACCTCCCACAAAGCCTTTCAAACCTTACCTAAACTTAATGTTGCCAACTCTCCTGAGATTTTTTTCATGGTGTTTTATGATAATGGGTGTTTTTCCTGAAGCTCCAGCTCCTGAGTGGAAATCATTATGTGAGAATCTCAGCTTTCATTAAAAAAGTAGATTTCTGTCCCTCAGGGCCATGAAAGAAAGCACAAAACTGAATGAAACAAACCCTACTGGCTTAGAAAACAGAAGGCAAATAAAAAGAAGCCCATGGTAACTACCATGACCACAGCTCAACGTAGCTCCTGGTCCTGGATGGCTGTGGCAGAACTGTCCTGTGCCACCATGCATTGCAAAATAAAGGTGTATAAACTTTAGTTTGGTACTTGTTGGGTGATTGGATGCCTTCATTATATTTTAGTTTGGACTGCACAGAGGTAGAAATAGATTCACTGATACAGGCTCACACACAGTCACATACCCATGCCAAATATCAGGTTCGCTGGTGTTGACACAGCCATCATTTCAGTTACAGCTACATAAAACCCAGACAAATTAATCAGCCTCACAAGAGCCCCACTACAGATCTTGCACAGTTATAATGAGCCTTCAAAAATAACCCGAAGATTCTTAGTTTTCTGATCACAATATTAGGAATAAACGCTACACAGCGAAGAATGACAAGTGCTTACATGTCACCTGCTGACTTTTCTAACTAAACTCCTCAGAGTACAAGAAAAGGCAAGAGAAAGAAACAATTTAATCCTTGTCCTCATGTGGAAACACATTCAAAAGGAGCAGGAAGAAAAGGACCTGCATCTTTAGCTTGGCATCTCTGCCAGTCTTTTATGCACAGATTTCATTTCAGTGCATGCTTAAACTGTTACATTTTAATTTTGAGAACATAAACATTTTATTTTTAGTACAGAAAGAGCTGGTTGTTCCCAGCCACGAATGCTTTGGTGATTCCTTTCTGCCAGTGAAGGACAGCGTTTTTCAGAGCAACTACATCACTGACTTTGCTGCCCAGACGCAGCGAAATGCAGAATTAGGTGCTGCACTCCTGCATTGCTACCGTTTTCTTTGGGACCAACGTGAACTGCTATAGAAAAGGAGCAGGGAAAAAAATTTCGAATTGATCAAAAGGACAAAATGTTTTGTGACCTTTTAAACAGCACTGCAGCAATTCAGCCGCCTCAGGAGCGAGCACCAGGCACAGCAGCATCAGTAAGCTTCGCATTAAGGAGCTCAGTCCAAAGGTTTGCCTGGGGGAGAAAGTGCTGGTTTAAATGTTTTTAAATCTCAGCTCAAATGTGCGCACACCCTGCTCAGCAAAATATATTCTAAGCCTTTTCTCTTAACACTTCTTATTTTCTAACTAAGATAATTGAATGACTCAGTGAACATGGCTGGCATTAAAATCCCAGGGGAGGGAAAAGCAGAGGTAGCAAGCTCTAAATCCTCTGCCAAATCCCCTTTTCATAATTTATAGTCTGTCACCAGTTTATCACCAAGAACTGTCCCTCTTTTTTTCTCATTCTCCAGGCTCCTTTCCCAGTGGACAGTCCATGCCAGCTGTCTCGGCAGCAGGAACGTCCTTTTTTTCCCAAGCCTCGACCTGTGGGAAAATCTTCATTGGCCAGTAATTGATTCCACCCTGCCAGCTCCATTACTTTAGTCTACAGTCAAACTGCCAGCAAGCTGGAGACAGGCAGCCTCAGCCCTCCCCTGCTCCCGCTATTGAAGTCGCTCCTGCCCGGGCCCTTGGCTACCGGGGCTCTGAGTTGATGTGCCAGCCCGCCCTGCAATTAGCACTGATCTCAAAATTGGCCTTTGCGAGCAAAGCTAAGCACCTGACAGCTAATTGTTGATGTCAGATTGATGTGCATTTAATATGGAAAGGTTATTTATCAAAGGGTACCTTTTCTTTTTTTCCTGTTGGCCTTGGTTTGTCTCTGGATTGCCACAGGCGCTTACAGCCCACAAACCAATAAAGATCTTATACTTCATTTAACTTAAGGAACCTTCTAAATACCCTTTTCAAGCTCTCAGTGTAGAGCAGTGCAGTACTCATCTATTTATATTGTCTATAAAGAAACTGCTGCTAACCAAGCAGTTATTGTTTTTAGTCGCTTTTTTTTGGAATCAAAATATTGAGGGGCAAAAAAAGGTTGATAACAGAATAGCAACTGCCGGCCGGCCCTGGGATTAAAAATGAATTAAGTTTTGACTCATCCCCAGAGTCTTGCCAGCCTTTCTTTACATCAGGCTGCTTCAGTGTTTACAGTATTACCTACACTTCCCCTGGCTGCATGTATTGTAGGAAACACACAGAGAAAAATACGGTCCTGTTGATTTTAACACAGGTTTTGCCACTCATTACACCAGAGCAGGGACTTGCCTGGTGGCTTTGCAGAAACAGAAGGACGCGTTCCGTCAGGTCCTCATCCCATGATCAGATGGCAGAAGGTGAAGCCTCGTGCGCACAGGAACCCCACACACTGCAGTGAAGTTGTCTGACATCCATCTACCGTAAAATGGGGTCTCTTGCTGACGAAGGCCATGGCTAAATATTTTCCATTGGGAGCATTTTCCTGATGCTGCACAGGTTACCATCTAGCACCCCTGTAAGTGGCTTAAAAAAGCAAACCCACTAGGTATTTTAAGATAATCACGTTTGTTTGGACTGGACACACACGTTTCAAGTTGTGCTGAAGTCCTGCTAAAAAAACAGTAAGGTTTTTGCAATCGCTAAGAGGAAAATATATCCTACAGAACCTAGGAGGTCAGCAAAGATACTAGTGGCACATATAAAACTCTGGCACACAACCTACAGTAAAAAAAAACAACAACAAAACAAACAAACAAACAAACAAACCTGATGCTTTTAAATGAAGCAAGAGAGAAGACAGTCTCCAGCATTGAAAGCATGTATGAAAAGTGGTAAATCAGACAGGACACAAACACAACAACTGTTTGATACAAATCATATTCTGACAGGGAAACAAAAAGTGCCAGTGTGAATTGTGTGAAGCAATTGCTCATACTCTTTCCACAGGTGGAGGAAAACATTTTCCATGTATATCGAATGTATTTCCTTTTTGAATCAAGGTGGTCAAATATTTCAGAGTCTCTATTCTCTAAATACTGTGCTTTAAGATACAGAAGTATGTAATTTGTATTATTCCACCAACTTCAGACTGCAAAAATTTAAGCAGAAAATATCCAGCTGTGCAGGATCTAGAGAAGGATTTTCACATGCAAAAAAAAATCTTTCAAAAGAAAATATTAATTAGTTCACATTTCACCATTTGTTAGGTTTTGTCTGGATAAATACATCTGTGCCTTACTTTAAATATTAGGTTTTATCCTCTACTGTTTAATAAATTTGACAAATTAGAAAGTTGGAGGTGAATGAAAAGTGCAGTAGCCTTTACTCAGAGCAATGAATGGAGCAATGTGAGCAGAAGAAATGGAGGTACCCAACTTACTGGGGCTGGGTGCTGTGGTGAGGAGGAGCAGCTCTCAGCACCCAGCACCCAGCAGAACTGACGGCAAAGTCCTGCCTGTCCCGGTGGTTCCCAGAGACAAAACTTCCATGACCATAAGGGCTGCTGCTCTACCAGGCCAGCTCCGCTCTGCTGAGACCAGCAGTCACGTCACTTGCTCTGACGGGTCCCTGGCACGCTGGTCCTCTTGGGCAGAAACCACAGGCCACTGCGGACTGAGGGAGAGCAGCTCCTGCCCAGGGCTGTGCGCCCCAGCCTGGCGCTGTGTGTGGGGCGAAGGGCCACCCGCAGAACCTGAGAGCACCCTGCACGTGTCTGCCACAGCGTGTCCTCCTGCCTGATGAGCACCCACCCTGGACACAAAACTCCTCGTCTGGCAACCCTGCAAGCAGCACTGAACTAAGCCAGTGCTTCATTTTAAAGACATGCTTAAACTCCTCTGGGTTGGTCCTCGGCTGGGATTTAAAGATGTGTTGGGAAGTTTTGGCAGCGTTGGTTTCAATTTGGCCAGCAAGGAGATGTTGAAAGCTACATGACTGCATCCACACTGGAGTTTTGAAATGTGTTAATTAAGACATTCTGTTACCAGCTCTTTCCTTCCTACACAAGACAAAACCCACCGGGTGATAAATGTGTCTGAAATGATTCGTATGTTTTAATGCTTTCCTGAATACGGATCAATTTTAACACTTTTTTCAACACTTGTATCCCAGCCAAGACAAAACCGATGGCTCCAGTCTGATTCAAGCACACATTTAACACCCTCCGCTGAGCAGGTCCTACAAGAGGAGAGAGTTCAAGAAGTCACCTCGCTTACTCCCCTGCTCAGGGCAGGAGAGCAGCCGGGTACATGTTTGTCTGAGCTGTCCTTCAAGATTTCCAGTAGTGAAAGCTGCACAAATTCCCTCAGGCAATTTGCCGTATGCCTTCAGTTTCCTTACTGATAGAAATTATTTTATGAAGTCTAAGGCAATGCTGCCCCACTGCAATTTAAACCATCACTTTTCTGTCCTGTCTTCCATGGACATGGAGAATGTTGCTCCCTACACTGACCTTTGTTAGTCCAAACAACGCTGATTTTTCAATGTTTCCTCAGAAATGTATCCCAGGCCCCTGAGCACGGTTTTCTTCTGCATGCTCAACCACTGACCCACCTCCTGTTTGCAGTAGTGAAACTGAAACTGGAACTGGTGTCCCAGTGGAGGCCATACCAGTGTGAGCATAGTGGAAGGGTGAGTTTGTAGGTCCTATCAAGCTATTCTCCTATTACATGTCCCAGTAGGACACTTGCGTTCCCTACCACAACATGACAATGCTGAATTGTTACTCTCTGAAACGCCATTTTTGCAAAACTGTTGCCTCACCTGTATCTGCACTCCATCACTTCACAGGTCGGGAGGGCTGCTGGGCCCAGATGCTTCCCCCGGCTCCTCTGTAGCACGGAGGTTTTGGGCACAACTCCTTCAAACCTGCTGTTCCCAAGAGGCAGCCTCTTACCACTAGTTTTTCCCCAACCCAGATATCTCTCCACACATCATGTCACATCATGGGGACCTGCTTCTTTCCTGCAAAAATGTAATTTTCACCCTTTGTGGAAGTCTCCCTGGTGCTCTCCAGCCCCTGCATCGCTCTCCCTCCTGGCAGGGCAGGATGGAGCTGACACGGAGGGGATGCACCTGTGGTGTGACAGACGCAGTAAGATGTCCTACATGTGGACAAGCATCCCTGAATCCAACGGAGGGGCTCTTTGGGAAGGGCCTGTTGATGCCAGAGTAGAAGCACTGTCTTGCAGAACATCCTCCTTCTGCAGAGCTGAGGCCCATGGGACAACCAGCAGACTCGAGAACTGAGGTGCACGTGCAAAGGACAGAAGCTGGAGCCTGATTCCATGCCCCTCACCTTTTGAAGGCAAGGAAGCTAAAAGCCCTGATCTGTGCTCTCCCACCACTCAGCTGGCAAGTGTGGGCACCTCTGTGGTGACCGCAGGTGGGTTTCTTTCTAATTCCTCCATGACAAGACTCAAAAGATGGCTCTGCTGATAGACTGTCCTAGTACCATTCTTGTCTTCAATTTATATAACATAAACAATGTTTAGACGGCAATCAGTGTACATCCTAGTGTGGCAAACAACAGCTGCTAGTTCAACGAACAAAAAAAAGAGGGGGAGGGGAATTTACATTATATAAATTTTCTCCTACTTAAGTATTAATATCACTAGATAATACATATCCTTGTAATCTGGAACAAGGGTTTACTTCTTAGGATGTAAAAGCCTCTTTCTATCAGATTGGAACACGCGTGTCTTGGTTAGCTTATATCTTGGGTTACTCAAAAAAGAAGGAAAAAAATGGAACCATTTCATCAGCTAAAATGAGGAAAAGCTCTCAGCTAGTCCAACCAAAACAATGACCTGATGCAAGACTCAAGTCTTTCAGGTAATGCTCAAGGGAACATTTTAAATAAGGAAAAAAGAGTGGAAGTGGGAAAAAAATATCATCATTGTATTCTTATTCAGTAATGTTCCTCTACCAGCATTAACAGCTTATCTTGCCATCTAAGCACTTCTAGATAACAGACTGGGTTTTAAGTTGAGTACAGACTGTACCAAGTCACTAAAACCCTTCTATTGTTAAAGATTATGTAAAATGGTCAATCAAAATGTCACTTCTTCCTGCCCGGCCCCCAGGCTGTTATGTTGCACAGTTCCTTATAAAAGCCAAGTGTAAGGGGGGAGCAAAGCACCAAGAGCTAGAAAATGGCACATTGCAGAGCCGGCAGGCACCCAGGACATCCCACCACCACAGAGATAAATTTCAGAGAGTTGTACTGCAAGGTCACCTAAGCAAAGAGAGAAAAATAGCTAAATTGAAATAGTTTACTGAGTTTGTCCTTGTAAAAACATTTGTGTTTAGTGGCCTGTGCCCCTGCAGCACTGCTGAGGACCTTCCCATGCCTTGGCTGGTACAGCAGGTCCCAGCACAACATGGATGCAGAAGATGAAGCTGGAATAGACTTGGGAGAAGTACGTTTTTCTAGAATTTCAAGTGAGATTTTTTTTTCTAGATACCTACACCACATCTGTCATTCAGAAATAAGCTGTGTCAGATCAAAACTATGAAAAATAATGAAATTTGATAACTGAATTAAAAAATTTGCTTAGTTTTGATGGTGGTGGTATGTTTTGGGTTTTTGTTTTGTTTTGTTTTGTTTTGTTTTCCCTAAGTAGGTTTCCATACCTATTTTAGTGCAACTTTGATGGTGCTTTCTGAGAAGGCCTAAACTGGTACAGGGTGGCAGGTGCAGTTTGAAGCTCCGTGGCCAGTGCTGTATGGGGTGGGAAACAGCTCCTGTGAGCCCAAGAAATCCCACAGGCATCACGAGCAGCAGGGCTCTGGGAACAAACTCCTCCTCTGCAGGAGGGCAAAGTGATCACCTCAGCCATGGAAATACCTTCAGACGTCAGAGCAGCTTTGATGGAGGGAAGATTGATCAGAAGAGCAATCAGGCCTCAGGGAGGTGGGAGGTCTAGGTAAAGAGAATGTCACATTCCGTATGTTGTGACCTCTTTTTTCTTCCCCCCCCCTTTTTTTTTAAGTCAGATGCCCATATTTCTTCACAGGTCAGCTCACACTAAGTGATTTTTCACACTAGTCGCTGCTCCCAGGTTAAACACAGGTAAGCATTGCTAAATGCCTTGGAGGACACAGCGCTCTTGAAGCCCACTCAGAGGAATGGTGGGGTTAGGTGAACGTCATGGGTGAAACTCAGTTTTAGTCAACTGCAGCTGGTTAACACAGCACATGGAATGTGGTCCAGAAACCTCATCCAAGAGCAGATCCCCTGTTTGGGGTGGATGACTGAGACGAAAACAGCTGTACTGGGAAAGCCCAGTGTTGTCCAGCTTCCAACCATTAGCAGATTTGCCTAAGCCAGCAGCAGCTTCTGTGCATTCAGCAACCCTTGACAGCTTTCCCTTCCATCAATTTGTGGAATGTCCCCTTCAATCTGGGCATTTTTTCAGCCTCTGCAGCATCCTGCATCAAGGAGCAAACTATGCATCATCTGGAGAAGGTTTTTTCTTCTGTTTGCCCTAAACCCTTGCTGGATTCATTGGATGCCCCTATTCCTTGAACTGGAAGAACAATCAATCTCTACCATAAAATGATGTTGGAGACCTCTATCACACCTGCCCTCAGTCTTCTCTTTTTCTCAGCACGAGAAGGAGATGCAAACCTGTTGCATCTCACCATTAATGCTCATGTTCCTGGGAAAACTGAGCAGGCAGGAGAGCTGCACACATTTGTGCAGGGTTTAAATAAGCCTTTTTAAAGTAGCTGCTTAACATACAAATGCCTTTCACGTTTCAAGACAGACAAATCCAGTGTATGTTCTAATTAAGGAAGGGATCAGATGATGTGTCTTCCCCCCAGCAGAGATTTTCCAAAATTTCTGCCTGGGTTCAGCTGGGTATTCTAAGTACACGGATTGGCAGAGAGGGGAGATGAGTAACAGAGGACTTGTGCTATTTGTGATTTGTGCTAGAGACTACATGAAGAAAAGGAACAAGAAAAATAATTCCCACTTCTCAAATGTCCAAGGGCTGTTCAAGTCTAAATACAGTTTGTATTGACAAGAACAGCAAACCACCAGAACATCTCATTTTCATCTGATATACATGGGGATCTGACATGATAGATTTAAAGGAAACCTGTGTAGCATTGCACCAGGATACACGTCCCCTCATATATAGCATGCATGTGCACACAGGCATAGCTGTATCATGTGCTGGCAAGTAACCGAGAAGTTTAGCAAACATACCTGAAATATCTCACATACTTAGAGATACCAAACAGGCTCATTACACCATTCTCAGAGTTTTTTTCCCTCAGCGCCCCACATCCCCCAGCCATTCAAACAACAGTTGTTCATGTTGGCTTGCGTTCTCACACAGTCATCAATTAGAAGGTGACGACTTGAAAAACTATCATTTGTCATTGCAAGCCAAAACGAGCAGCTCTGCTCCTTCATACCCAGCTCTGACAAGGAGCTTCCCCAGGCCTGGGCTTGCTCCAGGGCTGTGTGTGATCTTGTCCCACTGTATG
This sequence comes from Nesoenas mayeri, assembly GCF_963082525.1. Lineage (NCBI taxonomy): Eukaryota > Metazoa > Chordata > Aves > Columbiformes > Columbidae > Nesoenas > Nesoenas mayeri. Next base: position 31,758,559 of record NC_137543.1, on the reverse strand, counting down.
GTCCCTCTGCTGCCTCCTCCTCCTCTTCCTCCTTTGTTCCTGGTCCCCTGCACCCACTGTTGTACACTCTCCTTGCTCTCCCAGGCTTTTGCAGGGAGGAAAGCTTTCTCTTCTCTTCTCTTCTCTTCTCTTCTCTTCTCTTCTCTTCTCTTCTCTTCTCTTCTCTTCTCTTCTCTTCTCTTCTCTTCTCTTCTCTTCTCTTCTCTTCTCCTCTTCTCTTCTCTTCTCTTCTCTTCTCTTCTCTTCTCTTCTCTTCTCTTCTCTTCTCTTCTCTTCTCTTCTTCTCTTCCCTTCCCTTCCCTTCTCCTCTCCTCTCCTCCTCTCCTCTCCTCTCCTCTCCTCTCCTCTCCTCTCCTCTCCTCTCCTCTCCTCTCCTCTCCTCTCCTCTCCTCTCCTCTCCTCTCCTCTCCTCTCCTCTCCTCTCCTCTCCTCTCCTCTCCTCTCCTCTCCTCTCTCTCTCTCTTCTCTTCTCTTCTCTTCTCTTCTCTTCTCTTCTCTTCTCTTCTCTTCTCTTCTCTTCTCTTCTCTTCTCTTCTCTTCTCTTCTCTTCCCTTCCCTTCCCTTCCCTTCCCTTCCCTTCCCTTCCCTTCCCTTCCCTTCCCTTCCCTTCCCTTCTCCTCTCCTCTCCTCTCCTCTCCTCTCCTCTCCTCTCCTCTCCTCTCTCCCTTGCTCCAACCATGTCTGCTGGCAATCCACACTCTCAGATGCCCACGACAGCAGCAATATCTGAGCAGCAGCTACAAATACCCCAAATACAACATAACAGCTGTGTTTCAGGTGCTTAATCTTGCTATTCCCTTCATTGCAAAAGCGCCCCAGACTGAATGTTGGTGCGTTCACAAGGAGTTGAGTGATAAATGAAGAAGGCTGAGGACTAAATCTGCTTTACAAAAGAATCTGAAGGGTTTAGGGAGCAGAGAGGGTACCTGGGCTGTGCAGAGAGTGTGTCTGAGTGATTGTACAGGATGGCCCAGCTAAGGGGACAGTAGGCTGGAAATGGCAAATAAAAAAGGAAAAGAGAAGTCGGGCTGTCATGAAGAAGCTTCTTGGCAAAGAAATCTAACAGACAAGACAGGGAGGGGGTGCTCCTCTGCTGTAGTCATTAAAAACTGGACTGATGCAGAGAGGTGGGGAGGCCCTGGAGGACGGTCCCCTGTGAGCCAGACAGCGCTGGTGGCCCTGGTCCCCTGCAGCGAGACTTGTGCCGGGGAACCTCCTCTCCTGCAAGCACATGGTGTCCCCCCTGGGGCAGCCCTCACAAAACCCTCAGGCGACAATTAGGCCCCAAAGGAACCGAGTTCCCCTGGTGCACGGGCTTCTTCTGCACTGTTTGTGGCTGCAGCATATGGAACTCACTGAGGTTGGCCTTGCAGTCCAATTAAATTTAAAAAAAAGGAATAAAAAAGCCCTAGCTCCCTTGCTGGGGAGGGTGAGGAGGGGGACGGTCTCCCCGGTAGCTGCCTAATCGCTCATGGAGTGATGGCTCTGCTCCTGTCAGCACAAACGAGCAATTACGATTAATGGGCTGTGGCAATCGGATCCCAGCGCTAACAGAGCTGGCAGGTCCCACCATTTGCATGCCGTAAATTATTCAGTCTGTCAGCTGTTCGGATGCGAATCGGTAATGTTGCGGTTAAACGCTGGCCACATGACTAATTTGAGGTGTGCCCACCAGCCCCGGCACTACGGAGAATTGGCTCCGTGCTGGGGTGGACGGCACAGCTGTGCCACCGGCAACCCCCCGCCACCCCGGCCAGCCCCCGGCTGTCGCAACACGTGCACGGCTAATGACATGTCCTTCTGGGAGAAAAAGAAAACCAGGAAAAGCCCAACAGGGTCTCATTTAGTTCAAGCTTCAATGAACTGTGGGCTTGAGAAGACAGGGAGAGCTGGGTGTCAGTGAGCAAGCTCCAGTGACTAAACCTACCTGCACCTGCAGCCATGGCCAAGTGTTTCACAGAGTATTTCTACACCAAAAATGAAGCATCCTAGCATAAACTCGGGGTTTTTCACCCAAAACTGATTTTTAAAAAGCCAAAGGTGGGGCTCCAGAAGGGCCTCCATTCAGGTGAGGATGCAGCGAGAACCTGGCATGAGCATCCACAGACTGCTCCAGGTGAATGAGACGTGCATAGCCAACATCCCATTCTGCCTGTCCAGCTGCCAGAGAGGTGTTTTAATGTGCTTACCCTCATGCAGAAAATAGTTCTTTCAGAATAACCCTTCAGAGTGGAAAGACTGAACTCTCCTAAGCTCAAACACTGCACTTCAGGAGCACAGCTCAAAGAATAGCAAACATGGGGCAGAAGGGAGAGAGTAATTTGGAAAGTAACGCGAAAAAAATGGCATGGGCAGTTTTCTACTCACACATGCATCCAGTTCTTCATCCTTCTTTTCCCATGAAGAGAAAGGGCAGCAAGGGATCTGACACAAGCAGTAAACCGAACTCAGAATGACCAAGCCACTTCTTCACTAGCACCTCAGTGTGGACAACTGCAGCAAAGTCCCATCGCTTATATTCAAACCAGACTTGATTTATGCAGGGGTCTGCCTGCATGCATTGGTATGCAGCCTGAGGGGGACTATATTTCATTTCAGGAGCTTGAACTGGTTCAGAGTTGTCTCATGTGGCTCTGTATCTGTTGTCTCATGTGGCCCCCTGTATCCTTACTAAGAATCATCCCCCCCAGCAGTATTGGCAGCTTTCTTGGGAGTACTTGGCTTTTTCAAATACACAGGTCTTTTAGAAGCATTTTATTAAGAAACAGAAATAATGACCAGTATTCTTCTGAGAAAAAGAAAAACACCATAGATCAATCCTCAGGCTTTCAGAGTTTGAAATTAAAAATGAAGAGTAATAAAAGGGGAATGGCAAATAGTAATACTCGGTGTAAGCACAGTAGCATAAATTGGTAGGAAAGTCATTAATAGCAAAAGTATGTTTAAGAGCACAAGGTCACTTTGCTAAACACGTACCTGTCCCTGAAGGTATGGGCAGATCAAGGAGCCCGTGTCAGCGCAATCTCTTCAGCACTGAGCCCCCATCTATTTGAAAATGTCCGGGCATATCCCATTCAGTCTGCCTGGATTTAGGACAAGTAATTAAGAGAGTGTGATTGTAAGACAGTCAAGCTATTTCAGATCTACAAAGACTTCAAATCCATTCAAGTGCTCAAACATATGCACTGAATAGTCTCATCGTGACCAAAGGGCCATGCAGCAGCATGGAAATTTAGGCAGCAGTGTGGGTTTTTGCACATTAGAGCCATATTTTTATCCTCATTGAGGCCAGCATACTTATGCATATATACACCAGCAGTAAAACAACAGAGTGATTCTTTATGACAGTATGACCATAATCTAACTTGACAAATGCAATTGTCAGCATCCCTTAAAGTAAATTATAACTATGCCCCCTTGGCTAAATCCTGAGCCCTTTCAAAAAACAAGCAGCTCTCTCCCAAGAGTTGTGTTCTCTGCACTGTGTTTTCTGACATGCTTTCCCACCACCAACCTTTCATCCTGTTGAACTGATTTCCATTGTAAGTGGTGGAAGGCAGGGAGGATAACTCCCGTTAACTTCACACTGGTGGCGTGCAGGCCTGTCCAGATGAAAAGTGGCACAGGGGGTATGTCCCCAGTAGTGCTGGCTGCCAAGTCCTGTGTGAAGGAGCTCAAATAGGGTCATATGTATATACAACTGTGCTCTTCTATAAATAGCAGGTAAGCTGGGGCTAACAGTGGGGAAAAGGTCCTCCCCAGCTGCCCATCTTCAGAACTCACGGGTTGTCACTGTGTTGGTGGTGGCAATTCATTAGGTGAACCCTTCTTTCTGTGACAACATCGGATCTCAGACCCAGTCTGTGTGTGGTGACAATTTTAGGGGAAGATGAAGGCTTGGCGTCCTGTTCACACATATAGCTTGCTTCACAAGAAAAGGGCTGAACCTGCCAAACCCTAACCCTGATATTGCCACTTGCCCTGAAGCTGTGCCTGGTGCCCTTACCCACTGGCATCCTCTGCCCAAGTGCTCAGCAGCTTTCCTCCTGGAGATGGAAAGGCAGCTGCCCTAAACTCATGCCAGATGCTCCTCCTGCTCTTCCTCCCTCCCTCCATCCCTTCCTCCCTCCCTCCCGCTCCCCAATCCTGTAAGCAACCAGAATGACTGATTAGCCTTAAGTTGTACCAACAGCAGGGTCAAAGTTGGGTGGAAATTCACCTGGGTGTGAGTTTCTGGGGTGGGAAGTAGCAGAGCAGCTGTGCAAGAGCAGCAGCATCTCCAGATGGCTCAGCAGGAGCCCAGGAAGGATGTGTCCATGGCCCTAGCACACCTCATCTATCTTAAGGTATTTGATGTTGACCTTGAAAATAATCTCAGATATAGACCTCTGCCACTCCTATGCTTCATGTGTGCAGCTTCCAGCGACAGAATAAAAAACTGAAGGACTAATAGGTTTATCAGGTCATGCTTTAGTCCCTGCTGTACATGTCGGCCACTCCTATTGCTGCTGAGAGACCCACTGAGAGGGTTTGTCCAGCTTCCTACAGGACCAACTGCTGATGCGTATGGCCCGAGGAACCAAAGTGCTCTGCCATGCTGCTCCTCGCCAGCCCTTGTGCAGCCAGCCCCGGCACACAGCTCCTGCCCACAGAGGACAAGTAGCAGTCACAGAATCACAGAATGGCTGGGGTTGGAAGGGACCTCTGGAGATCATCTAGGCCAATCCTCCTGCTAAAGCAGGTTCACCTAGAGCAGATCACATAGGAATACGTCCAGGCAGGTTTTGAATGTCTCCAGAGAAGGAGACTCCACAGCCTCTCTGGGCAGCCTGTTCCAGTGCTCTTGCACCCTCAAAGTAAAGAAGTTTCTCCTCATATTTAGACAGAACCTTCTATGCTTCAGTCTGTGCCCGTTGTCCCTCATCCTATCATTGGACACCATTGAAAATGGTCTGATCACATTTTGAAAAGTGCTGGTCCCGTCCAGTCAGCTGAAATCCTTCTTCCTCATCCCAACAGCCAAGGCTAAATATGACAGCCTGGCATGCACAGTCACCACTCTCTTCACCCCATCAGGGGTCTCAGGTGGACAGTACTCAGGCATAGAGAGGAGATCTGCACTGTGTCACCTGAACAGTGCCAGAATGGAGATCTCGAAGATGTAGATCTCAGCTATCTGGATGTGGCTGCCTGCAAGGCTGAGCCCTGATCATAGTCAGGAAGGATTCAACTGACTGGCCTGATCCTCCACAACGTCTCAGGTCTCCTGAGGTGACTCGGGATCAGCCCACAGATGCACGACCCTGTGGGGGGAGACGGTTACACCTGCAAGGCAGCTTCTGCTCACCGCTGTTTTCAGAGCCTCAGCAGATTGAAAACAGCAGGTGCATTAAGCTCCAGAATAAGATTATAACATGCCGTAAATTAAAATATGCTCAGCTCTCCACGTACAGTCAAATAAGGAACAATGCATGGAAAACAATGGGGGCTCACATTCATCTCTGGATGATCATTTGCAGGATGCACAACAATGAAATTTCATACACAGAAATCAAAGAATCTCTCTGAAATGAAAGATCTGCTCTTTCCGGGTGTTGGAGGGTTTTTTCTCAATAAAGATTTCCAATGTGCTGAAACCATTTATAAAAATAATTGGGGGAAAAAAGTCTCTGGGAAATTATTGGCATGAACTTTGAGGGCTCTAAATTAAGGCCAGTCTAATTTTCCAATTAGGCAGCTTGATAGGCAAGATGACATGTGCAGAGTAGAAGGGCAGGCCCTAAACAGCATTTTTATGAACATTTCTCATGCCTGCAGCAGCCTTTCTATACCCAACAGCTGAGGAGTGCACTTTCCCATGCCGTCAGGGGTGAGGAGGTTACGACTCCAGCATTGTGCCCCTTGTTTTTCACACAAGAACCCGGCGCGCCACAGCTCGCCTCAAAGGGTCCAGCGCCCTGGAGAGGGGCGGTTGCCTCCATGCCCTCCGGGTCCCTGCCTGCCCCCCAGCTCCCTGCCTGCCCCCCAGCTCCCTGTCTGCCCCTCAACTCCCAGCCTGCCCCCCTGGGTCCCTGCTTGCCCCCCAGCTCCCTGCCTGCCCCCTAGCTCCCTGCCTGCCCCCCTGGGTCCCTGTCTGCCCCCCAGCTCCCTGCCTGTCCCTCAGCTCCCTGCCTGCTCCCCGGGACCCTGCCTGCCCCCTGCCCACCGCTCCAGTGGGCAGCAACTCGGTTTAACCCACCGCTGAGGCGGGCGACCGGCAACGCTAATTGGGACGGGAGGGACCTTTTTCAGAGTCGCTCAGTCGGTAAATGGAACTTCAGCTCCCCGGGGATCCCGTGTGTGCGAAAGGAGCCGCGGGCTGAGGTGCAAAGGGCAGGGCAGGAAGATTTCGAGCCGAGGCTGCTCTTTCACAGCTCGGGCTGCCAGGCGGCTGCCTGCGCCGGCTCCGCTCTCGCCTCCCCGCTGCTCGCCCGGCGGAGGGAAACTCGAGCGTCCCTCCGCAGCTTGCTGAAGAGCCTGCTGCCCCCACGCCGCTGTGAACACAGCAGCGGGGCCTCTGGCAGCAAACTGAACTGAAAACGGCGTACAAGCCTCTCAATCACAGACAAAGTCTGGTCTTCAAGAGACAAACAAATCTGATGCCAACGCCTGCTCAGTACTTATGTGATCCCAAGTAAACCACGCCAGGCCTGTTCAAACATCCTTCTGTGGGTCAAGCAATTTAACAGTTAGACCCATGCTAGCTTGCAACAAGGCAGGGGAGCTCATGCAAGGGCTTTGGCAGGTGGAGAAGGCAGGAGTTAGCAGTGACTAGCAGGAGAGGACATTTAAACATAGGAGTCCATGGGACACCACCACTCTGAAAAAACTTCCTTGAAAAACAGCTGTGAGAAGCTTCTGGCAGCCACAGTGACAAAATTGCCCTTTAACTTGGTGTGGCTGGCACCAAAATCTGAGTGCATGTACACATCAGACTGTACGGGAGCCTGAAACTAAGCAAACCCAAGTTGGGCTGAACCTACTCTCAGTTTGCCCATACATGCAGTAGGGATAAGGCAGGACGAACGAAACCTTTGCTACAAGTGAGAGATGGCAGGAGGCACATACAGTAGCCACGGCCTCTGTTCCACTGCAGGAAAGGTCATGCTGAACAAAGAGCAAGCAGCCTGGAGGATACACAGAAGTCACCATTTTCCACCTTTGCCACTTCTGGAGAACCTCAGTTCCCTGCAGCCCTTCAGCAACTGGATCCCAAAGTAGAAGACTGTACCTGCCCAGCTCAGGAACAGATCATCTCCATGTCAGGGCACACAGAAGCAGCTCTAAGCTTTCAAAAACTTAGGGAAAGGAAAAGAAGCAGTGTTCAAACAGAGTGCCATCAGAATTAAGATGCCAGCGTATCACAGAATCACAGAACAGTTGAGGTGGGAAGGGACCTCTGCAGGTCATTTGGTCCATCCTCCTTGCTCAAGCAGGGACACTTACAGCTGGTTGCCCAGGACTGTGTCCACATAGCTCTTGAATATCTCCAAGGAGGGAGGATCCACAGTCCCTCTGGGCAACTTGTGCCAGTGTTTGGTCACCCTCACAGTGAAAAAGTGTTTACTGATGTTCAGAGGGAACCTCCGGTGTTTCACTGTGTGCCCATTGCCTCTGGTCCTGTCCCTGGCCACCACTGGCATCCTCCTTCAGGCCCTTTTTGAAGACAGGAAGGACATTTGCTTTCTTCCAGTCCTTGGGCACCTCTCTCAGTCACCATGACCATTCAAAGATGTTCAACATGATGCCCATATACTAATTTGTGAAGGCGTTCAGGACGTATGCTGAACTCTCTTCTCTGATATCTCTTTTTGTATCTTTTGGTAATTGGTACATTAGATCGCGGCCTTCAACTTCCATAGGTTTTGTGTTTTATTTGTATGCTATTTAGTCATTTGGATGAGAAGATGACAACTCCTATCTCTAGGAAGCGGAGCATTAAGCCCTTAACTCTCTCCCCTGCGCTACTGGACTGAGACTGTAACTTGACACTCAAGTTCCCGTGTGTGCCAGGTCTTAAACACAAACCAGGTTTGAGGCTGAGAAGACAAGCAAAGATTCATCCAGCTGAGGTGTTGTTGTCAAAGGGGAACTGCCGTCTAACAGAGCTCATTATTTCAATAGTTCTTTTATTTCTCACTAAAGAAAAATGACCTTTTTCATTACTTTAAATGTCAATGTTTTAGAAAGAATATGTTGCCACTTTTGGAAGTTAACGCAAAGCTGCAGAGTGACTGCAGCATCTACACCAAAGGGTGCCTTGGATCCATTAACCCATTTGGGGACTGTAACCCTGGGCTGCACTTGACACCCGGCCGGCTGCAACGTTGACAAATGGCCAATTCCCTTGCTACAGCAACTGCAGAGTGAGGGCATCAGCCTGGGCAACTTTGATTGAACAAGACACAACCCAGAAGGAAACAAGAATGCTTAAGAGTATTTAAGAACGTACTGATGTTAGTCTAATGCAGTCATACCAAGGATAATATTTATTTTGGGTTATGGCCAGATGACAACGTAATAGCCTCATCTGGGCAGCCATATGTGATAAAGGCTCCCCCAGAATGCATAGTTTACTAAAAAACACATGTGGAGTGCATGCTTGCATGTACCAGAAATGCTCTCTAGCCAAAACAGAAACTTGAAAAGCTTTCTTAGCATAAAGGAATAATGCTGTCAGAAAAAAACAAAACAAAACAACTTGAACAATAATTAGCCTGATATATAAATGTGACAGCGTTAAGAAATGAGGAGGAACCCAAACTTCACAGAATGCCCTAAAGAAAAATGTGAAGTATTCTTTTCTTCAGAAATCAGTTCGGTGCCAAAGCTCTGGTTGCAAGATGCTCATTTGCTCTCAAGAGGCAGGTCTGATTTCTTCAGCATTTCCCTTTTTCCCCATCTCATCACCTAAAGGCCTGGAATATGAAAGGGCAGACAAATGCAGGGGGATTTACCAGTTCCTGTTATAGCACAGCAGTCATCAAAAGAACACTGAACTATCTTCATTTTTCTTCCAAATCTACCTCATGATTTTGCTTTCCAAGTATGTATAATAAGGTGTTCTAATGTTCTCTTCATAAAATAAAAGGTAGAATTTTAGGAAAACTTAGAAAAGCCTTAATAGCATGACACCAATCAGACAAAAGCCGAAGTATGGCTTCAGCTAAAACACAAACTGGCCTTGATTGAGTTTTTATGAGAGCTAATCTTGCTTATAAGCACACCTGTAAAACCAGAAAGCACTATAGACATTCAGGTATAATATTTGGGTGGAGTAAGAGGTGGACGTGGCGTAGGGTGAAGTTCCCGGGCACTTGAGTTACAGGCCTAGAAAAAGTCAGTGTCCTCCTAGCAGAATGTGCAGAAATACCTTTTGCTTGTGTAGAAGTGAATATTTGTACCTGCCCACAGCTACTTGCTACTAAACCATCCAGTACCCCATTGCCATAGAACACCCGGTTGAGTAGGGATGGCGAGGCTGAGACAGCAGCCAGCTCTCCTCTTCCTCCTCCTCCTCCTCCTCTTCCTGCTAAGGTTGCCTTCCACACTGTTCTCTGAGCACTGAGTATACATCTCCCAGTGCAAATTTTACACTATAGCAAGCGTGAACTACAACTACTTGAAGCGAATCTGTCATGCTCATCCAAATCTAAGTGAGAAATTTGTCAATTAAGAGATGTGGGCAGGTTGCAAAGCAGTATCTGGTAGAGGAGAATAGGGTATCTCCTAATGAAGCGGGGGCTGTGGTGTTGCCTGAAATTTTTCAGTGAAAAAAAACCTTAAATACTTCAAAAAATCAAGACTGTTACAGGTAAAACAAAACAAAACTACAAATAACAAAACACCCTCCCACAGCCTGAAAAACAAATCAAGAAGCAAAGACTGAGATCTGCTAACACCAAACATCTTCTCATCTGCACAGTGCAAAAAATTAATTGTACAAGATTAAATCCGTATGACTTCAGTAATTACCCTTGATCATCTGGCCAGTGCTTCAGAGTAAGTCAAAATTAAAAAAATTAAAAGGAAACACAGCATGGCATATAGAGAAACGTGTGATTTTGTCAGTCAGATGAACTTAGTTGCAGAACTTGGCTTCTACCAGCCTCAGGACTCTCAGCAAAATAATGGATTTACACTTAGAGCTACACAATCTTGAAGTCCCATTATGCTGCACCAGTAGCATTCATTCGGTTAACGTCAGTAATACACGTAAGTGACAAGAGTATTCCAGGCGGTGGTGTGGTCCAGGCACAACAGCGCAGGAGCTGCTGGGGTGGCTTTGCCTTTCCTCGCTGTTCTTAGAAACTACTCTCCTCACACATGAAACAAGAGTGACCTCCGAACAGTCAGTTTCATGGAACTGCCCAAACCAAGGCACGTGCAAGGCCACCCTGGCATCTGAACTATGTGGATGAGGAGACTTCACTGTTCAGTGTTCAAGAAGAACGAGTTGTCCATACACTTGTGTGTGTTTGGCAGCAGAAAACGCCAAAAGCGAAAAGGCACGTGGCCCTGAAAGAAGGAGCCCCTGGGGAGAGGTGGCAACAGGCAGAAATGTGCCTGCATTTGTTATTCTTCTGTATGGACAGCACCATAAATATCTGTTTGCATTATCAGTGTCTGCTCTGATAAAAGATTTGAGTTAAAAATGAAAACACTCTTACAGACACAGGGCCATGGGATTGCACCATCACGTTAGCTGAGTAATGAACAACTTTGGAGGTTACTTACGTTTCACTAAGGCCATGGAGTCTACACGTCTGTGGCACATGTAGGCATGACAAGTATGAAACGCAACCCAAACATCCCACCACAAAGACATTGTGGATTTCCCTGCTCTGTCATTGTAATTCTTCTTGTGGGAGTTGTACAGAATTGAGGCCACACATGATGGGCACAGGCTACGCCAAACGGAGGCTCATCCATGGGACTGAACATCCATGTCTGAACAGCTTACAGGTGCAATAAATAATCACCTTGAAGGTCAGTGAAGATGAGCTGGGAGAACACCCAGTTCTCCAAAGGCCAGAACAGGCCTAGCAGCAGCCTGAAGGTTCAATCACACAATCCATAAGGCTGAGCTGGTTTATGTGAACCTGTTTCCAAGTAAAACACTAACCTGACTTGAAAAAGTAAACACTACAGTCTCTAAAAGCCACTTCTCCAAAGGTTATTGAGAGGAAGATTTGATAAAAATCCTATCTGATGCCCTGCTGTGAAATACTGCTTAGCCTGCCCCCCAAAACGTTAATACATAAAGCACTCTTATTTAAGGTTGGATCAAGCATGTAGAGTGAGTTACATGCAACAGACAGGATTTCTCTTTGATATCCTAAATCCCTTCTGGCTTCTTCAAAAGCCCTTCTTTTCCTGTTTCAGTGCTAGTATAACTCCTTACCTCGAGGCTAGCACTCCCATGAAATTCATCTTCAAACTCCCCTCATTAAGATCACCGAGATGAACAACGAAATTAAAGCAACGAAATAACCTCACATTGTTTGCTTCCTCTCTCTTGCTTGGATCCTTACTGATTTCAGAAACAAAACTTCAGTTTGCAAAACTACAGAAGGATCCACTAAAACATGCCCATTCCCTTCAGAATGAGTATGCATTTTCCATGTGATTCCTCCTAGTATTTTGGGCGAATAAATAACCTTATATGAAAAAAATTGTCCCTGACAGATCATGCATGAGATGCATTTTGGAGACTACCTGTAGGGCTGATGCCTGCATTAGACCTCTCTTCCCTGTATTACAAAAGGCAAAGGTAGGAAAGGAGTTTTCTTTTGTTTCTTTTGTCAACTTTTTCTTTTGGGCAGAGGAGTAAGAAAGAATCAAACCACTGTGCCACAGGGCTGTGGTTCCAGGCAAAAAAGCTCTTCAGCTTTCCTTTAGCTTTTCTCTCTGTATGCTTTTGAATAACAGAATAAAAGAAAACAACCTTTAAAAGAGGAATGACAATGGTTTTGGAAAAGACCTCTAAACTGACTAAAGCATCTGCATCCTCTTCTGAATGAATTTCGTTGGACCATATGAAGACTCGCAGAGTTTGTGTGGCAACCTGACCTCTAGGCCAGCTGCAGTCTAACAGAATTGCTCACCATTTCTGCTCTCTGATGCCACCTTATCCAAGCACCTCTCAGATGCAGGCAAGGAAAGGGGTGTGTGAGCTGTGGTGGCCTTGAGCTGCCTCCCTGGTCCCCTGCTTGCTGAGAGATCCTTATCTCCTCTCCTGTCATGCAACTGAAATACCCATATACTCAGTCATGAGAGGCAGAAGGAGCTAAACCATCCTTTAGCGCTCACGTGGCCTTCTCCAGCAGATGAAGTGTCTGTGGGTTCGGGTAACATGTGCTTAAGCCAGCATGCATCTTGCTCAATTAGTACATACAGCGAGGAACACATTGTCACTGGACAGTCACGGCAGACAAACAAGGCATATCACCTTAACGAATCTCATTTTATCCCAACATTTGGGAAAATATTTTAAGATTTAACAGGCTTTCTTTTGTAATTCAGTGGCATAAATGGCAAATTTTACTTGCCTCAGCACAGCTGCTGGGCACTATGCAGACTGCGAATGAATGCACAGAATTAAGACTTGGATATACCAGAAATCAAAAGAAATGCTGGCAGCAAAGGCTCCAAAAAGAAACTGGAAACACCATAGCATGATTCTTTGGTTGTGCGTTCAAACACCCATTATATTTATATTAAATATACCTACAGAAACCTAAGACCTACAGCTGGCCTAATACATTGAAATAGTTTCTTTTCATTTATATTAACAACCAGAGAAAATCTACTAACATGCATTGGAAATCAGAGCTCCAACTAAATCAAAGAATAAGCTTTAGTTCTTCAAACAGATGGAAGTAAGAGCACAATGTATTACAACAGAGATTAAAACCGGTATCTGCAGTAAACATTCTGCACTGCAATTTGGAAATCAGGAACCCTTGGCGTTGTTCTGTATGAACATCACGACAGCAAGCTTTGGATTCCTCCATGGAAGTACAATGTCTCAGATCAATGTCTGTTTGGGGTGGGAAGACAAACTCTGGAATTCTTTATACAAGAATACACAAACATTAAACTAATACTACCTACAGAAGCTCAGGTAGCCTTCCACATTTAAATCTAAAGGCAAAGAGCTAGAAAGATGAGTGAATAAAAATGGTGCAAGAATCAGGTACAATGTGCTTATTGTATTTTATTGATCTCATTATTTACATAACCAAGCAGATAGAAACTTTTTGTTTATTTCCTGAGGAAACATTTCATCTGTATAATTTGCTACAGAGCCCAATGCGCTTTTATTTACATGAAATCTACCCCTTTTGCTTCGTTTGCTTGCTTTCCGCAAGCCCTAAAAGCACCGCGTCTGCTTCCAGCAATGTTGTATCAGTTGTTGCACCCAAGAACCTGGAGGTGAGTTCAAGATCCAGCAGTCTCAGGCGCACACGGGTTCCTCGCTGATATTTCCTGTGAAGAAAAGGGGAGAGGGGAAAGAAGATAGGTTTTGTTAAGCAACAGTCTTGCATCTCCTAAGGCTGCTCTCCTGCTTGCAAACAGAAGAAGCAGCCCTATAAAAAACAACGTGCTGCAATGGAAGCCCAACACCGTGTTAATGCATCAGCACCAAAACTGTCGGGTCACAACGGGTGACAGCACAGAGCCAGCCTCCGAGGACACCATCCTGCCTGTGGATGAGCAGATACCACCAGATCCCGCTGAGGGAACGTAGGCTCTACAGAATATGCATTATTATATAGGAAACTGTTTATGTCTTCCATCAAAATATTTTACTGTATCGTGTGCTGTCAGGCACACCACTATCTACAGGATAACACATCATTAAAGGGGAGGACAAGTCACCATTAGAACACTGGTGACATTGCTATTATCAGAAAAGTATAATGCCAGCTAACTGTGGTTTATATTTCCAACTCTGGGCCCCGGGCAAAGGAACTCGTCTTGTCTTTATCCCCTTCTCCAAAGAGTGGGTATCATCTGCAAGCTTTTTACTACATATAATTAAAAATAAATCCCACAACTATTGTAAGGAAATATTCTGCCTACGGGGTTGGGTTTTATTGTTTTATGCTTTTTTTTCTTTCTTTTTCCTTTTAAGTCAGAAGATGCGAGCGTTCCATGTGTTTTAAAAACAGAACCTGTGTCAGGATGGCCATGCCAAATTAGTGACGATTTTTGAAATACTACCATCTTCCATAATGCACCTGGACAGCTACTGATCAAAGGCAATAAACTGAGAATTATTTTTCTTTTGGAAGTTCAAGTCATAGCCTTTTTTTTTTTCTAGCCAAAGCATAAAGAGCTGAAGATGCCTCAAGCTTGAGCACCTTTACAAAACCAAGTTTGGAACACTCTCCACTTACAGACTGGAGAAAACGCAACAAGGCAGTCTGGTTGAACGCGTTTCCACCTTCAGCCAGGGCAGACAATCTTCTCTGTCTGACAACCGTTGGCTGGCATGGAGCAAAACTGACCCGGGTTTCAACTTAATTCAGCACATCAAACCAAGATCCTTTTGGAAAACGATATATCTTAAGAAAAGATGCTGGATTTCCATATTTTTTTCCATTTGCTGTCAATTCTATCTTACATTAAGCTGCTATGGCTCTTGGTTACGTTACAAACTGCAAATGAAGATCGCTTGATGCCTCCATTCTGAACAAGCAACTCCATGGAGTCCTATGGCAGGGAAGGTTTCTGCCAACAGTCATCCCAGGGAATCCTGTGATGATCTGAATGGATCAACACAGTGGAAACACAGCATGCTTTCTTAAAAATGTGAAACCGAAGTCCTCTGCCTGTCAAAAATGTGAGTAAACCCTGTTGCAAGTGAAGGGTACAGCACAGCTACCAAAGGCAGAGAGCAGCTTTCCAGAGCTTGTTACCTGAAGAGCTGGAAAAGATCAATTCTGCCCCTTTCTATGCAAAATATTTTCATTTCAAAACAGAACAGTTTCACAACTGATGGCAGTAATTCAGGAAAGCTAACGTGCAACATTTCCAAGGAATGAGACAAGGGAAAAACAAAATTAAAAGACCATGGATTAGATCTTTCAAATGGACTGTATTTTCCAGGATTTGTTCTACCTATTTAAAAGAGACAGGTCTCCAAAGAAGTCAGCATGTTTTGAGATAAGAAGAGGAAAGCTCCTTGCTCCTGCCAGCAGCCAACAGCTGAGCCTGAAATGAAGATGCCAGCTGACTAGTGATTATAGCCATATGGGTATATGTGAGAAACCTACAGAAAACTCTCTGCCATGAACCCAACCTTTGCCTTACTGGCAGCTGCAGGCTAGATGGGCTGCCTTAGCATCCAACCATAAAGCTACCCTGATCCCTAACACTGTCTTTGGCACAAATTAACATGCTTTTCTGCCTTTATCAATGAGTGTGATGAGTGGAAGTGTGATGGGAAAATTTAAAATAAATTTTAGAAAAAAGATAAATTAATTTATTTTTAAAGACAGCAAAAGAAGATGGGGAGAAGGATATCTGAGAGGGAGAAATGGTCTATGGAAACAGAAAGGAGGGAGCTGACACCTCATGATGAGTAAAACCAAGGCCTGGGAAGATATGAAAGAGGATAAATGGTAGAATGGATGTCAAGAAAGCACTGAAAACACTGTAGGCAAATAGTGTAGAAATGAAGGAAATGGTATCCAGAGCAGAGCCACAGAAGAGCGAAAAGTCACTGAAAAGTAAAGACTGCATAAAACAAAGTCTGAGTGACACTAAACTTAATAATAAACTAATAATCTTAAGCATGAGTCCCCCCATTTTAGCGTTACAAGATATTGCTCATTGTATAGTCTGCAGAGAGCTTCACTCAAACTTCCAGACACAACTTTAGTACATATTCGTAATGCAAAATCTAAGCAATTGTATTTTCATAAAAGGCACGACAATCTTGAATGCTGCTTCAGTAACTCACACAGATTTCAGATACTTTAATCTTACTTAACTCAATTATTAAAGGTTTTCCAGCCACAGCACATGTGCTTACAAAGAGATCCTGAAAACCACTTTAAGGAACTGACACAACAGCCCATTTGTGCGAACATAAACAGTTGGGTTTGTGACAGATGTTCCCTACAGCTAAAACACTTTAGAATAAACAAGAAGTGGAAGAAGTAGAAAAAGTAGAAACATGAAGACAACTTGCAGTGGTGGTCTATTCGCTGCATTTAGAGCAAGAGGAAATGATAGGGCACTCTGTGCAGAGTAAGTATATTCTATCCACAAAGGTATTTATCCTTAAAACAGATAAAGCTGTCCTATGGTTAAAGCAGAAGCTTGAAGCAGGATGCAGAAACAAAGCAGGCATTTTATTATTTTCAGGAATGGTGTCCTAGGAGACACAGGACACCAGTATAAAAAGGAAAGAAACCATCTACTCCATTTTGCCAAAGGACTTGCTTTATTTTTAGTGACAATGTTATTCAAGATCATCCAGTCTCATGACCATCAGCAGGAACCATTAACCTCTCTCCAACTCCTAAGCACCGTGTTTGTTGAGGATGCATGTGTTTTCCTCTGACCACTTCCTATTGCCAGGTAAGAGTATTAAATTCACTTTGAAGTAGGCAAAGGCTGTTTAGTTCCATACCTAAGTCAAGGTATAGCAATATTCTACAGAACTTAAAAGAATTATTTTGCAAGTCAACATTTTCTCCACTTCTATAGAACTTATTTACAAGAGCTACCAATTCTAACCCTTTGGGATCACCAGTTTCAAGTTAGGACTCTAGCTAAGGCACAGCCTCAGAGCTGGGAATCCAGTCATGACCCCAGTGCACCCACTGGGTAGAGCACCCACTGAAGCATCCCCAGAAACCTTCACCTGAACTTCAGCCAAGGATCAAGGGGCTCCCAAAGGCTTTCTCTAGTTTGCATGAGTGCTTGAAGGCTTCTCCTCATCTCTTCTGGAGTGGGCAAAGCACTGGGTACAGAGGCACCTTTCCTCAAACGTCCACTTCCAGAAGATGACTTGAAGTTAGAGGCAACCCAAATATTTGTTTTAGTTCTCCCTGTAATTTTTGGACTGTCACAGAAAAGAATTTTAAAAGAAGCAAGATGAAAATCCTTCCTCTTATTTGAATCATAAGTCTGTACACCGGTACATCAGCACCATAATACAGTATGTAAGGGCACAGAGAAAGCATGCAGCACAATGTTGCTAATGCTGCTTAAAGAAACTTCAAAAGCAAATGCAAAAATTAAACTTCATGTCCTCTTATTAAAAGTAAGGCCTTCTATCTTTGCATGCGAACATCTGTCGAGGGCTTAGATTGCGGGGTGACAATAAAACCCTGGCAGTTGTATTGTTAACCTCCTCTCCCCCCAACTTCCCCCTTTTACCCCGCCCCCTCCCTCTCCCCCCTTCCCACTCAGGACAGGTGATCGGGAGGGAAAGAAGGACATAGACAAGAGAGTTGGAAAAAATTAAAGATGTTTTACTAATGCTACTAATAAGAATAGAGAAAATATACAAAATATACAAAACCAATCTTGAAAGTCTCAGCAACTGCAGAGCCGGCAATCAAAGTCCTGGACTGGACTCTGCAGCCAACCGGAGCTGGATTCAGTCTGTCACTAGACCTCAGTTCGCAGGGACGACTAGCAAGGTCCTCTCCTAATGTCGGCCATAAGCAGAAGGGAAAAGGGAAAGAAGAAAAGGGGCGAGATCCTCGTGATCTCCCACTTTTATATGAAGTATTCACGTGAATGGGATGTTATACACAGTTGGCCAGTTCCTTGGTCACTTGTTTCTCGTTGCCCCTCTCGCGAGATGTCCATCCATGCTTATCAATAAGTTTGCATTCCATTGCTATGTTTACCAAAACGTGTCTCTGGTTCTCCAGGAAAATGCAACTAATATGAAGGCTTTAGCTGACAGGCAAATTCACTGAAAGAGAAACTTGTTTTTTAACAAAACCAGGACAACATCAAACTACTGTGTCTTAACTTACATATAGTAGGTCTTCTCTTTGCTGAATACACATAAATAGCACAGCATCCACTTCCGAACTCAAGCAACTTGGATGCTTTCTTCTGACTATGACCCTTTTACCACACATTGGTCCCTATCCGAATCCTTTCACTTTCACACTGAAGCTTTACATCTCGCAAAATCTAAATGACAAAGGGAACAGCCCAAAACTCTTCAGTTGAGATTTTAAACTGCTAATTTTAAAAAAGTAAGTAGTTTTACTATGTCCCCTTAAAACACATGTATTAACAAAAAACCCCATCATTTTTACATAATAAAATTGCAGGGGGAGGATACTGAATGACCTATTTCAGCTCTTA
The DNA here is from genome assembly GCF_963082525.1 of Nesoenas mayeri. Classification (NCBI taxonomy): domain Eukaryota; kingdom Metazoa; phylum Chordata; class Aves; order Columbiformes; family Columbidae; genus Nesoenas; species Nesoenas mayeri. The sequence continues at coordinate 31,740,169 of NC_137543.1, read as the reverse complement.
CTAACTTTCAAGAAAGCTGGGGGGCAATGTTCTTTTCTTTTTTAATTTAAAAGTCATTTCAGGCTACAGCAAAGGTTTACAAAGGGAGTTAACTAGGAAAGCGATGAGCATGTAAAAACAAGGGGGCTATAACTAAAAACTCTTTTTTGATCCTAATTATACTGTTTGCTACCAAGAAAATGGGGCGGTAGTTTTGCAGGTGTGCAATTTCACAAGTGGAAGAAGCATCCTCATTTCTACACGGCATCAATAATTTTATTCAAACTCTAAATTACAGGTGGAGACAGTAAAGCATTTTGTTAAACCATCCAATATTTAAAACTGCATGTGATCGCAAATTAGCAAGCAGTCCTTTTTCTATTAAAACTACTCAAGCTATTATTTTAAAATTTAAAGCATTAAAACTTCTATTCTTGGCAACAGTCCTACAAAAATAACAATGCAATTACAGAAATGGTTGTCTTGGCTAATATTTCCCCCTCATTTTAAAAATGCTTTCACAGATACCCTCAATTTCATACTACAAAAATACAGGACTGTTATTTTGAGACAACTGGAGTATTTTAACTTCTATTCCCTCTATTTCATTACCGGTTTTTAGTCTCCACTGCTTCCTTTTGGAATGACAACCTGTGCAATGCAGAGCTGAATGAAGTGGCTAGGGCTGGCTGTGACCACCCTCAGCCCTCATTCATTCCTCTGTGCCATCTGTCCCACCCCCCATGAACTCACATTTCTGAATGGGAAGGGAGAGGGAAGGCAACTGTTACACCCGGGTTTTAGTTCCTATACTGAGGGTGTCATTTAGAGAATGCGATTTGAATTTTTAAAATATTTTTGTATCATTATTTCTAACATATCCCGAACACTCTAGTGATGGCTTTCAAAAGCTGCAATAAAAGAAATCCCTGGATTTTACCCCATACAAAAGATATTAATACAAAGCACTCCAAAGACAGGGTCCGAGTTGAGCCATGGTACTCTCAGAGAATGCCACAAGAAGTCCTGATGTCTTTCATTTTTGTACTGTGAGAATTCTAAAGTGTGTTTCTCAGATCTATTATTCACTAGGTTTTGTTTCAGTGCCACAGTACAGAACAGTTTAAAATTCTTAATAGTTTCATTTCCTTGTTTTATTATGTGGAAGACATCACATTATCAACCTCAGGAAAAAAATATATAACAAAAAAGGTGATGAAGTACATTTGACTATCGTATTTTCTCCACGATTTTTGTTCACCGTTCTCATCGCTGTTCAAATCCACTCCAAATCCCCCTGTAGCTCCTCCCTAGTGGGACCAAAACCCCGGTGTGACCCCATCCAGCTGACCCACCAGCAGCAGAGCGGCGCCGCTGGGCTGGGACCAAGCTGCGTGCCAAACAATTCCTCTGGTTTCTCAAAAACACCTTGAAGCATTCACAGGTGCTGCCCGAGCGCACGTTGATCTCGGCTTTATCAGCAAAGTGAGACCACAGGGCCAGCTTAAGCAGCTATCCTGGCACAGGTGTATATGATTTTGTGTAGATCACCCCCTGAGCCCTACAGGGAAGGAGCACAGTGAGAGCACAGCACCGCCCAGCAACTCCTCACTCATTGCCAGGACACATTAAATCCTTGTTCAGAAGAAATATGGGTGAGACAGAGATTATCAGACTGCTGTCATGTAGAAAGCGGCATAGTTTTATGTAGTAATCTCCATCTTGCTAAAGTGGCTTTTTTCAGCAAGGTACACATTGCACATCCAGCGACAAGCACTGCAATCCTGCTCCCAGCAGCTCAATACAAAAGCCAAAACAGGCCCCCACACCTCTCAGGATGAGCTCCGAGGCAATGCTGGTGCAAAAAGACAAAATCCCAGCTTTGTGTGAACAGGCAAGACCATGGAAAATGGCAGCAGAAAGGTGGCGTGAATTTTGCACAGAGCAGAACATGGGATGGTAAGACAGGTACTCAAAGAGTGTGCAGTATCCTGCTGCCTACCTTTCTTCAAAGGCTATTGAAGGGAGGACATAGAAACGCATCAAACTGAATAATCATGTAAATATCTTGATCTGTTATTAAAATGATTGAGCTGCCTATACCTTTACAGAAAGAAAATACTGGTATTAAAAGGTGCGTAAATCTATCTGGGAAGAGCATATAATGGCAGGAAAGTGAAGTCCAACAAATGCAGGTGAGAATCATGATTTTGCCAACAATACTGATGAACCACTTAAAAAAACCTCCAAGCACTGAGACATTTCAGCCATTTATGCCTCCAGCTGAAGAGATGTCAAAACAGATGTGTCAGGTCAGTTCAAGATAACCTGCTGAAATGTCATGTCTCGTGATACAGTGAAGTCCCGAGAGATGATCTGAAGGTCCCTTTTGGCTTAAACTGGATTCATCCATTATTTATTATGACAGCACCCAGTCATTCCTATGAAGGATGGATGCTCAAAACAGGATTTTCAAAGCACCTCTGTTCTCTGCAATCAAGCACTTCACAAAAAACGCTCCAAGATTGCTGGTGATATTCCATCAGAAAATGCAATCTTCTCATGACTCATCAACCCATCGCCACTTCAGCTGTATTGGTATCCTACTCAAATTGTTTTCCCCTTTCCAAAACATGCTCTTATTTATTCTGAAATGAGACACCTACTTAATATATATTCAGAATACTTTTGCTCCTTGTGTCCAAGCCATCTTTTGACAAGGAAGAAGGCTGCGCTCTGCTAGATACAAGCAAAGATCTAGACACTCTGCTAGATAAAAGCCTCTCATATTCTTGGAAGCATTTGGCAGAATGCTTTAAACTTGTGTGAAATCATCATTTTAAACAACAGCCATTGTCACCTTGTGTTTTGAAGCAACAGTGTATAAGTAGAGTCTATGGCAAGGATTGCCAAAACCAGCAGGTGCTTTATGCACCCCAGGAAGTCCAAAGCCAAACCCCACTTTGCTCTCACCACTGCTAAAGCAATAATTTGAAATTAATGTCAGGAAGAGTTTGGGGATATTAGCTAGATCCCAATGTGAAAAACACCCTGAAGCACCTGAACACAGCCCTGGGCAATGGGAGCTTACAGAGGCCAGCACAGACACCACCATCACCACGTGTTCTGACACTGGGTGGGAAGGTAACTACCAGACAGGCTGGTAAGAGCAGCAGAATCTGGGCGTCACCCCATCATTAACAGATAACATTTTAACTCTGGTTATGCTTATGGAGCCCCTCAAAACAGTAATATATTGGCCAAGCCCTGGCATCTTCATTCTGCGTGACCCAAGCTCAGGGGCCCCATCACCCTTCCCCATGTCTCCACTGCTGGCTGTTGACGTGACTGGCAGCCGACCGAAAACGTCACAGACACAGGGGAATGAAACACGGACATTTTCATTCCCGTAGCTAGGAAGGTAAATGCAAAGCCTGACATGAATTGTTTTACAGCTATCAAAGAAAACCTCCAAGCAAACCATTGTGAACATGCTGTCAAGTTCTGCTATTGCAATGACATCAATATCAATGGCATTTGTTTCTATGACAACAAAAAATACAGCCAAATGTGACAAATATTGAAATCTAATTCTGTTCCACTCAGTATGGACACACAGACTCTCAGCAGAACTTCTTAGTTGCATGTCTACCTTCAATTCAGACAAAAACCAAAGTACTCAATATTTACCAGAACAGACCAAAAAATCTTGCTGTAATTATTGCACTGTCTCTGCTAGAATCATTTTGCATTCACTAAAACTTTTGGGATAGGATCATTCCCTTTTTAGAGGAGGAATCCACAGAATAATCTGTATTTTAAAATGTACTTCATATGACATCAAAGATGAATGCGATGACCTTTTCTCTATGGCATGGTGAGGTAAGCTTTGACAAACAAAACTTGCAATAGGCAGCTCCTCTCATCCAAGAATTGTATCAGATACAGTTAACTCATCATACAGTAATTTATGCCAGTTGCTTTCTCAGTCTATAACGTAAAACACATCCTTTCACTTGAGAGGAAACATCACTCTAAAGGAATAAAATAGAAATCTGAATCTTCAGTACAAATGTCTATATTTTTCTGCTGTTTAAACTATGCAATTATCTATTTTGACTAAAATATTGCCTTGTAACTTACAAAATGCTAAAAATTACATATATATATACTTATATATATCAAAAATGTAGCCAATTGTGTGACAAAACATTAAGAAACCCCTAGCCCTTCATGCACATGGCTACCAGAAGCCAGGCGAACTGCTTAAAAGATGAAAGCAAGAGGTACCCAAGTGAAAACCAAAACAACTCATGCAAAGCATGCCCTAGCACATACTCCATCCATCTTTCCACAAGTGATCTGTATCTCAGTTCCTGTCCCTTCCCTTTCCCACACTAGGACCTTGTCTCAGTCAGATACTTTTCATGTACATAGTCCTAAACCTTCAGTCCTCTAAATTTCAAACAGCTTCCACAACATTGTTCTTGTGTTCCTCTTCATACACGTGGTCTCAAATTTTACTCTCTTTCTGCACTTAGTCCATTCCCGTAATCACAACTCCTCCTCTGATCCCCCACTGTCTCTCTGGGATGTCTGACCAGGCAGTTCCAGTTTTCTTTTTCTAGCATAGGAAAAACTATTAGACATTTTTTCTTGTCCTCTCCTATCACTGCCTCCTCACTTACCCTCATCCCAGCCCATGGATCCAGCCAACATCATTCTCCTTTCAGTTTCTTACCCCATCACAGGTTTTTCTTTCACAAGTACCAACTAAGTTCAGTCGCCTTTTCTTCTTTGCAGTGCTTCTCAGTTTTCTCACTCAGTCAATTCCGGTACCCTTGCACTAGAGATACTGGCAGCTCTCTTATACAGGATTAAAACCAGTAGGTTTTGATAATCCAGAGATGCTTATTATCAAAATTCAAATCAGACTGTTTCTCCTCTTTGTTGTCTGGGTGATGACACTACCTATGGGAACAACGACAACACATTTAAAAACCTGCCCAGCCTTGCTGCTCAACCGTCCAGCCTTGTACAGCTTGGAGAAGCTGTCTCACAGGAAAAGCTTCAGCAAACCACGATAGTTCACACACTGTCAGCAGGTTTTTGCAGACACATCTTCTAACTCCGCTCTGATGGTGAGTACTGTCCATGTCCTTTCTTCGTCTTCAAACTCCATCACAGCTATAAATTGGATTTCTAATTCTCTTGGGACTCCAAGAGCTGGATGCAGAAGATGGGTGGGGAGATGAGAATGGCTAATGCAGTGGCAGTGAGTGCTGGTAACCCTGTCAAAGTAAGGGCTGCCATAGATGGACAGAAAATGGAGTTGCTGAACAGCTGAAGCAGACGTCTGAATTCACACTTGCATGTGAATACAACAGGAGAGATGGGGAGGGGGCTACAAATTGGAGAAGGCTGGCCACTAATGGTTTGGGATCTCAGAGGACACCTGGGAGGGGGGACCAAGGTCTGGAGGAGATGTAGGTTGAGGAATATAACTGCAGAATGTGGGTGAGGTCTGTGCAGAATATTGGGTTGGTGAGAGTTGGTGGGGCTCTGTGAAATGGAAGAACTGGATGAGGCTCTAAGACAAGAGGAGCTGGAGGTACCATATGGTTTCCCTTTATCAACCAACTAAGGCTGAGGGAAGACAGCTGAGAAGTACCAGTCTCTTCCCTGAACCTCCCTGTTCCCATGTTTTTCCCCAATTCTCCTTTTGGCTGTTGGTGCCTACACAAAAGCACTGCCCTCTGCCTCCCCCATCACTCCTCCTGTTCACCTGTGGCAAAAGTCAAGTCACATTTATGCAACATTTGGTCTGTAAGATGCAGCATATGCGGATTGCTCAGACAACTGCAAGACACTCGGTGAAGAAGTAATCAAAGATTTCAGCTAAAAATACCTGACAGTATCAACACTACAGTCGAAGTCTGACAAAGCTAAAAGAGGATAAAGTGGGATCTTGCAGGGAAAAAGCACCACTGTAACAACAGATTATAAACCTATTTCCAGCTGCATGCAAATCATCTTGAAGCATCACTGAGTGTGCAAATCTAGAATATAAGCCTGCATTTAAATACCACAGAACATTACCCAACATTTTAAGGTATGTCAAGTAATACTTCTTTCAGTTTCAATTATGTCTTAGTGTCCATTTAATCTGAATGTCCCAAGAACAATCACAGCTACTTACATTATGAATGAACAATACGGACTAATACTGAACAGACTTTTTCATGAAAAAGAGGTCATGGTGCTCCTCTAAAAGGGACATTTTCAGATTTGGTCAGGAACATTTCTTTGTAGGCTAACACTTGCATTATTCATTCAAATGGCTTTCACAGTTAATAAAAGCCTATTCAGAGACAACATGAAAATCTTACTGGGAAGTGGCACCTTAAAAATACAACTGGTTTGACACTGTCAGTTTGATTTTCAGGATCTGCCAAGGAAGAGTGTGAGGCACAGGGAAAACTCACTTCTCTGGAGGATGCCACGCATCTGTCTTGGAGAAAACTCAATACTTGATGGCTCTGCTTTCTGCTAAAAATAACGAATATTAAGAATTCCTAACTGGAGTCAGCAGAGGGACAGTTTTACAAAAGGTATCTTTCAAATTTTTTTTTAAAAGTGTTTCACAAAACACATGAAACAGAACAGGAAAACATATAAAGAAGATCCATGAAGAACATGGTGGGTCAAAGCAAGGAGTCAGTGAAGGTATTAGCAGACACTACTAAGATATTAGAAATTGCAAAGGTTATGCTAATGCTATAATGCTTGAGGTTAAGGAAATATAGACAATCACTGAATATAAACATCAGAAGGAACTTAGAAGGAACATCAGAAAATTTAGTTTTGGAGGCAGTAAAGAAGAAATGAACATCTGGATATATCAAAAGAGACATGCAGGCAAAAATGGCAGTTGCAGGTTGGAAGCAGACAAGGAGGGACCTTCAGAGAAAGAAACGGTGCTGCTGGGTACAGCACCAGGATGTGTCCTGGGTTCCTGAAACCCAAGGCAGCAGAAAGGTAGGAGGGGTTTCCAAAGGAAATTCTGTTCAAGAGACACTGTCACAGAAACAGGAGCATGCTTATAGTTTTAGAAGGAGGAGTGAAAGAAGAGGAAAAAGCTTAGAGTAACCATAATCTCAGCAATTCAGTGCAACTGGAGAGACAAACAAGAGACAGGCCTCAGAGATGAGAAAAGCTTATTTTAAGAGTTGTAAAAAGTAGGTGTATTCATGACAGTAGATCTGCATCCAGTATGTGGAGACTACCTGGAAACGAACTGGCAACAACTGCCATGGCATTGTACCAGAAGAAGAACCTTCTTCACGATCTACTTGTTTGGCTTATGCATTCTTTTATAATCACTTTATCATCTCCTGGTCAATAGAGAAACCCCGATAAGTTCTGATTAAATATGATATACAAAATGGGCTGAGAAAACACATACCAAGTGAGGCTGCATTACTTTTTTTTCCTAGATGTGGAAAGATGAAAACTTCACAGAAAATTAAATCATTACACCTTTTCCACAGTGAGGAAACTTAAAGATACATAAAAACATCTGGGCAAAAAGGAAGGAATAGAGCTTCTGCCATTAGTGAAATACATAGAGAAACAAAATAATTAATTGCTATCATAGAGAGTCAGATAACTTTCTCTTCCATGGTCTCACGTCCAAATTCTCCCTACAAGCAGCTTCTTCCAAGAATTTTTAATCTATAGGCTCTTTCTTGAGCCATTTTGAAATGGAGCCATACCTCATTTTCTCCATCTTAAACTGTGCAATCTTTGAACTGGATCTACACAAGCAGACCTTTCACATCAGAACATATTTAGTATAGGGGTATAGAACCACCAACCAAAAGACTTAAAGTCATAACAAAATCTGTGTGTATTTCAGGAATGGATATAAAAAAATAACATGATATGGATAAAAGGAACTCAATCTAGACCCCAGCTGACAGGCCTGTGTTTCTCTTGCTCAGTACAGAGCTGGATTCAGAGCTTTAGGTTGGCAACGTCATCAACTGTGGCCAAAGAAGCAAGAAGTTCTCCGGCAGGCTGTAGCGCAACAAACAATTTGAAAAGTCTATTTCCGTTTCTGTATGAAAGCTCAGGTAAACACTTAATGCTATTAATTTCTAATTTTAAGCTGTTTTCTTACAATCATTATCTAGAAAACCCAAACAGATGTCCTAAAAATGATTTAGAAGAAGGCATATATGTCTTTTCCCAGGTAACAAGTAATAGGTTGAGAGGAAATGGCCTCCTGTTGCACCAGGGAAGGTTCAGATTGGATATCAGGAAAAACGTCTTCACCAAAAGGGTTGTCAAGCACTGGAACAGGCTGCCCAGGGAAGTGGTTGAGTCATCATCCCTGGAGGTGTTTAAAAGACATGTAGACGAGGTTCTTAGGGACATGGTTTAGAGGTGGACTTGACAGTGCTAAGGTAATGGCTGGGCTCTATGATCTTGAAGGTCTTTTCCAACCAAAACGATTCTACGGTTTTATACTATATCAGATCTTCATACAATTACAAAACGAAGAACTGAAAGTACGACAACTCTATCTTCACAGTCAGACCACTTCTGTTAGCTCACCAAAAAAGGCTGCTAAGACTTCTACTCAACACAGCAGAACCGCTGCACATGCCTGGGACAAACCCTGTGACTGTCCGAACTATGCCAACCATACCTTGTACGGCTGCTTGCCAAAGGGATAGTGTTATTGGCCAAGCTTGGCTCAAACAATTCACTGCCCACAAAGCTACTTTAATGTACTGTCTCTACTGGGGAAAAAAAAAACACAGTAATCCAACAATACATTACGATACTTTCCCATCACTGCAGCAATTCCCACCACAGGCAACACTTTGTCTCCAACAAAGAAGCCTCACATTCTGTGCCTGCAAAAAAACCCTATCCCCACTGTAGGGATGCCAAGAGGAACATCTGTGTGCTCAGAAGGACACAAAACTGGCTTTTTGTGTGCATGTGTGTGTGTGTGTGTGTGTGAAAGAGCTGGGGGCGGGGAGCTCACAGACAATAGCTCGTGTGACTGCCTGGTAAGGAAATGCTCTTTCATTCCCTTCCTCCTTCCTTTAATTTATTTCTATAATCTGAATAAGGGAGTCAAACAGCCATAGTGGTTATCGACTACTTCTCCAAGCACAGTGAAAAGGGTTAAGCTTCTCCCACATTACTAGTTTTAGCCTGGATTTATTTTTACCGGAAAGGATTTCTTTAAGCTTTAAACACATATATCTACTTTTCATCAAATAATCTGAGGATTCTGGGTCTCCTTTTCTCTTGAGTGCAAATTTTATGACTGTAATGTGGATCTCATTCATGAAACTATAAACTACAGATAGTAAAATGTCTCCTACAAGACCGATGCATTCATGGGCTTTGACTATGAACAAAGTGGAGTTTAAAAAGGAGGAAAAAAAATTCAGACAAAAAAAGTACAAATACTGCTGCCTTTCTGAACATTGGTTCAATCACTTGGAGACCAGTGTAAGAGAATGTGAACCAGGAACTTGCACCACCATGAAATTAAAGCTGTAAAGCACTGAAAACCCACCCAATGGAAGCAAGTGATTATAGCAAGACTCTCTGCAAAGAGGGCAAAGACCATTGCTCACAAATTAGCATTTATATTTTGTTTTTCTAAGACCTACTTAATCAGTTCATTAAATAATCCAACAATTCTTTACTGATGGCCTGAAAGACACTGATGTCTTCTTCACTATAGCAGGTACTTTCTGGTGGTGGGACTGTCCTGGCCCAGTGACATTTAACTATATTCAAGTTCCTGGCTACATGCACAAAATGAGAAGAAACTGTAAGTTCTTTTTCTGGAGCTATGCTTACTAATGTCACATTCTCCTTTTCTTCCTGCCCATTCTCCATCTGCTCCTTCCCAAGCTGTGTGGCGTAATCTGATCATCTGCCAGAGACCAGTAACTCTGCTTCGTGCCTCACCTTTAATGCCAGCGTTACCTCCAAAACTGGGAACAAGCAGACCAGGCAATCAATTAGCAGCAACTTATCTGTCTCCCCAAATATTTGTAACTCATTAACCAAGGGTCTGAAATTACATCCCCTTCCTTTGGGGAAAATGGAGCCAGGAGATGCAAATCTGGAACACAGCTCAGCCTTTCAATCAGCCTCTCAAACATTCACCTTGCTGGGAATGTGCTGAAGCAAAACAGGCAGGTTTTCACATACCTGTTGCACGTCATACAAAGAGTATGACATTTGCTGCTGGCAGTGTGCAGTGTCACCTTTGTGCACCTTCTCCAGAGAGGAAACAGAGTTGCAGAACCTCCTGCAACTCCTGTCCACAGGGAAAGGCAACAAACCAGCTCCATCATCTGGGAGAGATGTCCACGGCATTTTACTCTGGATTTGGAGACACTGGTCCAGCACTTCCACTTCAGGAAGGTCCATGCAGAGAGGGCTGGACTCAGGCACACAGAGCTCAGCTCTAGCACAGCGGTGGAGAGAGCCCAAGCACCTTTACTGGGCAGACCTTGACTACCAAACCATGTGGATCTAAACTGCTCCTCTGTGGTGCCAGGTCTGATGTGGCTGCACTAGGCTCCCAATGTCGGGAGCAGGGAGTCACCAGAGGACAAGAAAAGTGTTTTAGCTCCTGTTTAGCCCAGACCTTGCCCGATCTAGACTGATTACACACTTCTGAACAAAGTTAGAGCATTTACTTGAGCTTAGTACTGTGTGAAAGAAAAATGTTTCACCTGTTCTCTGCATGAATAAAAATTATCAAAGAATAAAAATAATTAATGCAGTCCCTGTGCATACACAGATAATATATTTTAATTCTCATTTGACAGTCTTCACTGAAACAAGTTGATTTAAATGCTCATGAAAACAAGATAAAAGTGGTTGAAGTCAGTGAAACATGCTATTTTTAGAGAATTTTCCTTTTTTTCCTTATTGCTACTGCCAAATCCTCAACTCAGTTTGAGAGCACGACTGTGCTAGGTTTTGTGCAAACATGTACAGATGGCAAATCCTGAAATATTTGCAAACCAGTGCTTGGATTCTCTAAGAGTTCTGGCCCATGTCATCGACGTGGATGAGCTTCCTGACTCCTGTGGGACGACATATACAGCTGTACAACACACCTGCACAGTGGGTTGCTGAACTGATGGTAAAAAAAACCCTCAGCCAAAATAATAAAGAACAAATAGAACAAAATAAGGAGGCAACATCTCTCATCTGCTGGACTTTTTTCAGAGCAATAACTCTTCCTTATAAACGCAACACTTGCCCTTCTGCTCTGCTTTCCATATTTTCCTCCAAACTTCAGGCAGTTAAACTGACACTTCCCATTTAACTTCCTTCACTACTCCCCTTCTCCTTACCAGCATTTATTTAGTTTTTTAAAAAGTCACTGTGAGTTTCTCTAGCTGGTGTCACAGGATACAAGCATTCAGTGTGAACATCTCCTCCTAGTTCACGCTCATACCAGCTCCTAGAAGACCAGACACCTTGGCCTGTATCCTGAAGATGGGAGTGAAAAAGGGAAGCTGCTAGATGCTATCTCATTTTCTCTCTGTCACCTACCACTGGTGTGTATTTTACACCCAGCCCCTGATGATATTCAAAAAATACCAAACCTTGTATCACAATCTCCTTAATTCAACACTGCAGTTCCTCTGTAGCGCCTCCAAGTCCTGACTTTCAAGCCCTTCTGCCAAACTGCTCACTACTTACAAAAATATAAGTACACATCTCCTTTGTGTGCAGTAATTCTGCAAGGGTCTTCACTTGTTCAATCAGAATTTATTTGCACTGCGGCTCTGAAAGGTTCCCCCGAATTACATGCGAAATCACAGCAACAGACCTTAAGCCCCCTCTGACATTTTTCTTTTATCTGCAAAATATTCTACCAAATGTTTATGCTTATATTCTTAAATCACTGAAAAGGTATTTCAAGACTCCAAAGACTTCAAACAGTTATAAAATGCACTATGACTTTCTATAAAAATAGGAAAACATTCTACAGCAAACTGAAATCAGACGCTTGGTATGTTCACCTTCAGTATCTGACAAGTAAGAATGAGTTTTGTATTTTAATAGGTTTTGAAGCTGTTCGAGAACAGTAAACTAAATACACCCTGCCAGTGACTTACTGCATAGTTCGGGTGGTGGCACACATGAATGAAAAAGAGCGGGTTTGGAAATATGTGCAAAGCAGCCCAGCACGTCCACCCATCACCCTCCCATACGCTTCTCCAGGTCATGCACAACTTGTTTTCCATTTTTAACTTTTTGCTCTTTCTTTTCCCAAGCTGCCTGAAAACCTTAACTGCTTAACTTACCACTCTCAAACTCCTAGGAGCTGTGCTGTAGAGAGCTGTGGCAGTCTGTGCATGCACCAGCTATGCTTTTTGCCTCCTAACAGATTTGAAGGAGAAGGTTGCTCTTATTTTCAGTTCTTATTTTTGTTCTGCTCTGCATGTAGCAGGGATCTTGGAGTCCACAAGGCTAGGACTACCTGGTCATACTCACCCAGCACAAACCTGAGCTGCTAAAAGGACAGTCTGAGCCTCCTTCCTTCACCCTCATCTCACCACTCCTGATGCTGTCCTTGTGACGGGGCAAGCTTTCTGTCTGCCAACCAGATCAGGAACTGGATCCATGTGAAGACTAAGAAAAGCAAGAAAAGGGCAGTTTTCTTCTGGATCAGCTCCCTGACCCAGCTTCAAATGCAGCTGCGCAAGGGAGATGGCCAGTGCAAGCACCTGAAGATAACGGCAGTGTGGACCCTGCCGGCTTCTGCTCATAGCACAAGGCCATAAAAATGATTTGGAAACCCTCCCTCTCTTTGTCCTGAGATGAGATCAGGGGGAACCAGTTAGATGGAGAACAGGATAAAAGACACCAGGCTTTGCAGCTGTATCATACTGGAGCAATTTCATTAAAGCAAATGAAAACCAATGGAGAATTCACAGTTTATAAGCCTGGAATAAAAAGTGCACCTGAAATGTTAGATACTAGTCTTGCAGTAAAAGCAGCCCCTGGCTTAAGTGCCACCTTTGTACTAAAGATTCAGTAATATTAATAAAACAAAGAATGGTTTTGTCCCAATCAATGTCCAAATGAGCTTGGTCATTGAAAAGGGAACCACTTATCACTTCCATTCATCTCAGAAGTCAGAGCTGGTGGTTATATTTGTTAGCAAAACTAAGATCTCAAGACTACTTCCGTACCTTTTACCGCTTAATCTTTCTCTCTATCGTTCAAGAATTTCAGCTCCTGCTATTGCTTACCTTGTGGTGAAGTATGGTAAGGTGCAATTAATCATGATAACAAAATCCTATTCTTGTTTGTGAGTAAAACTAATTGTAGTACAGTATTTCTTTTCCACCACCTTAGAAGGTGCCTTGCAGCTTTCCCACAGTATCGGGTTCCTGATACACGCACACACACAGAGCGCCTGGTGACGACTCATTCCAGCTTAACCCACCTTTTCAAACAAACTTCTCCAAATAATGTATTATCTGTATTTTAAATGGGGAGTGGTGAAATTCTACCACTCTCTCTAAAAAAAGGACGGGGAGGTTAATTGTACTCCACAAAAGATTTAAGGAAAGTATTGATGGTCCAAACAACCCGTAATCCTCTTGGGGTGGAAAGAATCATTCTGAAAGTTTTCTCACACAGGGAAAAGGAAAAAACTTCACATAAATGATTTGCCTATAAATGTGCCAATTCCATTAAAGTATTTTATCAGCTCTGAAATAATTTACTTACGCATTTTAAACAATTACGCCTGCAGTAAAATACTTTTGAAGCCGATGGTGCTAGTTACAACAATAATGACTATACAAAGCAAAACCAGGCATTCAGTCATCCAGGTCAAATTCAGTTTCTCTTATGCTTGGGAATAAACTCAGATTACCTGGGCGATAAAACACCCACAGAGCCCAGAGCAGGGCTGAGCACCAGGAGGGTGGGTACAGGCTCACGTTGTTACAGGATTGATCTTCAGTACCCGCTCGACTGTTTACCACCTGCAGAAATTTAACCTGCAACCAGGACGCACAGCGTCCATCTTTCCAGTGCTGTCCTACCACCGTACCACAATGCTGAGGGACCAAAGCCTTAAAGTTAACTCCTGTAAGGCTGACACAATTCCAGCACCTCATCTATCTACCAACTTCTTTGAGCACGTTGGAGTTGTGGACTCCAACTCAGCCACATCCCAAGTTAAGCAAATGTTAAAAACCTAGAAGTAAGCGTGCTGGCTGCATTGATGTTATTCAACCCCAGTACTGATGGATGTGCACAACTAACACACAAAGAAAATTATTTCCGTTAAAATGTACTCAAGTAACAGTTTAGCAAAGCCTGCTAGTAAATTGTTGTAGAAACAAGGTCCTATGATTGACCACCTCAGCTTCTTCCAACAATTACGGAGCAAATGGGAAGGAATGAGAGCTAAGAAAATGCACAAAATGAAACTGAGGTGGCAGAATCAATTTGGATAATAGTTGTATCTGTATTTCAGCCAAATGCCTCCCATCTCACTGCTAATTATTTCATGTTTATTGACAAAAGAAGTCAAGCAGGTCAACTTGAGATTGTATTTATCAGTATTTTATCAGTATTATCCACCTGGGTCACTTATAAGGGAAGACAAAAACCTGGAAAAAAGACAGTCTTTTACATGCAGTATGCAGAAATACTTATTTCAGGAATTTTGAAGTGTTTACTGGTTCCTACTGTATTGGAAAACTGGATTTCTTAAAATTTAAAGGTGGGAGGAGTCTTCCAGTCTTACCTTTTACACTAAAAGAGGATACCCCTGACAAATATTTATCTAACTTCCTTTTAAGAAAAATCTATGAAGCCCCTAGGTAAACCCTCTCAGAGTTTCACCATCCTAATACTTGGACTTGTTTACCCAGTATCTGAGCTAATTGTTTAAGCTAATTGCCTAAACCAAGCCAACTTTGTTTTCTTATTCCTCCAACAAAGATCAACAGATACGACTGAATCATTGTCTCTACTGGAAATAAGTTTTGAATATATGCACAAATTATTTTCATATTGAAATGATCAAAAAAGAAATTACAAAATACAATACTACTTTGTTAATTCTGGTATTTACAACATTAAGGAAAGCTACAAGGAAGGTGGCAAAAATAAGCTTTCAAAAGCTAAAGATTAAAATAAAGTTTCTCCAATATTCTCAATTCAATCCCTTAGGTATACATTCAAGTTTGATTCAACATCACTGATTTCACTGCTATAGGAGGCACATCACAGAGCAGAAAAAAAGAGCCTAACTTTTCTAAATCCCAGTTCAGCTTTCAGTTTTCTTCTCCTGAGGAGATGAGCACTACTACCAGCTGTTTCTCTTGGCGCTAGCAGTCATCACCCTGTGCAAACTGTCTGCTACCCAACACAAAAAATGATACTTGATTCTCTAATCATAAGACTGATGACCAGCAGAGTGACCAAGGGATTGTGAAATGCAAATCATTCTTTTTCTGTCCAGGAGAAATAAAACAAGAAGGCGGCTAGAAATCACTGTTTCTTCCAAGCTACTAACCACCCGCCCTCCCTGGGCTGCAGGACAGGAGTTTCTGCTGTCAGAACCCAAGTTGTGTTTAGCTGTGAGAAGAGCCAAACTAGAGATCCTGAAAATAACGGAGAGTTGTTCGGAGATGACCATTGCTCAGAAAAGCTGATGTATTCGAAGATCCTCACCAGAAGCACCGACCAAATCTCTATATGTGTCCAAACACCTCCTATCTTAGCTCAGTCCACATGAATTATCGAGCAAGTAGCGCAAGGCACCTCCCCGACAAAGGCTGCCCTTGTCAAATGTCAAGGTTTTGCCTGGAAGAAGGACAGGATAATAACTCCATAAAAAACACCCACAGCAATGTGCTTCCAGAAATGCTTGAAAACGTTTCTGCAATACAGAAAGTATCAAAATAATAAACAAACAGCAGAGTCAAGGGAAAAAGACGATGGATAATTTAATTCCAAGCATTCAAACTCCAACAGATTTCAGCAGGACAAAAAACAGGAGATATAAAACAAGGCATATGAGGCAAGTTTGCTTAGGTAGCACCACAATTGGTTTTGCCTACGCAGTATAACCAGATGCATTCATTTAACAATTGCTTGCTAATAATGAACGGCGCTGAAGAGTTGCTCTGCTATGGGAGCAACCGTCCCACATCAAAAGAACCTCATTTGTACATCAAAGGAGAAATTACGCTCAATAATAACGTTTCTTTGAATTGTCCCCTATAAATAGTAAAAGACAAACTTAACTTTTGGTCGTAAGACTTTTGAAGGGAAAAGAGTTTTTCATTATAGAAAAAATAACACAACAAGAAAACAGTTTGACTCTGCGTACAGCAAATATCAGGAAAGAACAGAAACTAATTTTAACTATGCAGTGTGAGGAGGCGGGTGTGAAAAAGAGGAAGACTCTTTCTTACACG
Source organism: Nesoenas mayeri (assembly GCF_963082525.1). Taxonomy (NCBI): domain Eukaryota; kingdom Metazoa; phylum Chordata; class Aves; order Columbiformes; family Columbidae; genus Nesoenas; species Nesoenas mayeri. The sequence continues at coordinate 31,723,676 of NC_137543.1, read as the reverse complement.
TACTTCAAAACCTGCCGGCAACATCAAAGGAAAGCACGCCACGTTCTTCCAAGAGGTGTTTGTTTGCGCTGCAGGAGCAGCTTATGGTGCTTAGAACTCCCATTCGCATGGAGGGACACACTCCCATCAATACCAAGATCCTCTCACGCTTTCCTATTTACTCTTCAAACACCCTTTTATGGCACTAGCCCTGTGGGAAAGCTCGCTAGGGACTCGAGTGCACGGCACTGCGCCATTGAAGCCTGCTTTGCCCGCTCACAACACAGTATTGAATATTGCTGTGCTTGCTCGCTCGCCGCTGCTTTCCTCTTTCAAGAAACAGTTTGGTGCTCTCTGCAGAATTTTCCTACTTCATTCAACACCACCCACAAAGTCTGAAGTAGCTTAGTGGTGGGCTTTATGTCATTTACTGATGATGGCATGGCTTTATGTCACACACAGCACTTTCAGGCTTTTCACTAATCCCCATTCTTCTTTTCTTCTAAACCTTACGTTACTTGAGAATTTGACAGGACAAAGTTTCATATGGGCAAGACCTTCCAAAACCAAGCTGCCACTTGCTGTTGATGACCAGATGAAATACAGCAGAGTAGAACTTTCATCTGTCAAGGGCTGTAAAAACTGTAATACAAGCTCTCCTTCTTTTTCTCTAAATAAGGGCAGAAGTAAAAGCTCAAGGTTCAAACTCATTTGAGTCTTTAAACCTCACAGAAGTACTGTGAACAAACGGCCAAGCGCTACAAGCAAGAATGGCCATGCACTCACTACTTTCCATTTTACCTTTGTGTATGAAAATCACAAAAAAAATGTTGAAACTTTTGTGAACAGATCCTAACACTAATTGTAAAATTAAAAGGGACAGTGTTACAAGATTTTAAATTCAGTACAAAACTTCAATTCATTTGGTTAAAATTAAACAATAAAAACATTTGTGTTTAATAAAGCCCAAATCAAGTCACACGGTGACTTTGTCACCAGTCTAAACTCATAAAATGCAGAAGAAAAAAAAACGGTAGGTAACTTCAATGTACTCAATTACTTCCATTAATTGTTTACACTTCCTAATGAAATCAAACAGTTTCACAGCCCTAAGCAATATAGCTTAGAGATGAAAAAGCAGGCAGGCCATACCCTCCTTGTTTTGAAGTCTCTCCACTCTCATGAGCTGTTCCTAGCAGGAAACACCCTTCCTCCAGCTGTAAGGACAGTCAAGCAGCTGCCTTAATAACCAATGCCAGCTCCACATATTAATACATAAAAGCAGCTGCCTGCCTGCCTATGCAGCTGAAGGGAAAGTGCTGGAGGCACAGGCCGGTATCTAATACTTGCACTGATTGCAAAAGCAGCTGCTGGGTTCATACAGCTGCAGGAAGAGTGCTGGGTATCAAAGTCAGAGGAGAAATGGAAGATGGAATGGCTTAAACTGTGTAATCATAATTCCCAGAATTTATAATAGATACTTACATGCTCAATCTCTGATCCTTAGCTGCCCATTTGTGAACTGGGATTAAATACGGGATAAATATGCCTCTCTGCTCATAGGATCCTGAAAAAATTAAATTAATTTGTGACTGTGAAGCATATTAATATAATGATATCATACCAATGCCAAGAAGAAATATGGAATTCTATCTACTTTACAAACTACTCAAAGCATGGCCTAGCTGTTCATTACACAGACACCATTCGTTCTACGCATTAAAAAATATTAAAGACTTAGAAAAATTTACAATTAAAATTAAGCATGGATAGGCAACTTAAGCAGTCTTCATCTTCTGAGTGCTAGGTAGATCTTGTAAACAGCTATAAGGATCTTTCCTCTTTAGTTGCTTTTCAAACATATGTTTGTGCATGAGAAAGGAGTGCACGTATACACAAGACATACCAGAGAAACATGCCCTGGCTCCCCTGCTCTGCCTCAGTCAGCATATGTAGCAGTCTATACTTCACTGCATATCAACGCTGTTTGCAGCTTATACTGCTTTGGAAAAAGTAATCTCCATGGATATCCTGCAGCTGATAACCAGCTATATTCTCAAACTGGTACAGAAATTGTATGTAATTACTGGCATGAGGGGTTTTCAGATGCCCTTCCTTGTTGGAAAGGGGAACTACAAGGCTGGCAGAACCGACCAGATGCTGAGTTGGAAGTGGGTAAGAAGTGAGAAGAGCAGAGAACTAGAAAATAGACGGAGGTGTCTCAGGAACAGGGTCTGCACTGGAGTGGACTTCAGTACATGAGGCACAAGGGAGGGACCAAGCACAGGACAAGAATCTGAAGTGGAGGGAAATCTAGGGGCAGAAGATGGGATGAGGAGCATTGCACAGCACAGGTTCTTCCTCTTATGCCACTTCTTAATTTTGGTTCTCCTTCCAAGAGACCAAGGGGATGCTCCTGAGTTGGAAAGCTCTGAATCAGGTGCAGAGAATCTCCAGTGCCTCTGTGGGAACCAGTGCAGGGCTGGATGGACCGGCAGGTCTCCATGCAGCCAGGTACCTCTGGTTCAGGCCCACAGTGTACTCTGCAGTACCGACACCATGTCTCCCCCTGTTCTCCAGAACATCCCAGACTTAATTTAGCTTATGCCGAGATGTCCCACCATCCTGTCATTCTGGCTTAATTTCTGAACAAAAGTCTAAAGAAAGAAAAACCAAGCTCAACGATTTCGAAATTGCTATTTCTATTCTCAACTAGTCATACACAATTACTGCCTATACAATGGTATAAATACAATTTAACAGCTACTACAGCTGCTGTCAGAATACAGTAACAGCCAATACTTGCATACTGACTTTCTACAAACTGTGTCTTTCAGAAGTTGCCATAAGAAGGAAATACCTGATACACAATGGAAACAGTCTACCTTCAAATCATCACAAATAGTCTATATCTTCTTAGATTATTCCACACAGCACTATTAAGAAAAAAAATAATCAAAAAGTTTATTAAAGAAGTCCTATGTTTTTACTCAAATACATTACTAAAGAAGATAAGCAAATGAAAGACATACAGAAAATTAAATCTCATAGTATTACTAACTACCTTCTTCAGTTTCTTTAGGCTTTTAGCAAAGTTTAAGGATGAAATAGTGGAAATGGTATACTAAGAAAGTGATCAAAGCAGCTTTACAGATACTTTGTGCCCCATTTTCAGTCACTTGTAAAATATTCTTCCTCAATTCAGGGCGGTCAAACACGGGAACAAGCTTCTTAGAGAGGCAGTCGACACCCCAAGCCTATCAGCGTCTAAGAGGCATTTGACATTACCCCTAGCAATATGCTTTAATTTGGTCAGCCCTGAAGTGGTCAGGTTGTTGGAATAGATATCATTGGAGGTTCCTTCCAACTGAAGTAATCTGTTCTATTCCTATGTACTGTAAAGTCCCTGAGCAAGTGAGCTCTGTAGGCAGCTGCCCCAGCAGCCCATGGCTGCTTGGTGACCCATCACATCAGCTACTCTGGCTCCTCTTGTTCATGTTCTTGTTCATTGTTCTCATAGGAGTCTCTTCAGGTCAAGTCCCACAAGAGAAGATGGGTTTCTGCTCAGTGCTGGCACCACAGTATAATACCTTGGGCTATTGCTGAAAGATGCCATATTTCATAGGAAATATTAATACTCACTTGCACTCATTCTGCTCAAGAATATCCTTAGTACAGATAACTGGCACTAACATCACTGTTAACAGCTGTATACAAGATGTCAGTGAGCAGATGACCATGCTCATGAGTAACCATTGTCCAAATACAGTGTAATTCATTCCGCTGAAAAGCCCAACCCCACCAAAATCTCTCCAGGAAGAGAGACCAGACAGAACTAGCACAAGGCATCACCAAAGCAGCTCAGGTGAGATTTTGGGGCTCAATATCTTTCATTCATCTTTTATTTTCCCCCCAAACTGAGGATATAACTTATATGTTGTATAAAATGTACATTTAAATGACCGGTACCATTATGTATGGCTGCAATGCACTGGTTTAAGGTCAAATAAATTTTAATGTTAGTATCAAACTGAGTGAACTTAGGAGGACAGCTCTTCGTTGTGCTGCTGTGGACTGTGTTTTTATGTTTCAGAGCTGAAGCACATGGTAAACAAACCACTCACACTTCTCATTATGGGCCAAATCATACATAAAATTCTGGTTGATAATTAATGCTTCTTACTCAATTTGCTGTCATTCACACATCACTTCTAATGCAAGGGAATACATTGGTGTGCGATATGCTGCATTTTTATCAATATTCTATAGACAAAGGTAAAATCAATTCACTACCAATAACATTATCTTCCACTGCTCTATTAGTCAAGAATTTCCTCGTCCCCTCTCCAAGACTCTGGTAATTAAAATTCTTGATGATTCCCAAAACACTAGAGGCATTTCCCTCTTTCTGGAATACACTGGTTGTGTTGAAAGCCAATGTACACTGAAATAGCTGAGGAAATGAAGCAAAAAACTTTCAAAACCAAACCCAAAGATTTAGAGCAGAAGAGGAATGGCAAGGTACACAAGCTAAAAGGCAACATCAGCAGTGGCCAAAAGGTCAAGGGAGGTGATTCTCCTTGTCCGCTCTCATGACAACCTACCCAAAGTACCAAAGACTCTGGGGTCCCCAATACAAGACATATATGGACCTCCAAGAGCAGGTGAAGAGGCCACCAACATGGTCAGAGGGCTGGAACACTCCTCCTATGCAGAAATGCTGACAGAGTTGGGGTTATTCAGCCTGGAGAAAGCTCCAGGAAGACCTTATTGTGCCATTTCAGTACTTAAAGGGGGCTTATAGGAAAGATGAAGTGAGACTTTTTACCAAGGCCTGCAGTGACCAGACACGGAGCAATAGTTGTAAACTGAAAGAGGGTGGGTTTAGATTGGCCATAAAGAAAAATAATTTTTATAATGAGGGCGGTGAGATTCTGGAACAGGTTTCCCAGAGAAGCTGCGGATGCCCCATTCCTGGAAGTGTTCAAGGCCAGGTTGAATGGAGCTTTGAGCAACCTGGTCTAGTGGAAGGTGTCCTTGCCCACGGCAGGGGAGTTGGAACTGAATGATGTTCGAAGGTCCCTTCCAACTCAAACCATTCTGTGATTCTATGATTCTCTGAGCAGACTCCTAATGTAACAGCCAATACACACCAGCGGTATGAAAAGGATGAGTTCCATCATTCACCCAAACTACCAGTGACAGATTAGCACTTTTTAGGGTTTTCTTTGATTTAGTTTGGTTTAGATAAACAATGGCTAGAATATCCCGCTGTTAAGTACTCTCCATTTGATTCCTATCAGACAAGTAATGGACTATCCTATCTATAGCACCTGAGGCACAACAGGAAGCATGGCTGGTATAGAACTGTAAGATGTACAGGACAGGGAAGAAATAAGAAAAAATGAAAAAACCTCATCTGCCTATTCCTGAAAAAAATGACTGTCAGCAGAATACGCCCCTCTGGATAGTAAAACTGATCAAACGAAATACTCCCAGATGCACTGCAGAGATGGACCAAATCCACGACAACAGTGTACACAAGAAACGTGCACTCTGTGGAGAAGATAACAGTCTTAAGCTGCTACTCCTCTATTCATAGCATAATTACTATGCTGCTTCATATAAGTTGTTTTCATTATATTCCACAAGCGGCAGTTTCACAGGTTGGGATAAGAATTTGACTTTCTCCATTTTCCTTCCCTAGATACCATGAGTTTCTACATATCTCAAGAAGTTCTATAGCTTTTACTTTTCTGAAATGAAAGCATGAATTTTAACAGGAAATCTTTCCCTACAATCAAGTCTTAAATAGAAAAAGCCCACTAAACAATTGCAATAGACAATGGACAATAAATACTGAGATTGCAGAAGAATCTACAGGCTTTTTAGAACATGCAATTCTCTATATACCTTGGTCCAAAACATGAGCGAAGATCTGTTTACAGGACCGTACACAGCTTTTTAACCTTAGTGTCCAGCAGTATTTGTTATTATTATGCAAAACACCAGCGAATGTTTAACTCCAGCAACTGGCTGAGGTATGAGGATGTAACTACACACTTCTATGCAGTATAATACACAAATTAAATATTAACCCTCCTAATTCATTCTTACAAATCTCAAGTAAGAAAATAAGAAGCTAAACACTACAGAAGAAGGCAGTGTTGAGGTTTTCTTCCCACTACCAAGTGAAGGAGGAGAATCCTGCTGCTGCCCTTCATCACAGCACAGCTCAGCTCAGCAGACTGGCACAAGCAGAGGTCGATGCTTCACCAGCTCCAAGCTGCGCCGCAGTCCAACTGCCAGAAAACAGATGCTGGGAAGCCATAGCAACATTTATGCCATTTACCAGAAGGGTCCTTTTCAATTATCATGTGAATCAACAAATTTCAGCCAGGAAGAATAATGTCTCCTGGTTAAAACACAGAAATAATAAATTCAGTTACATCCTACTCCTGCCAAAAAAGTCCGTATGCATGGGTACCTTGCAGTTTCCAAGCTGTATTTTTTTTTCATAAAATGGGAATAATACTTTATTATAGCAGTGGGATGCTGACAAAACATTTCATTGATATTTACAACATTCCTCTTGAGGATTCTAAAGTCAGCAACAAAAATTAGTAATTTGGTATGACAACTTGTACAAAGACACATCTTATTCATGGTTACTCATACAAACTAGGATATGTATGTGTAATAAGCTGTTTCCCCTATAATGTCATCAACTCTTCATATTAGCCTAAGATCACAAATAGGAAATGACATTTTATTACAGGGATGCACAAAACAGGCAAGATTATATCATTCCTACTCTGAAAAGACTACAAACTTATTTTTAAGGAAAAATTAATTGAGCTTAAACCAGCAGGAGGGAAAACAAGTGATGATGAAAACCAGGCCATGAGGTTACTCATGATGTATTTTAAAAAGTACAGATCACAAGAATGCAGAACAATTTTAAACAAAATAAATATGGATCAAGATTCTTTATAGAGATTATCCATAACATGAGGACATTACAATTAAAATGGTAGAGGAAAAAAAATACTATGAAGAACAGTCACTATAAGAAAGGCAGAAAAGAGGTAAAAGAGGCAAAGACAGAAAAAAAACCCCACATATTTGCTTTGAAGTCAGAGTAGCTAGGCATATGTCTTTAGGGTTCCTATGAATGTGCATCCATACATTTCTGTATGGATTGTCTACTGATCTAATATGACCTAAATGTTCAGCAACTCACTCCACAGGCCAACGAGTTCTGGTTGGTCTCCTCCCTGATCTCAGGGTGGGAAAACGCCCCTGGCCAGGAGCACCAGTCTCAGGAGGTTTGGACAAGAGGAAGCGGTGGCTGCAGGTCCCATCTCCTGCGTGACCGCGAAACCCGGTAAGTGCCACCACGTTCCACCTCCTGTGTCCCCGCTGCAAGCCCTGCAGCTAAACGGTTTTTACCCTTCAAAGGCCGTTTGTTTCCTTACAGAAAGCTTACAAACAAAGGAGGGGATGCTGATACATTTTGTGCCGTCTTAAAAGCTATTCCGAAAATGATTTGGTTTTCAGGAAATATTTCAGGGCGCAGTGGAATCACGATTTTCAGTGAGACGGGGCTGGTCCCAGGGGAAAGCAGGAGAGATCCAAGGCTTTTATCTGTAACAAACTGGCTTGGCTTGGCTGGTGCTCAGAGCGCTGGCGGCGCGGCTGCCTCTTCTCGCACAACAGCGCTTGTGTCTTCCCAAGGCTCCTCGAGTTCCCACCAACCTCTTATTCCATGGCAGAGAACAGCAGCGTGCTTGTTCACCCCAGCACACTTTTTCATTAAAAGAAGAAATGTTGATTTCAGGGGATGCCATGAAAATGATTACGTAGAACAAAAGCATCTCTTCAGTTTGGGCTTATTACCTATGAAAACTTTAAATTTTACTTCCATGTGCCAAAACATATGAAATATTGTAATACCAGATACCAGATTTAGATTACAATTCAAATCATCAAAATTAAACCTGCAACAGCACTGGTTTGCAGCAGACTTCAATCTTGAATAAGCTAATTTTTTTTTTTGAAGTACTAAAACACACAATCACAGGATCAAAATCAAAGGGTACCAGCCTATGTAAAAATTTATTCATAATATTTTGGATGCCACCCTGCACCAGCCCCCCTACTATGTCCTCTCCAATCCCAACATATGTTTGCGTCTCTGCTAGAGATAATTTTTTATAGTAGGCAAACTAATTAAACATTCTTTGGAAGCCACATGGCTGAAGTCACCGCGCGGTGACTAAACACTGCAGCTGTCAGGAGAGGCAAAGTGGGTTCCCATCCTAATCCCGCGCTGACCTCGGAGCCGAGCCTGAGAACCTGTCAGAAAGGTGCTCTCACAGCACAAGACAGCGAGCGGCAGCTGCTTCTGCTCAGCAGGCTGCAGCCAGCCTTTCTTCCCCCCCTTCCCTTTCTTTTCCCTTTTTCACTGTCACTCTGGATACACGCTGCACAACACTCACACACGCACATCCCCACTCCTGGGGAAAAAGAGCTGCCCGCCAGCTCTGTTTTTCACATGCTTAAAAGCTGCTCAAGCCCAGGTTGAGATGAAACCCCATGTCTTGAAGTCAAACTGCAGTCAAAAAACCTGTGCCCACCACGCACGTGGGGCAAGAAGCACGGAACTTATAGTTAAAGCTATTTTCAAAACCAATTACATGCAGGTATTTGACAATGTTCATTCTTTTATGTAATTAACAAAAGCATTAAGCTTTTTTTCCTTGAAAATAAAGAAAATTAATTGGAAACATACATAAAGAATAAAAGCAGAAGGGAAAGCAAGCTTCTTTAATCACACTAAACTAGTCACTGAAACATAACTATGTGGCAGAATATCCACCTTTAATATGAAGGTGCAACTTTCTTAAATATAAGGCAGAGAGAAAGCAAACTTTTTTATATTTATATTTATTTTATATATTTATATATATTTTATTTATATATATTTATATTTATATTTTAACTGAGATGCAATGCATATATATAATATCAATTCACAGAAAAAAAATTTGACAACAGATCCAACAGAGAAGGAAATCCTGAAAAATGCCTTTGAATTAGGCACTCATTCATTCAAACACACCTCAGTGATTCAACTAGGTGTGGTCTGTCCACAAAGGCCCAAATTACTAAATTTGCTGGAGGACAGCAGTATTCTGTCTGCAGGTCAATAAAGGAGATGGTTTATCAGAGACGACCACACTTGGGTCACCATGCTCCTCATCCCAGTGAGCTCCTCACAGCACCTCAGAGTAGCCTAATTTTCTAAAATCAAAAAGAACACAACTGTGATTACTCTTCACAGAAAGCTAATTCTGAAACCAAGACCCTGGAAAAGAACTTTTTAAAGGATAGTTTAAAGAATTACTCAGTATCCCGGTGTTACTCAGCATTGCCTCATCAGTTTTGCTTACAGTTCACTGCAGGGTCCAGCACTACACAGATCCATCCTCATCACATGTGTCCAAAATTTTCCTTTGGTACCACAAGCCCATCCTTATACCACCAATTAAACAACTTGTCAGGTTTCCTCCAGTTCAATCCTTGCATGCATAAGGAAGTAATGAACAAGCCTAAGAAGATTTCAATCCAAATTTATAAATTTGACACGTGTGTTTATTTATTGACTGGAAGAATCAATATTGGTTTCAGTGAAATAAAATTTCTCCATTACAGGTATCAAAGTCCCACCTGCACTAAGGTCTTGCATAAAATTTAAAATAATACTTAGTGATAACCATGACCAGATACTGCAAAAAATGTCATGATTGATACTGGCCTGACCTCAAAAATAAATACATCTTCATTACTTTAAACTAGGCAAGCAGCGTTACAGCCTTTTTCTAAAGTTACTTTCAGACATACAGCTTTCTTACTGTTTCTCAAAGGTACAAACGGTTACATGACAAAATGGTTAGACCTCCTCCAAGAGGTGGGAATTGAGGAGAGGACGTGAGTCCACCTTCCCCTCTCTTTTGTGTGAACAGCCTTTTCCTGCTAATTTCTAGGACTGCATCAAACCAGCCGAAGACTCCGTTTCCATCTGTCAGGGAAGCAGGAGACGGGCGACTATCAGACACTTGAACAACAGTATCAGCGCTTCTTCAGGTATCAAGTACTCTTGAGGAAACAATAGCTAAAAGTTCCTTGGCAAAACAGGTTACCACGAGCACATCAAACCCATCCTTTGATCAGCACACTGACTTACTACAAGATCAGTGTCCCTTGGACTTAGAGGTATTTCAAGACGCAGGGCTTGGAAATACAAAAATATCTTGTAGTGGGCAGATTTCTGCTATTTAAAAGGTATTTCAAGAGCTGAAGCATGTGACGTTATTTATTCACAAATCAAAACTTACATCTTCAAGACACAGGCCGTTCCTGAGGCCACTCACATGCACAAAAAGAGCGCTTGCCTGTGTGCGAGCCACCCACAGCACACCCCTGTGTTTTAAGTACAAGTTGCATTCCTTCAACTCTGGCTCCCTTCTAGGAAGCGAACTTAACAAATGAGATACAAATTAAAATCTGTAAAAACAAAATTCCATATGAAACTTTACCCATGGGAAAAGGAAAGAGAGACAAAAGGCAGATGGCATGTGACAGATGTTGGCCATGCCCGTCCCAGCGTTGCTGGAATGTGCACATGTACACGGTGATGGGTACAGGAGACAGGACCTACCCAGAATAAAACCCCTCTGTCCCTAATTTACAGAAGAACATGAGCAAAACTTTGCTTTTAATCTTCAAAGTGCAGCTGGGATCATTATCCAACTGTACTTAACTAATATTCAAAGTGACCGAAACCTTAACAGAGTAAGTTTATAAAGTATGAGAGAGGCTGAGACTGGATACACAAACATGTAGGCTCTCCTCTATGAACTGCCCATGAAATACTTATTAAAACACTGTGTGACAAGTTTCAGATTTGATAACAAGAGTTAAAGATTTTTCTTGTTATAAGTGAGAATCCCAAGCAAGCATGTAGACCAATTGTTTCCAATCAGGGAATTTTTAACAGTCTCATTATTACCTAAATTAACAGATGCCTTTCTCATGAATCAAAATTTTGACTGTAAATTTTTTTCTTATTCTAGAAGTTACCTGATGTATTGATATGAATACTGGGGAAAGATTTTATACTTTCGTCAGTATGTGTCACATAGTTCACTATATAATCAAAGCTTTCTGCACTGATTAAAGTTGACTACAAGGTAACCTTCTGTGAAATGACTAAAAGTTGTACTTTCAAATCAAGAAAGAAGGAGTACCAGAGCAGAAGATACTCCGTTAGGGAAATGACTGAGTGACAAAATGGTATACCTGCTACAGGCCAGCCAGTCCAGGTGTTTGCCTTCAGAGAGAGGCTGTACCCCTGCTCATATAACTACACTCATTTGCCAATGTAGAGCTGACAGGTGACAATTTCAAGCCTGGTTAAAACAAAAGCATTCTTACGAGCAGTAATCACTTTGTTTTGTCTGCTGCAGGACACAAAAACCTAAAATAAACTATTCAGGTAGAAGCTAGTCACACTGCTAGACTGCACATCATTACATGTAATAACTGTCAGTGTACCCAGACAGAAAGTTTTAGTACATCTAATATTTTAAGGGGGAAAATAACTGACTTAGAGGGGCATGGGAGGGAAGCAGTATCTCGGAGGGGATGTTTCCAAAATTTAACCTTCTGAAAGCTGATGTTCTATACATGGTATTGACTGGCTAATTACATTTTACCTCCCTTCCTTGTCAAACAATAGCAACTTCTTATTTCATATTTACACAGAACGGGAGCAGCGTTCTTGTTCTCCATCTGCTGGCTCTGCAGCAGCAGTTGACCACAATTGCCAGAATACTCCCACTGCTGAGATAAGGCAGCAAGGATCCAGATGCAAAGGTTTTATCCTGCACCATTACTATTAATATTTTATGAAGTTGTGTCTATAATGAAATGAAAACAGACATAACAGAACCAGAAATAATCTCAGAATTAATCAGACAGAAAATATGAACGTGACAACCTGGACTTTATGCAAAGAATTCACTGTACAATTAAGTACTCCGTTTCTCAAAGTAATTTTACTTCAGACTGGGTATCTGTTAAAAATGCTACGTATTTTTATTTACTACATCACGATTATTGTGATCATAATTGATTTATATCACTGATACGACACTACTGATTTCACAGCTTATATTGTGCCATATCCTGGACTCCTTCTACTTGATCCAAGTGTTAATTTAACAGTTACCTTCAAAATAATTCCACACACAGAGATATCACCACAAGAGCTGGCATTCAATCTCTTACTGACAGTTTCTAATAACCAGCACACTAAGGCTAAGTTCTTTTTAAAAGCTAATAGCAAATCAAAAATTGTGGATAGATATTTGCTTGCACAGAGCGGGACGCTGTGGAAGCCGGCCTCTTGGTCAGGCTGGCTTGGAACGGTGGCCAGCGCTTAAACAAAGTGGTTTCTCTTTTCCAACAACCTCTAATGGGCAGGATGATCAAACTTCCAGTGGAGTCAGCGGGACTACTCTAAAGAACGAGCTTCTCCAGCTTCCCCAAACAGTCCCGTATCATGCAACACTGCTCAAACTGGGGACAAGAATGGCCCAGGTGCCAAGAAAAAGGTTATTTTTTTTAAACTGGAACACAGGAGGTTCCACTTAAATATGAGAAGGAACAGCTTCTCGGTGAGGGTGACAGAGCACTGGAACAGGCTGCCCAGGGAGGCTGTGGAGTCTCCTTCTCTGGAGACATTCAAAACCAGCCTGGACACATTCCTGTGTAACCTCATCTGGGTGTTCCTGTTCCGGCAGGGCGATTGGACTAGATGATCTTTTGAGGTCACTTCCAATCCCAAACATTCTGTGATTCTGTGATATTTATAGGACACTAACGATGATTACCACCAACCCATTTATGTCCTTTTAAGTCTTCACATACCTCATTTTCCCACTTGTTGGATTTACCTAAAATTTTGGTGTCCTCTTCCCCTGGCGCAGGGCACCAGTTACCTTGTTGGACTTGCAGAGTCTGGTCTGGATGGTATGCCCAGGTTTTCAGAAGTTCCCTTCCAAATCCACAGCAAGTAACCACCCCACACAGAACACCACGCTATGTTGTCACGGGATAAGAAGGATAATAATCACATCGATGAATACAATGGGAAAGATGAGAAATAAAATGAGGAATAAAGCGGTTGATTTTCTCAATAAAGGGAAATCATCAGTGAAGTCCCACAGGAATCTGATATTGCAATCTGTATAGAAACATTCTCCCCCCAAAATAAATAGGAGGGGCTACAACGTTTGCTCATAATACCATTTATATTTGTAAAAATAAAGCTACTTGCAAAGAGCTGTGTAAGCACCTCACAGAGTAGCATGAACAAGATATTAAGTAACAAATAAAATTGAACATAGGTAGCTGTGAAGAAAAGAGAACTGAATTCAAATTTTTTTATGCTACTGTACAAAATCATGGCCTTAAAACATGGCCCCTGTGTTCATCTTCTCTCCTGAGAAAGGATATAGTAAACCTGGAAGTGTTAAGAGAATGGTGGAAAAAACAGCTAGGGCTGTTCAGCAGCAAAAAAAGAATGAACTAACCAGGAATACATTTGAGTCTCCTGCCATGGAAAGCATCGAGTGGGTAAAACTGTTCTCTGTCACTTCTATTACAGGAATAAGTGGGCGTTAAACAGAAGTGGTGTGACACAATCTAAGGACAAGTAACTTCATTTATCACGCAGACTGTGCTACTCTGTCATTAGTTATTGCAGATGCTAAAACACTTGTCAGAAGTTTGAGAAGTGTTTGCCTGGGTCGGGGAAGATGAGCGAAGGGCAATTCACCAGGAGGACATCAGCGCTTGCTCAGCAAGACCCCGCAGCCACCAGCTGCTGGGAGCTGAACAAAGACACCGCTCTGTTCCTGCCCTCTCCTTAAAGCTTCCCCAGGCACTGGCTGCTGCTGGAGACTGGGTACTGCAAGAGGAACTGCTGTCTTTCCCAAAATAGTTGTTTTTGCATTCTTGTTTCTGCCACCAGAAGCCGCAGGCATCCACGAGGAGAGGCTCTGGGGTGGGAGATCAGCCCCCAGGCAGGATGGAGGGAGGCGGCTGCAGCGGGAGACTGGGAAGTCCCTCCTTTCCCCTCAATTCTGTGTTCGGCATCCATTCAAAACACCTTGAAAACCTCAATTATTTTCAAATATCCCCAGACAGGAGTTAAATAGTTGTGATTAGAGGGAAGTAAAGTCTTTAAAAGCTACCCTTATGCTTAAACCAAATTAGTCAAAGGGCAAGAATCTCATCATTTACCTGGAAGCAAAACTTAGTCACTGAAAAGGAAAACACAGATGCCCTGGAAACCTTCTGTTGTTCAAACAAACATGAAAAGGTATTAAAAATCATTGGTTTAAAAATACTGATGCAAAAAACAAGTCTGAAGCTAAACTAAAGTTAATTCAGCAAAAAGTTGTTCTTTCTTCTCACCAGGAATCCAACCTCACTTTAATTGGTTTACATTTTTTTAAATGGTTTAAATTTTTTATGCTTGTACAGCCTCTTTCATTTGAAGTAATAAAACTTAAGAAGTGACTGAGAATCGCACACTGAAGAAACTGTTATTCCTTTCATGTATTTATAATTATTAAAATGCATGCAACCAACTCAGCACTTGTTTTAACACAATCAAAATCAAGAGACTCTACGTTAAAAACGTACATTTTCTGTCATCTAATAGCCGTAGGGAAGCGTTTCTCCAGAGCTCATCCTTTTATATTGAGGGAAGCTCTTGATAACATACTTTATTCATCAAAAACACATTGTGACTGACTTCATCTGACACGGGAGGAGGTCACACATAGTACCAGTGCTTCAGTGAATCACAACTGTGCCCACAGAGTGGCCTGTGTCTTCTGACCGGTGGCTGTCTGTCTTGACGGCACATGTCACAGACAGGCCACAACAATGGCAGCTATGGGCCTCTCCCCAATAAAAGGCAGGCAGGCAGATGCCACCTTCCCAATCCAACACATTTTACTCCACCTAAGGATTCATGCCATCACCAGGCCTAAGAAATCCTCTCAACAAAAGGACAGATTCACTGCTTTGTTTGTCAGATGAAGGGAGGTGGAGAGGGAGGATGGAAAGAAGACAACTGTATGGATCACCAACATGGGAAGGGTGAAAAAAGTCACCAAGGATCAAAATAACAATATTAACCAAAAAGACCTCTTTTTAATTACCGGGAAAAGATCTTATTACTTTTTTACATGGGAGGGGAAGGGGGGAGGCCGGTGAGTGCCGGGGTGGAATAGGAGGCATGATTTTCTTGCTTCATATTTAGCATCGTATCTACAGAAACATCCAGGTTGTAGAACTACTGTCTACCATTTGATCCCCATTCGTATAACTGTTTTCTACATGCGCTCAACATGTACTTTCTAATTGCCAGTTTTTTCTTTCCAGACCCTTGCTCAAGCTTGTCAACTTAATTTTGAAACCCAAGGCTGTATTACAGTTTAAAGGAATCTGAAACTGGATTAGCAGCCCCTCTCAGCTTGGTATCACCTACATGTTTAATAAGCATGCTCACTATTCCACCACCCTGCTCATTAACACAGATGCTGACAGCTACCACTAACCCAAGGGAATATCCCATGGAAGCAACCTCAACGTATCTCTTCATTCAGACAACAAAACACTCACTGATAATGATGCACTACAGTTTTAAAACGGGTTTTGCACATATTGTACAGCTCCTGCTTCCCAGTTTGCTATCAGAAAGCCACTGAGATGGCACAGACTTACTGATATCAAGCTTATGAAATGCACTGCTTTCCCTTCTGTCCACAAAACCTGCTAATCCTAATATTACTTTTTTTAAAGAAAACTAAATTCATTTTGCACAATTTTTAACAAATCCAAAGGGATTGTTACTAATCTCATTGTCTTCTAGGATTTTGCAAGATATACTGCAATGAAGGAAATTATTTAATTTCCTAAACAGAAAAAAATACAACTATCATACAGTAAATTATATTATACCACTAAAATCAGATTTTTAATTGAATTATGATTAAATGTAGATAGATTTACTCACATTTTCAAACTCTAGCCCTTCCAATTTTCCTGTGCTTGCTTCACATATCTGATTTAAAACAGAAAATGTGCTGGACAGGGATGAATTCACTTCCTTTGTAAGAGAAATCTTGCAATGAAAGTGTTTTATAAAATACTGTGCAACTACACAAAAAAGTCAAAGATCAAGCATTGAATTTTTTACACATTAATTCATCTCCCTTTAAAAATAACTGAAGTAACCCAAATACAAACAATACTACAAACCCCACTACTCTATGTGATGGCCAAATCCATCCAAGTCTATATGCTGTGAAGCCTCACTGGAGCTAAGCAACACTTCAATCACAATACCAAGACAGTGTTTCAAGTACTCAGATTTGGTCTAGAATGGTCCCATGCTCAGTTACACCTCTAGCCATATCTGATTGAATACATTTACATATAAATGTATATATGCACACAGAGGATTTTCAGCCACTTAATTGTAATTCTAATTCTACAACAAATTATTTCACTACAATCAATATAATAAGATGAGCAATTCTAGTTCCCTGACAAGTATATCAATAAAGTAAATATTTTTGCAAATACTTATTTTCAGCTCCAGGACATTTTAAAATTCAACCTCATTCCTTAACATACTTTACAAGCTAAGCTAAGGCTCAAATATGAACCTTTTTTCCCGGTTTATAAGAATCACAAACAAAAGGGGTTTATTGAAGAGAGTCACATTAAACATTGAAAGTATCAGTGAAATACATGTGCTATAAACCTAATTTTAAAATAATTTAGCTATGGAATTTTTCACTGTAAATATTCATTATGCACTCTAATATGTATTTTCTCGTGGTAGACCTTAATTGATTCTCAGCAGTCCATTCATAAAACAACTGCTCTCAAATAACTGGGTCAAACTGTTATTTTTAAAAGTGTCTAAATACAAATTTACACAGACACATTACATTCCTTGGAATAAACAAACACGCATGAAAACTGTCTA
The DNA here is from genome assembly GCF_963082525.1 of Nesoenas mayeri. Taxonomy (NCBI): domain Eukaryota; kingdom Metazoa; phylum Chordata; class Aves; order Columbiformes; family Columbidae; genus Nesoenas; species Nesoenas mayeri. The sequence continues at coordinate 31,706,557 of NC_137543.1, read as the reverse complement.
CAGTAACATAATTTAGTGTTGACTTTGCTCTTCAATTTCTATTTAAAATAATTGCACAAACATTTGGAAAAGCAGAGCAGATCACTGACTGTCCAAATACTCCTCCTAGAAAACATATGCAGAAAATGTAAACACAAAACTTCTGCAGCAAAATTAGCTTGGCAGTAGCTGCATGCACGCAAGACTGGCCAGTCAGAAGAAAATATTTCCATACACAAGGACATTGTCTATTTTCCCATGTGGTTTCTTTGGAAAGAATAACCCATGCCTCCACTAGGCAGGGAAGAGACACTTCAGCCCTCAGCGGTACACAACTATGTGCCCACACAAGAAGAGCTGGCCATCTCAGAGGCATAATGCAGGTGGAGAAACTCAAGAAGCTCAATTCCTTATATTGCAATCAGGTACACATACTGGGAAGTCTTCCATAGGACCCAGAACTCTTTACTACTTGTGTTTAATATACAGGGGTGTTTGAAACACCCTGTAAATTAAGAAATATCACTTTTTTCAAGCAGGAGGTAACTCTTCTTCATGCAATGAGACCTCAACTAGGTGGTGTTCTCCAGAAATAAGGTCCTTCCCTTCTGAAGCAGCCTGTGCTATGCTTGAATGCTATGGAAACAGGTCATTGACTCTGCTTTGCAGGGTGGACTTTGACTGCTAGAAGGTTCTGACAGTTTCCTCTGAAGTGATGCATGATCCCAGTCCAAAAAGTCAAACTTGTGAGTAGAAACCATAAAACAGGAGATAATCTTTCCAAGGCCATTACAATCTTACTTCAAGTGAGTTTTTACCAGAGCAAACTGAAGAATGTAATTCACCACTGATTTTTCAGATTTGTCTCCATACAACCAAACCCTATTCACACAGCACAGAACACGTGCACAGTGGTACCCACCAGGCTGGCACACACAAAACCAATACCAGCACTGGCGCTCAGCAGGGAAAGGTAGTTAGAAACTTGAGAAATGCTCCAGTGAGGTGTTAAAGTAACAGAATATCGTTATACACACAAATGGCATGGATTAAATGACCATTCAGTGCCTAACTAATTAGCAGGACTTCGCCTCTGCTGTGACCTGCACGTTTCCTCTGAAGTGATTTACGATGTAATGCAGAATCCCACTGAAGTGAATAGGGTCTACCTGGAGATTTAAAGATACACATAAGCATGTTTTTTATTTGATTTTGTTACTCATTATTAAAAGTTAATACCACTAAAGACTATTTTTGGTACTGTGGCTTTGTAGAGTCAGACTGCAATGCATTATTAATGTTGTTGTACCTAAAAGGAGATGACTTTCAGGCATTCAGAGACTAGATTTAGGTGTTTAATTTCCACTGAAATGCAGTGAGAGACAGAAAAGCTTATCTACTGGTACCTCTGGAAACTCCCTCAAACATAAAACACATTTTTCTTCTCTTCAAATAAACTATGAGGCACTTCAACATTCCCACAGATCCCGAGATGCAATCTAACAAATTCTGGGGTTTTTTTAAGATTGTAAAAAGATGTGCCTTTCTACACACTTTACAAACATACCAGTTTGAGGACTACCTACCCTACTGCCGCTCTGAATATGTGCCTCTACATACACAATGTTATCACCTCAATATTATCACAAGTCTCTGTATTTCTCATTGTAAGATGCAACAACCTAGTCCTGGAACTAGAAGTCATTTTATTGTTTCATTTTTACATACCAGGTTTGGTGTTTTGTTTTACATTTAATCTGTACTGTCCATCCTGTGATAATAGATGATTAATTGGGCAACTTAATATTATATTTTCCCCACCAGGACTGTAAATAGGCCATAACCTTGGGGAAAGCAGTACCTATTAATAATTCTTAGAAGTAAATCATCATCATTTTTCACAACAATGCAGTAATTCCCAATCTGAAAAGCATCACTACAGGTCATCAATGTTTTAAAATCTTCTAAGCCTCATACTTCAAACTCTCCCATTTTCCCATTTGCAAGTAAATACCATACTCATCCTCTACAGTGTGTAAAACCAGATCTGCTCTGCAGTTTTAACCGGCCCTTCCTTCAGCTGCCAGCCACTGTGTGTGGCGAGTGGCTGCAAAACCTGCTTTTATTGACAGGTGTCTCCCCCCTCTCTGCGTCCCCACATCCTTCCTCTGTTGTGCCACAAGGGTGAGGCGGGATGGGAAAACGCTGGGCTGCTTTGTTCCAGGGCCGGGCAGCATCTCACTTTCCCACAACAGGTAGGCAGGAGCAGTGGGTGCTGCTGAATGCAGGAGACCTGCCGGAGGCTCCAACCACTGCTCACTGCTGCTGGCTCAGCCATGGTGTATTTTCTACTGACCGTGGCTCTCTGCCAAGCTCTAATTAAGACACTTCAGCATGTCAGAGATTTAACCCTCTGCTGCACCTGCCTTCTCCCAAAGCAACCTGGGCATATCCATCTTCTTACACCCACCTTCTTTCTAGAAAAACCTGAGCAGCTTTCCCATTACTGGTACCGTGAGGGCTCCAAACCCTCCACATTTTTCCATTTTTGATAAATGAAGATGAATGAACCAGGTAGTTGGCTCTACAACCCCTAGCAGCATTTCTAAAATTGAAAAATCATTCCTGAATCTGGTGTGTTTTTTCCTTCAGGTCTATTTTCCTTCAAATAAAAACAGATGGATCTCAAATTATCAAAGACCAGAAATTCCTTTAAAAAAATAGAGCAACAATAGGTTGTTGAAAATTCTTTGCTCTCCAAATAGTTTTTTGTTTCGTTCTTGAAGGCTGCAAAGCAGCACTTTTGCCATTAGGGTAATAAGGAAATCTGAAGGAGTCAGAGTTGCATTTCTATTTTACAAGATATCAAATAGAAACCAAACATTTGTTGATCTACCAATACTATATATCGGTCTCACACAAAGAACAATCACTGAACTGAATGAGGGGAAGCTGCGACAATAGTCACAGGGACTAAAAGGAAAGTCCTGCCAAGGCTGACTTGCATCGATTATAATCTATATATTGTCTTGTTCCAAATCCCTGTTTAAGCACTGCATCGTGCCTATACGTGGAAATCTTCTCTAATTAAATGCAATACAATTACAACGTGATTAAGTGATGAACTAAGTTAATCTCATTCTAGTAACTGGCGGACAAAAAAATAATCTTAACTTGAATATGATAAATGTCTACTTGCAATAAAACCAATACCAAAAAGCAAACTCTTTCAACTTGTAAAGAAATTACGAAAACAGGAAATGTAGTTGACTAGCCCTCTTATTACGAAGTAAAACAAAGCATCGTTAATGGAGGCTTTGATTACTTTGGGGTAATAAATGTGGATTTTACCCGGTCTAAATGGGGTAATCTATAAGTCAATCCCACTTCTTTGCTCTTATTGTGCATTAGCCCCCATGGCAGGAAAACCAGAGCCATCTTCCAAAGCCATTACTGATCTGATCTTGGCTATGGACATGTTTTCTTGTTTTGAAGTGAAATTCTCTGCTTTAGACAGTATGTTGACAACTAAAATATCTGATCCTCACTATAGCTGTGTTTCTGTAACGTAACATCAGAGCTCTTCGTTTTGACACATCCAGAAAACTACATGTTACAAAATAAATAAGCTACCTATTGGGATTAAGAATAATATATATATATGTGCATATATATATATATATATAAAATAATATAGGTAAAAATATTTTCAGATGTTTTGTGCCATTCCGGTTTTCTGCTGAGATAAATGCACTTGTTTAAAGCCTCCCAAAAAAATCTTCATAAGGGAAATGGTTAACATTCAGTTGCATTGCAAGCTCATAGAACCACGAATCTTTCCCCACAGGCTGTACAAACACAAACCCTAAAAGGAGCAGTGGTGACAGGTCAGCCTCTGTGTCAATAGGTATTGTCTATTCCTATGCTTCAGAGTTGTGATCCACAGACGTTATGTATCGGAAAAGGGCTGTCCCACACCGTTCTATTGGAACGTTATTTCCAGTACTCGGAGGCTATGCCCTCAAATGTATTTTTAGAAGGGTTATTTCAGTTTCCATAAAGTTCTTTTGAACTTGCAGAGGCAGTGCGTGCCAAGCACACTGCTGTTTCACACACAGGTTACGATAAGCTGGGGCCCACGGTTGATACAAGCCAACTCATTTCTGTTAGAAACCTTTTTTCTTTTTTTTTGACTCACACTTCATTCTCCTTCTAAGAACTATGCCCACTTAAATTATGGCTATATACACATCACACCTATATTGCATATATATGCATCACGCTTTGGGCTGACTTTACCAGTAAGTATACCAGTTTCAGAAAGAATAACGTTCAATTCTACTTCCAATGCATAGAGATAGTGATTGATAGATAACACCATTGCATTGCGAACAGCCTCACATAGGCTGACTCCTATTAAAATAAAATAGAAAAAGAGATATATTAAAACTTAATCTGCTACATAAACAAATCTTTAAAAAAAAAGCAGAATATTTGTAAAAGTTATAATAAATAACTATTAATTTTTCATATGACACATGCTGCTACTGTGAAAGATAAAGTAAAAGCTGTTAAGCTTTGATCAGAGACATCATTTCCCATTGAATAGTAGGCATTTCAAGCACTGCCACCTCCAAGAAAAAAAAAAAGGGTAAACCCCTCTTTATTAATTTCAACGGAAATTCTTTATGCTTATTTGCCTTTTACTTCTGCAAGTTACCACTGCTTCAAGAAAATGAATTGTACCAATGGAGTCATTATGAATTTTTCATTCTGAGAAAATATCATGCAAAGTTTCTCCTGATTACAATGACAATATTACCTTAATGCTCCAAGCCACTGGGCACATAATTATCTTTACATGTAGCTTTCAACCTCTCTTTTATTATACAGCGCCACCTTCCAAACGTACAAGAATGCTGCAGTGGTTAGTACCTATTTCAATAAATCAGGTGACATATCTAAACACAAGGGCTCATCTTTGCCTCTTTGAAAAATGTATTCTTATACCTCCTTTGGAGTTACCTAAAGAGACACTCCGAATTACAGCTGAGATATCACAAGATGCACATGGCATCAAAACTGGGAGTACTCAAGTTAAAACATTGCTCAACTTTTACTTATTAGTTAAGTCAGGGGAAAAACAATTTAGCCAGGAAGCTTCTTGAACTCAGCTGGGAATTCCCATTTCAAGTTCTTCCTGACTTTTCATTTTTGGAGTGGAACAGGTTTTGTTAGTTATAGAACTAAAGTATTTTAAAGAGTATAAGGCATTTACAGACTTCTAAGGATAAAACTTAAGCCTCGTTTATCTCTACAGATAAAGCACCTGAGGAGAACACTGTTTGACACAGATTTGAGTCCTATAGATAAATATTATTCTTTGGTATTCCCTTTACAGTAGAAAAAGCAGCGGGTGCTAACGAGGAAATACTCTCTTTTGAACATTTTAATTTTTTAAGCAAAGCAATGTACAGATTGTTCAGGGGACCCAGCTACATCAGTGAGAAACAACAATTTCCTAACACTATCTAGTATTTTTATAAAGTTAATATATCTACTGGGAAATGAACAAATATAATTTTCTGCATATTTGGAAAAAATTGTATTGACACACAGGCAGTAAAGACAATGTATACAGCCCTGGTGTAAACTAGAAGAGTCCCTAAGGAAATTTATTCCTTCCTACAGCAATAAGTATTGCAGAGCCACAGAACCAGGTAATTGTGAAAATGTAATTTAACTGCCTTTTGCTAGCAGATGGACTTGGTCCTTCCTTGCTGTCCTCTGCCTGCAAAAAGACACAAATACCAACGTACTTCTGGATACATTTGAAATATTTCGGTGTTTGGCTTTTTACCCTTGCTTCTTGCATAACAGAGTCAGTATATTCTAGAGAGGCCTGTAAGGAGTAGAAAAGGTAGAAATCAAGTAAAAAAACAAGCCACAGAAAAAGAGAAAAAGCTCATTGCCTAACAGATGCCCATGCAAGACAACTTGAGAGATCCACAATATAAGCAGGTTCCCATGAGTCTGAGCAGAGCGGCTTTTCTCCCTCCCTGCCAGCCCCTCTGCTCAGAAACAGTGAGGAGGAGAAAAAGTTTCACCTTTGCAGAAGGAACTTTCCAACTTTCAGCAATTACAGTCCTCCCATAACTATAAAGGATTATGTGTGTGTGTATATATATATATATATACACACACACATATAAAATATATTAACCGCTCCTGAAATAAATCCCCCTCAAAGCAGGGGTTTATTATTATTTATAGGATAATACCAGCTGGCTGCAGCCCCTCCTGACCAGCCGCCAGGGCTGCCCAGCACCGAGTGTGCTCCCACCCTTGATGTGCCAAGGAAGTCACCCAGGGCTGTGTAACCCTTTCTCCTAATTTCCATAGTGGTTGCTATCTACCCCATCACTGAAACCTCCACAGGACAGAAAAGCACACTGTTTTAATAATTATGTATGTTATGTAGAGGCCTCTTCCCACCCAGCAGAATGGGGGAGCATGAGAGAGAGGATGTGTCAGACTGATTTACATGCAAATACTATGCCTCGGTTCCAAAGTACATTACAAGAAAAAGCAGTTGCCCTAAAATAATTTACGGCAAGCAATGTTTTACTACCCTTGTACACTTACCACTAACTTCTGAAACTCTGGCCTATTGATACTGAAGGCTTGTTATCTGGAAGTCCTGGCAACCCAGCCTACAGGGATGAGAACCATTGTAAACTGCTTGCTTTAGAAAACAAAAATAAAATTAGTTAACGTGGTGGCTGTTTGCAGAGCTGTTCTGCACAGACATTCTGCAAGACAGAATGACAAAAGTATTCTGCAGCCTCTCCTGATCTAAAACCACTAAATAATAACTGAACCTAGAGCCCAGCCAAGCTCACAGCTATGGGAAAAATGTGATGCGTAAGGCAGCAGAAATACCCAAGCGACTGCACTCGGACTTATTTCTGCCTACATGGACAAAGTATCTACCTTGTTGACCTGTCAGTCTCACTAATCCACCCTCTATTTTCAGTTAATATCATTAAAGATCAGCGCTTGAGAGCCTGGAGGGAGAGAAGAGCACCCCATCCCCTTTTTCCACAGGGCGGTAACCAGATGTCAATGGCCGCAGCTGTGACTACATAATTACCTGTTTGCATGAACGCCGAGCGCAGTTTAGATTTAATAGGACAGACGACAATGCAGCAAAACGCATTTAGCCCACGATTACCCCTTTTCAAACATTCTCTCGCTCGCAACTTCGACCCTGGGAACATTGCGGGCACAGACTCGGGTCAATAAGAAACACTGGCCGGCACAATGGGGCTGGCCTCAAACAGCGCTGTTGACAGACACCGGCACAAAGGCGCTGAATAGAGTCCCCCTCAGTTCTCACACAGAGCGAAGAATGAGTCAGTGTACTGCCGCTTTGGTGCTCTGTTTGTACAGTGTATACAGCTTTTGTCCCCCGCCACTGTTCCCAGCTCAATGGGGGCTAAAGAGCCGAGGAAGTGCAGGCGGAAGAATGGCTCTGCGCTCGCCCCGCAGCCAGCGGCGGGTCCCCCGGCACAGGGCCCGCAGCCGCCGCTCGCCCGGCTCCCGCGTCCCACCACACCTCGGGAACAGGCTGCGCCGCTGCCGAAACAGCGGGGCCAGCCCAAGGAACGCGTTTTATCTCCTTACACGACAAAAACACCATAATGTGTCCCCCCACACCCCTTCCCTCCCACCACAACCAGATTCACGGCTGCAACTTTGACCAACAAGAAAAAACAAGCATGGGATATGGAATTACAATGGCCCCATGTCCCTTCAAAAGGTACAGCAAAGACAGCAACAACATAGTCTCAGCATTTTAAATCCCCACTGCAAAGGAGCTGAGAAGAGTAACAAAAGACAACCATAGCTATATATCTATATTTCACCCAAAACATTCAAACTGTGCAAATAAAGGGCCAGGGAAAAATTCTCATATACATAATAATGCATATGCACCTGTCTAGTAGTGACCTATTAGCAGAAAAAAACCCAATCACTTCATATAGGTTACTGCTGCTCTTCAAATAATTATTTTTGTCAACTTCCCCTTAATGGAAACCATACTTCTATTATTTACATCAGTATAACTATTTTTAAGAAACAAAAGTAGCCCTCTAGCACAGCATCAAAACTGCTACCCTCACCTGCTTCATATACTAGAGTATGAAACAAAATACGCATACTTCATTCTGAGGAGTGAAGTCTTTGCTTGCACAGACTTGGTATGATTAGCATAACGCTTCAGATAAAAGTGATGCAGCAACTGCTATTTAACTCATGAAGCCTGTACTATGGATAAAGTCACACAATTGCATTTTAAATTAAACAAATCCCTGGATTTCCATGAATGGAAACATTGTTAATTTTATCACTAATAGCCAAGATAGTATGAGCACAGTTTCTAGTGCTCTTTCAATTTAATGTTTTAAGCTCAAAATACTAGAATGTTGTTATTACACTAACCAGCTACAGAAGAAAGCCCCAAAATACTAAAAAAAAAAAATTATGTGTCTAATGCCAGGAAAAAAAAAAAAGCCCACAAATTGAAAGTTTCATTATGTGTGAGCTAGTCATAAAGATTTTGGGGGTAAAATACTATGGCATTCACTCTTGGCAAATGAGTTGTGAGCAAGTAACTTGAAAGATGCACTAAGACAACGACCTTTTTCTCAGATACTTTATTTCAAAATAGCACAAGAATATGTACGTTTCATGTTTACACATGGCCTTATTTAAATAAATCAGGGCTGCCTGCTTTGAACACTAGCTACGTGACGTATGACTGCACTTGAGTATACTGGCAATGAGTGTGTAAAGTAGGAAATGTTTGTATGAATGCCAAGGTTCACCTGCCACTCTACTGAGGATCTGATCAATCACAGTCCTGAACATACAGCTTTTAGTTCACCTTTCAACGGCTACTAGAGCTATTACACAACCTGGCACAAGAATACTCATAGATCTAAAGGCTGATCAACAAGGCTGGAAGAATTAGCTTCTAGCTTCTCAGCAGAGACAGACCTTCAAATCCAAGTTTGCCATATGATAGAAAAGAAGAAAACAGAAATAAACTCCGTTCCACCAATTCCTTTAATGGGGTGATTCTAAATCACTGCAAAACTCCTTTTTGGTTTTTTGGGTTTTTTTAAGCTTAAATCGTTGCTCAACAAGTTAAACTGAGCCTAACTGACTCCAGTCATATATTATTCCTTTTCACTGGCTTACTATAACTTAAGTTCTAGCTAAATGCACCACTGACAGCCTAGCCTAACCAGGCCAAAGCTTAGAATACTCTTCACACATCCTGCAGAAGCAAAGGAGTATTTCACAAACCTTAACGTTACAGCAACACATCGGTCACCGCGAGGCCCAGACAGGGACGCTGGATGTGCCGCCACCATCGCGGCTGCCCCGCGTCCCCCGGGCTGGCAGCTGGGGCGGCGTTGCCTCTGCCAAGCAGAGGCTCTTGGGTCCCAGCTCTGTCTGGAGGAAGCAGAGCGTGTTTCGGTCCGTCTCCAGCAGTGCTGGCAAGCCAGCTGCCAAGGACAGTCTTGAAAGGCATTGGAGGGAGCAGTATCTAGGACTTGGGCGGTAAACAGACTGGTCTGGCACTGGGCACCAAAAGATGAGTGAGGGCAAGCAGGCACTACTGAAAGATTAAAATGCTTTTAGGTAACTTCAGATGTATAAAGTCATAGGAAAAGAAGTACCTAAACTCCCTAAATGAAAGGACGGATTGGCAATCAGTTTATAATTACCACTCAGATTAAGATCTCTACTTGAATACTTCAAGTTAACGAGTACGAATTGCAAATAAATCAAACTTGTAAGCTACTTACACTTTCTTACAATGTATGAAAAAGACCTAAAAAGTTCGATTGGGATTTCATTTTGCAGAGGATTATAGTTTTAATATTTTAATTTTTTAAATTAACACTCCATTACTTCCAGAAGATCTCAGAAGTGTTAAACATGTGCACTGTGTATTTCTATAAATACAAGCTTTATATAGGTTTATACCACCCGTGAACGTGGTTCATAAGATCTCATTGCCTTTAGAAGACCTTGCTAACTACTATGAAAATAAAGAACAAGAGGTTTCACAGAGAACAAGCAAGCAATCCTTCATTTTCTCTAATAAAATAAAATAAAAATTGCTTAAGCTCTTTTCTTCTTACCCTACTAATGTGAAGTCACCAAACAGCAATAAGTGACAGGCATTTTTCATTGTTTCCAACAGTTGTTCTCCTGCCTTCAGAATCGTATCTCAATTTCTCGGTTAAGTGGGTACGTACTCAAGCAGTGTGACCACATTATGTGCATTTTGACATGTGATCAGAGCCTGTCAAGTCTCAAAGCAGTTCATTTAAAATATAGCTTCAGTATTTTTCAGAACCATTCCTTCAGGATTTGGAGGACTGGAGGGGAGTTATTATTTCTCACCCAAGCTGTGTGGCTGGATTTTGAGTTATTTAGATTTAAAAAAATAGACTGTTGTAAAAGGCTAAGACAGGAAAATAGAAAATTTGCCTCTCTTGACAGCTATTGCAAAAGGAAAAAGAGCTTTGGTTTTGTTAAAAAAAAAAAGTGCTCTATGACTGACTATCACCATACTTCATATTTCAGTGTACACAAATCATGGCTACACTCAGTGAGTTCACAAAGCACCAGCCAGTTGCATCCCCGCCTGGCTGCTGTCGTGCCTAAAATGCTGACAGAGCCATGGCAGCAGTGACCACACACACACACTCCAAAATCTACGAAGGCAAGTTTCAACAGCTACTCAATGCTCTTGGAAGAGTAACACTTTTTTTTTTCTTCTCAAAAATACAAGTATTTACTTAACACTGCATTTCTTCCAGCACAACAGCAACACTTGCCTAGGATTTTATATTTAATCTTGAAAATTTAAGAAAAATTAGGTAAGCGCATAAAATAGCAAGGACTGTGTTGTTAGATGCTCCTTACATACAACCTACATGTTGCTTTAGTTCTTCTATTGCCTATGCTTCTTCCTTTAAAACATTTGATATGAAAACTGTACTCAGTTGCTATTCCCATCCTAGTTCCACACAATTGCGTGTGAAAAAGAGGCAGCAAGGATTGCATTATTTTTGTTAGTGAACAGAAGTGAAAAGGAAATTACTCCTAAATAACAGACATGCAATAAAATGTTACTTTTTTGTCTCTAAACACCGTTTTTTCTTTTTATTCAGACTTGCTGAGCTGCCTAATAACAGCAAAGCAGCTGAATCCCCTACACAGCTCAGAAACACTCAGCCTTAAAAGGCTTACCTTGCTTTGTAGGAATTCACCTGCTTTTGTGCCCTGCTTGGATAACGGTATCTAAATAGGCTGGCAAAGCGTTAGAGAAAGCGTCAGGGGGAAAAAAAGCATCTGTCAGGGGTTTGGTGTGTAGGAGTAAGAATTAATTTAATCAGTCTTCTGGGGTTGTTACAAGTGGCAGTCGACACCCACTCCTCCCCTCCCTCTGAGGAAGCACCCGCTGCACAGACAACTACCGCAATCACCATCACGGGACTAGATCATCCATGGCCAGCGCCTCCAGTGAGGCAGACTGATCTTCTGTCAGTTATCACCATACAATCACAGAACAGCAGAGGCTCAAAGACACCTCTGGAAAGTGCCTGGTCCAACCCCCTGCTCAAAGCAGGGTCACCCAGGACCATGTCCAGATGGCTTTTGAATATCTCCAAGGACAGAGACCCTACAGCCTCTCTGGGCAACCCGTCTCAGTGCTCTGTCACCCTCAGAGTGAAAAAGTGTTTCCTGAAAACATTTTTTATTATGAGGGTGGCACTGGCACAGGTTGCCCAGGGAAGCTGCAGATGCTCCATTCCTGGAAGTGTTTAAGGCCAGACTGGACGGTGCTTTGCACAACCTGATCTAGTAGAAGGTATGTATCCCTGTCCATGGCAGAGGGATTGAAACTAGATGATCTTTAAGGTCCCTTCCAATCCAAACCACTTCATGACATTCAGAGGGAACCTCCTGTGTTTCAGATTGCGGCCATTGCCTCTGGTCCTGTTGCTGGGCACCACTGGAAAGAGCCTTCCCTTCCAGTATTTACATACTTGTTGAGATTCCCCCTGAGCCTTCTCTCCTCCAGGCAAACAGTCCCAGCTCTCTCAGCCTTTCCGGGAGAGATGCTCCAGTCTTACATCATCTCTGTGGCCCTTTGCTGGACTCTCTCCAGTATGTCTACTGAGGATCCCAGAACTGGACCCAGAACTCCCCACCAGTGCTGAAGAGAGGTAAAGAATCAGTCGGCTCAGCCTGCTGGCCACACTCCTAATGCAGCCCAGGATACCTGTAGCCTTCTTTACATGTTTAACTTGGCATCCACCAGTTCTCCCAGGTCCTTTACTGCCAACCTGCCTTCCTGCTGGGTGGTCCCAGAATGTACTGGTGCCTGGGGCTGCACCTCCCAAGGGGAAGGACATCGCACTCCTCCTTGTTAAACTCCATGAGGTTCCTCTCAGCCCACTTCTCCAGCCTGTCAAAGTCCCTCTGGATGGCACCACAACCATCCTGTATGACTCTTCTTAGTTTTGTACTTTATGCAAACCTGCTGAGGGTACACCCTGTCCCATCACTAAGATCAGTAATGAAAATGTTACACAGAATGGGTGCCAGTATTGACCCCTGGGGCACACTGCCCATTACTGGCCTCCAGCTTTACTAATCTTAATATTAGAAAGCAGACTAAGAAGAATTATCAGTGAACTAAATCTGCAGAACATCTCTAGTTTTGCCAATAATAACACCTTCATCACATCCTTCTGATATTTAGTGTCTTGGTTTTTGCAGTTATACTATTACACAAGAAGCTCAATTGCCTTTTAAAAAAACTTGGTTTAACTAAAAATTCCTATTCTGCCAAGCTAAAAAAAAATACAGCGATGTGAACCCAAAGACTACAGAATCCAAAAAGAAATAAAACAAAAAATCAAAGCAACTTTAACATCATGACTTGTGGGAGGCTTGACTCATGCCTTCTGAAGAGCTCGAGGCCGATGCATTACCTGCAGAGTGCTTCCCTAGCCGTGTTAATTCCCTTCTCAGACTCGTTTACTGAAACTACTCCAGAGGGGAGAATAATTACCACTCCATGGTTATACGATAGCATTAATTTCCCTGAGTAAGATCTATGTTATAAGAAGACTTATAATTCACGTTTGGTCCAAACCATCATTAATTCAGTTTCTCAACCTAGAAACTAAATAGCTTCTGTCTTTGGGCAAGTCTATACCTCTCAATAGATTGCCACGCAGAGCCCACAAGCCAGTTCAGACCAAGCTGGCTCCCAAACTGAAACCCAAGGCCACATCAGCTCAGCTCTGCAGCTCAACTCATTGTGCTAAGAAGAGGGTTTAGTGCAGCTACACCCAACCTAATAAAAGCAGTTACACTGCCTCAGTAACCCAGACTGCTTTTATCACCTATCCCTCTCCTCTGTCACAGGAACAGGTCATGCTGATCAGACTTTAAGCCAGAAATATTGGCACCCTGCTCTGCCCTGCAGTTCAGTAAAGTGCAGCCCTGTGTACCCCCAAAAAAAGTAGCAGATGCCTGGGTAACTGGCATGTCCCTACCTCATCCACTGTCAGTGAAACATGCTGGGGAGCATCAGGGTTTTCAATAAAAATCATAATCTTCTGTACCTGGAATGGCTGAGATTCTGAGAGACTTTTTAATTGAGGTAATTAATTAAACTTTACTAGAAATATTTAAGTTAGAGAGGTCCTCCTCACATGCAAACCACAAAGCTTTCTCCAAAGCATAGGGGAAAAAAAATGAATTTCCAAATATGCTGCATACAGAGATTGAAGTCATTTATTCTCATCAATTTCAAAATGAAATACTAGAAACAACTTTAATTCTTCTGCCAAGTCATGAGTTTATAACTCTAGTTTCTACGGTTCTTGACATCCAACACCTGAATTAGGGGAGAGTTAACCTACCTCATCTTCTGCAGACAACACTCAAGCCCTTTCAATGCCATAATAAGTTTCCCAAGCCTTTTTTTCCCCTATCGTGTATGTGTGCACGTCCACTATGAGAAAAAGTGTGGTTTAATGAGTATTTACAGACTCTGACACTGCCAAAAAAGCTCCAGGCCACCTATGGACTGCTTTGTTCTCCCAAGATGTTTTATATAGCATATTCCATCTCCCATTTATCACGATGCCAGGAGAAGACAGAGCTGGCACAAAATTTTCACCAGTAAATGCCACTAGTTTTGTGGGTTTTTCTTTCTCCAAAGGCCACCCAATCTCATAACTCTCTGCTACTTTAAAGTAATGGCAGAAGTGAAAACAAAGATGAAAAAGTGATTTGCAGGCTCTCATGCACTGCTGTGGCCATAATCCTAGGTCTATGCTGCATAGTCCGTACCAAATGCTGGCCAGGGTGCCTCATTAATATGGATTAATTGTACTTTTGATAAACAACACCTGTCCCATGGTATTAATGCATTTACTAAAATCTAAATTATCTTATCTGTGATGGAAAATTTACAGTATAGTCCAAAAACTGTTTACAGACTTTGGGCTCCAGGAACTCTGGAAGAACAGTCTTGTGTACTACAGAACCACACAAAGCCAACACCTCCATTTGTGGTTAAAAATAACCACTGAAGAATGATGTACAGTGGGTGGCAAAAACAATCACAATTGTAAAGTAACCAAGCAAATAATAAGCTATGTCCATAGGGGATAAAAATGCTATAATTTCCAAAATGCACGCTGCTATAAATAAGTTAGAGGTTATTTGCTGAAGTACACAGATTAGGTTTGCAATGACACAGCTATTCTGCATGCCCATTTTTAAAAAAGAGAGCTGAAATTGTCTAACAGCAGACAGGGTGGCACCGCGTGCTTTGTTTGGGCTGGGAGCAATGGCGAATTGCGCTATATGGGAGCTTTGTAGAAAAGGGAGTTCATGCCACCGCCTCGAATTTAGCCCTCTTCAATATAAACAATAAGGCTTCCTTTTAAGTTGCAATGGTGGTATGTGGGAACAGGACAACAAGATCAGTCCTGCTTACCATTTCTCCCTGGAATTTGGGCAAAGTTTGAGACCAAAGGCTGACCAGAATGCCAAAACACAAGTTTGCTGATGACTAGTGCAAACCAACTTGGTCCTTGGAGAATTTCAACATGACATTCTGGTAATTTTAATCACAGAAAGAGACTCGTTTTCACAGTGTGGAGACCGGCTGTCTGATGATGTTTCCTATAAAAGATAGAAACTGGAAGAGATTCAGGAAAGCATGTGTGTGCACTTTGTTTTATACTTCAGCAAATTTGAGCAGGTCATATTTATTCAAAAATTCAAAACTAAGATGGCCTAAGTTCATCTTTCAAAATGCAGACAAATTTTTCCCTTCAATAAATAGGTGCTTACCTGACAGGTAGGACAACTTGGGAGTTAAAGAGGGTGAGGAAGGAGCAAGGAAGTATGAAGATGACTTTGATTTCAGATAGCTATTTAGTATTACCAACATGTTAATAAGCAACATGGCACTGATGGACTTAAACCATTTGAAGTTACAGGTACAAAGGAAATAATTGTCATATAAACAGGCAAGAAATACTTTCCAAACAAAAGAAAAAAAAACAAAACAGAGCTGATGACAAAAGAACAGAAGAAATTTGTGAAAGGCCAAGTAAGTGCTCATGCTGACTAACTAAGATTAGGGTAATAGCCATTTTAGTAAGTTATGCAATTTCTGATTTAATTATGTATAAATGAGCAAAAATTATTTATAAAACTTTCCAAAAGCATTACTAGAAGGAACATAATCTGCTGCAATACAGTCACCTCTAAAACACAGCGACTGCTAAAAAAACATAACCAAACTGCAAATTTTAATGGTTCAGTGGGAAAATATAGGTAAAAAGGTGAACAACAGTATGCAGGCTAAAAATGCTCACTTGTATAATACTGAATAGATATAATAATATTAAACTGTAATTTATTATAAAGGTAGCTACATTAAACTTATATTTGAAATATACACTATCGATCAGTATTGTAAAAAATAATAGAGAGAACAAGCCTTGAAGGGGTACAAATAGTTAACAACAGAGCACATGAACAAGGCAATGTCAGCAAAAGATGAAGGAAGAAAGATAATGTATTCCCTGTATGAGACTGGTTACACATTTTCTTCACCTTCTTAAAAGAGGTTTTCTACAGTGTGGTTACTACCAGAACGACTTGTGAGAAAAAGACAGATCTGTTGGGAATGAAAATAACAACAGAAGAAGGGAAGCAGAGAAGGAAGAAACCACTGATTTAATCTGGTGAGCTATCAGCAACAATTTGAACACATAAATAGTATGAGAAAATTCTGCTACTACAGTTACTGTGTTCATTTTCCTCACTTAACAAAACTGGGAGTTAAAAAAATTTTCCTCAGCAGAGCTTGAGCCTTTGCTAAGCAAGAACTACACCATGGAAATACAATGAAAGATTTAGAAATGTTATGTCCTTAACATCATCTCTCTACACCTTTCCATAGTAATCCTGCATCATTACAGAATCACAGAACAGTTCAGGTTGGAAGGGACCTTCAGAGGTCATCTAGTCCAACCTCCTGCAATGACCAGGGACATCTTCAACTAGATCTGGTTGCTCAGAGCCCCATCCAGCCTGGCCCTGAATATCTTCAGGGATGGGGCATCTACCACTTCTCTGGGCAATCTGGTCCAGTGTTTCACCACCCTCAGTGTAAAAAATTTCTTCCTCACATCTAGCCTGAATTTCCCCTCCTTTAGTTTAAAACCATTACACCTTGTCCTGTTGTAACAGGCCCTGCTAAAAAGTCTGTCCCCATCTTTCTCATAGGCCCCTTTTAAGTACTGAAAGGCTGCAATAAGGTCTCTCTGGAGCCTTCTACGGGATGAACAACCCAAACTCTCTCAGCCTGTCGTCAAAACAGAGCTGTTCCAGCCCTCTGATCATTCTTGTGGCCTCCCCTGCCCCCCTCCAGCAGGTCCATGTCTTTCCTGCACTGAGGGCTCCAGAGCTGGACACAGGACTCCAGGCGGGGTCTCACCAGAGCAGAGGGGCAGAATCACCTCTCTCAACCTGCTGGCCATGCTCCTTTTGGATGCAGCCCAAGATACACTTGGCCTTCTGGGCTGCAAGTGCACATTACTGGCTCATGTTCAGCTTCCCTTCCACCAGTACCCCCAAGTCCTTCTCCTCAGGGCTACTCTCAACCCCTTCATCCCCCAGCCTGTATCAATACTGGGACCTGTCCCAACCCAGGTGCAGGACCCTGCACTTGGCCTTGCTGAACCTCATGAGATTCACATGGGCCCACTTCTTGAGCTTGTTCAGGACCCTGTGGATGGCATATCATCCCTCAGGTGTGTCAACTGCACCACTCAGTGTGGTGTCATCTGTGAAGTTGCTGAGGGTGTACTCGATCCCTCTGTCTATGTCTATTACATACACAACAGTCAGGGGAATGAGGGCTCAGCAAGCAAAGAGTAAATTTACCGCACACTGGTGCAAGTATCTCTGCCACACACCAAGAGCAAGGCAGCTTACCCGAGGTAGCTCACTCAGTGCTTTGTGTGAGGTAGCTCATTCTTGCTGAAATATGCAGTAATTGTTCAAGAAGCATATTCACATGTCATCAAAATGAAATAGTTAACTCCAAACTCGCCCTCCAGCTTAACACGCAGTAACTGCGTATAATACACAAACTGGAAGCAAACCAAATGATGTCTTATTGAAATCTTCCCCCTCGCAGAGCATCTCTCTCTGTTTTTTTCTTCACTTCTGTTTTTTTCAGAAATTGATTTTTTTAATCTTACAAGATCTTTTAAATAGTTTCACTTATCGCTATTAACGTAAATATAAGACAGTCTTGACAAAATGTATGTGCTAGAAAACAGACTTATTCACATTACCTAGTCTAAAAGATACATTATTTTTAATTTGATTCCATTCTGTCCTTATCTATAAAATATTTTAAAAAATAGAACAAAAGAAGAAGAATTTAAAACGTTTCCCAAATCAAATTCACCCTGGCAACCATTCAAACAGTGTAAATATTTAGACACAATTTACAGAGACAGCATTAGGTAATGTTTTATGATGCTCATTAAGCTGTCATGTTCAAAATCACAACCAGCATCAAATGATTTCTACTATTCAAGTTTGGCAAATATGCACTGTATAAAAGGTGTCAAGTAAAATCGCCACAGGATATACTGGAAATCCCTGCACCAGCTGCATACTCAAACATAAAGGAAATGTCTTTCTGATCCTACAGCCTGATAACACTGGAGTTGCTGGAGGGCTACAGCAGTCTTTGAAAATAAAGCTTCATTACACTGGCATGGAGAGGTGCTGTTTAATCCTCTTTGGAAGCTGGTCCCGCAATCCTACATTTTAGAAAATTACTAAAAGCCATTGTGCTTTTGATGGGAATTGGTCATTAACGGTACAGGTGCAGACCATGCAGCCGCAGTGTCAGCACAACCCCTTCCCACATTTTCTGGTTCTTAGGAATTCTATCTGATAATGGCAAGAGCAGGTTGTAACAGCACCTTTTTGCCATGGATTAAGTTGTTGCTCATGTGGAGATGTAAGACGGTCCCTTTCTTCTTTAGGACTCCATTTCCTCTGCGTGTTAAAACAAAGAAAAACATGCCACTTTCTTCTATAGCTGAAAAGCTATTTCACCCTTACCATCCTACAGACCCTTTCTCTTTTGTATAAAGTTGGGATGCTTTACAGAATTGCTGTATGTTTTTACCATAAAACACAAGTTTAATACAGCATTTAAGTCAGAATGTATCAAGAAATATGTTTTTAGTAATTACAGTATAAATTAAACAAGTACAGTGCATATTAAATAAGACCTTGAAATCACAAGGTTAAGAAATACTCCCGTCACATTAAATAAATCCCACATAGCAAAGTGCTGTTGATATTTATAACCAAACACATCCATGCCTGACCCCAGTGAGATTTTAACAACAATATCTTTGGTCTTTGACTAAACTGGTACATGCTTCCAATCTCGATATCATCGATGCTGATAATTTAATACATTTTTTGCAATCCTATGAAACAGCTTTCCCAAAGAGGATAGGAAAAAGGAAAGCAATCAGCAAAAAAATGCCCAAAAGAAAATAGCTAGCAGGTTATTCAGATGCTTATGAAATTTAAATTTTGTATCATTACTGTTCTAACATTTCTTCTAGTTGATAGCTTCTGGTGTTTTGTTTTGGTTTGGTTTTTTGTTTGGTTGGGTTTTTTGTTGTTGTTTGTTTAGTTGTTGTTGGGTTTTTGTGGGCTTGGTTTGGTTTTTGTTTTGTGGTTTTGGTTTTCTGTTTTTTAAGGTTGACATTTGCTTTAGAAGAAATCTATTTATGCAGCTACTTCAAGTTTTCCAAGCAAGGGATACCTTTTCTGTAGTTGCTCTTTTACCCAAGACAATCTTGAGGGTGGCATCCTTTCTTATGGCCACCTGGTGGTAGCACTACGGGGTCTTTCACTTGGACATCCCAGGAAATCACAACTGTTAGGATCAGGACTGAGGAGTTTAAGAGAACAACAAGCTTTACAGACAAGAACCTCTTGTAGGATTTTTGTTTCAAGTAACTTCTAGCACAAGGTTACCTGTTCCCCAAACTCAGGAGGAAGCACGCAAGCAAACATGGCACAAAGTAAAGCGGGCTGCACTGGAAGCAAGGAAAAACTTCTTTACTTTGAGGGTGCCAGAGCACTGGAACAGGCTGGCCAGAGAGGTTGTGGAGTCTCCTTCTCTGGAGACATTAAAGACCTGTCTGGACTCATTCCTGTGCCATCTAATCCAGGTGTACCTGCTTTATGAGGTGGTTTGGACTAGATGATCTCCAGAGGTCTCTTCCAACCCCAACCATTTTGTGATTCTGTGAGAGCATGGAGCCTTACTATGAACCATGCAAGGAGGGAGCTGAGAGCTACAGGTCAGAAAGAGACCAGCAAAGACAGTGTCATAGTAGACATGTGCTATGGGCTGATTGATAAGGAAGAGAGAATGGAAGAAGCCTCATTCAAACAACCAGAAGCCACCTCATGACTGTAGGCCTTGATTCCCACAGGAGACTTCAAATGTCCTGATGTCTGCTCAAGCAGAAACATGGAGGGGCAGCAAGCAATCCAGAGCATGCCCAGGTCTTCTACTGGACATGTTACTCACGGGCAAGAAAGAACTGTCTGGGAATGTGGTAGCTGATGGCAGCCTCGGCTGCAGTGACCATCAATGACAGAGCTTAAATGCTGAAGGAAAGTGCTAAAGGCAACTGGCAGAAGAGAGATCTGGGCTTAGGGACAGTGGACTTTGGTTTATTCAGGGCAGACAAGAAGCTGTCCTGACATGAAAAGGTGCCCAGAAGAGGCCTTTGATCTATAAGGACAAACACCTTGATGCTCTAGAAGCGTCTTCCCCAACATGCAGAAGTCACGCAGGCCTGGCAGAAGGCTCAGCTGAACAGGAAGCTTCAATCCAAACTCTACCACCAACACAAAATGAACAGTTACTGATTGAGATCAACATAGAAACACTCGGACTGGGAAAGGCAAAGCTCCTCTCAGTTTAGAAGAACCAAGAGATAAAAAGAGTAACAAGGGCTTTGCCACTACAGCAGCAGCAAAAGACTATGAAAAATCTTTGCCTGCTGGCAAATGTGATGGACACAAAGGATTCTGTTCATCCTGGGCCATCAATCACGTTTGCTTTGATGTCAAAAAAAGGAAGCTGAGTATACAAGTGCTCTGATAAAATGCTATCACAAACTTGCACAAAAATTTGTGATTATTTCTGTTAAATCTTTTTAATCCACTACTTCAGAACTGTTTATTACAGGAATCATATTTAATGTTTTAGACACAGTAATCTTGTAGATTAACAAAGATGCTCCTCATCTCAAAAGGATAAAAAGACAGAAAAGAGATGGACTAAATCATTCCGATGTTATGAATTCAAAAACATGGTGTTTTGCCTACATATTAAAAACAAAGTGTTAAACCAACCTGGAGACACATTAAATAGACAAGGTATCTTTGAATAATACATAAACATAAGGAGCTAAAAGCAGTTTAGAAAGCTTATAAACACTATTTCCACTAGAATTCAACAATTCCTTCTCTCTTAGCTATAACTACTGCATTCCTCACCACAGTTGTTCTAGTTCAGGACACACAATGAAACTTGCCACCAAAGGCTACATAAAATAATCTTCTACAATATGGAATATTTGACCACATCAGCACTGATCATCTATTACAAACAGTATTATCACAAATAAGATGGAAAGTCCCCAGTACATCACCTCGCATATATATTTGGCATAGATAGTTCCTGCCTAAGGAGGCTTACAATTTACATGGGACTGAGGTCTCACATTTGCAAAATTCCCAAGTATTTCAATAAATAGTGCTTGTTTTAAGAACTCGGATGATAACCATTTTCTGCTTCCTCAGTGACAAAACACCCAGTAACCCCCTTTGGTCATCAAAAGACGGAATAACATAAACAGCAATAATGCAAACTTTCAAAGGAATCTCCATTCAAGACAACGACATCTGAGCGACGCAGACCTGTTTGTGATCATACTTTCATTCTGCACAATATGTTAACTTCTATAGTTTAAACCACAAAATTCATATGAACTATCCAAGTCGCATTAGACATGCATTTCCGTATGTCGTTCACATATGTTAATTGCTTACCGTAAGTTTATTACTTACTTTCCATCTACTTCTGGTCTTTTGCACACGCAGTGAAACTTGGCACCAAAATCTATATAAAGATCATCCTCTACAATGTGGAAGATTCGACCAATGACAATTTTATCTTTTGCAGGTCCCATCTGAATTAAAGGAGAGCGTCTCAACATGGATGCAAAGGATTCTGATTTTTCTGAAGGAACCTACAAATGAAGAAAAAAACATTTCACAAAACATACTATATGACAGAGGAATTAAACTTCTAACATACAAAAAGGCTTTATTCAATACATTACAAGTAAATATTTCATGAGTCCAGCACGTTTTATTAAGACTTGTAAGGAGGCATCTGGTACGTCTCTCCAACCTGAAACATTTTACACATTAAAGGTAAAACTTTCATTAATTAAGTCACACAAAAACATAACCCTTTGCATCTCCTGAAAACATCTGCTATTTAGGCAAGGTAAGATGGCTGCTTAGGTAAGTTGACTTTAAAATGCATTCCCAGTATTAGTAGATACTCCTGAAAAGAACATCTGTCATCTCTTCGTTATCTCAAAACAGAACTAGCACCTTGCAGATATTCGTGCAACTATTTAATAATGAATAAGACTTAAATATTTATTTTAAAGAACAAAACCATTTTGCCAAAGCAGCAAAAGTAGAAAGCATGACAGGACTGATCTAACACATAAAAAAAACCCCAAACCATCACTTCTCTCATTTTTCACTCTATAATATCCAAGTAAATATTTTAATTCAGTTCCTAAATAAACAAAATGCTGGTTTCTTCTCACAGAGCTTTGGGAAAATGGAAGAACATAAATCTTCCTGCTCTTCTTTGTGGACACATCTCTGTTCTGTGATCTGACAAAGCCAACTAGCACAGGCTTTCCATCTATGTTAGGTGAAAATATCCAGCTATATCAAAGTAAGACTCATTCTCACATATACTTTCCCTGATATACTAAATCTGACCACTTTTTAAGATTACCACCTTTGAAACAGTGTTAGTAAGAAAGCCTTCTTGCCAGTAATGAATGAAAGGGGAGATGCATTTTGTCAGCAATATGTACCAGATATCTGAAAGTGAATCTAAAGTAATAATTTTAGAGATGGACAAACAGATTCCAAAAGAGAGAGCTTATTAATTTTCCCCCACATTTAGCAGTAATTAAAGAATATAACAACTACTTCATGCAAGATCTAAGACTATTTTCAAGCCAGCAGAAAAACTAAACAGAATAATCAAACAACTAAAGGTTTAGAGATCGGTTGGCTTCAACAACACACTTTCCCATTGACTGCTTCAAATGGATGCTGAAAATGCATCTATATTTTTTATGAGCAGAGAATAATGCCATCATTTTCCACTTGTACATTTGGAAACTTTCATTCTTGGAGAAGTCAAAACAAGAAAGAGTTTTGAATTCCAGCTCTGCTGGAAGGCACGAACAGCACGGGCTGTTCTGACATGACACAACCTCAGGAACTACAAGCCAGAGATCTGACACCTGGTAAATTTGCTGCTTCAGAAATGGGAACTGTTAAATGCGGCATCCCAAGGACAAGGGCTGAACAAAGAGCAACATGCACACACGTGCACGCACATGCACCACACACCCCCCAAAAGAAAGTGGCTGGTGATGGTAAACCACAAACAGAGCGGTAGGATTTTATACAGGAAAGCTCATATCAGATAAGGTTTCAAACAGGATTGTTTGAATTTCACAATGCAGTCTAAATTTAAATACATGAAAATTAATTGTAGAGGATGGATTTGTAAGTACTCCAAGAATAAACGCAAAATAGTGGAAGCAATAAGAGGAAGTATTTAAATGAGATTTATGATATGAACTGAGGGGGGAGCAGCAATCTAGATGCAACTTTATTTCAATGTATAAGCCATGGGCTAAAAATAAACATTTCAAAATTAACATCCCATCAAAATTACTCCATCTGGGCAAGGGATTACAAATCAATCCACATATTGAAGTGTCAAAATCTGTTTGAAGGGAAACTGAGGTACAAATAGTGCAAAATTCAGTGGTCTCCCACTGACTTTCTCACTATGAACTCGCTAGTTTGCAGAACCACCCAACCACCAGGACACAGGTCTGTAAGAGTTGAAACCAACCCAGCTGGCACCGCCATATCTCAGCCTGGAGTCCCTCCCAGACAGAACTCCTGTCCCCTTACACCACCACTGAACTCGTCCCAACCTGGAGTAAGCTTGTTTCACGGCTGCAACAAACAGAACCTGTTTACTTTCTTGTTAGAACAGTTTTCTGCTGGTTTATTTTCCAAACAAGATCAGAGAACCAAGTGAACATCAGGATGAACAAATAAGCGTGTGACAATGCCCATAGACAAGGGCAAAGACAAGAACATGACAGCAATATATACACTCAGGATGATAAGGACTGTCATTGTTTCATCCCATTTCAGGTATCCTTCACAGCAAGGCAAACTAATGAGAAAATTGGTCTAGTGTAAAAAAAAAAAAAGTACTCCCCAGCTAAGTTCAGGTTTCAGGTAAAAAGCATCTATGTTTTCATATTTCAACAAGATGCAAGGAGGTCCACCTATGGTTTGCATTAATTTGATGAATGCTGCTGGAATCAAGACACTAGATGATCCATTCCCAACAAACAAACTGCCTTATCTTATATGTAAATCATCTGAAAATAGCCCAAACTAGTACAGAGGATCAAGAGAACTTCTGAGTTTGGTATGAAGATTTTCCTAAATCATCTAGAAAGATGGCAATAATAATGGCCAATGAACACACTGAGCTTCTTTTAAGCAATAATGCAATTCACAGTAAATTCCTTCATCTCTTGGCAATTACACTCAATTAATGGCATTCACCGCATTCTGTCGTCTTGATACGATGGCACAGACAGCAGGCTTTCTACACTGAAAAAACTTGTTGCTTGTGAAATTTTTATCTCCACATCATGAGGATGGGTACAACAACATCCTATGGATTTCCTGGTCTTATCACCTAAAAATAGTCCATTCTAGTTAATAACATCTCCGTCCTTTATCTCCCTGGCAGGAAAAAATACAGATACAAAACTCTCTCACATGCAAACTTGCCTGTTAAATAATGTCTGCACACCACAGACAAGTGTTATCTTCACACACTGACAGATGTGCTCATTCCTTACTAGAACAGAGATTAAACTCACTAAGATACAGATGCTAATGTACAAACAAATCCTTGATCATTCTTCAGTACGTACAGTTTTCCAAGAAGCCACCAGGAATCAGTTTGTATTCTACCACAGGTCTGCAAGTCTTCTGCATTCTCCTTTCTGCTTCCTGGAGAGGAAGTTCTCAAAAGCATAAATTTTTAATTTATGTGTACAAGACTCCTCAAGGGACTCAATTGCTTACTGCCACTAAGGATTCTTCTGTGGACAAACTAGAAACAGTGAGTTCTCAGGAGAGGAGATCTCATTAAACAGTAATTTATCTCAAGCATTTAAAGAGATTTAATGACGTTTCGAGTACTTCCCGGCACAATTTCCAAACCTCCTCAACTGGATTCCATAGAGTAGCACTACAGAAAAAAAATCAGACATGAGATAGCGGGACAACATTCTTCATTAAGCACTCTACTTTTCTGATTCTTAAGGAGTATTGGCCATGTAGCTGCGACAGAAAATGCATCGATAACATGTCAAGTTACAAAAATTTGAGAATATTACAAAATTCAGAATCACAAAGGGCACATTCTCTTCAAGTACCTGAAGTATGAAGCCTTTTCCCCCTCCTTCTTCTTAAATGCCTAACCTGTTTAATTGTTCCCTCTAATTTCTAGGTTTTAAAGTTTTTCACAAATATCTGGATGTCTTACTTTCCGTGAGCATAGTTCAATAAAAAACAGTAGCTCTTCCAATAACAGAATACTCTGCAAGATGATATATATTAACCAGAGAGTGGAAAAAATCACGGATTTAAACCCCAGTAAGATCTAAACAAAAAAAAGGAATTCTGATGGAAGAATGGAACACAGGACAATATTTCTAGAGCAAAGCCTATGACTGTACAAGCAGAGTGGTCTGATCCCACCCACTGAGCAATATGTCTTTAAAACCCCAGCTACATGTTGTATGTTTGCTTGCAAGGGCAAGTAGTGTGCATGTGGGAATGAGAGAGATATGGATGAAACACAAATAAGTGAGATGGGAGATGGGTAAATCTGTCTGCTGCGGTTAAGGGGTGAATGACAAACTAATAACAAGCAGCATGCAAAGAACACAAGCCTCCAAAAATATCAAATTTGTTTTCCTCAGCACTGTCATCCACAGTGAGAAAGATTTTCCTGTCCCAAGTCAGTTACACAAAAGAAAGACAAGGGAAAACTGATTTGCAATAACAAGTTAGTACAATGCCACAATCACTAAAGGCCCAGTGACTTGGAGATACTCTAAACTTGCCTGAAAAAGGCCCTGAGCAAGCTGAATCAAGTTTGTCCCGCCTGGAGCAAGGATGACCTCCTAAGACCACTTTCAACATCTATCATTTTATTTAGGAAAAACAGGAAACTGGAAGCCTGCTGGAAGAATCTTAAACGAAAACTCAATACATTACGCCACTGCCTGACCAAGTATATATCAAAAATGGACCTATTTCAATCAGCAACCTAAAAAGGTTTTGCTACCTGCCAGCCTCCCAGACCTTAATTTCCATACCTTGTCACTGCTAAAAGTGTGCACTGTTGTTCAGATGTAAACCTAAATCCCAGAAATTTCCTAACAGTTGTTGTAGGCATTACTGGGGTAACAGGTCATAGTGATTCACACAGTGCATATACTAAATTCCTCTCTAGTGTACTTCTATTTTTTACTCAAATTAATGCAACAAGATCTATTTCAGTCAAAACTTCCTTGTGCAGAAGAGTATCACCTTCAAAGCAACAGGACCAACTTGGACAACATACCGCAAAACCTAACATCCTAACAGCCTTCCATGCAGACACAGCACAACGAGCTTCGCCAGCTCCAGAGTTCTCCTAAATTTATCAAAAAAACAAGCATCAAGCTTTGCTTCCATCACCACAGTTTCCTTGTACATTTCAGTTCTTCTAAGAAAGGAGAGTGAAGACTCAGGAGGAGCACTGAGAGGGCTGATGTATGACTACACTGACTGAAATTCCAACATACAAGCAACTCAAAGTAATTTCTCTGGGTACTGCCTTCTTTTTACACATTAAACTCTTTGGTCTAATGTCGGTGACTATTGAGAAGTTCAACAGATTTTATTCTGGTCTCGGAATGTAATCACTTAAATTTCAGGCCTTGTGCCTTTAACCCATCTCAAGCAGAGATACAGAACTATGTCTCCTCTTGACCAAATAAGTTCAAGTACTGTCTACACCTCCAACTTTGAACACCTTCACAACTTTGTGCCTAGCAGCAATCAGTGATTCTAGAGCTTTCTCAAAGCAAAGACTCTTCTTCCTGTGCTAGTAGGAAAGAAAAGTTTAGGAAAAAAAAAATTTAAAAGAGCTGACATTAACATATATTACTTATTTACTCTAAAATATAATCAACCTCTGGGAAGCACCTAATTGAGATTTCTTAAAAAATAACCCTTGCATCTTCAGGCTGGTTCCACTGCACGGCTGTTGTCTAACACAGCAGCGTACCCACTGAACCCCCAGAGCCCCCCAAACCTCCTGCAACCACAGACTTTGTGTCACCTCTCCTGAAGTGGTTTTGCCCTGGGCAAAGTGCCCCATGCTGCCCGTCTTGGGTCTCTGCCACTCCTGTCTCTACCCAAAAGGACAGGCTGACACAGAATTGTTCTTCTTCTGCCATCTATTATTTTAAATACTGTCCCACAGTTTACATACATCTGTTAGGAATTGCTCCATTATACAGCACTAACTACAGTATTATGTACCCTATTCCTTTGCAGAAGGCTTGAGCCTACCATTATTTTTTCAGACAAGGTACAGCTCTGCAGGCCAAAGATTCACCTACTTCTATTATCAACAGATATGTAAACAACAAATAGAAGCAAAATCTGATAAATACTTGTACGTGTCACATACAGTACATGACTTGCTTATATCAAACAACTGAAGTTCACACTGTTTTCCAATATATCCAATTTACAACTCAAACTGGGCAACTACGAAGACAAGAAAGATCTCTTCGGTTTCCTTTAAACAAGAGACTTTTCCATGTTGTTCTACACAAACAGGTAAAAGCAAAGAACTAACAGAAACTTCTTGCTAACAAAGGGTTTTGAAAATTAACTACTGTATAAAGCTAAAACGAAAGATTTGTGTTATTTAATAAAACTACTTATGGAAAATAGTCCAAAGAGAAAGCATAAACGGGGGTTCCACGATTCAAAGCAGAAATAAAAGCAGTGATTTAGGGAAAAATCCAAGATTAATGACCACAAAGTCACAAAGGACAGCTCTGAAAGCAGTCAAGGGGAAAACTGGAAGATACACTGCTAGTAAGCAAGAAAAATTTATAAAAAGCTTCTTATGAATCACTTCCTATGCAAATATTGTTACAAGGCCAAATTTCTGTAGAGACAGCACTTGTACACCAGCTGACACTATGACGACTTGAATTCTTTAAGGGAATTATTTCAGCTATAAGGATTCTAATATATTCTAATATTAAATAATTAATATCTAGAGTCCAGTAGAAGAAATATCAGTATAACTAAAAATTCCAGCAGAATACCATATTCATTAATTTCTGCCCACATCCAAGTAATTATTTGAATTGCACCCTCAATGGCAGCAAACCCCAAATTACGTGGGTTTGGAATAAACATAAATAGTGTCTGTAGTCATCTTTTTAAAGGTAAGTTTTGAAGAAAGCAAGAGAGGGAACAAGAAAACAGAACCGCTTTTTAATAGAATATGATACTACAAACCCGGTGTTCAAGAATAGCAGAGGGAGCAAAAAGGTTTTCTCCAAGACTCTAAAATTTGGAGGGAATAAACTCAGATTTGATGATCAGAAAAAGCAAAGGAAAACAGCACTTTTTTCTTTGAAGAGGATGAGGGAAACTGACTGCTATGTTTTCATTCTTAGCTTTATTAAAACTTTATTAACTTTCAAAAACCTTGCATACTTAGGGTTTCAATTGGCCAGAGTTATTTCCCCATCACAACCTTAAAACTACAAGCACCCCCAGAGAACTGCCAGAAAGCAAAGCAAATTTCTACTGTTTCAACCAAAAGAGGAACATATATCCGTTCTCCTCAGCACAGTGAAGAAATGTGGTTTAAGAAAGCAAAACAAACAAACATCTTCAGCCAAAAAGGCTGGAAGTAAAAATTTGAAACTAAGTATTTAAGCATCCCTTTGTGAGAAGCAGTTACTAAGTGTTTTGGCAAAGCATAATTTAAATTTCACTGTAGATATTAGGATTTTTGGTGACTAACTCACTGTGCAAGCCTAATAGTATTTTGTAAAGACCTCTTCGATAAAACCCTAACACCTTTTTTTTTTTTTAATACTGCAGGATTAGGCTTTAAGGAGGATAGGTATGTAAGCCAAGGTATCTCCATACTCACTCCTAACTTAAAGGAGAATTGTGACTCATTAAGAAGAGGCTACCACACAAAAATATCTACAAAGCTACTCTGAAATGCATGTAATGCAGAATCAACTGATTTTCCCTGAAGAATATCTTCATTTTCTCCAAGTCACAGTTTCTATTTACCAAGCTTTCTTATCCTCAAAAGAATAAATATCAAAAGGACTGAACTTCACCTTTACTAAGAATAGGTCTATTCATATTTTGTAGAATTAGCCAAAGGGAAACAAACATGGTTATAGGAAGTTAGAAGTGTAATAGTTGTCACACTTGGCAAAGAGCACTGGAAGATTTTGCTTGGATACAAATACAATTTTTAAGTCAACTTCACATATTGAAATAACTTTTTTTTTTTTTTAAAGTGTTTTAAACTATGTTTTGATTGAAGACTAGGAAAGGATTACACTTGTATTTTAAAAACAATGAAAGATTCATCATATACTATTTGGTATCAGTTTATGTTCATCAACATCTTTCTATCAAGCTCCATATTTTGGTACTTATTGCAATGCTGACTGATGAATACAGTATATTCCAGACCTAATTTTATTTTTCGCATACAAAATAGCTTCTAATTAAAAGTATCTCTGCTTTGTAGAGAACATGCAATATAGTTGTATGTATATATTTGAATATATATTGTCTTCATAATAATGAACAATGTAATATTGTGAACTAAGCACATTTTTAAAAGAGATGCAAATAACAATTAGCTGAATTCAGGTAGCACTTAACCAGTAAAATACCATGGCGAAAACAACCTTTGTCTCTCATAATTACATTATTCAAGTAGGATCATGCAGATCTCAAACAAAAAAATATCATAGTAATAGGATTAGTACACTGTGCATAATATTTAATATTTAACAGGTTCTCCCGAACTGCACTCTCAATATCAAAACTTCTTTACTGTCTAGAAATCTCTTCACATCGTTATTAAGGCTACCTGCAGCTTCTATCTATTTGAAGAGGCGTATTTCTTAGACGCATCATTGAGATGTGGTATATGAACTGTTCTTCAAACTCATGAAAGAGCACAATTATTTAGAATACTTTGTAAAATCATGTATGTTACCTGTGTCTTATTACATGCTCCTAAATCAAATGTAGCAATACTGCTCATAAAACAAGCGTATTTTTTTCCAATTAACAGACTAACTTTGTATGTCCTACAACAAATACTGCACTATCATAGTAAATACAAAGACCGGTGATTTTTTTTTTTTAGTCACTATGGTTATACCTACCCCTTATCAGAAGAGTCCAAAGTACACTGTATTTTGTTTGAGTCCGATTTTTTTTTGTATTTTTAGGTGACACACGATAAAAACTTAAAATTATACTTTTTCCTGTGACTTTACACGACTGTGCTCAGAAGGAATGGAATAAAATAACAGAGCACCTCTGGGAAGGAGAAGGATATCACAGCTGTATCAAGAAAATTAAGCATCTACAGCTGCTTCTAGACCCTTTTTTGAAGTTTCTTCATCAATCAATTGCCCATTTAAAATACCAGAAAGCAGAGAAATCATATTGCTAACACACTATAATGCTATTCAAACCACCCAGGCTTACCCAACAAATCTTATAAATGTACAGTCTGCTGCACTGATTGACTCAATACCAAATTCTCTGTGTTTGTAGTAAAATAAAGATTTTCCAGTTGTCTTCACATTTTGATTGGATACACAGTGCAGAAACTGCAAAACAAGACTTCCATAAAGAATTTCAAATGCAGCTTTGAAAATATGCTGCTGGCTTGCCAGAAGGATCATTTACTGAACAACACGGAGCTAAGAATTTATTTCATAACATTAAATAGTACATAATTTGGTCAAAATAAAGCTGGTTATTTTTCTTGAATTTAAATAACTTCTATATATAATTTAAAACATTAAGTACTTATATTTTTCTTTCAACAAAGCAAAAAATTAGAACATTGAAATGGTATCAATACAAGATTTTAAAAACTTGACACCTTCAGAGAGATGGAAAAAGAACAGATGAAAGCAAAGAGGTGAAGACAACAGTACAGACAAAAGTTCATTGATGTTCTGCTTTAAGGAATAAAAGGAGAGCCAAGCCTCATGCAATTTCTTCATCAGAACAAATTCAGATCACTTACAGTTACCTAAATATTTTTAGTACTCTATGTAACACATGGAAGATGAAAAGAAACAGGAACCAAGAGACGATTCCTACAATGCCCTGAAACTGTTCATCCATGGCTTTTCACTTTCCTCCCAGCTACCTCCAATTCACAGAATCACAGAATGGCTGAGGTTGGAAGGGACATCTGGAGATGATCTAGTCCAACCCACCTGGTAAAGCAGGGTCACCCAGCGCAGGTTGCACAAGAATGTGTCCAGGTGAGTTTGAATGTCTCCAGAGAAGGAAACTCCACAACCTCTCTGGGCAGCCTGTTCCAGTGCTCTGGCACCCTCAAAGTAAAGACGTTTCTCCTTATGTTTAGAAGCAACCTCTTATGCTTCAGCCTGTGCCCCTTGCCCCTCATCCTATGGTTGGGCACCACTGAAAAGAGTCTGGTCCCATCCTCTTGGTACCCACCCTTCAGATATTTATAAACATTGATGAGATCCCCTCTCATCCTTCTCTTCTCTAGGCTGAACAGACTCGGCCCTCTCAGTGTCTCCTCAAAAGAAGCTCCAGACCCCGCATCATCTTTGTAGCCCACCGCTGGCTCCAGTAATTACCTCCAGTAATTCCTTGCCCTTCTTAAACTGGGGAGCCCATAACTGGACACAGTACTCCAATACAATTCAACATATTCCTTCTCTGTGCCTGCACCAGTTCCTTAATGGGCTGGGATCAGCTCCCTCAGCAGGAAGGTTCCCCCCTCTACGCTTGCCACCCGGAGGGGCCCACCAACACTCGCTCACCAGAACCCACAGCATGCACAGCACCCAAAGTGCACAGCTCTCCAGCGTCATTCTGAACAGAAATCACCCGTCTCCACATCAAGGAAGTGGGTCAACCTACCACATGGATTACATGAAAAAGAAAATCATACCAGATGAGCATACACAGTCCTAAGAACAGCCCACAGTGGTTTGAGCCTAGCATTTGCCTGTGCAGCTGGATTGTTTAGAACTGTGTGTCATTTCTCTGAGCAATTCTGTGTTCATGTCCTTGCATTTTAGGTTGCTGTATGGGGTTGCCATGCTGAAACAGGACCCTGGCAATCCCACACAATAGCACTGTTGAATCTTCAGCCTGGCAGTTTCTACATTGATCACCAGCCCAGCTTTCCAGGCTCTT
This sequence comes from Nesoenas mayeri, assembly GCF_963082525.1. Lineage (NCBI taxonomy): Eukaryota > Metazoa > Chordata > Aves > Columbiformes > Columbidae > Nesoenas > Nesoenas mayeri. Next base: position 31,673,908 of record NC_137543.1, on the reverse strand, counting down.
TTCCAGGCCCCTGGAGGACAGGATGCTGTTCCAATAGCCATATTTAAGAGAGTAACTGGGATCTCCCACAGCAACAGTGGATGTAAATACCATGTTGATAACAGTAACCACTAGGAAGGCCTTCAATTCCTACTTAACTTTTGCATTACAGTTCCACGCACCTTCTTCTAGATATCTCACATGCAGGCAATCAACAGACCACTGTCATTCACTTGCTTTCCTCTGCAATACTGGTAATCCAAAGACAGTTTGAATTTTGCGATTCCACTCTGACAGCCAGTCATCCACAGCATATCGCACACACCTACCACTCATGGACCTTCAGCAATGCCAAAGCAATTACTTGCTGACCCTAACCTATCTGAAGGAGCAAATCTGAGAAGCCCACGGCTCCCTGCTGCAGTTTTCCCCACGCTGAGGACAGAGCTGTGCATGGTGCTTCCCACGCACTTCTGTGTTCCTGAGGCACTGCTGCCTGGCACAGCTCTGCACAGCTTAACTGTACTGTAATTACACCCTCCAAAGGGGCAGCCTGCATCATTTGTCTGCTGTTCACCAACAACAAACTCTTGTCTACTTTGCTTCTGAGAGTGTTGCTCCAATACCATGTGAATTTTACAAAATCTGGTCATGCAAGCACTTCTGCGATGAACAAAGCAGGTCACCCAACAGACTCAGCTGGGCCTGTTTTGGTTTTGGTGCCTCAGCCAGAGCGTTCACAGGCTAAAACTGCTCCTTTGCAGAGGTCTCAAGGACAAACCAGCTTTTTCCGCTATAATGGAAACATGCGTTTTGAGCAGATCCAGCTGAGAGGATGCTGAGGAGCCTGCGTACAGTCTTTATTTCACACAAACCTGGAAGCACCAGGATGCATTCGCAGTGCAGCAGGAGCAGACACAGCCCAAGTTTCTCAAACGCAGCCATAGAAGCTGACAAAGTAGGGCAAGAGAAACTTCCAGGTAAAGAGAACTCATTCCAGCTGCCACAAATCCCACACCCATCAAGTCCCACTCTCAGTTAGTCAGCAGCTTCCAGTACTTGAATGCTGGCCAGAAGGTAATCTACCTGAGAGAGGAACCTCTGTGCCTGGCATATACGGTTTTTTAAATGCTGTTACATTCATAATCAAACCAAAAATGTTTTTAAGTTATTTATTAACACTGGGAAAGCACTCCATCCACACAAGATTATAGGTGTACTAAGAAATATTATTCCACAAAAATTAAGTGGAAAAATTGCACTAAATATAAATAAGTATTTTTGTTCTCAAATAATTGTAACTTCAATAAAATTGTAGTCTAAAAGTAAATCTAAGTTGGAAGATAGATTGAAATACTTTCCACCAATAGTTACATTAAAAATAATTAAGTTCTTTTTAATGCTTGATTTCAGAACACCCAGTGTTACATATTATTTGAAACTGAGCTTGCCGAGACACTGCATAAGCAAATCACATATACATCTTTTATAAAGAATATCTATGTAGCTTTCAGAACAGAAGTGTAATACATTCCTTTAAAATTATCACTTTGTGTTTTAGTTTCTAATCTCTTCCTTAAAACATAAATAAGGCAACTCTTCATATCACCTACCAAAATAGTTTTTATTTTCTTCTCTTTATGAATATTGATATGTTATTTTTTTTTAAATAGCAACAAGAAATCTAAATATGTGGACATTCTCCTCAAGTTTCTGAATCTTTTCAGGAAAGAATCTCTGGCTGACTAAGCAGATTTTAAAATATGCACATTTCTGGGAGAATAATTTCTAATCTCTTTGTTTCAGAAACTAGTTATTATGATGTACCGATACCAACCCAGTCCTTTGCATATGAACTTCTTCTAAAGTTATGTTTTTTCTTAATAAATGCTTTCCCTTAAAACACAGCACTCAAGGACCTAAATAGGAAATTCCTGAAATGTGCTACTTGTCCTGCATCATCTAGAAAGAAGCGATGCCCTCTGCCGTGCCGGCAGCGGAGGTTCACCTGGACCCAAGCGCAGCATCCCTGCACGGCTGCCTGAGCAGGACCCGCCGCCGAAATCGCTGCTTCTCAACAAACACTACATTTCTATTTACATCACCGATCTCTGACATCCACCTGATGGTCTGTACCCTCTTACTATGAAGTAAAACAGCACTAGCAGAAGTTTTATCATGCTATGTCACATACTGCAGCCCAGTGGCAAAGCTATCATAGCGATAACTCATTTCTACCTAAAAATACATTTGACAAACTTCACCGCTTATTCTTTTAAAACATTTTTGGACTACTTAGTTCAGAGTGCACAAAAATATGCTATGTATTCTTAGTTACTTCATTCTTACATCTTCTTGTTCTGAGCTGGTAACCCAGCTTGGAACATGAACCAACATTCACTGCTCTACCCCATATCAACAAAAATCATCACATCCCATGTAAAAGGCAAGGTTTCCTATTTTCCTAGGTAGGCAGCTTTAATCCACAAATAAAGGTAACACGTAAAGCATCTCCTGTCCTACAAGATTTCTTTATGTAACTGTACAGAAAATAACTTAAAACCTGTCTTTTTTTTGTTGAGTTTAAGAATGCAAAACCGAAAAGTTCTAAAAATGCAGAAGGAAAAAGCAGCAAGAAGTAAGCTGCCTGCTGTAGACAAGGTTAAGTATGTGGGTTTCTCAGAACATTCTGCTTATCATATTGCTAACTCTTTAACAGTTTAGTCAACATTCAAGTGCCTACTCTATAAGATCAACTATCTGCAAAACAGTAACAACAGAATTGTGAACTAAAAGTGAAAAATAAAACACAAGGCCCTACAAAATTACCAACATAGTAGAGAATAACATCAGGCAACTACAAAGCGAGGTCAGCAGTACGCATTTGCTGCTGTGCCCAAAAAACTTAAAACGCTACCTAGGAAAAATATCATCATGCTTTTTGAATTATCTTAAACAAACACACGTCAACATGCCCATTTATCAAGTTTCCTGCCATCTGTATAAAATAAGCCACTGCCTACCAAATACCATTCATGCAGCTTCAAAAACGAGGGAAAAACAGCTGACATGGGAAATGAGTGCAGAAACATCATTAAACCTCCATATATATATATATTTTTTTTTCCTAAAGAAACAGAAACACTAAGGACCCAAATAACATCTCTGCAGTCTCACAGGGCACAATCACTCCAGAAGCCAGGGAGTGCTTTATACCTGTTTGCCAGCAGTGACAAGGGACACAAGCTTTCCTCCAGCTGAGGCTCAGGTACAGGATGAGCAAAACCACATTCCTCCTGCTTGAGAGGGCAGATCCTGCAGACACATGGCACCCCAAAAGGGGCTGCAGCCAGAGCGACCACACCCTCTCCTGACCAGAGCGCATTGCTCCCCTTAGAAGGGTTTTCTCAAAAGGTCTCCTAATGCTTTGAGTTTTTACAGCTGCATCCAGTATAGCCTCCCACCAGTATCACCCAGTTCAGGGCTGCTCCCAGCTGTGGAAAGTTTATTTGCCAAGTAACACACTTCCTAGCAATCAAAAATCAGTTAAAACTGGTGAAAATGCAATTTCAAGAAAACTACATAGAACCAACAGATTACACTACAAGTCAGACCACTTTCATTTCCTCTCATTTCAGAATCCCATGTCCCACTGCTAACTCATTCTCACCAAAACCCACTCTCTCTTCTGCACCCTCTAGAAAGAGGAAACAGTCAATAATCATCAGTCACACTCGGGCTCACTGACTGCTTTGCTAACTGGACTAAGAACAGCATGAAAGTAGACTTGTGACTACCTTACTTCTTCTCATTGTTATGCATTTCATATCACCATGGCGCTGCAAACCAAGCTACTGGTCTTCCTCTTGTTTGAGTTAGAAAGTAATTCAGCAGAGTGTAGAGAACTCCAGCTCTTTTTTACATTTTACATTCCTAGTTTAATTTCTGTATTACATTATTTATATTTGTACATGTAATTCCACTTGGAAATGATTTTGTGAATACTATAAAACATGTGTGTTAGTTTAGAGCCTTTAAATGCTTGATGACTATTTATAGACAGAAACAAGACAAAATATGCTCTTAGCTTCTTACTTCAACAGAAAAACAAAAAGAAAAAAAGGGGAAAAAAAATCACCCCTCACCAAATTCCTGAAGTAAAATTCATCTTTTACATCTTCTCCAGCTAGATCAACCGAGTCACTTCCTCAGCTGTTGTCTGGACAACCCCCTTGGGCACCACCTGAGCAGCATCCCAGGTTAGACAGACCTTTGATCTTTGCACAGCCAGCCTAGCTAGCGTGGATATTCCACAGAAAACAGCATGTTACAGATTATGCGGTAATTGGGCATATTAGGTCCTGGATTAAGTGACAGAGGTATTTCTAGTTCTACACTCGCAGTACTAAACCAGCCCTATAACATTCACAGCATTAATCTCCATATCCTCCTGGGCAAGGTCCAAGCAATCCCAGCCCCTGGAAAAGTTAGTAAAAGAAAAGAAGAATGTCAAGGATGAAGGGCAGCACAGCATCACTTCTATCTGAGGAAAAAAACAGAGGTCAGGGCTTTTCAGTCTGGAAGAGATATTCTGGGACACGGAACACACACACTACTTTGTCCTGTTTCCTTAGACATCTGTTATGGCCACTGACACAAGAGACACTGGGGGGAAATCAGCATGACAAAAATCAATGCAACAGACATAGAAAGTGATGGTTACTCACAAAACCTCTACATCCTTTTTATCCACTTGCACTCATTCTTTCACAAATTTTGTTCAGTCACGTTATCACACTTACAGACTCGCAGGAAGCACCCACCAAAGCGGTCTGGACAGCACCACGTCCATGCAGCTCCAAGGAAGGATGGCAGCCACCAACGCCCCACCACATCTCCCACGTTCTCCCTGTTTGACAATGATGAACCAGGGTCTGGACAAATCTCTTAACCCTTCAGGATCCCCAGTTTTACTCCCAAGAAGTGGGTTTTTTTACTCTTGGAGAACTCTGCTTTTCTTCATTCACACACACTGTTCTTTCAACTCATGTCTTCCTGCTTCTCTTGACACTTTCATACATGCATTTCCACGTGTTTCATTCATATTAACCTTAGTATTTCTGCTACAAATCCCTAGAGTACTGGCCTATTAGATCGGTCTTTGATCCTACCGGCTAAAATTGCTTTAATTAAAACTTTTCCACATTATCCCTGCCCACATAAGCCAGAACACAGTTCTGCCTCCAGAGCCGTACCTTGCATTCTGCACACCCAAACCTACTTGTACGTTTTCTGTGAGATTTGTTTTGTTTTTTCTCCAGGAGCGCTAAAAAGCAAAGCGCAAGAGCCGCCAGCACTTCTGTGGGGTATTTATTGCGCGGGGCGGCGAGAAGTGAAATGAACACGAGAGAGCAGCGGGAGCGCGCGCAGGAGGGCGAACCGAAGCCCGGAGGAACGCGAGGTGCCCGCACCGGCCGGCGGCAGCGACCCCGCCGGAGCCGCCCCCGGGCTCCGCCCGGCCCTCCCGCTGCGCCCTCACCTGCCGGGGGCCGGTGGCCGCGGTACCGGTGTCCGGCCGCTCCTCCGTCTGCTGCAGGAGAGTCCCGGCAGGCGGCGCTCCCGCCGGGCCGGCACTGCCGCAGCGCGTCCCCGCTGGCAGCCGCAGCCGCCACGGCCGAGCCCCGGCCCGGGCAGCGGCGAGGGCCCAGCTCGGCGCCATCACCGGCCGCGTGGGGGGCGGAGCGTGACCTCCAACCCCGCGACACGCCCGGGTCACCGGCACGCGGCGGGCGCAGGCGCACTGGGGCAGGCTGAGGCGGGGCGGCCGCCATCTTGGCTGCGGGCCGTGGGCGAGAGGCGGTGGCGGGGCCGAGCGGGGCCCGGGCCGCTCGTCCTGCTGCCCCGGGGGGGTGAGTCACGGCCCGGGCGCTCTTGCTGGAGGAGGAGACCCTGCTGGCCGCGGCACCTGCTCTCCGCCGCCCGTCTCCCGCTGAGGCGGCTTGCGGGGCCCGGGCAGCGCGGGGAACCCCCCCGGCTGCCACTCCGTCCCGGGCGGGGTCGCACAGGCGGACGGCCCGTAACCGCCGTGTGAGGGCAAGGAGCGAGCCCCGCGGCCGCGCCGGGCTGGGCAGCGGCCTCAGGAGCCGCTCCGGGAACGGGAAACGGGTGGCGGCTGTGGCAAGAACACGGACAGCCCGGCAGGTGCCACCGAGCGGGGACCGGCCCCCGGGACGCGCTGCAGGCGGAGGAGGGCTCGGCCGCGGCTGACGTGGCGCTGCAGCCGCAGCGAAGCCGAGCGCGGCCGCTGGGTCTGGACAATAAACAACCTTCCTTCGTACCCTGAAAGCACCGCTCCGCACCAGATGAACCCTCTGTTCGTCCGTTTGACAGCTGAAAAAACCCCTACAACAAGGACACTGTTCCAGAAGGACCTGCCCTACATTGTATGGACCCTATAGGGGAAGAGGTCCACTCCTACTGTGCCCTTCAGTTCTCTGTACCTTTAGTTAAGGTGCAGCTATCAAAAGTTGAAGGCACATCCCTAACCCAAATTCTGAACTTCCCACTTTAATCAGGGCAGGTTAATTTTACATACACCACTAGAAGTCTCTCTAGGCCTTGTCTATGCTAGAAATGCAAAGCTCATCCCTGCAGATCCTCCCTACTACAGCAGCAGACATCACCACTACTTAGAAACCAAACTTTATGGAGCGCTTTGATTACAAATAAAATTTTCCTACTTATTTACATCATCTTCCGTATTCACAAGACAATACATTCCTCACATACAGGTTTTTATTAAGCTTCTCACATGTAATTAAGCATATATACTACATCTGACATGCTAAACAGGGTGTCAGGAGCCAGCTTTTTGTGGTAGTTGGAGGTCTCATGGATTTCACACAAATGTTTCAAAACTTGTTTCCAGTTCTAAGCAGGGTGATAAAACACGTGCCAGAAGTTCTAACCTTACTGACACCACGTGCCAGAAACATATGAAATACAAGAAATTTGAAGAGAACATCAGATAAAGCAACATGTAGAACAGATCCTGCAAGAGTATGACATGGTGCACCTCTCGAAGGAGATTTCTGGGATATTAAACATGGACAGGGCTGCTAGTAGTGCAGGTCTTTAACACAGAAAAATAAAAGAAAGTGTAGCAGATGTTTTCAGTGGTCAGCCTACAAAGGAAACAACATTAGCCTTTGAGAGCAATTCTCTTGATGCCAAATAAAAGAAGCACTTTTGTGCCCAGGCTTATTCTTATAGTCCATGCTTTGTTAGTGTAAATATGACACCATCATAGGTGAATTAAGATGAATCTATTCACGACTGATCAAAAGTTCAGAAGAGTGTATCTTACCACATTAACACCATGGACAAAAAACAAGACTGAAAATGTTACTGTAACTGAACCACACCAGCACTATGAGGCATCTTCCTTCTGTCTGCAATGGTCATAAGTTTCCTAGGTTAATAATCCACAGACAGATCAATGAATTTTAGATATTACCTATAACTGTATCTGCTTCTGTTGCATGAGGAACATGCTCACAAGACAGTACGTTCCTACCCACATGTAAATCCTGCTATGAAAAACTTGCTTAAAGCCTGCTAGAGCAGAAGTCCATCCTTTAGCTGGGAGTGATCCTTCTAGGCCAGTGTCCTGTGCAGGCAACACTTAACCAAAATAATCACAAGGGAGTGAAGGAACAAGCTTCAGTTTGGCAGCAGCAGTAGATTCATAATGATTAAATTGAGCAGTAGTTACAGATTCAAAAGGAATTATGTATCCACAGTATATGTACAGTATAATTAACTTCTCAAAAGAGTTTTTCATTGCTATATTTTAAAGGTTGCCTTCAAATTATAGGTAAGTCCTTCAAATGCTTGAAAGGCATAAAAATTCCCCTTCCCACACAAAACCCCAAACAATGTATTTTAGTTTCAAAAATATTTTGAACCCACAAACAAGCTTGGTATCAGTTAATCCAGTAAAACAGCTACATGCTAAATAAAAGCACATCTGGTTGAAAGAGCGCAAAGAATGTTACAAGTGTGCTTAGTTTTTGCTTGCAGCATCTGGCAGTAGGTAGCAGGACAGTGGCAGGAATCTCAGTGGGTCTCCTCCTGTGTCTGTTCTGCAATAGTTTCTGTGGCACTGGCGTTGGCAGCAGAGTTGAGAACTTCTCCGAAGTCTCCCCCAGCGTGTTTGCTTCCTCCAACTTTAAACTAGAACACAGACAGAGCCTCAGCATACAATTCCAGTTACCTGGCATGTCAAACGTGGTTAACTGGATAAACACCGGTACCTCTGCCTGAACAAGTTCAATAACTCTTTTCAGTAGAGCAGCTTTTCCAGGACTGGGCTACCCCTGCCATGCTCTATAAAGACAAATCTTTAAGTGTCAAGGAGAAAACAATCACCAGCAGCAGATGAACAAAGCAGTCTCCCTTTGACTTCGAGATACATAAAACATGAAGCAGCCCTGATTCCAAGGAGTCTGAAGGTTGGCACACTCTCAGTTAAAAATGGACCCAGGTACGCTGCAGCCTTTCAAGCCATTTAGGCAGTGAAAGATTCCAAGTTAAAACTTGCTTCTGTATTGCTCAAGAAAGAACCTTGAACAGTTTTCAGTCTCAACAGCAATTCTTGAGATATTTAGTGGAGCATAGCAACTATTTTACTTTCTCCAGGTCCTGTGTTTGGTTTTTAACTTCCCTCTACAGTTAGGTATATACCCCGTGGGATGGCAGGAACGTTAATGCCAATTAGTTTGCAAGGGACTCCTGGTTCCCCATGGTATCACTTGCATGCTTCTCATCCTGAAAAAGCTATTAATTGTTGTTTCTGGCACCTGAGGCTTTTGTGAGTAAATTTCAAATTAAATTACAAATACCTTGCATATTTTATGCCAGGAATAAGATAAACACCCCAAGCTATAGTCCTGTGTAGGATACTAGTCTTTAGTAATGCATAGAAATAAAAGCCTAGACCATTTTGGATACATAATGCTAGGTATGTCACACCAGCTGTTTGTGCAAGTTAGCCAGCTGTTAGTCATAATTAAAGTCATCCTCCCATAAGAGGTACAGAAAGCCCATTTTTTATAATCAAATCATTGGACAGAGAAACCATTTCCATGGTACTTAAAAGATGTAATCTAAACACCTTCAACAGTTTACCAATCTCTAAAAAGCAGGCTACCCAGAGTCCACTTCTGTCTTTCCTCCACATTCACCAAGGCATTTTAGTAACACTTACCTTTAAGTTTTCAACTTTTTCCTCAAAGGATTTGAAAGTAGGAGAATTTCTAGGAAAATAAAAAAAAGGAACCACACACAGAATTAAAACCATTATCTGGTTAGTCTATAAATATCAGAAAACAAGCAGACAGTTGCTTTTTTCCAATGTCAACATGAGTTTTGTTTGTTTGGGGCTCCTTCCTGCTTTTAAGGGTAGCCTGAAAATAGTTCAGATCTGGAAGTACTACAAAACTAAAATTCAAACCATGAAACTACAAACTACAAAACTAAAATACAAACACACTCAAGTTGCAGCTCATTTGTATCTTTGGCAACTAAGCAATGCCAGGCTCAGCAATCAGATCTTTCATCACAACACAGAAGGGAGAACTAGCAAGTATTTTAGGTTTAGTTTATAATTCCCAGTGATTTCAAACAGGTTTCTGCCTTAAAGGACTTGTTCAGGAAAGCTCAGTCATTGCTTTTGGTTAGCCTACTACATGATTGCTGAAGAACGCTTGTCATCAGAGTTTTCTCTCTTGTAGGAAGACTAGTTTAATTTAATAGGTTGTGTGTGTTCAATTTAAAAAACACATTTCGCAATGGCATTTTCTGCCAACATGTTAAATTTAAGGCAGACTCCCCCTTGCCTTTTAAATGCTGGAGACAGCTGTAATTACAAATGGTAAGTTCTGCATATGAAGAGCAGGACAGCTTGGGATTTTCAGTGCTGAGGGGCAGTGTATTATTTATTAGGGTCAGAAGAGTGGCTTAATGCTTCGACTAGCTGTCGCTGCCATTTGCAGATTTGTGCAGTAGCTTGTACACCTGCCTTCAGACAGGATGGAAAATGCTTGCCTTCAGTGGACCAGGACCAAGGATTCATAGCAGACTCAAAAAAAAAGTTCTTATATAAAGACTAAAGACAAGAGTTTTTTTTCCGAAAGAGGTCTTAAGTTTCCCTTCCCCTTTTGCTTGGCATTTGTGTAGGTCACCCACACTTAGCAGCACTCTTTCATTTGGGAAGGCACAGTGTGACATACATATATATCAAACCAGACTCCCTCCAGAGATGGAGAGGGACAGTGTCAAGCAAGGGGAGAGAAAAAGCAAACAAGTCAGCACGAGACTTTTTTGTTAAACCACAATATTTTTACTCACTTTCACTGCTCTACAACAGATGCCAAGCTATTGCCTTTAAACCTTGGAATCATTTAGTAGCATTACATTTCTTACAGGCAGGGAGAAGTTGTTATAGTTCTCCAAACAGCAGGAAAGGGCACTTGATCACATTCCAGATGTGTGATAACCACCATCATTAAGCAGAAATAAATCTTATCCTATGTGGTAGTGCAGGAAATTCATTACAAAGTTGGGTACGTTTTGGTTTGTTTGGTTTTTTTTAAATCTGTGTTAGTTGACTTAAGTTCAATTTAACTTGATTCCACACATGAAAATAAATAAACCGAACAGCTGGACTATGCATACATTACCTCATAATAGGCATGCTAATTGAATGTTGTATGGAGCGTATACTAAATGCCAGCATTAAGAAAAAAGAAAGCAAAAAGTTAGTTTAAGTGACAGACCAAGAAGAAATTGGCTTAGAGAGCTGACTTCCACATACTGTATTTGGGAAATAGCCTAAGAGTCTGATACAGTCGTACATAGTAACTGCTTCAATTTGCTTTTTTAAATTGCTTAGCCATGCATACACACAAGTACAACAGAGCAAAAGCAGCAACATTTTTTCTTTTTGGAAAGATTCAAGTGCCATGCTTGTTAGTATATACTCTGCTTAGCTGCAACTGTCTGTGTACTCATTCAGGTTCTCAAGCAATGACAGACATGCTGCATTTACAGTTTTGATGATATCATGTAAAAAGTGAATACTCATGAGTCTTATCGATCAACTGATCTTATTAGTGAAAGAATCACTCCTACATTCAGAAGGTTTACATTTCAACGGGGTGTAAGATTTCCATACTCACTAATACAAATTATCTACTCATCAATATAAATTATCTAGCGAGAGCAGTCAAATCAATCTGTATTCGAGGTCAGGTTTATGCTGGGGACAGGGAGAAAGTCCTGGTCTCCACTCTGTTCTGAAATTCATGGAGGATTTCTGTAACCTGCCACTGTTGCTATACAGTTACTGTGTGTTTCGTGACAACACATACCTACTCCTAGAAGGTGACTGGATACAGATTAAAGTGCTCCCAAATAACTTCAAGACCATCTGGAATCTAATTTAGTTCCATATTCTAAAAAAAAAAAATCACTGTTTGCTCTTGATACAAATTAGTCTTATATTTTAAATGTTTCTTGTCCAATACCATAACAGTAAGTTAGAAAAACTGATGATCACAGTTTTTCCTAGCTATATTTGGAATGTCAAATTTAGACTGGACTTTATGTTGTCTTTCAAGAGAACACTTTCCAGGCAATTGCTGGGGTGGGCAGGACTCTCATATTTGATGCACTTCCAAAACTCCAATTTGTATTTACATACAATGGAAGATACATTCACAGAAGCAAAAAGGTTCCGTATTCATTGCAGAACGAGTTTTAAGAGATTCTTTGGGAGGCCCACCAGTATAATACAGTGATAGAAAAAACTACACGTGTAAGAAATGCCCTTAAGGTTGGAATCCCTACAGGCTGATGCACGGCTGAATGTTAGTCCATAGGTACAGTACACCGGCAATCAGACAGGTCAAGGCCAGCTGCTGTCCTGACCCACGTCAGTGATGTGTGGCCATGTTTCATCCCTTTCCCCAGCCCCATTTCTGCTGTGTTTCAACTTCATGGACCATTTGGCTTCCACAAGCTTTTCCAGAGCACATAGAAGCTGTCTTCTGGCGTCTAATTTATATTCCTCACTCTGTGATGTGGATTATTAGAAGTTTTGGGTTTGCCACGTGCCAAGTTTTAGTACAGAACTAGGCTGACACTAACTAGTTCTCTTTGTCCAGTTGTGCCCAGCCACTTCCCCTCATTCTGCAAGACGTGCCTCCTGCAAGATGTTTAAGGCTAAAAAGCATGAAAGTTACCTTCTTTTCCCTATATATATTTACCTGCTCAGACTGAAAAGCAACAACCTATGGTGTACTGCAGATCTTTTAAGAGGTGTCTAGGGAAGTTTCATTTAGTCTCATAGAGATCATTTAATGGAAGAACTATTTGTACATTCATGAAGGATTTACTTGCTGTTGTACAATACACTTACATATACTCAGTATCCATTTTGCAAAATGTCACTATAAGCTAATATACAGTTTTATCACAGAATGATCCAGTTTAGATAAATTCAGTTGATTTTTTTTTTTAATATCAAATCACCTGTTCTTCGGGTAGTGCAAAGAAGCGTGATTAAGCCTTGAAAAGCTTTACAAAGAAGAGAACTTGTATTTCTTTTCACAAATGACAGAATGTCACATCAAAGTGCTCACTCAACTAGTTGGGTGGTTTGAAGAAGAGAGGTTCTTTTTACAAAGGTGCACAAGAAAACCCCTAGCTTTAAATATTATAAAACCAAAAAGGCACAATAAATTGCTTTCCAGCCCTCCATGTATTTTGTACCGCATTAAATGCTTTCTTATCCTTTACACAACTATTTGTATAGTTACAACTTGCCTCACATTTTGAAAATGCACAAGGACGTGTGTCAGGGTCCCTGCCTGGAAAACACCATCTTAAGAATGCATAAACACTAGTTATTTGCTTTTGTTAATAGTTAGGTTTCCAGCTGATACATGATGATATTTAGGAGCCCATGATCGTATCAGATTTCCAAAGTAAGCAAATAATGTTATTCTGCAATCTCAGAACAGGGCAAAGATGAGGACTTCTGCTCCATAATACAGATGCAGTGCAAGAGGAGCTAAGTGCAAGTCATGATTGCTCAGAAATTTGCAGAGTGGTACATCTTGGAACTACTGCTGTTTTTCACATATACTCATGTTGCCTACGCAAGGATGGCTAGCTCATCAAGAGTTCAATACGTTCTTATAAAGGAGAATAAAGGTATTAAGAGAAACCTAAGAAGGAACCGAGTTCATTTTCAGCCTAACAAGGAGGAGAGGAAACAACCACAAAAAGGAAGCACTAATGCACTGACTCTGCCCTGCCAATCCTCCCTCTTCCTCTCTATTTCAGTACTTTCTAAGGTCACAGCTCCACCACCTGCCTTAGTCCCTTTCGCAACTCCCTCCAAAATCACTTTGCAGTGCAAGAATGAAAACACGCATGTGATGTTTGATGCATGATATATGTGGAAATGGTCTGATGCAGAAGAAATCATGCCATCACAGCTGAGAAGTCCCTAAACTAAAACAATACCAAAAAAAGTGAAGCCATGATGAAGAAGCCACATAAGAGTTTAAGAATAAAATTGCACCTGCATATTCAGAATTTGTTCAGATATGTATCAGGCCCATTGATTCTCATTTCCAGAAAAGAACTGGGGCATCTAAAACTTTCTGAAGTTCAGACTTGTGCAGTCTTAAAAGTAGACACCACCTGAGCAGTCATGTAACCCTGGGACCTGAATTCACTGATTGAATCCCAGATGAACTTGGTCCTCATGAAAGCAAAAAATTCAAAGGTTTTTAATCTCCTGTTTAAGTACAATTAAGATCTTGAGGTTTCTAATTTCCTGTTTAGGTGCAAGTAAGATCTTGAACAGTACTAATTCCTCTAATTCTTCACAGGTTTTGGTTGGTTGGTTTTGGTTCGTTTGGTTTTTCTTTTTTAAACAAGCCACTTCTGTATTTATAATCATATTTTGAATTTCCATTACCGTGATTCCCCACAAGAAGCACACCAAGAGAGTGGACTCCTCTGGCCCTGTTACATTTCCTGCCAGTGGCCCAGTTTCTGATAGAGAGTACTCAACACCCACCTAGCCACTAACTTGAGTAATTAGGACACTCTTCTTTTGTGGTATTACATTCCTGAAGGCAGAGGAGAGCTATGAGTCTATGCTTGTCCTTGTCAAACGCGATATTCTTAATACAAGTAGGGGAACACCAGAGCCTTAAGGAAGGTGAACTTGTTAAGTGACCAGCCAAGCTCTACATCCAAAAGATAGAGACACATCTTCCAGGCTCCCATGGTCTCACTGATGCTGAAGGGGAGCTATTTCAGACAGACTGCTCTTCCTGAACTCCAGCAAACCGAGATCCCATCAGAGTCCTGACAGCATCCTGAGCAGCTGCCCATCTCCTCCACAGGCACTGCCCCAGGGTTAGTTAGTGTTCTGGGGGCCAGATCCCTACATCTCTACAGAGACCCTGCTGCTGTCTTTAGCTGCTTAGTGGAAGAGTGCAGAAAAGATGAAGCCAGATGCAGAGGTGTGCATAGATGGGATAATAGGTAAAGGACAGAAATTGCTAAACACGAATTTTAACTACTGAAAACTTAACGTTGAGTATTTGCTTAGTCTAGGCAGATAAAAGGCAACACAGACAGGGCAACTAAGATACTCAGTGTCTGGAGCTGCTAACGTAATCAACTCAAAGATCAGGACTGTTCCACTGGACAAACTATGAACAAAGAATGCATAAACTATTTTACATTTAGACTCTAGTGATGAGTCACAATGCTAAACAACCATTGTAATTGACACAGAAAAGGAAAAATTTCTACTCTCTCAAGGTACAAACACTGTACACACAAAGAGAAGGAGGAATTCTGCATGCCATTGACCTCAAAACCATATCCTGTCACTTTACAAAAAAACTCACAGAATCATTTTTACAGATTCCTTTCATACAAGGAAGATAGGCTAACTGATTGTTATTTATTCTCAAGATTTCATGTTCTGGGATAGTTACCAGGTGAACATGAAGAAACATCTTTCCTGACATTAAAAGAGCTTCAGTTTTACATCATCTAACACCAGAGAAAAAAAGAAGTTACCTTTTACAGACAAAACTTAAAGATTTTAATGGAGACAGTCTGACTACATGCTTAGTTTCAGAACAATTCTTGCGCCCACCTTACCTAAAGGAATGTGAAAATGCCTGTAGTCTGCACAATGCCAGAGTAAGCATTAAAGAGAGAAAGGAAGTTCTGATAAATCTGAAGCAAAATATGTAACTGTGTAGCTGCACCTCAAAGTGTTTTCTCACTAGACTTCAAAAAGCAAGGAGGAGGTTAATGGCAGCACTTTAAAACAAAAGGGCTGATTTTATTACACTGCTTTCCAATGCAGCAATATTCTGTTAGAATGTGTGAATTTTTAGTTGTCTAATAATGTAAAAATAAGTTTGATCCACTATTCACAACAAGTTACAAGCAGAAATGAGTGGTTGTATATGTTCCAGTAGTAAAAATTACATAATCAAAAAAAATTGTAAGCTAAGCAGATGATTGGATTGCATACAGGAAGAGTTTTGCGTGAAGGTCACAATAACACTAAAAATTACCACCAAACCTACCTAATTTGAAGGACTGTGTCATTTGACACAAAGTCAGAATATGCTGTATGCCAATATTTAAGAATTGAAAAGTGTCAATAGTCTATCAAAAAGGTAATAAAATCAAGCCACTGCTATGAGATAGAATAGCTTACAAGGAAATAAAACACACCTGAAAGGAATCCACACAAGACAGAAATGAAACAAACAACAAAAAAAACCCCACACCAAACAAGAAAACCAAATCACAGTTAAAAACACTAATTGTTGAAATGTAGTATTCCACAGGCTAAGCAAGTTAGAGAACAGAAATGACAGTGCTATGTGCATCACACAGAGGCAGGTGGGGACACTGCCACCTGCAATCCTACCAGAAAAATAACAGTAGCAGTAGAGGTAATGGCACACGTTGCTTCTCTTGCATATTTAAAATGCACACCACAGAACTCCTCTGCATCAGTGAGTATATACAAGCAGATTTTGCAAAAAAGTCACTCAGCTCTCCTAAAACAGATGCCGAGGGTTCCTGATAGATTAATGTTTAGAAATGCTGGGTACTTTAATAGCATATATTTATTTCAGTGATCATCTGCTTAAGTCAAAAATGCAACCACTCGGGAAAAGCTAAAGAAACCTACCTGACATCTTCAAACTTCTTGGTTATGACTGAACCAACAGATGAAAAAGCAGCAGAAGCCTTCTGACCAGCCTGAGACAGAGTTTCTGATGTTTTCTTGTATCTGTGTTCAAAAAAAATGAAGTCTGTAGTTATTTTAATAGAACACATAGGGAATCTTTTAGTGTATGTAAATTTGTATCAAACCCAGCGGTATATTTCAGCTTTGGGGTCAAATTAACAAGTTATTTAAAAGATTATTCTGAGCTATTGCAGGCCCTTCCGGCTACAGCATCTCTGACAGCTCAGACTTCAGATCAGGTTCACCAACACATACCTGCAACCCCACCCCCAAAACAGATGCTCTCTGCTATTGTAGGACTTAAAAAAAAAAAACAAAGCCAAACAAACAAAAAAGAAACCACCACCATGCACACACACTGAAAAAGAACAGTGGTCTGTTTTTTTGTGTCAAACATCTAAAATCTTGTACCGAATGGTTTTGTCAATAAACTTCACCATAAAAAGCTTGAGGTACATCCTCTTACGTTCAGTGTAGGCACTAACTTCAGAAGGCAGTTCACTCTAGACCATAAGATAACAGCAGTGTTTGGCAAGAACATTAACTGTGACTTTGCACTCTTCCTGCATGAGCTCAGTTTCCAGTTTTCAGGCTGGAAAAGAAGGGTATTCTGGTGGACTTAGGACACCTTGGTATCTCAGTAATGGTATCTCAGATCTATCAGACAAAAACTGTATTAGAATTACCCATTTTATGGTAAACCATTCTTATTTTGCGTAAGATGATATGGCTAATAGTGCCTTTTTAAAAAAAAATTATGATGATTTATCCAGATAAGTTTTAGTACAACTTTACTTTGTGATAACTACACTAATTTCACAAGAACAGAGGGTTTAGACATGACACAAGAACTACATAGTTTTCACCTCGACAGCTGAGACAATCATCATGAACTGGTACATACGCTGTGGTTGATGTAACATCTTGCCAGCTTTTGGTAATGTTCTGCTTTAGTTCCTGTAATGAGTTAATTCCCAACTTTCTCTTGATTTCTGCTAGATGCTTCTCTTTGGCAGCTAGCACTTGTGAGAGCGTCTGGATTTCCTCTTCCACCTGTGACAGCAGAATTGATAAGAGGTAAGTTAGCAAGCAATATGCCCAGCCATTTAACTATATATTTATTAAAATAGCTACTAGGCATCAGTAATAGGGGGCTAATGCATTTTTAACATTGCCTGACAATTGTTTCTAAATACTAAAAGGGAAATCCAACATAGTCTACAAGACTCAGTTAGTGAAAAAGTAACCTACCTGCAGCCAGCTCTGTTACTGGAATAGGCACAAGGAAGCTGGTAACTAAAATACTGTACAGTTAGAAATCATTACCTTTAGACAACATTAGGCTATGTAAAGCTTGAAGATTAGTCAAATCTGGGACAATTGCCAAGCCTGTATTCTCCTTCCACATCAGAGGAGATAACAATGTATGACCAGTATCAGGAAGCTCTGAGTATGTCTGACACATACACAAGTCTTGTCTCCTTGCTTGAATAGAAAGGTTCTTTTGCAGCTTAAGCCAGCAACTGCAGGCTGGATCCAGCCACAGGAGTGCCTTCCCCAGAGCAGGGGTGGAAATGGTGGCAGACTGAGCAATTTAAACAATGAACAAATAAATTATAATTAAATAATAATAAATGATTATTAAAAAAACAAACCAAAACAAAACCCACACAGCACCTATTCAGCAGCTGTGTTGTTTGTATACTTTCTTCTTTACAGACATGTCACTTAAGCCTCCCACAGAAGCACGACCAGATCTCAAAGGTATCACAACAGTTTTACGATGTCATTCTGTGGGCTACACAGATGTGACAGAGGCACCAAGGCCATCTGTCCAACAGCCAAGGGACACACCCAGCCCTACTTCCTCATCCAGACCAGACCACCCTACTTCAGGGTATCAGGCTGCCTGCTCATTTAAGCTCCTTGGAGGAAATACTACTTTAACTCACTCTTAAAAAGATTTCTGCTATATGAACTATGGGCAAGAACAGTTACATGGTTAGACATTAGCAAAACACAGATATTCCTACAAAGCATCCTGCATGAAAACAACAGCTTTAGTTACTATACACCAGTTGAGACAATATTTGGTTTTGGCTTCCAACCATGTTATCTTTGACAGCTTATTTACCCCCTTCACACTTAGGGGAAAAAAGGGCTAGGCATTTATGCATCTTGGTTTAAGATCTGTACTCTCAGCACTTCTAGCCTAATCCCTCGTAACTAGAACTGAATGTTCTTTTCTCCTTGAAACCCTCCCTTCCTTCCCCCCCAATACACAGGAGTGCCATGCCCAGCTTTACACACTCCCATAATAAATATGCAAAGCATTAACTGTATGTTCAAAGACAGCATTATCCCAGATTTTCATTCTCAAAACCAGTTTAAGAGCCATTTGCAAGAGATTTACCTTAGCAAGCTCTTTTCTTAGCTCATCCTGTTCTTCTTCTGAGAGTGTTTCCGCCATACCAACTGTAGCAGCAGCATCCTCTCCAACCTCAGGTATGGAGTCACTTCTCAGCAGCCCTTGAGGTGAATAAAACATTAAAAATCAGATCATCAACATGTCTGCCAGACAGCAGCTAATGTTAATACACACAGTCCTTTTGTGCCAGTGCACAAAGAAAACTATTCAAAAGACACCGAAGTTACGCTCCCCAAGTACTAGAGCGTACAGGAAACCAGAGGCATTTTACTGGCTGTTTCGTTCTACCAAGTTGCACTAAAACTCAATATAATTGCAACTGCTGCTGTAACAGGAGACTGGAAACACGTTGAGAATAACACATCCTACTACTCCGACAGAAACCAAGGTGCTGAATGCTTAGTCCCAAACAGTGGTTCCTACACAGGCTTTGACCAAGCATCCACGTGCTTTCCACTCTCTCTTGCTCATGTGGCACAGAAACTCTGGAAGCACTGCAGAGGTTCAAGAGGAATGCAGAGGCTCCCTCCTCAGTGCTGTCTGGATCAGAGTTAAAAATGCCCATTCTCAGCATACTGGGAGCAGTCATGGCAACAAGGAAGCTCAGAAACAGCAGAGAAAAGGCTTGCACTGCAAGTACGAACTCTTCCCCTGCACCTGCTCACCCTCTCCGTTCCTAGTACCTGAGACCACTGTTGCTAGAAACTTGCAGATATCACGGCACTAGAAGTAAGTCACTGCTCTTTGGTTTGTGGATATTAAGACAGATGGGGAACTCAGAGAAGGAGCCTGGGAACAAAAGGCCACCAATTCAGACAACACAGTAGAGTGCTGAGAAGGGACTGATGAGGATGTGCATCCACTCACACTGCTGCCCCTTCCCCTTCCAAATTCAGAAACCAAAACTGCCAAACTCCTCCGTATGAATCCCAGACATTCCTACGGTCTTCCTCAACTTTCGCCTTCACAGCATCAGGGAATGGAAGGAAAAAGATACTATTAGTTACTACAATGCACTAACTTTAAAGATTTGTTTATTCTTAGTCGTTAGCACTTGTAGTAAGATCACTTTAAACACCTTTTAATACAACAAAAAGATTTTCCAGCAAAAGATTTCCCATTTTGAATCTTTGTAGCTGACACATAAACATACAGTTTACCAAAATTAAGGAATCCTGTTCTAATTTGCAAAGAGATCAGTCTGCAGAGAGACTGCATGCTGGAATGGCTGTAGGTTCCCAGAACTAATTCTCTATTCAAATGGTAAAATAGCTTCATAGATAGTAAAAATGAAATGAAATAAAATATCTTTAAATAGAAGGAAAAAACCCTAGGAGGGCTGTTTTTAAGGAGAGTGTATGTGTGTGTGTGTGTGTGTGTGTGTGTATGTATATATATATATATACATACACACACATATATATATGTAGAAATATGTAATTCAGACAAGTTAAGGACATATTAAGTAATGTTCCCTTACTAGTCACTACAGTAATTAACCAGATAAAATTCCATCCTAATTTCAGCAGCTTCTGATGGCACTGCATAATACCATTTGGTCTGGGAATCCAAAAACTCATTAATGTGCAATGAGCCCACCACTTTGATTTCATTGTGAGGTTTAATATCAAATAGCTACATCGTAATCAACTGAAAAGTCAGGGGAAAAAAGATTCTGAGTCTGTAATTAGTTGTAGGTATTCTATGAAACATGCTCCTGGCAACTGTCAAGCCTAAGAAAAGAAGAGGCCTTGTCCTTGATCAAGTTACTGAACTCAGCTAAAGCTCAATTCCACAATTTTTTTTTTTTCTAAAACAGTATGTTTATTTGTGCCCAGAACACTTGTTCCCTAGAAGCACACTGCTACACAGGCAGAACATTGTACCTGGTTAAGTTACCATAGAGTACGCCAAGAAGGAAGCATACAGAAAGCAACTAACGCTCCATTCTGCATTTATTTATGAAATCTACAGCAGGTTTTTCCAGAGATGTACATGTGTCTTGTAGTTCCTACAGGTTTCCCAATACACTATTTTCTGACAGGAATCCAGGGCAGAAAAAGAGTTTGGATCTAATGCCCAAACCAAAGCACAGCACTACAGCACCAAAAAAAGACTATGGTTCATGTCTCACAGTCAGATAATTTTTGTTGTATACATCAACGTACTTCCTTTTCATAACATCAAATGGTTAAGAATGCCATATATTTTTGTCAAATTGCTAGTTATCCTATTAATTATATATGCCTATACTGAAGGAAGACTAACAATTTAAACTGCATTTTCCCCTGACACTCTACGACCTCTGTGGTCCCCAAAGGGGCTGCAGATGGAGAACAAGGTCAGGAGTTGGAGGCTAATGTACTTTGGGGACCACAGAGGTTGCTGCTGCAAAGGCCATTTCAGACCGTGCTGACTCCTGAGCATTAGCACATCCTGCCGGAAGTCTGTTCAATCTGGTTATGAAGAGTCAGCTAGATTATCTCACCAAAAATAGACCAAGTGAATCCAGCAGTAGGGAAACACGCTGGATTGTCTCCCACAGCGATACCTTCTGTTTTGGGAAGGTACCTTCTCTTTGGAAAACTGGTGTATGAAGGGAAATTGGGCTGCTTGTTACCTACACTGAACTTAAAACACAATGCTAAGAAGCAAAGGAATGATCTCTCACCCCCTCCCCATTTCTGGATCTTTAGGGAGACAGGAAATCACTGCTACTCAGTCCTCCATACCTCACCCTGTACATCTCACCATGCCTTCCTCTCCTTGGCATCTGCCTCTCTCCCATTTATGACTATTTCTTTAGTTCCATTTGAACTATGCAAATACCACCCCTCTCATCCCATATTACTGTTCACTTCTCTGCTTGCTTTGCTCATGTTTCTTGGTTCACTTCAATACTTGCAGGACACAGGGTTCACCAGTGCTATGGGACAGCAGTGCTGGGCAGTTGTCTACACAGATAATGACCCACAGGCTTTCACAATGATGTGGCTACAACCTAAATATATCAAGTAAACTAGAGCTGACCAACAGCAAGATCCTGGCTTTGAGCAAGCTTTGTATGGAAGGGCGCACAGCCCCCCCTGGTATTTTTGTGGGATGTGGGCAAGAAACTGGGGAAATAGCAGTTAGCCAATGGACGGAAATACTTTGGCTCGATCTGTTATTAAGAGAATGTTTCTCACTTGTGGTCTTCTCTGTTCACTAGCAGAAGTCTTGTTATGTGTTTTCACTACATGAGTTCTCTCACATCTTCAGAGCTGCAAAGGACTTTAAATCAAGTTGTTTAGTACTGTGATTGGTATAATCAAGTTGAGCTGAGCAATTCATGTCTCAAACTCTTAAGCAGAATAAAAATTGTGTTGGGAAAAAAATAGGAAGATTCATCTAGTATTGCGAAAACTTACCTAATCTTAAGGTCAGTTTTTACGTGCCTCTATTTCTAAGATTAATATATTATCCTAGCAGTTTATTAGATCTACTTAAGTGAACCATATGAAGACATGAACAAGGTAGTTGATTAGGACTCCACAGATCACGTTCAGGGAGATGGCACTTAAGTCTCTATAATTCTGCCGAAGTAGGCAAAAAGCATTAGTCATTCAATTTACACTCAGGTTTTCCATTTGGGGGTTTGCTTTGGTTGGTTTTAAGCCAATTTCATGCTGTATTTTGACCTGAAATTCCTACCTCTTTCTGGCCTGAATTCAGAGGTTAGCAGTAAACATTAGCCATTCAAGGAAGTACTGGTCATTTCAGATGCACAGCCTTTGGGATGGCCTTCACAAGAGTTTCTCTTTAGATGGATATGTTCTGTGTCAGATACTCAGAACGAGCATATTTGGCAACCACTATACAGCTGGCAAAGCTGAAGAAAAAAGGTGCTTGTCAGAGTCCAGGAGAACACGCTGTTATGAGATTATAAGGTCATTCCAACATTTCAGTAATGTACAGCGCTACAGAGGATACTTATTTTGCAATATATAAGAAAGATCAAATCTAAGTGCTTCCCATTTATCTCTGTGAAAAAGCCAAAGCGAGACATATTTCTTCAACTTCGGGGAGGAAGTTCTTGGGCTTCTCCCAAACACTAATAATTTCGTTCACTCAAAGTGAATGAAAACGAAAAAAAGTCCAGCAAAGGTTGGTGCTTATGGTGATGTCCCACCACCAGATCCAAAGGACTGCTCCTCCTGCTTTAGTAGAGGTGAGAAATGCAGTAATTGCAGAAGTGAAAACCAGGCCCTGTTCCCCAGAGGTCCCTTGCTCATCTAGTTCACAAGGAAGGTTGTTTTAGTTCACACAGAGGTTCCCCAAAAAAGTCAATATCTTTGTAACTTTGCCTTGCTTTGTCACACCTGAAGCCAGGCTAAGCTTTCTGTATTTAATTATGTTGAAAGGTCACACCCAGCAGGAAAAGTGGTAAAGCCAGACTGGGATGTGGTGGTAGGCATGGCTGTAGGTGTCCTGTACAACAGGTTACCAGCTACACATCAACTGGGTTAAGCATTAGATGAATGCCGCTACAGCACCCAACAGCCGCTTCCCCAGGGGTGTGGGAAGTACATTAATTATCTGCAGACATAAGATTTACAGCAAACTAAATGCCAGGTGGAACAGAGGAAAGGTTTTAGAGAGCATCTTTGTTAATCAGTGATATTTTCAGTACTAAGGCAGGAGCAGATGTTAGTTTGACTTCAGAGCTCTGGACGGTATAAGTACATAATTCCTACCTCCCCCCTCAAAAAAATCTAATAGTCAAACTAGGCCAACTGCCCTAACCTTGCAGAAGTTGCCCTTTTGTTCTTAATTTTTTGTTCGTTTAATTTTCCCTCAAACTACCTTTCCACTGAGTTAAGAAATAAGGTAAAGCTGGTAAATGCACAGCACATGAGATACTGCCTACATGATACACTAAAGCTAATAAGCTACTAGAGTTAACAGCAAGTCACCTTCTACCTTCATTTACACCTGCATTTCAGGCAAATCTTACAGATTCTTAATCTGAAAAGTTCTTTTTTTCCAGATATTAATCACTAAACTTTCCATGTAGAGGTTTTTAAAAAGAAAGAGCAGTAAGTTACCAGATTTTGCCAGTGTTGGTGATCCAGGTGGAGAAAGGTTTATGCTAGGCGACAGGTAAAGATAATTTCTGTTCACTCCAGCATTGAAATCGAAGGGTGATTTGTAATCCTCATACAGATCCATGCCAGAAAATTCAGAGTGTGCAGCCACCCTCTTCTTCCACCAAAGCATTCATCTTCGCTTTCTGGGGCAACCCAGACAGCAGGATTCAGAAATCCTCCGTTTCTTCACATGACACTCACTGTACCACCTCACAAAATTCAGCTCTCTTGCACCTCTGTTAGATTTGATAGAGCCGTCTAGCAAGTGATTTCTTAGCCATCTTGTAGCTGCTGCTGTTTACATGGCACAAAGTTAAATTCCTGTAAATTTATAACTGGGGCTGGACTTAAACAGACCGTTCCTTTAACAAACATTCACAGTGCACTATTCATGGCTTCTGGAAGAGATTGGGTCCTCTGCAGAATTGCATCAAGAATTTTCAGTCATTTAAATAAAAAAAGGTCAGCTGACTGCAGCTACACCAGGATATCCTTAATCTTCTAGGACACAAAAGGATTACTAGCCATAATCTATCCTATATACCATCTGTGTAGGACTTTTTCCTCTGATTAATGGAAAATTCTGCGTGTGTAACTATTTCTGCAGCTGCTCCCACCAGTGTAATAACCAGCAGCCAGCACCCAGTCTCTGCTGCCCACGTATCACACTGTAGTGCAAGCTCAGAATATGAGAATGCAGCACTCTTCTCTGAAGGAAACACCACCGAGGTTTTTTAGGAAAATGCTGATGTGCATTATGATTTTTGCCCATGAGGCTAAACATATCTGGGTATGAGGGTGAGGTTTTTTGGGTTTTTGTTGTTGTTGCTTTCTTTTTTAAGCTTAGTTAAATATACTGCCCTATGTCCTTGGTGTTTCAGACAGAGCCATTTAGAGCAGACAGGCCAGGAACCAGTAACACTGGAATGCATGATCCTGATGAAATGTATTTTTGTTTTGACACATACACTATGAAGAAAGATCAACTTACGTAAGCCATCTGACTTCATGCTGGGGGTTTAAGATTTAGCCCTGGGAAGCAGAAGTGCTTCTTACCTAAAAGAGGCACTCAGCACAGTTTTGCAGCGTTTCACTACGTTTATTTCTCCTTCCAAGGTCAGCTTCTTTCATTGAAGAAAACAAGCAGCATAGATCACCTTTACACCCAAGCAACAATTTGCTCCCAACCCCACACCTTCACCTGGGTTCTTCGCTACAGCCTGCACAGAGAGGGGCAAAATCAAATGAAAGTTTATCTTTTTCTCCATCGTAACAGTGATGTTTTAAGACAGAGCCACAGACATTACACCACCCTCCTCTTAAAGCCTTAGAAATGAAGGAACCTTGCAGCATACCCAAGTCAAGCCTGGGCAATGTATTCCCTGGAGATACAAAAAGAAGATGTACCACTTCTGGAGTTTTAACTTCCCATTTGCACTTCAGTCAGCAGGTGCAGGAACAGACCTTCCAGCTAATTACAGAGCAGTTCCTCCAGACTGCAGACCTACATTGGTTTCTGATTCAGACTACCTGCAGGCTCCTAACAATGAGTGTGCTGGAGCCTGAAACACAGGTCTCTGCTATCTTCCAAACCCACTGAAAAGAGGAAAGTACAATGCCCCTCTGTATTTCTGACATGTGGCTGAAGCATCTGCCAGAAATACTGCAAAGTTCACCTTGAAAAAGGTCAAAGCTTTGGTCACAGATTGTACTTAAAGCATTGAGAGGCAGGAGAGAACTGTAACGTGGCTACAGTAATCACATACTCTCTGTTAACCAAGCACACTAATAAGAATAGCTACAGATTCTGCTATGCAGCCTTCTCTCATGTAACTCAGCAGACGAGGACTGCCTTCTGTACAACAGGCTCAGGCAGTAGTTGTACTAACTGGATTAAGCAAGTGACAAGTTATTGGATGTGGCACACTGGAAGAGCTGGGTGTTTACCATCACTCTCCTGACACAGAGAGTGAAGGTGAGGCTATACCACCCAGGACTTTTTCCCAACCCTGGAGAATAATTCAGTGTAACACTAGTCAATGCTAGCACGCTACAACAGCTGGAAGGAGCTATTACAGGAAAAAGAACCCCATCCAAAGACCTGTTCATCCCTGCCAACGAACAGGAATACCACTTCCTGGCCAAATGCATCTACTGGAGCCAACACTTGCATTCTTGTCATTTACAGAAAACTCCCTACATCAAGTTTTACCCCATATCATCCATTACAAAAAAAAAATCTGATACTCTTCCTGCATCTTTATTGTGCAAAAGTTGATTCCATGGTCCTAGAGACATCTGGGTTGCCAATCTAAGACCACTGACCTGGCCTGTTCACCACTACAGACAGAAGTGTGTGCTGGCCAAATGCTCCAACACATCATCAGCATAGTCAGAGAGACAAGCAAACTGTTCTAGTCCACCACTACAACATACCTTTGGCTTACAGGGAAAGTTTGCAGAGTTACGCATCTGAGCCGCCACATGGGAGGCTGAATTCTGCTTTTGTCCTGGCTTGTGCATAGCCTGAGCACAAGCCCAGAAGTCACCCAAGACAATTCTCTAGCTTTTTGAAATATTACTGTCCTAAGATCATTACCAGAAGAGACACCATGCAAGCACTCCTTCCTTCAAACTATCCTCTTTGCTCAAGATTAATCTACCTTATAGTGACCATACAGCTGGGTTGCTATAGCACCTCCCAAAAAAGCTGTCTAAACACTCTCACCTGTAGGAGTTAACGGGAGCACTGCTTCTCACTCATTCTCAGCTACAAACCCTACCTGGTGATGAAGGAGTTGTCTCCCTGGACAAGCTTCTTCCTCATCACTTAGGGGAAGTTTGATGGTCTTTGCCCTGAAGGACAAGCCAATCCAGCTGTAAGGAGAAAGAACTGCACCACACTCTTCCAAACCTGCTGTAGGACAACTTCTAGGCTACTTGTCATTCCTAACTCATCCACTTCAAGCAAGACAAGAACTCACTCCCCTGCCAGTCATAAAAGTCAGTTTATCTGCTTCTTCCCCAGTAACTCCCCAGCACATGCAGGGATGCAGGGCAGAGCGAGGCAGCGCTCCCCACACGCTGCTGGAGGCAGCATGAAGACAGGCCCTGCTAGACACTTGTGTGGTGCCTTTCTTTGGAAGAAGAATGAATTTCTCTCCAAGAGACTTTCTAAATTAAAGTGATGGCCCCAAGGGAAAAAAGCAGGATGGGGATGACAGACAGAAGCCACCTGGAATTGAAAAGAAAGGTTTTGCTTTGCAATATGAAGCTTTATGACAAGTTTAGAAGCTTTCAACAGTCCGAACACAGCCAGGCAATGACACAAATCAAAATTCCTCTACACTATGAAAACAGGCTCATTATGAGGCCTTTCTAAAGGGCCCTCCAAGGACCAAAATATCCCACTGTGTGGCCTTCCTCCTCCTCACTCTGCATGGTAATTCGGAGCACAAGCAGCTGGCTCTGAGGCCAGAGCCATACCCCGCTAGATGTACCTTGCCTTCTCAGTGCAAGACACACATTTTAGAGCTGAAGCTTAAGTTTAGACTTCTATTGTGTGGCTTTGAGTAGCTGTTCTGCATGCTCAAGTATCTTTGTTCATTACCCTGCATAGCAAATTCAACTTTTACAGGTATACCTTGGTTGTTACTGCAGGTATCAGCTGCAAGCCGGTACCTGAAGAGATCTTGAAGCCTAAGGACACACTTGCTCCAGAGACAAGTAGCAGTGAGGTTTTGCTTGCTATGCAAGGGATTAAAACTGAAGATTTTGCTGTTTCAGAACAAGCACTCATTTGTCCTTAATAACTCTGGATAACTAAACTAAGTTGCTACTGAATAATCTCTACCACTTTAGAAGCTGGTGTTCAAGAGACTGGCATGAAGGTAGACAATTTCTGCCGATGCCTGAACCAATTACCAACACGTTCAATTTAATGTCACGCCGTGGCTCAGGAAGGCTTGGCAAGCCTCAGGAAAGTCTTACCATCACAACTCCTACCATTAATCATGTTGTAATCTCCTCTGTTAAGGTTAGAGAGTGTGCTTAAAGTTTTCCTGGGCAACTACTTACCACCAACAGTCAGCACAAATTGTGTACACCATGAATCATACAGGAGGGAACTTCTGCACAGCTAGAAAAGCTGTTCAGTTTGATCCAATACTGTTAACCAGATCCTTGCCTGCCTAGTCTCAGACATCGTTCTTTCTTCAGATACCAAATGCTACCCAGATTGGCAGCTTCCACCTTAAATCGCTGCTAGGGCCTTGGGCTAAGTAAGGCAACAGAGTATTAAAGCACTTCTGCCTTGTTGGTAGCTAAGCAAGGATAAGATATTACGGTAGCCCTGCACAGAAGTTGCTTTTCCCACATTCAGGTCTAGCAGAACAATAGTTTGTTATATACCTCTTGCCCTAAAGAAAGCAAACCCTGCTCAAGCGTGACTGAATACCATGTCTCAGCTTTGAAGAAACCAAGCTATGTATTCAGTACTGTTTCATACAAAGAGTTAACTTCAAAATGGAACGGCTACCACTACTGCCACAAGACTGGAGGAATGCAGAGGCTACCCTATGACAAGATCCAAACAATACTTTGGATAAAGCTACCTAAATAACCAATCCACAAGATCTGTACCTAATCAAATTCGAGTTCTGCTGATACATAGAATCTTCACCATCTTGGACATTCTGCATTTGTGTCCTGCTTAAGCACAGAGATGCCAAACTTGCACACCACAGCCCGCGCTGTCAGCAAGCCTACCATGACTCCACCATCTAATTCAGCAAGCAAAAGAGGATGGGGGAGAATGAGGGCAAGAGTTTGTTGCCAAAGACAGCAAAGAGGCACTTGCTGTTTCAGGGGCATAGCAAAAAGATCCAATCTCTTATTTCAAGGTTGATTGTTAACATTCAACTGGGTGCTCAGCCTATACCCGTTTTGAATGTGCATCTTCTGCAGTCTGCTCACAGGCAAGACTGACTGGAGGCCTTTCAGTAACCGCGCCTGGAGTAAAGACTTCCAGCCAGGTGTTGCCTCATCCCCATCCTTCCCAGGTAGATCCAAATCAGGCAGCAACAGTCAGGCTCCTCTCCTCACTCCAACTGAGTTTTATGGGCCATAAGCCATTTTAAAAGCTATAAAGCTACTTAAGCATCTTAAGCCAATCTAGATTCTGTAGCATCCATTTGATCTTCAAAGTCTTACCAGTTCACAGACAAGCAAAGCCTTTCAGCACCTGATCCAAGGCCTTAAAACTGCATTAAGATGCCATGAAGCAATGGGACAGAAGCCCAAACACTAAGTAAGCCTTATATTAGTCCATTCATGCTCCTGTTTTCACAGTGTGCTCTCTCCTCTCTCTTTAACAGCAGATATCTCTTTTGGCCCCCAAGATTTGTGCATGACATGAATGTAGCTGCACAGCTATAGCAGTTGCTGAACAGTATGAGTACAGGCTTCTGCAGCCCTGTTAGTCACAGTCAGAAGGCTGTGGCTTAAGGGTTTAGGCATTTGCCGTCTTCTAGCGGAGCCCAACTCAACACCACGACATTAATCTCATTATTTCAGCCTTCCCCCACATGCTTTCTCAGGACTAGCTCTCCCTGATGCAACAGCATTGTCCAGTATGGTTCTTTGTATACAAACATATTCTCCAGTATTTGCTAAATACTATATGCTGCCTTCATTTACTCATATTGAAACAAAACAAACAAACAAACAAACCCAAAAAAGAAAAAAAACACACCACCACAACCCAAACAGACAAAACCCTTTTAGAATGGTCAGTATTCTCCAAAGATGTATCACCCTGCAATACAAACACTTCTCAGCATTACAGTTAAGGATTACTGGGTTGCTAGTGTTGCTCTTGAGCCCAAGTCTCAGCCCACAGCCTTTCAGACAGCTGACGCATGTCTTAGCAAAGACAGCAGTTCTCCCAATCCAATTATAAACTCAGACTAATTTCCTGGGATCTTGTGAGGGAGTAGATCCATGCTGCAGCATATTTTGCCACTAGACAAGCTCATATTGCAGTAAGAATTTTAACCCATTCATACCAGTAAGAAGTCCCGTATTTGCACAGGTTCTCCACTACCTTTTGAAGATATCTGCTCCAGCAGTTTTAAGATTTTAATCAGGCAGAAATCCCTGACTTATGGCAAAGTTTTGTGTCTCAAACAGAGGTCAAAGCAATCACATTTGTCAGCTCCAGCAATAACAGGTGGAAGCGTTTACAGCCTATGGGAAGAGTCCAGGCCAAAGTATGCAGCAGCCAGCATCCCAGAACCAGTGCACAGGTAGGGCATTGCATCGACTTCCGATAAGTCAGACCAAGTTCTGCAAACACAGAGGAACATTTCCAAGTGAGATTAACACTCAACTGCTTATCCCTGTTATGCTGCGATTCTTGAGAGACTCCGATTCCTGCTAAGAGACTGAACCTGTCAAAAACCGCTGGAGAAATACTGAGCTACAGCCAGATGACAGCTGGAAAAGAGTAAGAATAAAAGGCTGTAAGTGCAGAACGGGACTGTTTCACACAGAGTTTTAATATGTAATTTTCCAATCTAAATAAAGCTTTATGTGAGCAAGTTAGATCCGAGTGACTCCCAGCCTCCCTCAGAAGGCAGGTCTGCCCTTTTGCACTCTTAAAGCAAACCTTTCTCTTTCAGTGTCACAGCCCATTTCTGAAAAGCAGCCCCAGAAAAGCCCATCATTCACACTCCACAATATCAGGTCCCACCATGAAAATTATACTGAAGCTTTAAGAACAAAGCAGATTTGATTACAAATTAAGCTGGATCACGTATTGTGATGTCTGAAAGGATAATCACAAAAAAAGCATTATCTGTAGGCTTAGCAATACCTTAAATAATAACAGCAAGCAGACTTCAGTGCTTGAGGTGCACACTGGCTTCCACCATGGAATTACCAAGTCTGTGCCTGGATTTGGTGTAGCACAGAACTTAAACCATTCGCTATCAACAACAGAAGTATAGAAGCACCTAAGCAGCCAAGCAGCACACAACTGGATGCAAGCAACAGAGCTTACAGTAAGTACTTCACAAAGTCCATCCTTGAAGATATTCAAAAGCCATCTGGACCTCATCCTGAACAGCTAGCTGTCAGTGGCCCTGCTTGAGCAGGGGTGTCAGACCAGATGACGTCCAGAGGTCCCTTCCCACCTCAGCCACGCTGTGATTAAAACAATGGCTGTACAAAGTCACAGGCTGCTCACCCAGATCCTCCAAGGTCTGCAACCCTGAAGAGACTGTCCGGGAACATGAGGACTCCTGGTGCCCTGCCCCAGGGGAGGTCTTGTGGGCAGCCCTTCGTCTTCTGAATTAGATTTGCAAATACCTACCTGCTGACAGAATAAAGTTCAACTTCCTCACATATGTTCTAAACTAAAGGTATGGATGGAGACTTCACAGGCGATTCAGCACTTCCTCACATCTGCTGGGTGTACTGGAGTGTTATGACAGCTGACAAGCAAGGCAAGAGCATTTACAGCAGTAGAGACAGTTTTGATTTCTGTTATGACTCTGCAGGAAAAAGGCAGCAGATCAGTCCAGTCACGCCAGGTTTTGGGGAAGAGAGTCCTGTATTTCCATAAAAGGGACTGACTGACGTTTTTCTCACAAGATAAGTGAGCAAGCAACTTCTTGGGCCTGACACATGATTGCAGACCTCTGACACATGAGAAGCTCTTGACAAATACATTTTAGAAACCCATCCACTTCCCCCTGATCCTCCCCTTCCCCAGGAGGGAAGTGAATGTAAGCATCTGCAGTAGGAAGAGTTCACTCTTGTATACAAAGAAAAGCTTGAAGTAGACAAATTAGCTATCAGTGTCACTATGCTAAAGCTACTTCATGCTCTGTTTTTAGCAGGAGCCTCTCCTGCTCTTACCCTTTAATCTATTGACTAAATAGAGCCCAGCCGGAAACTAGGCTGAATTTAAGTACTTGAGTTCCCTTCTTCATCCATCCCAGTGCAGCTTGCTTTATTCCTCCAGCTCCTTTCCCTAGTGCTTGCTCCTGGGTTCTCACAGCAAAGCTCCTCAGTCCAGCCCAAAGCTGGCACAAAATCTTCCAAATGTGTCAGTTAAGCTAGAGATGTTAGCTGGCCCTTCAAAAGCACTGGGAGTGTCACTTCTGTGCTCAAGACATTGTAATTTTAGCACTGCCGTTTAAGTCACCCAAAAATAGTCAAAGCACAGTAATCCACAGGTGGGCTCCCACAAACAATGCACGTGTAACACCAGCCAGAGTGAAGTTTGTTAGAAGCACTGCTAAGTCTACCACCAGAAGACAATAAAGTGCAGAAACCTCCATCTTGCCAGAACAGCTTCTCCTGTTGACATAAATCCAGCCCAGAAGAACCCTGCACTAACAAAGGACACCGAGTTTGCAGGCTGTGCTCTCCTAAGATCCTACTCAATTTTTCAAATGCAGGCAGTGTTCAGATACCTTCACCCTGGCAATCTCACTGCAGATTTGATGGGACTCAAACCTGGGATGGGAGGCATCATTTTCACTCCTGTTGTTACACATACACACACTGCTCTGTGGCAGCCTTCATTTGGAAGCCTGGCAGTCAACCTTACCTTTGTTTTTTTTTTCTCTGCCTAATCGCCTCATCAGGCCACCCTGCCCTCCTCTAGGCCCACAGCATTAGCTGGCCTAAACCAGATCCAAACAATATATCAGAAGTCAGTTGAAGGTGTACTAGCCTGGAGCCATTGCGGTATGCTACAGAAATTAACAAGAGCCCGGACTTCTCATTTACCCTTTTCATCCTCAAACCCAACTTCAAGCTTATTGCAACCTGGAAGATAATTATGTCCCTCCAATAAATGCATATTAAAATGTGGAACTTAATTTGAAAACTTAGAGCTGACCCTAGCCCTTACTGTACACACTTTTAAACAAAGGTGGCTACGAACAGGTTCCCGACACACCAGTTACTTTCAAGTGGTCCCTCCCGACAAGCACAAACTTTTCTAATTGCTGAAGTCTCACAGCTCTTTGAAGTTACGACGTGTTCTTGGAAACTGCAAGCCGTGAAAACGTACATATTTTTTTGCCAGAAGTTCCACACAGAAATTACTGCTTGCATGGTTAAGCTGCACTCCTGCTGTAGTCTAGTTCCTTATTCAGTTATCCATGAAAAATGTAAGGTTTTTTGCTTAGTAATTCAACATGATGATGGCAACCACCAGGCTGATACACTCTTCTCAGGCCTTGACTAACCAAATCTAAAATTTAGACTGGTGCTGTTAAACACGTGTAATCTGGTTGGTTTTATTGCATAATACTTAATGTATGATTTCTACCATAAAAGTAACTGCAAGTAGCAAGCTGTGTAGAACATTGGTTTACCTGAGGAGATGAAATTAAATGATGAAATGTCTAAACACTGAAAGACCCTCCCTAGTCAGTAGTAGAAGTACAGTGAGACAATAAATATTCAATCGTATACGCACCAGAAATTTCTCAGGTCATTAGGACATGCTCCTGATCCCCTTCTCCGACAGCTCAAATCACACCTTTAGACTAGTAATGCGTTTTGCCACAAACCCTTCAGGGAACCAGCCTTTCCATGAGGAACTTAAATGTAGACAACAGACATCAAGCCGGTTACACAGCTTAACCAAGCAGGTGAACCCATAATGAATACGAGCGCATACTATTCATCTGCATTTCTCAGCCACTGCAGAATTCTGAATTTAAGAAACAGAGAAGTGCCAATGGCACAGCAACAGAGTGCAGGTTTGAAGTACTCCTGCACACTGATGCAGGAGTTCACTGTTACTGGGTATCTCTCTCTCAAAAACACAGAATCAGCAGTGTTGTTTTCTCTGCAGCATCAAGCACGATACATCACGTATGCCTTCACAGGCCAGCATTTTGCAAGTCACCCATCCAACTGTTAAGTGCCCCATTCCAGATGGAGTTTGGCTGCATCTTGCCCATGCTGCTACAGGGCATCCCCAGCTGGGCAGCACCAATTCCTACAGTGCTTCCAAACTGATTTGCAGCAATGGCTGTCACTGGCAAAGGGACTTTGAACCACGTTCTGCCAAGGCTGCAAATCGAAGTGTGGGGCTTGAGTATTTCTGCACTGCTCTTAATCTCATTGAAGAGATAAGAGGGAGAATCCTGCAGCTGTGCATGCAATGAATCAGGAGGACTTCACTAACAAACCCACTGCACTCACTGGCTTATTTTTTTCTAATATAATGCAGATAATGCAACTACCTTTAAAGTATTATGACCACTGAAGTTCCCATTATATTAATAAGTACTCTGAGATTTTATCCAATTGATATGTCCTTGAGTGACTTTTAATGCTTGCTTGAGCTGAGTAAATCCTGTTAAGAGACATTTGTTCCTACTCCAAGTCAGACTAGGACAGTAAATTAAACGAAACTGTTAGCCTACAGAGATAGGGCTGTCACACAAATCAGACAGACATAAAACACCAATCACTCCAAAAGCAGAAGGCAGTGAAGAAAAGCATCAAGACAGTTTGTTCAGAGATGATTCCCCACAAAGAGGGAAAGCTTTCATGGATTTCCAAGTCCTAGAAGAACATGAGGATACCACCCCCTCCCTCACACCAGATCGGACTTCGGACAGGAGATCATCTTCTGTCTCTGGGTGACTTTATAGGCAATCTATATTTGCTTTTTTACAACCTATACAGGTTCAGATCAGAAAAGTACCAATCTCTCAAGATTTCCAAGCAGTATTCATACACTTCTGTATGAGCCAGTTCTGTGCCAGTCCATTCCACACAAAGGTAGGTTTTCCTAAACATCAGCATGCTTGGATAAACTGATCTCCAGGCTCCTCACTCATATTTCACATCTAAGTCAGTAGAACAAGTTAAACCATTCATTTTACTGAAGTATATGAGAGTGGACAAAACTGCAAAGACATATCTAGATGGACACAAAGCTGGGCAGATGTTTTTCTTGATTCTAGTACAGCTGACATGATGGAAACTACAAGGAGGAGGGAGAAAGTCCCGTGGATTTGGAGGATGTGTCTTGAAGGAAATTGACCTTCAATCCTGAAAGCTGGGTGGGGGCAGGGGTGAGGAAAGAAGGTAAGGAGGTTTTGTTTGGGTTTTTTTTTGTTAGGTTTTGTGTGGTTTTGGTTGGGGGGGTTGTGGTTTTGTTTTTTCAGGAAAGCACAATTCCACTGCTCTTAGTGAGCAGCAGGTCCAGACCTGCACTACACTGTTTCTACAGGTTTCCTCCTCACAGTATTTGACCTGGAGCTTAAGATCACTGCAAACCCTAAGAATAAAGCTTTTCACCACTAAGTGAAGTCTAAGTTTAGTATCATTCCCTACTGCACAAGCTAACACATCACACACCCTATTTCACAACTGTAAACATCAAACAAAAAAACACATTCATAGCCACTCTAAGTACTGGTCATGCTCCAGACCAAGTTTTATGGATTGGTTCTGTTTAATGGATTAGTCTGGTAAACTTTTCAACCTTCGTGCTTAAGGATTGGTCTAGTTGATACCCATCAGGTTACTGTTACACCAAGTTTGGCATGTCATAGCACAGAAATCGCTTGGAATAATTCAGAGCTTAAATAGCCATTAATAATGCAATTCATAACTATTCATTCTGCACAGCCAGATAAAAACCGGACCAGGATATTGAAGAGGGGAAAGTCCACGCACTGACTGGCATACTGCTTGTTCCCAGTTGTCAATCCCCAAGTGTGGATTTTAGCTAGGGAGCTGTGATACGGTGTTATTATTAAGGAGCTATCACACCGCTCAGAAATGTTGCTGCGCCCTGCCCGGAGGGGAAACAAGACCTCTCTAGTGACACCACTCACAGGTTCAGCAATATCCCAAGGACCTTCTATTATCAACAATCTTCTACCCAAATCAAAAGAAGTTCTGTGTGGATTTAGCATCAAAGCCTTGGAACAGGCAGCCTACAGAAGTTTAGTTATTTTATTGATGCTTGCTTTGTCTCCAACTTATCAGAGCTTATAAGTCTTCTCGGCCTCTCTTTATGGCACGCAGAGGTCTTCCTTTGACTTCTGTATCCTCCTTCCCATTCCATATTTTAACTTTCTCAAACTATGCATCTTAAGAGGAAAGTACTTTTCATTGGGGATCAGAGGGAAAAAAAGATTCTGTGATTCACCAAGGCAAAGCTTGCTCTTGAATTGTAAATAAGAAATAGATGCATATTAAAGATATCACATACCACTGTGCTAGAATGGAATTAAAGATGACTGTATATTCTAGCAATACTCTCCCTTTTGCTGTTTATTCCAAAAATATGCTCTCACCACTGCAGGAAGCATTCAGCAGGTTGCTCTGAAGATTCCATGACAGCTGAGTTGCTTTACTTCTTATGCAGTCTCCAAAAGTCTTTCACACCAAGACACCTCCGTGACAGGCATGCAAGCCAACCAAAACCATTGAGCTTCAGAGCAATAATTCCACTGGTTTCCACTTTTGACTGTTTAGAAAGATGCAGAAATGAATTCTCCCTGCTCACCACTGCTCTTGTCAAGCACACTACTAGTGTACATCTGCAATCCACACAGAAAAATATCAAAGCAGGATGCCTCCAATACGCTTAAAGGGTGGTGTAAGTTTCTCAATTAAAGATTCGGTGTCTGTGATTTGCAGGAACAAATTATACACTTACTAGGGCAAACAACTTGCTGCTCAGAAGCTCACGTTTTAAGCAACGCACCCAGAGAGGCGCGTGAGGCAAAAGGCTCACCTAGCATCCCAGCCACACTCTCAGAGCACTGACTACCTTTCCTGAAGGACTGATGGACTGTTAAAACCAAGTCTTCACAACCATTATTTGTGGAGAAACACACTGAACAAGTACCCCCCATATACACTGCAGCAAAGCCATTAATCTCTCTGTGCTGTCTAACCAACCTGAGCTGCAGCAGCAGCTTGTGGGGCGCTGCACGCGGTGGAAATGTCCTACAACAGATGCAGTGTCTCTCTGGCAGTTGCTCTGTGCCTGCTGAGCTGCTGGGTTTTTTCTTTCCTTGATGGGAAACACAACTAAACAAGTTTATATTGAACAGCAACACTGGTTGCTAGAATTGAGTAACAAAGGATGCACTTGCAGTAGACTTATTTCTCTGAATGCAGTCCAAAATTTAATTCTGTCCCCACCATTAAAAACTCAGAGATTCCCCCACAAAAGAAAAAACATAGTTGACTAAGTATTTAAAGGACAGGAAAGCAGAATTCTTTCACATCTAGAAATTGAGATCTTTTTCAAAAATAGACATTAAGTCACTGCATTTTACTTTTCCAAAGTTCATTACTAGCTGCTTAGCGTCCACACTTGTTCTGCTAGGCTGAGTAAAGTACTAACATGCTTTCTAGCAAGGCACTGAACCCAGACAGCACCATTTTTATACTGATTTGCAGTCCTGGCAGAGCATCAAGATCAGTAGACAAAGCTCAAATAGAAGTTCGTAAGATACAGACAGGTCTCACTGCTGTACCACAGCATCTGCCAAAAGTGTATTAACAAATGCAAATGTATTTCAAAATAGGCTAGTATTTAAGACTGATTCCTAGAAACAGTTATTTAAATGGCAGCAGCGACTATTTAAAGTGGGTGTCCAGAACACACCTTTACTGCAGTTAAGGACTGATTTATTAGAGAAAACAATAGTAAAGCTTTAAAGTATTCCACTCCTTCCAAATTACTGCACTTAGATCCCACTACAGTAGTAACCAGCTAGAAGCAGAGTTTTTAGCAGTTAAGCCACATAAATTAAAGGCCAACTTTACTGGACACAGGATACCCCCCCAAACACACATCCTTAACTTGGGTTTGGAGTGTGAGTCCCCGACCCAAGCTTGGGATTGAGGTCCCCACGCACCCTGTAGCAGGAGCTGGTGGGGAAGATGGCATGCAAGGGTCTGAAAGCTAGGTGAAGTAGGGAGCCAGACCCATGCTATACTCAGTCTTGCTCAGTAAGAAAATCATGGACAAGCAGTTGGTTGGGAGGCAGCAGTACAACCCCAGCTTGCCATTTTAGGCACACCACCTGGTCTTCTTCATGCATCCAGACAGTTATCCCTTTGGGATCCTCTGCAGTCACTTCTGCTCCCTGCTTCTTCAAGTGAGTCCTGAGGTGGTGACAGACCACAAGGCAATGCTTCAGATACAGCAGGTGGATGTGTCCTGGGCACATATGCCACCTACTTCAGACATATGCCATCTACTTGGGGCTGCGCAGCATCTGAAGAGTCTGCCTAGGCACCAGGCACAAAGCGCTGTCACAAGAGAGAAGAAACCCCCAGAGGCCTAGAAGGTAAAACAAATACCTGCCAGGTAGGCACCAGAGCAGTTCTGGAAGAAGAGAACAAGAACTCGCTGAAGGTCTATCCGTTTACTCAAGATCAAATGCCTTTTAAAAGCAGTTTTAGAGCACAACACTTCAAGTGGTTTGTCAAGAAGATGAAATGCACAGCATGAATGGTGCTTTTAAGAGCTCACGGCTCCAAGCAAAGCACATTGCAGTAAAACAGCCTGTTTTCCTTCTGCCAAGACAGTGACATCTGGCAACAGGAAATTGAGTATTTAAATAAGGCTCCTTCCCCACCCTGTGCACTAGGCTGGTACTACTCCTGATGCTCCTCAGCCTGAACACACATCAGCTGCTCAGCAAGCCTCTTCAGGGACTGCCTAGCACAGATGTGAGCGGTGCTATGGAAACAGCATGCAGCAGCCTGGGATCCACTCAGGCAGACTGAAGCCTGTCTATGTTCAGGCATAAAACTAAGCTTTGCAAACAGTAATCAAAGCACACAGAAGTGCCAGCAGGGTAAAGAACAGCGATTGATTTGGGGGCTTCTGCTCTGCCCTCAGCCTGCTTCTCGAGGCTCCTCTGCAGTATGCAAAACACTTCTGAGCTGTGCCGAAGGGATTTGTCTTCTGCAGAGCACTACAGTGACTAGAGGATAAGACACATTTCAGCCAGCGTGAGCTGCGCCCATTTCATACCCCTGACCCTTCTTTGGGGTTGGAAGCACTGGTTCCTACATAAGTACTATAGAGGACAGCTTCTTTAAATATGCTTATAGCCAAGTCCTTGTCCAGCTCCACTTCTGCAACCCTGCATGAGGAAAAGCAGGGGATGTGTCAGCACCCTAGACCACTCTGCAGAGACTACAGGGGACCAGAAGATGCAAGTCTAAAGAAAGGGCTTCTTGAAAGGCAGCCCATCCTGCCAGCGGCTGCAGATGCCTGATGTTATATATACATGAGTATTCCCAGGGACTGGACTGCTATAGAGCACTGCAATGAATTTCAGACAGCAATGACTCAAGTGGAAGCATCAGGGGGTTTCTTTTAAATTCTGCTATCCAGATCCAGTTAATCAAGATTTAAATGCCATGATCTGATACACGTTTAGGCAGAGAAGAAGAGAGAAGGATGAGTAGGATCGCTTTTAGTCAAGTTAAGACTCTTGTTAGAGTTTAATTAAAGTACTTTAGAAAAAAGTAAACAAAGCAAAACAGACGTCAGCGACGTCCCCAGTGCTCACAGCTGAAACATGCAGTTTTGCCATGCTAAAGAGCAGCTAAGAAGCATCACTTACGAAGCTTCTTTTTCAGTGTTCTCAAGGCTTTTCTCATGAACTGAGATCACCATGAAGCACGGGCTTTGATCCTACTGAAGCACAGGGGAAGCACCTGACTGAAAACACCGACCCCAGTCCAGGTCACGTCCCTTGGTACATCTTTTCATCTGTATCTCAGGCTTAGGGGGCTCTGATGAAACTCCACTCCCCTCTAGCTGCTACAGAAGGGAAAGCAAAACAGGGGGAAAACTGCTGGTCTGCCTCTGCTGGCCTCCCCCACCACCCCAGCAAGCTGAAGCTGCTCACCAGCCTCTGTTACCCCAGGATCCCATATTGCCATTGCTCCCAACAGGCCATGAGCTTTGAAGCGAGATCACAAGGCCTCAGGACTAGAGGCTTGTCAGGCTTGCTCTGCCTGCAGCTTTGTGTTACTTGGCATAGCTCAGAAAGCAGAGACACAGGATATGACAGCACAGGAACGGTACGATGAGTAGCACAGGAACGGTACGATGAGTAGCACAGGAACGGTACGATGAGTAGCACAGGAACGGTACGATGAGTAGCACAGGAACGGTACGATGAGTAGTAAGGCAGAGGGGCTGACACTGGAGACCCCACGGCTGTAAGACAGTCAATCGCCAATGGAAATCCACAGTTGGACAAAACTATTTTGGAGGTAACAAAAATAGAAATAAATAGTACCTGACAGACATAAGAGGTGTTTGATATAATAGATTTAGATGTAACATGGAACTTGCAGAGCAATGAAATAAAGAGCAAATATGTAAAAAGCATGCTAGCAAACATAACAGAAATACCCCAGTAGATCCTGAAGTGAAGAAGAAGCAGCCACCAACATCATATTCCTCCCAGCAAAGGATTCACAATACTGACAACTTGCTATAGTACCCCTGCCACCACCAGCCTCAGAAGCCAGGGAAAGGACGAGAATAACACCAGGAAAGGTATACAAACTAAGTGCAAACAACATTACTTTTATTATTACTAACATTCCACGTACAAAAATAGGCTTTTTCTGTAGTAATAATAAGATCTAAACTAATAATAATTCTTGAATTAGATAATTAAAATTTTAATTACACTAACAATAAATTATTGAAACTTTTTTTTTAAATATACAAGCACACAAAGCATGCTTCCTCTTTGCCTGTGAAGCTTTTAAGCACAGCACACATTTGTTGTGCTGCTGGTAGGCTACAAGCAGGAGAGAGGCAGTTCAGAGCCTGTCACTCTGAACCATGTGTGACACAGCATTTCTCTACAGACCCCAGTTCTGCAGAAATTAATGGAGCACCTCAGGCTCGGCCAAGGCAGCAGACACATCTGCTGGAGCACTCGGCTGCCAGTGAGCACCCCAGAACACTCACTGCTCTGCTCTCGCACTCTGCAACAGAGAAGTCAGTTTGTGAAACAGGAAAGCTGGGTCTTTCAGTGACAGCATTCACACCACAACAGTAGCCCTGGCTTCTCACTAGATAGCATCAATCCACCCCTTTCTGTTCGGGAGCAAGTGATAGCACAATAAGCATTCTTCCGCACACCAGTATTTGCTGGCACCAGCACACTCCCTGCAAGGGTGACTGGCTGCAGACTTACCCCAACAATTGCCACCACTTGTAGCTGCAATAGCAGAAAAAAAATCCATACAGCTGTCTACACATCTGCCAGAGAGAAACGTTTCCAGAGTAGGGCAACCATATTCAACATTGTTTACCCCAGTTCATGGTATCGCTCTGCCAGATTGCCAAAACCAACGCACAGCTACATGTTCTTTGAGCTCTGTTAACCGAAGCAAAGGAAAAGGAGGAAGAGGAGCAAGAGGAAATGGCAGAAGCAACCTGAACCTTCAGGAGAGATCCAGATTAGAAAGTTAAGGGTAGCTGGTCTGTTACTGCAGCCCTTTTCAAAAGAGGCAACTTGCGGTTTAAAGCCTACCCTTCAATACAAGGTTTTTGAATGAAGGCTTCCAGTCTCTCCGGCTAATGCACACCCAAATATGAGTGATTTTGAAAATGCTCACTACCTTTAACAGGAGGGAAAGCTGTCCCTCCGGAGACTTAAATTGAAGCTGACACAGAGTGACAGTTTTGGCTGAACAAGAGCATTTCAATTTAGTGCTTAATCTCACTTAATGCTTGCTTTCCCTTTCAGTCACCCTTTGGTTGACATTTTTCTGCTTACTCACTGCTGGATATTAAAAGGACAACCGTAAACACCTCCTTTCCTCTATACAGCAAACCAGAAGTGCCCATATTACAAACACTCTGGTAGAGGCAACAGTGGGGTCATCATCATCCTACCTGGAGGTGAGCTTCTCCTAAAAACATGAGAAAACCCACACCCATCAGACATCTGCTGCACTGGGTTCAGCAATCAACACTTGTTCTTTCCTATTAAACTAAGAACAGAGTTGTTTGCATTTTTTCTTTTGAAAGCTGGTCAAGAAAACACTGGCTTTCAAGAAGACTCCCTGCACCATATTTGCTGCCATGGAAACATCACTTTTTGAAGATATAGCTGATATGCTCCTTTACCTGCAGTAACGTCCAGCACCCTCAGGAAACAGCAATCCCCAAACAACTCACTGATTCTACATGGTAAATCCAGTCCCTTGACTTCACAGGAAACTTCTCCATACTGCCTGAGGGGCTCCCTCCCCATGAAAACTCCTCAGACCCCTTCCTGTTGAAGGAGTAAACAGTCGTGAAGGAAGAGGATGAAGCCCACCCAGCACCCCAGCCTTTGTAACACCCAGGGCAGCCCAAGCAGCTTTCAGGGTGCCCTCATCCAGCAGGGTCAGTGCGACGCAAAAAGCATCAGAAGCCCCAACACCCATTTCCCTTACCACTCGCCTCCTCCCGGGACTCTGCTCAGATCTGGCTTGTGAAGCAGAGGCTGTTAGTCAAGGGCTACTGTATTTAGCAGCTGTAGAAAACAAAGGGAAAACATGCACATACAGGATAGAAAGGAGCAACAAAATTAATTCAAATAAAATTCCCAAGGCAGACTACTGCAGTACACAGTTATTGCCAACCCCTGCAGATGGAAGGGGCCGTGCTCAGAAGTCCCTAGGCACAGCTGAAAGCAGCTCAATAGCACTTGTGCCCCGGCTGTCTTTAGGAGAGGTGTCAGCATATGCCAGCCAACCTCAGCCATAAAAATCAGCTGTTCCCACTTTACCCACAAAGCGCCCAGATGAAGCAGAGGAAGGCACTTGCCCAGCCTACGCCAGCACAGTTCTTAAACCAGAGCCGAGGTGCAGTGCTTTGTTTTGAGCCAGCAAGGTCAGACCGAGCCTCCAAGGTCTCTCGTTGCTCACATGTGGGTTCGCAGCAAGAGAAAGGGGAACCCATGGGCTGTTTCACAGGGCCTCAAGTGTAGGAAACTGGAACAAACAAGACTTGCACCAATTTTATGTCACTGGGATTTTAAAAGCCCCGAGCAGTTACAGTTTGGCCTTGTTTGAGGATCAAAGGAAGCAGATCCTCAGCTAAGCCTTCCCCACCCCGAAAGGTCTGAGAGCAGACTTTACTCTGGCTGGGTGAAGGATTTTCTTGACTGCACGTGATAGCATTGGTTACAGGGAACAGGGACACCAGGCCCATGCACGCCACAAGCAACAGACTCCTTGTGCTATCAGAGAGCCAGACAGGCTCTCTCCTCCACCCCCTGAAGCGAGTGTGAGCATGAACCAAGAGTTCAAGTGTTGGAAGGAGCAGGAACAGCTGACACGGCTCCAGCCTCCGGCTGCCCACCCACCCCGGTACCAGGCAGCCACTTGCGTGCCAGCTGCCCCAGAGTCCCTCCAACATGCTGTATGGATCCCCCACATCTCAGTACCCTGTTCATGCGCTGAGGGAGGGAGGAGGACAGCAGTGACACTAAATAACTCACATAACACTGTCCTGTCAAGCAGGGACCCTCAGCCTGAGCCACAACAATGAGATTCTCCCCCTGTCCCCAACGTTTTTTATGCAAGAGAGGGGAAGACTTGCTGCTGTTCAAGGGACCTAATGATATAACTGGTTTGCTATTTTTATTCCACTTTCATCTTCAAGTCACTGCTACAGACGCCCAGTTCAGTTAAATCATTCTTCCTTTGCAGTTCCGACAACAGCTGTCCACTCTTATTTGCTTACAAGTGTTTGATTTCACAATTGCACGTTAAGGTAAAAAAAAAACCAACACTTACCTACAGTACTGCAAGTACCTAGTAATAAAGAAAACAAATAAAGCAGTAGAAAAAGGTGCGGCTTTGTCCATTAGGACAATGGGGAAATCTGTCCTACTGCCAGCAACAAGTTCTGTCTGCACAAAAGGAACATTAAAGTCCATTTTGTCAGCCCCAAAAATGCAAGTCAAGGAAAGAAAGGCTTAGATACTCTCGTAGAAAAATCATGTATGGTGTTTTGGGACTCCTAAGTCCCACATAACAAGAAGATTTTGAAAGACACCAGGTTACGTAAGCGAAGAGCTGCTGAAGTATAAGAGGAACCACCTAAACACAACATCGGAGGTGCAGTATTGCTGGGTAACTGTTTGTGCCATGCCGCACGTCTTCATGAAACTGCTCGGTGACACGGTCTCCTTGTTCAGAACACATCAGCACATCACTTCTACTGTTGAGGCAGCTTCATCCTTATTTTTCCAGTGAACTGTACCAGCACTAACAGTAACAGTGGCAAGTCACAGATAGACTCTTTGCTAGCAAAACCAGGTACACAATTAAAAGAAAAAACAAACAAACAAACAAACAAAAAACAAATAAGCAAAAAAACCCCACCACACAGAATCTCTGTTCAAATGCAACTGCAGTTATTAGTCCCTTAACCGACTGAGTCCATACAGTGAAAGACTACATTTTTGTTCATAGCAACTTAACACAAAGCAATAGAGCAAGGGACATCTCAGGAGAATATTAGATCCACTTGGCTTGAGCCCAACCCTTCTCCTGTGGTGCTTGTAATCACAGAACAAGAGACCCCAAGTGCTCGCATCCCAAGCTTTCCAGAGCAGTTCGAGGGCACTGAGCACCATGCAGATGCACACAGCCAGGCCAAACACTCCTTCGCTGAAAACAAAGACACTTGAAGTGAAAAATTGCCAAATAGCTCTGATGCTGGTACTGGTATGCTAGTAACAACTGTTTAAGGACAGCTGCCATACCTGATCACTCAAGAGAGAGGGAAGACTTTAACACGTTATACACCCAGAGGATTAGCCTTGTTTAGTCTAACCACA
Organism: Nesoenas mayeri; assembly: GCF_963082525.1. Taxonomy (NCBI): domain Eukaryota; kingdom Metazoa; phylum Chordata; class Aves; order Columbiformes; family Columbidae; genus Nesoenas; species Nesoenas mayeri. Next base: position 31,629,109 of record NC_137543.1, on the reverse strand, counting down.
TTCTCAACCTAGATTTTCTTCCCACCTCCTAACTTTCGCTAGCTGAGAAAGCTGTCATCATAACAACGAAAAGTGCAACCTCTGATTCATACTTTTAAACAAATTAGTTTCTGGTTAGAGTAGGCGATCCAGGATGTTGAAGCCAGCCCCACATACAGGACCTGGCAGCCTGGTTTTTAGCCCAAGTACGTGGCTTTGGTGAGTAATACCGTATCATCAAGCACAATTTCCAGTGCAAGCACTCAAGTTTGCCAGGGAAATGGGTCTTTGAGGGCTAAGCAGCAGGGTATTAGAAACCATCCATTACCACAAATGTGTTGGATATTCTAGATTTACCCACTGTACCTGCAGGTCTTCACCTCACCCGAAAAAGAAATAATCACCTCCAAAAAGAAGGCAGAGGAGGAAGGTGTTGCACCATGTTTGTGCCATAACAGTCACTTATGTCACACTAGATTCTGACGTACAATCTGAGGTGCAATACCCTCTTCATACAAAGCAGTATTTATACATGAGTTCAACAGCAAAACAAGCCTCTAGAAAGTGGCAGCATTGTCACTAAACCTTTTGAGGAGATTATTTTATTCTTCTTTTCCATTAGAAGTTGTCCAAGACCCTACAGTTTCAATAAAGATTTTTGTCTTTTAATAGGCTCAAATGCAAAGAAAGAACTTCAGGTCAAATATTGAAATATGTGCTAATGCTCCTGCAGCTGGAATTAATACTCTGATCAAACAGATAGTTGTGCTGTTTTCTAGGTGAACAGTTCTATTTGTTAGTCTCCAAGAACAGGGTTTGGAGGTTTGTTTTCATAAGGTATATATTGAAGTTAGACACAAGACTTCAGAATGACTGAAAGAAAGTCTCTGAGGAGGTTCAGCCTTCAATGCTTCACTACATTATCTTCTGCTCTGGCAAAGATAACCTGCCCTTTTTGCTATATACACAGAGAAAAGTAGAAGTAATTGCTAATTATACAAGTGCACCACAGCAGCCTGGAAACACATGAGTGCACAGACAGATCAAGGCTGGCACCTGAACCAGCTCACCTGGCCGCACTGAGTCGGGGCAGCGCTCCCAGAACCTTGTGTGTGTCCAGCATGACACCCACGTCCTACTGGTCCCAAGCATGCGGAGCAGGAAAACACTGAACACAATCAGTCCAAGGGCACAGGCACTGAGCTGGGTCAAGCAGCCCCACCAGCTTACGCAAACAAAGTAACTTACTGACCCCGGCCTACCTTACTCCATTCAGTGCAATGTAGTTGGTGTATAGCTCAGTACAACACCATATATGACAGACTTTGACTGTGCATTGATCAGTAGGATATACACAATATACCTTCATGGGAGACTCTCTCAGAGCAGGAGATCTGCTTTGTCCATGTTCATTTCAAGGCACCACCTACTCTCTTGGGCAGCAGTCCCAAGGTTTTATTTTTTTAAATAAACCACAAAGTTTCAAGGAGAGTGTCGCAACCGCGGCAGCTCCGACAACAGTCTCCCCCAGGCAAAGTGCACATCGGAGAGGCCCCATCGAAGCCCCATTGCCTTCTGCAGCCCACAGGGCCGTACAGGTGACCGCCCGCAGGTGCCAGCCCTGGCACCACTCAGAAGCCCCGCGGCAGCTGCCAAAACGGAGCTGCCAGCTGCTGAGCAGCCCTGGCACGGAGAGAGTTAAGAGGGAATGAACCCCACGAACACTGCCAGTTAACCAAAAGTTACACACTGGTAAAATGGAAGCGCACTACTTTTGCTCCAAGGTGAAAGCAGAAAGTTTGCTCTCCTCTCTAACCCCAGCAGGAAGGCCGGGATTTGCTGCCTATGCCCGCGGCCCGGGCAGTGGCGGTACCCACGGCGGGGGGGCTGCCCCGGGCTCTGCCGCCCGCCCCGGCGCGAAGCCGGCCCCCGGTTCCGCATTTTCCGAGCCGACGGGCGGCGGGAGGCGCAGCCCCGCCACAGGCCGGGGTCCCTCTCCCGCACCGCCCCGGGCTCCGTGGAGTTACCCGCGCCGGGCGCGCTCGGCTCTCGCGGCGCAGCCCTCCCGCCCGCCACGGGAGTTCCCTCGTGAGGAGATTCCGTCCCCGCCCCGTCCCGGGGGCGCGGAGCGGAACACGGAGAGCGCCCAGCCGGGCCCGCCGCGGGCTGGGCAGGGCTGGTCCGGGCCGGGCGTGCCGGCGGCAGAAGGGCTGCGAGGGGAACCGCCGTCCCCCGCCACACTGCAGCGCCAGGCACCGCCACCCGCCGCGCGGGGCCGCCTGAGGCGGGCAGCAGCCCCCACCGCCCGCCGGCACTACCTTGGTCCCTCGGGGGCTCCATGGCCGCCCCGGCGCCGCTCCCCGCGCTCCTCGCTCCGGCTCCGCAACCGCCGCCTCCCCCCGCCGGCTGCTGGTTGGCAGCAGAGGCACCGCCCGCGCCCGTGGGGGCGAGGCCGCCGCACGTCAGTCAGCGCTCGCCCCGCCCCGCCCAGGTGAGGCCCGGGGAGCGCGGCCGGGGCGGGACCGCGGCGGGGGAGCCGGGCAGCGCGGGCCGCTTGTCCGGCCGCCACGCCGGCCGGTGCCGGGACGTCGAGGAACCGGCCGAAGTGATTCACCGTGGAGCGAGTCTTCGCGTTACGCGCCCACGGTGCTTTTAATCCGGCTCTAGCAGCCCTAAAGCCGGACCTGTAGGCTTGTCCCACTGCAGCCCCGTGTCTGCGGCCACAGTGCTTTCCGCTCAGCCGAGCCCTGTCTATGGCATTTTTCTCCCCTGGCTCTGTGCGGTGCTGCTGCCCCTGGGGCATCTGTTAGCGCAGCGTTGCACAGGCTGGGCGAGGAAAGGCAAGAACAACCTGCTGCCTGAAGTTGCAGCTACGAGCAGTAAGAGGCTGCATAAGACATCCAGTTGTGCTGCTGTGGAAGCCGCTGTTGTCCGTTCTGCCTCCTATTTGTTATGCATTTGCTAGCAAAGCACATGCACCCTCACAAACTGTACCACGTTACAGAAATTAAACTGTGATTCTATTTGCACTTGAGAGGTTCTCCTGCGAGACTCGCTAGCACTTACACCAGGCAAACTGATGCGTTGTGGATGCATTAAAGAGACTTTTAACAGTTGAAAACCACCAACAACTCTCCTAGCTGAAATCTGTGCTCTTTCTATTAAAATATCATTAAGTGCAGAGAAGCTTCCGTTATGTATTATAGTTTGCCCAGCAAGCTGCTTTACAAAACTATCAAGAATATGAAGCCACCAAGCAGATCTTTTACTCCACCCTTTTCAAATCCCTGGGCTTAACATCTATGGATTTGTTTGTTCAAAAAGATCAATGTTTGTGCAGAATGAGCGGCAAGGCCTCCACGGCGTGAGGCTATGTGAATAGCCAAATTGTCACCAGCGTTCAGCATGCACAGTCACATGCTAAAGCAGAGCACAATAGAGAGTCAGGAGGTGCCGACTCAGGATGTCCTTGCTTTGGATATAACAACAGCAGTAGCAAATCCAGGTATCTTTCAGTCTGTGAAGCAGCTGAGGAATGTGAGCTTTTTCTAGGGTAAAGGAACACTTGCTTGTATTCTAGGATCTGCATAGCTACAGCAGGAGGTTGTTACAATGGTGCCATAAAAATAGCAAGTGGATCAGACTATATCCCTGCATGTTTGTACCTTGTTTCACCTCACAGCACAGAAATTAATTTGCTTAAATATATGATTCTCAACCCAAGTTCATCCCACATCTCAGATATATTTTATGAGTCTTTTAAACAATAAACTCAAGTATTTGAGAAGGTACATCTGCTTTTTTTTCTTTAGAGGAAAAAATAATAGATTTTTTCCCTACAGCACTCCACTTGAAGTCCCAGACTTTCCCACTGAGCAGCTGATACATGATCTATAATTACAGTGGAAGGATATCAACAGCATTAAAATTTGCCCCTCTGTACAAGTACTTTACACTAGCAGCCGCCCCGGCAGCGCTTAAATGCCTGTCAGGAACCAACCTGTAGAGCCATGAAGTTGTCAGCATCTCACTGCTTCTTTCTGGGGAAGGGATATCTCACCAGCACATCCCAAAAAGCAAGAGCTAGCGATCAGGCAAGGAGTATTACCTGGAGAGCTGATTCAATATGCTCTGCTAATGAAACTCCCACTTGGGTCTGAGTGCAGTGCACCCCTGCTGAGTCACTTAGTGACCACTCAGCTGAGGAATGCCTGTACATGGGCTTGCACCCATTTGGCTGAACTCGGTGTCTAGGTTTAGAAATCCTCCCTTCCCAGTTCCCTTACGCATTCTGAAGTTTGATTTTCCTAGCAGCTGTGGCCCATTCAAAGTGACAATGGGGCTACCTGTGGGCTTGGAACCCAACCAGGTCCCCAGCTGTCTGTCCTGAAAGATTTTAGATGTAAAGATGCTCAAAACCCACCATCTCCAAATACAATGGCATATTCCCTTTTTACACATAGCCCTGACTAGCGAGGAGACAGAATCGTTGTAATGAGTATTTGTTACTCAAACTGCTGCCTATTAAAAGTAGTATGAATATTGCCTACAGGCTCCAATTATGATTGTAGAATATAAACACACAAACTGAGAAGACTGAATCTGCCCTTAAGGTCTTGTTGCCTTTACGAAAAAGGACAAAAATGAAGGACAATAGGACTAGAGTTGTAACTGAGCTGCTGAGCTGTGCGCCTGCGACTTCTTGTTTCCTCCAGTTATAAAAATTAATAAGAAAAAAATACCACACATGCATGTATAGAAGGTGAACCTATTTGAACTTGAGATTACCTACCGAAATACAGGACTTCAAAATACTTTGTCATGAGTAGGACTGAGCCTCTCCCATGAAAAAGTCATTTATTGTATGGGAATACAAGCAGGGTGGCAACTGCAGAAACAGCTCACATTATAGTTGTATGTCACGTTTCATTTCACACTTGCAATCCATGAGCCTTCCCAGAGCTCTGTCATATAGATATGCCAGATCTCCCACTGTGCAAGCAGAGCCCAGTTTTAAAACATATTCCTCCTTAGATCAACTGTTTATCGCAAATAACAGGCAAGGCAGCCAGAAGTGAATAAAGGCCAAGGTTTCAAAGAATTAATACTGCCAAGGTAATTGGAGAATCCAGATTTAAGACAACTAATTATTTTTCAAAGAACCTTGCCACCATTTAGCTTTCCTGCCTTAGTTACAAATGCAATTACCTCCAAACGGATACCTACCTACATACACTGAGCTGAATTGGATTATGATAGGTTGTACTAGTTCAGGGTAGCTGTTATGCAGATCTAATGGCAAATACAACCAAGACTGTCCAACTGTCTGCTGAGTGAGCTGTGTCTACCAAGACAGCCAAGTCCCAAAGCATTTTAGACCTGAATCACGTAGGTCACATAACCTCAGCACTGGAAAGTGCGAAAGAAATCTGTCCTGAATCCTTTGCCTTGCCAGGGTTATAATACTTTACTTGGCACAAAATGTCTTCCATTCATTCACAGCCTTGAGCCATCTTCTGGGAGAAATCCTTCTTAAGGAACGTGTCCAACATTTTGTTCCAAAAATGCAGTAAAAGAGCACCATCAGCTTGGCTCCTTTACAAGTCAGTGCCTAGAAGGATTTTGTTAACCTAAACCCAAGTTCAACTTGCTCTTCTCTCCCATAAACATGTCCCAAGCTCAGTGGAAAGCACCCTGCCTTGGGGCAGGAAGAAGTTCAGTTCCTCCAATGGACAAGCTTCCACTGCGCATGGAAAGAAACAACATTCAGGGGATCAAAAGAATCTGACATAAAATTTTAGTGAGAGAACAGCCTAGTCATTCAGCTGCGTTCCACTAAGGACATTATTAAATATTCAGCATGACATAGAAAAAAACAACCACCACTCCTCTGTGTTCAGCTATATCCATCCCACACAACAGCCCTGGTGGCAGGGTAGCAGGGCAGCGTTCACACCGCACTCGGGCTCACCTGGCAGCTGCTTCCTCATGACCTGCTGGCTTGGGCACTGTCCTACAAAGTGCAAGTTCAAAACCCTTTCAGCAGAGTAGACAAGTACATACTGAACCATCTGTGTCACAGGTAAGTAAAAACTGTAGCTGCTCAGTGGACCTATACTTGCCATAGCCTATGTAGATATCAGTGGGATATTAGGGGAAGGAACACAGACAAGCAAGCTCACTGCCCCTCTCGATGTTATTTCCTGAGGCATCAGGCATATCCTGGAAGCACTTACAGGATCAAAGTCCTGGCAGCTAAAAAAGGGTATATATTGGGTCAGAAATCCTATACAATACATCCCACCTGAGGCAGCATTAGAACTTAAAAGCAGAATTGCCTGTGCCAAATTGACTGTACTGTTAGAAGAGATGCTGAAGTTGTGAGTGCTTCTTTAAGGGTGGGTATCATCTGACTAGCAAAAGAGTTTTGACTCATGTACTTTCTGCTAAACACCATTTGGGGAAGACATCTCTTGGTGTCTACAGGTTGAGGTCATACCTATGTACACATTGGGATAGATAAGCAGAAGCCTAGTGTGATTCCAAAATCCCATATGGTCCCACCTCACCACAAGCAAAGTGCAGTATGTTGCTGAAAATATCTGCAGACACCTTTCTGCCTCTTTAAATGCCCAAACATCTCCAAGCCCAAGGTCACTTTTTCAAGTTGGGGTTAAACTCTCGATCGGATAAATGCTTTAGAAGATAATTACCCTGCAGTTCTAATCATGTTGGTGTGGACACGTTAAGGGCAGGGCTGTTGAAGGTGCATCCAAAAGAACCTGGAGGTCTTCAGCTGAGTAGTCCACCATAGCGGAGCTACCCTGAGCATTGCACAGTGGTCAGATAGCCTTAAGACAGTTATTTGTCCCAGGCCATATCCCAAAATCCCTACAGGAACTAAACCTTCCATCAAAGGACCAGGCTTGTGACACCTGCCTGCATGAAGCTTGTTTCCTGTAACTAATGTGACTGGGTTCCTGCAAAAGACTCTTAGCTGGGAGTTCATGGATCCCATCAGTGGCAGCACTGAACACTCACTGCACAGCTGCCAGTAAGTGTGGGATAAATAGGCTTTGTGGAGGGGGACGGTAAAAAAAAAAAATTAAAAAAAAAATCAATCCCCATGTTAAATCTGCTGTAGAGGCACTAGAGGGAGAGCTACAACACTTCGAGGATTTTGCTTTTGGCTGTGTCCTTGTTATTTTATCATTTCCCAATGAAGGAAGAGTACTGACATACTTATTTTAATTAGGACCCTAAAACTTGTAACCAGGCTTATTTTGAATGAGACACAAGAAATTCAGCATAGACGTGCACATGGATGTGCTTCATCGCATGAAAAACAATGATAAAATGCAACTATTAATTTGATGTTAACGTCACTATTTTTTCCGCTTACAGGGTACTAAAACTCGTGTATATCTAGGAATACTTTGTACTTCTCCTTATTTCCCCCATTTCCCACCCTCCCTCTTTGCTTTCTCTTGTGAGCAGAAGAAATGTTTCCAACTCCGTATTACTTACTTTTGTACCACAGCATCCTTTGGTAGCATTTGCTCAATTATAGCTCCAGGAATGACGTGATAAAGTATTCTCACTCACCCGAGCTGTTTTCAGTTATGACATATATTGCTTAGGGAGCATAGCCCTTTCTTTGTCACATACATTACCATCTGCAGCAAGCACCTTTATTGCTGTAGTAAATATACTGTAGATAAAGCTTTAGCTAAACTATATCTGTGTCAACTGTCTGTGTCAACTAACTGCTAATCAGTCAGTTACAAAGTCTATGTTCTAGAAAATTGACTAAATGGAATATTTTCACACTCTAAAAAGTGATACTAAGAATAAAATGAGGTCATGTCTTCAGTTACTCATTACTAAATTACTTTTAAGGCTGCAGTGCTGTACAGTTACTACATGGTAATTAAGAACTGGAGGATCTAGGGTTGCTTTTCAAATTGTAGTTAACTTTCAGTATACTCTTGTGAGATGACTAGGTATTACCAGGTCCACTTTATTACTGGCAACCAAACTGGCAAAGCACAATGATTATACATAATTTGCTAGAAGCAGACAAAAAAAGGGCAGAAGCAGAGCCATAAGAAATATATACAAGTCAAACTAAAATGTTACAAGGGATGAAAAAGGCAATGACCCAGTTAACTAAAACTGCTACAAATTATTAATGGATTTTTTACAAGTTGAAAAATCTATTGCAAAAGCCTACTCACTTGCATAACACAAGCCATAGAAATCCAGCCTTTACATTCCCTTGGTAGATACTTTTTCCTTCCTTATTTTGCAAACAAAAAGTCAAGCCTCATAGTTCCTTGATAATGTAGCATCTAGCCTCTTGAAGACAGATGATCGTTTTTTCAAGCTTCTAAGCATATCACTGTTGTCATTGATAAGGCATTTCGGTGAGCTAGCCAATGTAAAGTGAAAATAAGAACAAATTAGACTACAAACACTGAGATTAAAGATCCATTCATCTCATTAATATTTTATTAGTAACAGGGCCTACTCCCTGCTGCCATTGCCCACCCAGTAGTCAGTTCCATCACCATCTAACTTAGAAATAAATTCTCAACACGTAAGATGCACAAATCAGATGTCACTCATGCACATTAGTTTTTCCTTCAGACTACTGTGAAGCCAACTACACTACATCTCTTAACACAGTTCCCACCTGATCTTGAAAAGCTCATTTTGAAACTCCTTGCAAAATCCCACCTTGAAATTGTCCCAAAGCAAACAGGCTGTACTTACAGTGCCAGCCACAACAAAACAGATAAAGCAAGCCTCCTTACTTCCTTTCCCACCATATATCTATTTGTTTAGAACCACCACAGAGTTTATCTGATTGCCCAGTGAACCCAAACTTCCACCAGAAGATCTCAAAAAATGGGGCAGCCACGTCCCTGCTCATCAGCAGCAAGGAGGCACAGATGTGGTTCTACAAAGTCAACATTCTGCCATCCCCAGCCTGAGCAAGTGGTTTTGATTTTACTTTTTCTCCCATCAAGGAGAAAATCCCAGTACTTGTTTTATTTGCAATAGCCTGTACATCTTGCACCTGAATTACACATCAGTGCCTGTGCTAAATACAAGCACAAGGGTGTTTTTATTTCCCATGCAATCGCTGAGGCTGTGTAAGCCATGATAAAGCAACACCGCTGGCTGATTGCAAACAGTGTATGTGCAGTAATCTGACCTAAAGGAGAACTTATGCCTCTTGGAGTTGTACTCTGCCCTCCTACAGCACCAGCTGGGCCACATACACATGTTTACACTCCCACTCCAAAGTTGCACCTCTCAGGTCTTTCTTTCAGCTCAAGATGTGCTCAGCTGATGCTTTGAGAGCTTCAGTCTCAGTCCCCACCACAGCAGCAGCTCTCCAGATGATTGATACACAAATACAAACTGGGTCAATAGCTGTGCCTAAAAAATCCCCTTACTCTCCTAAAACTGTACTTTTGCATTACACATTTTTCATTTCCATTACTTCACTAAATAAACAGTCTGAGTTACTGCTATGAATCTGATGAATAGCCACTCTTGGTTTCAGTACATTCTGCTCCTTTCATGGCAGCAAAGGCTGCTGCTCATTCCCAGTCTCCCAGGGCCACCAAGATGATTATAGGTCTGGAGCTTCTTAGGAGGAGACACTGAGAGTGCTGGATCTGTTCAGCCTGGAGAAGAGAAGGCTGAGAGGGGATCTTATCCGTATTTTTAAATATCTCAAGGATGGGCGTCAAGAGGATGGGACCAGGCTCCTTTCAATGGTGCCCACAGATAGGATGAGCGACAATGGGCACAGGCTGAAGCATAAGAGGTTCCTTCTAAACATAAGGAGAAACGTCTTTACTTTGAGGGTGTCAGAGCACTGGAACAGGCTGCCCAGAGACGTTGTGGAGTCTCCTTCTCTGGAGACATTCGAAACCTGCCTGGACACATTCCTGTGCAATCTCCTCTAGGTGAACCTGCTTTAGCAGATGGGTTGGACTAGATCATCTCCAGAGGTCTCTTCCAAACCCAATAATTCTTTGATTCATTCTGTGATTCTGTAAGCAAGGTGGTTTTCATGTGCAATTTTGGAGGAAAGTCATTGCAGGCAGGGTGGCTGCCTCTCAGTGCTAATTGGAAGTGGCTGGAAGATAAATAGTATAAATCTCTTCCCAGAGAGTGTGGTGTGCAGTACAGCAGGAGATGTAGCTACAGCCTGGGTTTGTTTAACCTCCATATCTCCCTCTGAATGTAACCATTCACACACCCATCCAGCCTCTTGTATGCACAATTGTTCACCCCTTACGCATATGCATCATGTCCCAGCTGCTCCATTTGTCCCTCACACAGCCGCTTGGTCACCCCGACTCACAGTTGCTCTTATTTTCCGCATCCTCCAAGGCAAAGATGGCAGCTGTGGGATCTTGGTCAGGTTTCCATGGGCAGGATGATTTTTACGTGTACATGATAAGTAATCATGTACTCAAGGTCTTCACAGTAGCTTTCTGAGCAATGTTTTGGTTTGCTGTGAAGGAAAGAGGCATGTGAATAATTTTATTGCTGAGCCTGGAGCCAGTACCTGCTTAGCTGGTTGAAGAACTAATATTTGCAGATGTCATCTCTGAACACTGAACTCTGGATTTTAATTTCTTTTGTGATAACACTGCACAATGAAGTCTCCAGTATGTTTTCCACTTAAAGTATTATCTACTGCTGGTGACTTAAAACAGCCTAGGACAAAGTCCATAGTTTCTTTTTGCAGCTCTTCTATGCTTTATCCTTAGGGTTTATGAAGTAAATCTGTATGTGACTCTGTGTCTCCTGCTAATTTCAGCGCTAAGAGAAAATATCACAAATGACACACTTAATTTTCTTCTTGCGTATACCAAGATACAGTCAGAATCAACTCATTGGTGTGAAGTATTCACTGCTATCAAAACGGAAAAAGAGAGGGGAATTAGGCTACGCATATAGCATGCATCTTGAAGAAATTAAAGATGTGCTGCACTTTCTTTTTCCTTATTGAACAGAGCAATAATAAAGAGGTTTATTTAATTGCGAAAAAGCAATTAACTTTTGAAGATGTTTCCTGCTCCTGTGAGGAAGCTTGATTTTGTGCAGCATATTTCTTTCAAACTAGAGTCTCCAAGTGCCTTGCAGTATTAAATGCAGCTGAGGAACTAAATAATAAATAAGATCAGGGGAAGACAGACCTTTCAGCAAAGCTTCCTCTGTCTCTAAGTGGTCATTTCTTTCATTTTTAAAGAGGATGTACACTTCCTCCCCCGCAAAAAAAAAAAAATGAAAAAAATAACATTTTAAACTGGCTGATGATAAATACTCCACCTATTTTCACACCCCATCTATCTGCACACAAGTGCATACAATAAGAGGAGGTGTGGATATTTAGGAATTCAGTTTACACATGGATTATTTCCTTGGCTTTTACTTGCCTGATTGCTTGGCTCTTCCAGCAACCTGTTTCTGTAGCAACTGCCACCTCCCCCCCACCAGTCACGCTGTCTCACAGTCATCAGGCACCCTTTTTTAAGGCACACGTACATGTACTCATTTATCACATACACATACTAATTTACCAAAAGCCAGGGAAAATGCTGGTACCTTCCATGTGATGTTGATGGGCTCCCCGCCAGAGCACCTCCAGGCACTGTGATGGATGTTTACCGAGTTCAGCAGCCTGGCCTGCTGACGGGACCTCCCTTCTCGCTGCTCATTGTGCTTTGCCTGCAGCCTCCCAACCTGCAAACCACAGGGGTCCCTCACCCAGGGCAGGAGGAAAGAGGAGGACAGCAGATCAGAGAGCAGAAACAACCCCCGAGACCAGCAGGTGGAGGAAGGAACCCTGAGGTGGCTCTGGTCAGGGAGAAAAAAGACAAAGCTGCAAGAGTTTTCTTTTTTTCACCATGTTTCTTACACGGCTTTTCTTTATTCACCTTGTCTTTTTTTCTTCATGGACAGCAGGACTATAAATACTATAAGGAATTGACAAGAATTTACCCTTTAACAGCTTTAATGTGCTTGCATGTGCTGGAGAAGGCACCAGTGCAAAGTGTTTAGGCTCACGTTCTCTCCCTAAATAGCCGCCTTCTTACTGTCATGGTTGAAGACAGGATAAAATCTCCAAAATGGCTTAAAAAGTGGTGTTTGGTATAATTCTGATTCTTCTAGCTGTCTTTTCCCATCTGGAAGCTTGAGGGAGCACAGTGATCTTCTCTTCAGATCCATCTTTCTGCCTTCTGGGAAGTTTTAATGACACGGTGCTGTCCTCATCTTGATCACATGCACATTACAGTCAAAACAGCGTAATTAACTCTACTCCATAAAGAAAAGATGAAAAAAATTGAGGTGAATGCCATACATAATCAAGAACTGGGAGATGGTGGAACTTAGAAAAAGAAGACCAAACGCTATGGCTTGCACATGGCTGCAAGACCTGCTCACCACAGATCTGATGCCTTGTGCTCGGAACTCCAAACCTATTAGTTACCATTTTTAGATCACTCCTACAAGTTTATTTCTATTATCTCTGCTGGCAAAACAATGCCAAATTCAAATGGAAACACATTTCTCAGGCCCAGTCAATCATGATACTCTTTTGCTGTCCATTGCCCTGTTGTGCTTTGCTGCACCACTGCGATGACTCCAGGTCAGCTCTATATGACCAAACTTTGGGATTTTCAGTAATGTTGCTGTAGAGCAAGGAACTGAGTGCAGGTTGTAAAATCTACCCAAGGAGAAGCATAAATATGGAGGACAGCATGACTCCCAGGTCAGTCCCTGAACTGGTCAGGCTGTGCCTCCATGAGACACCGTTTTGGTGGTGTCACCAGTATGCAAAGAGGTACCTTTGGTTTTTGTGAGGTGCATACTGCAACGCAAGATGTTCAAGTAATCTCCACATAATACATCACAACTAAATTCAGAATTGAGTTTATAAAGCAGGTCAATCTGAGAGCATTTCTTCACATGAGAAATTGAGTTAAAATGGTGGCTTTAATTATTCCTTTAGTACTTGATATATCTATCTGGAAGGCAATACCGTGCTCATACAGCTTGGGAATTCATATGTGCTGTGGCTTTGCCCAGGGTCACTCACAAAACAGGAGGGCTGGATCTGAGTTTCAGGGCCCCCATTTCCTTCTCTCTCTGCTGGCGTGTTGTCCTTACAGCCACTGTGAAGGCAACAGTGGAAAGAGACTGTCTGCATATACAACACTGCTTCACTAGAAGCTCTTGAGAATATTTATATGTGACATTGCATGACAGCTAAATAATACTTTTAATAAAAGCATAACTCAGGTGGTGTCTTCAGCCTGCTGACTCTGCTTTTCACAACACACTTTATCAATGTCAGGAAGCTGTCAAAATCTATAAATGGCATTGAAGGAAAGAGCTAATGTCATTTCCCCAAGTCTCTAATCTACATAACAGGAAAATATTAACACAAAGATATTAACACAAGATATTTCTTGTTCTAAAGGTGCAGGTGTTTTACCTCAACTGAAGTGTTTAGAAGATATGGACAGATTTTTCAGCCAGCATGAATCAGTATAGTTTATATTGACTTCAACTTAAACAAGCTGACTTTTACTGAGGATGCAGTGTAAATATTGACAAATCTGCTATTACTCATTGCAAATAACAAACTGGGCATAAACAGCTTCATCACGTGGCCACACAAGGCCAATGCAGTCTCACTTGGGTTTTGCATTGGAAGGAATATTAATGAATGGGATTCAGTCCTTCTCTGGAAAGCCAAAAATGAGTCGGGTGCTTCTTGTACAGACAGTGGGGCAGAGCCCTCACTGACAAGGGACCAGAGTGCTGAGCACCCGGTCCAGGGCAGGATCGGGTCTGGGGCAGTGATTCGGATCAGACACAGTCGAGTGGTCACCAAGCAAATCCACAGCAGCAAGACATGTCCCAGGGCAAGCCAGGGAGCTGAGCTGGTGGAGATGGGTCAGGGCCAGAACTGCAGGAGTAGGAGCCTGGGAGTGGGCACACTGCAGCACGGTGGTGATGTAGCACGGGAGGGGGCCAGGGCTGAAGCCTCAGCTAAGAAGCAGCTCCCACGAGGCAGAAGGAACGGGCCCTTGCTTCTGTGTTTCTTCACAACAGCCCTTATCAGTGGAGGAGCCGACCTTGGACACAGCCAGCTACGCTCCAGAAGGGGATGTGCCCAGCTCCCTGACAAGCAGGTTCAGTTTATCCATCCCCACTTAGAAACATTATTTTCTCCACCTTCTCCTAATCTCCTTGAACAGATAGCAGTCAGAAGAGAACTGGATCTCATTAGTGTGTACTACTTTCCCAAATCTTCAGCAGGCTAATTGCTAAGTGACTTCACAATAAAAGGAGAAAGGAAGCATGTTTTAATTTCAAGATGAAAACTGGAGGATTAGGAGAAGGCAGGTTTAGATAAGCTGCCGGGAAGGGCTTTTTATCATACTGCTCACTCTTCTTTGCAGGGACCGTGAAAACCCAGGGGTTTATCCTTGTAGATTTAACTAATCCATTTAGAGTAGCTGGTCTGTTCTTGGCCAAAAAATCCACAAAATATATGTTATTGCAACTATTGCTCCCACTACTAAACACATCTCCCACCTTATCTGGACTATGTGGCTGTGTTGTTAATGTGGCTTTCACGCCAAGTGAGGACAGATATCTCAGGTGGGCTTGAAGTAGACAGGGAGCCCAGCAGCTTCCCTCACCCTTTGGAAGTTCCCTGAACTGAGATGTGGAATGGCTCCACACAACAGTGCTGGGGCTGGATCCATCAGCACTGGGTGGAAATGCAGATGGAGTAAGCTGTCCTTCCCCATTCTTCTATACAAATGGTAGTGCCTGAGGAAAGAGGCAGAAAAACTCTGATTAATGTGGTTGCTTTCATTTTGTTCATTTTATGCTTTGTACTGGCATAAATGCATGTGGTGATAAGAAACAGTAACGGAGAAGGCAACAGGCACATTGAGAGACAGAGGGGGACATATGGCCCAATTATAGCATTAAATATACACACTTTTCAGTGCTTGTAATATTACTTAAATATATTGGAGGTGAGCAGTCATGTTGTATATGAGATGGAGCCTGAGTGAGGTCTGAAGAAAGGAGAAATTAGAGACTGTGCAGAATCAGACGGGCAAATCCTGACCCAGAGGTTCATTTTGATGTTTCACAGGACTCCTCACTGGCAGAGGAGCCACCACCTACTGCTCCCCAGCAACCGCCTTGGGAAGCAGGAGCAACTTGAGCGGTTGTGGAGGCCAGACCTCTGAGACAGTAGGAATCCAATATCACTTATTTGACTCTGAGGATAGAAAGAGACATTTTTGAGGACCTGAACCCACCCAGGAGCAGCTTTTCAGCTGTGGTGGCCTGGACAGCTTCAGGGACTTCTGCAGGGGGGAGCAGGCTGGGCCCTAGGGGTGTGTGGACAGGACTGTCCAAGTAAGTGCTGGAAGCAACCACTCTCAGAGCATTTGGACCTGAAATGATTGAATGCCCAGGGCTCTTCTTTTCTAGACATACCAGTGGACGTGTGGTTTGCGACGAAATGGGAGACTGGGAAAACTAGGCACATTTTACCTCATCCTCATTCCACACATTGCTAAGATCTAACAACAAACACCCACAATCAGCCCTTTCTCAGCACCAGCTGGTACAACCTGAAACCTGGACATCATTGCCATTTGATGTTCAGATCCTAGAGGGATCCTACATCTGTGTAAATCCAGATGGGTATTTGGTCCATGCTGGCTTTTTACATGAGGCTGGAAGGAACGGTGAAGTTTTAGCTATAAAGTCATACAGCTCAGGATTATGTATTTGAAAAGTTACATGAAATTATGAGTGCAAGAGTGTCCAAGCTTTCAGACATTTACTTACTTAGACCTGCATTTCTATGTGCAAAGCTTAAGAACCTATGTATATTTATTGATCTCTTAGTTTTCATTCCATGAATTAGTAACTGCTGTGGGAAATTAGCAGTTTGAACTTTTCTCATCCCAAATCTCATATGTTGGTCGCTCTGAGCAAGACTCAGGGGAATATGTGAACAAAAAAGATATAAAAGTGTGTGTGGAAGGAATTTCACACAATTGGGTACCCTCAAAAGAGACTGTGCTAGCCCTGCACATGCCAGAATGGAGGATCGAATGAGTTTAATAAAAAGCAAATAATTCACAATAATTTGTGTCCCATGTTTCTGTCTTCTCCCAGAACAGATGCTTTTCCAGCCCATAGCAGGAAATAACGGTCCTGAAGAGAGGAGAAAGGGAGAGGGGAAAGCGAAGCCCTTGTAGAGAAAGCTGTCGTAGATGCTGCTCTGGCCTGCAGTTGGACTCACATCTCCAAACCTTTCAGACCTAATTTGGCCCAGCGTTCACTTTGGTGAACTCATGGGGAAGTCCAAAGTAATCAAGAAAACAGTTCCTGATGAAATTCAGGGGAATATGGGAAATCTGATGCTTTGAAGTTGACATTTTCCTCTATTGGTATCCTGCCTCCTTTCTCTGTGTTACAACAGGCTAAGGTTGATTCCTCAAACTGTCAGAAAGAGGACTGACATGGGATGGAGGTAAATCACATGGAAAAGATTCCAGGGACCAAATGCCAGGCCACCAACTATTCGGCTCAAGAAAGCTAAAACCACAATGTGTTCAAGTCACAGAAAGGAGGTGACTGCAGAGATCTCTCATTTTACCTGACCTGAATACTCATGTATTCATTCTTTGAATATTTTATACTGCTGTGGCTTGTGGCATGCATTCCACTTCAGTGCCCTGGTTTGAATGTTGTATTTCATATGCTGTTTGCAACAGTCTCAACAAACAAAATATAAGAAAAATATTTTTAAAAGGAAAAAAAAAGATCCCCTAAAAGAAAAATGAGCAAAATGGGCATTCTTGTCCCCAGTATCTCGGGCAACAGACAGGTGGTGAAAAATGTGCCTGCAGGGCAAAGTTCTGCTCCAATCACTCTCCTGCCCACAACAGACAGTTTTAATTTAAAACACTGAGGATTATGCACTATGGAGCTACACTTTGTTAATTTATTATCCCTCACGTTAATCCAGCATGTAAATCATTACAACAGTCAAGCGCGTAGCAAAGGGTGCAGATTGCTTTGCCCTAGCAAGCACGCAGAATTAGATTAGGAGGTTCAAATATGAAGAAACTTTTACATGTCAGTTTAAAAGCTCCCATATTTTCTATGTTAAAATAGCAATGTTTTAAATAAATATTTTTAAAAGCTCCCACAATTTCTATGTTAAAATCTCAGAAAAGTGTGCAAAGCCTGTTCTTCAAGATACCTACTTGGAGATACTGAAACTGTGGAATAAGGTAATGCATAAATTAGTTACTGGGTCTACAGATAAGATGATACTGTAAGAAAACACCGCTTTGCTGGGGGACCAGGTCCTGGATGTTTCCTGCAACATGTGAGGAATCAAAAGAAAACACCAAAAACTGCAGAACCATCTTTGTGGACAACTGGTACACAGCCACGTACTGAATTTGATGATGATTTGATTAATTGCTCTTGGCACATCTTGGCCGTAAGAACTGTGCTCATCTGGTAGGAAGACTTTAGGTTACATCAGTGAAAGCTGCATGCACAAAGTGTGTGGGATCCATATAGAAAGGCTGGGGGAGATCATGTAGTAGAGCAAAAATAATTAGAGATCTGGGAAGTGTTCAAAACCACAAACAAAATCTGAGAGGGACAGAGATTATGTGAAAATTAAAAGACAGACAAGTGGGCATAACCCAGGGCACCCCCTGGAATGGCTCTTCCAGGGTTATGGGGAGGCTGCTGATAAAAGAAAAAATGACCCATATTTTGTCTTGTTTTGGTCCGTTCTTGTAAGGCAGGAACAAATAGTTCATATATTTGTTGCTGGTGCATGACAGAATGCACCAACACTTGTTGAGTGTAAGACTGTTATGATAAATATTTTTCAAATAAAAAGAAAGATAAATGTTTGTGTATTATTACAATATATTTTTTTCTTTTTTTAAAAAAAAGACTGCTTAAACATAAGGCTTAGTAATTGTTCTGCGGGAGGTGGACTAATGGGTAGAGTAAAGCCTAAGTGGTCAAAGGTACCTGAAAAATGTGATTTATTTCAGGGCTTCATATACCACTAGTATAATATATACAAAACTATTTGACTGTCTTGGGCAACGTGCTGGAATTCCCAAATATAATAGTTCAAAAAAATCACTTGCTTCATCATTACCAAGATCTCAGTCCAGTACCATTAATTTAATAATTTGTAGAGATTCCCATATATCAGAATGAGAACTTTCTACTTTTCCTCAGTTGATAGGCAGGCAATAAATAGGTGATCCACTTATCCACAGGTCACTGTCTGATTTAGCTAGGTTCTAGGTTAAAAAAATTAGAGGATCGCATTGCCAGTCATTTCCCTTACATTCCCTTGCAGATGTTTGGAGCAACAGTAACATCCAGTGGTCAAAATGTTAATTACATTAAACGAGGGCATAGCATGCTGTCAGTATCTTACTACTGCATCTTCCTTGCAATAAAAAAGCAGCTGAGAGAGAGCCTTGAAAACTCATGGTCATTGCTTACATTGCACAAAAGTAAACTTACAGTAATACATCAGTCTTCCTACAAGATTGGTGTGGGTTTTTTTGTTCATGCCACGCAAGATGTACTGACCTTTAAGTTTGTAAATGCTAAGGCTGAGACTTTTCTGTCTGGCTGGATGTCAGTGCACATGGATGCCATGCACCAGCTGATGTTCTAAGGAAAGAGGGAGGACAGGGTACAGGAGAAGGGTGCAGTGGCCTTGGGCTGATGGCTGTGGAATGGAGCCCTGAGCACAGGACGCTGCCGGGCAGCTGTGACTCCTATAGTCAGGGAGGCAGAGGAGGGGATGTTCCTAGAGGAAGCAAACACCTACCTGTTCATCGGTCAGAGCACACAGTTTGGGGGAAATCTGCCTTCCTCCTCCCCAAACACTTTATCTTCACCTGGGTGGGGAGTGAGAAATAGGGTCAAACTATGAGTTCCACACTAAGAGGGCAATCCTTGCTTGCACTTTGTGGACTACAAGAAGCAAGTGACCTCAGAGAAAGGCTCTGCATGTGCTCAGAAGCATGAGGAAAGGAGGTGACCTTCTGCTCTCACTCAGGAGAAGAGGCTCCATTGATTGCACTGCAAGTGAGGGAGCTGCCAGGTGTTTGTGAGGGAGAGCTGGGTTTAATCTCTCCAGCAACACAGGTACTAATCAGGGAGCAAGACCTTGAAAACAAGGCGACTAGACCAAGATGCCAGAAATTTAGCAGGTGGTAACTATCTATTAGACATCTAGGGCTAATTTTTTCCTGGAACTGCAATAGAGGATAAAATAAAAATTAACAAGATTAATTAATAATAATGATTATAATAAATTAAATAAACATATTTTAGGAGATCCAACATTCCTGTCCTTGTGCTGTATCAGCATCAGAGATGAAGAATCCCAGGGGCAAACTTGGCTGCTGCTTTACAGGTGTGCGCAGAGCTCTGCATTTTGTGGACAAGGTGCTCTGGTCCCACCAGCAGACTTGTTTTGCTGCACTCCTATAGTTTTCCAGTGCATCACTGCTCTGTGACCTTGAGGCCATGAAACTTGGCAGGGGCGGTTAATGATTCTCTGGGCCCCACTGACGTCTCTCTGCTCGTGTACAAATATCAGCCAAGGTAGAGGGGAAACAGCTGCAAGGGCTGTCTCACTTTCTTTTCCCTCCTTGTTTAACAGCAGAAATTTTGCAGGTCTTGTGAGGAACATGCTTGTCCAAAGTGCTGGAGAGAAGAATTCTCCCTCCCCATCTTTCCTGGTGTGTGTACCTCCCCACGAAAATATTGTGAAAAGGTCAGATACTGAGGCATACGCAGGGAGAGCTCACCCCAAGGGCAGGTGTGTTATTTAGATGCCAGTGTGCCTTACATGCCTGCGTGGATGTGCTTTCAAATTTATTTCCTTCAGGTTCATATTATCTGACATGAAATGGAGCATCTCCACAAACAACAGTCTTTTACAGAAGAGCTTCTTGCTGCTTCCCTGGGAATGTACTGGGAATTTTCCACCATGTATGGTCTCGATGCAGCCATGCTCACTGTGTTGGTGCCAAGCCCTGCATGCCACAGAGTTGCTCAGTGAGCCTCAGTAGGATATACAGCACAGGTAACTTCACTCCAGTCTCTGAGATAAATTGTCAGGCTCTTCCCATCCCATCCCATCCCATCCCATCCCACTCAACTGCTCAGGTAGGCTGTGACATTTTCAAACTGCCAGCAGACGGCTGTGGGCACGGCAGCTCTTCGTGCTGTGAGTGTCAGGGCAGTAAATGCCATCGCTTCTGTCTCAAGATTTCTCAGGTGTTTTCTACAAGGGAGAACAAAGAATGAATGCCACACACAGTAGGCAGATGTAGCTACATGAGCAGAGGGCCATGCAAACCAACAGTATGTGTGTTCATCCTCATTGTGTGGGAGCCTCAAGCCCTGTAACCTCTTCTTCTGTCTGATCCATGTTAACAGAACCAGCCTTCCTGCTCTTTTCCTGAGGCACCCCGTCTTCTCCTGCAGAAAGCAATGAAGCCTTCCACTGCCTCACACAGCAAAACTTGCTTAACTTTCCTCTCTGAAGCTGAAAGTGGCTAGGAAAATGAACTGTACATAGTAGCTCTTAACAGGAAGATTAAGGCAACAGAGCAATACCTGTTTGAAATCACAATTATGCCCTGCATTCCCGCACAGCACCTGGGACAGAAAAGGAGAGATCTTTACTATGTCTGGGACATGAAGGCTCAGTGACTTTCCCAAGGTTCTGATGTCCCTTTTGAAAACCTGACCTTGTGGTCAGGATGGGATGCATACATCTCATGGTACACCACGTTTGGCTGTGTCAGGAAGCATCAATGGGACCTGCTGTGCTTTTGGTGCCCTACTAAACACTGGGGTACCAAGCCAAGGTAGCTTGATAATCCATACAAAGGCTGTCCTGCAAATGCTTTGTGAATCCCACATGGGAAACTCACAAAAATATTCCTATACCTAAACAAAACGCAACTTCAGTATCCCTGAAGTGCACCTGCTAAAAGAGCAAACAGTAGTAAATGCATAAACACTGATAATGCTACACTGTGGTAACAGGGAGGTTTAAATTGATGGATAAAAGTGATTTACACTGAGACAATAGAAGTTTGGGAGAGGGCTCACAGCCACAGTGGACACTTTTTCTCTTCAAGGCCGTGCAGGGATTCCTTGTGCTTGGAACAGCATAGTTCTGAGAGATAACAAGGGCTGGCTCATTCCAAGTTGCTCAGTTTCCGTGGTAACAATGCTAAAAATCACGTCACATCCAGTTCTGGAAAGCTATGTCCCAAGGACACTGCACAGATATGCAAGACCCTAGAGGCAGGTAGTCCTTTTTAGATATTCCTCTCAGGTTTCTTGATATGCTGATATGGGAAAGCACCCTGGCACGAGCATCTGGCATCTAATGGGCTGCATGCTGGCTGCCTGCTGCTTTGCATTTTATTGATTCTTGGCAGAGGCTGCACCGGTTCTGGGGCTACAGGACTGGAAGTCTAATTAGCAGGAGAAGCGAGTGAGGTCTAAGAGATTATCTGGGTGAGAACTGCTCACAAAGGCAGGCAAACGGGTGTTATGTGTTTATATCCTGCAAGCTTTCTTGCCTGTTAGACACTGTATTCTGATCCACGTAACAAGCAGCACAGACAGTGCGCTTACGAGCTGCCATCAGAAGCAGGCATGGCAGGGTGCTGGTGCTCATCACCCACTGTCTCCTGACCATGTGCCCAGCCAAGGGCAACATAAATGAAAAAGATCTGACCAGCAATGAGAGCACCTTGGTAGAGCCCTCTCTGAATCTAAAATGACATTTTATCCCCCCTGTGGGCACAATCAGGTTCCTTGTCTGATCATCAGTCCTGCTTTGCAGGCAGTTCCAGAGTAAGAGAGATCTGTGGTTTTGCTTTGCAATGTGCTCCTGCCTTATACTTTGCTTGTTACCAAAACAAAGCCAGCAGTAGATTTAATCCCACATAGGAAAGGTTCTGCTATCAAAAGCTTCTTAGCACAATGATATTTTAACAGAAAGCAAAATTACTTCCTAAGATCTGTGAAGGTAATAAACTAACTTGGACTTCCTACACTGATTTCCTACAGTAACTCCCCGCACAGCCCACAGCACAATTCACAGCTCTTTTGTCTGTAAACACATTTCAAGGCCACTTAAGCAGAATGAGGGGTGTGTGTGTGTGTGTGTGTGTGTGTGTGTGTGTGTGTGTGTGTGTTCAGGCTGATTTGTTTAGTGCCTCCCAGCTGGTCCCATCCTCCTTTCTGTCCTTGAACTTCTCAGCTTTATCTGAGGCAAAGTGTGACTTCATTCCGGGGTCTCATGCCAAAGCCCTGTTGCAAGGCAGCAAGTGCTGGTCTTGCCTTGCAATGCACCTGCAAGACATTTCCCAGAATCATCTAAGGCACTTGCAGATGTAACAAGAACAGTGCAAACTGATGTAGGAAAACACTTGTAGTCAAAACAAATATTGTGGTTTACAGGTGCCAGATAAATGCTTCCACTTTCTCCAACGTAAAATTATTCCCAAACCGAATAGCAGTAAAATCTCTTGCCAGGTCCTCAATTCCACTGATGTCAGGACATATTCAGTTTCAACATACTTCTGCCTCTAAAATGCAAAAGCCTTTGGTAGAGCACAAAATGCATTTAAAAATAAGCCCCAGGCCTGCAGGTGGAGCAGTGGAGTCATTACGTAACAGCATCAGACCCTCCAAACACCTTCAAATTCCTGCATATCTTAAATACAGCTGCAAAATAGAGCTCCCCAAAACTGGAGGGCACCTGCAGTTTTTTTGGGGAAATATGGTACAATTAGCACTAAAGAAAGAAGAGCCAAAGAGGAGAAACACTATCTGCAAATGTTAAAAATACTTTCATTTTTTCCTGAAATAAATCCTATATCTAAAAGCCGTGAAAGTAGCAGTTTATTTCTCCAAAGTTTAAAATTGTCACTAAAGTAGTCATGGGAATGCAACACGAAGGTTTTGTTGCTGCTTGTGATTCAAAACAATGTGTAGTTGTTCAAAATGTTTGTACCAGCCCAGGATTTATAATGCTTGTAAAGCTAGTTTAACTAGACTGGCAGAAGGTCAAGGTCTTGCTTTTTGGACTCAAATTTGAGTGTTGTCCTGCACAAATACATTCCTTCAAGAAAGAAGACTCTGTAGCACAGACTAAGGTTGCTGCTTTTGCTTTTATGAGGAGACACTTCATCACTGCGTGTTCTGTTAAACGTACCGAGGTTTTCGTACACTTCTATTTTCCAAGTCATCTGTTCCTCAGGGAAATTAAAGGGGCAGGGGATTTATGACGGAGGCTGATAAAATCATGGTTGATGCAGCAAATAAAAGCGGAGAACAACTTTGTCTTGCAACACAAAAAATCAGGAGGCATGAAACACAAAAGTTAAAATAATGGAAAGTACTTCTTAGCAGGATACAGCGTTAAGCTGTGAAGCTCCTTGTTATAGGACACTAGGAGTCTGGGAGGTTCCTATAAGTTCAAGGAGCAATTGGACAAAAAGGAAGAAAAATCCATCAAATAGTGTTTATTGCAAATGACCCCTTCCATCTAAGGTACTTCCAAGCTGCAAACGGATGCAGAAAGTATTTTGTGTAGTGTCTCTGGATTTTTCCTGGTTTTATATTCTTCCTTAGGTATCTGCTATTGTTCAGTGTTTTGCTTTTTGTAAAGAAGGGATTGAGATGAGGATTAAAAAAACAGACCTTTAAAATGATAGAATTGCAGAGCCCGAACAGAAGCACCCTGCACAGTAGCTGTTGCTGCTGAAAGCTATCACAGGTGTCCTGGCCACGGTGCTTGGTTTCCCCTCTTGGGATGCCCAGCCCTAACAACATGCAGTGCTCTCTCCTTGTCTCGGTATACCCAAAGAGGGGAAAAGCTGATTCATGGCAATGCATGGTAGATGACAAACGCTGGAAATTCTATTTCCCTTCTCCTTTTTCTTTCCTAATTGACTGAAATTTCCCAATTTCCTGAAATATGCAGCTATGACTCCCAGTAATTTAAAGTCTTTATTGGTGTTTGTGGTTTTTTTTATTTTTGGGAGAGAGAAAAAGGTTCACCATAATGGTCTGCACACTTCCCCACCCCCCACCTCTCCCTTGCTTCTCTGTCCACTGAGACCTGGAGCTGAGAAAGAAGGTAAGAAGGGATCAGATATTTTCATTGCAATATGTGCAGGAAATTTTGGCTGTCTCTTTAAAAAGAAGAGAAGAACTACTCAGAGCGCAATTAAAATCTTCAAGATTTTATTACCCTTTTTCTAACCCTATGCCCTTTCCAAGACTTGTCGGTGTTTGTTTTGCTGAGCAGAGCTATGGACCTGGGAGCTAATGTGCTCCTCGCTGCAGTGCCAGCTCAACCACATGTATCTGCATTGCAGAGGTACCCCAAGACAAAGCAAGAATGGGCCCTCATTGTACAAATTCCTAGACCTAAGAGCTTAAAAATTAAATTACCATACAATTAGTACCCAATTGTTTCAGGCCCTTGCTTCATACAGGTATCACCAGGAGCAGAATTATGCTTGAAGTATTGAAACCACCTATGGGAGCCAGCATGGGAGAAAGAGATGCATGAACTCCCCACGCTCAGTTCAAGGGGACTGTGCAAAAGCCAGGATGTATTTTATCATACCGGTGATTTCAACTGGTATATCTCACTTGCCAGAGATGCAGTTGATCTCCCTATTCTCCACAGCCATTCACAGCTGGTTTGTGGTGTGCCCATGGGGTGCCACACGTGCCAAACACATTCTCCAGCCTCTCCCCATGGCATGGGCAGAGGTTGGAGGCAGCAGACAAGCAAATCAAAGGCCATTTTTTTCCAGGTGTCAGAGAATGGTTATTGTCTCCCCTCCCAGTCCTGCAGAGATGTAGCACAGCCCACCGCAGCCTCCCCGGTTTCTCTGGGACCCGTTCTCTAGCACAGCTCTGGCAGCACTTGGGCTTGCAAGATGTAGCTAAGCACAGAATTTGGCTCAGGATCTGTTTGTGGTCTTGTCCCTTTTCAATAATACAATCTGTTAAATTAAATCAAACATTTCCTTCTGAATAAACAAACCACTACATATTTCCCTTGCGCTCCCAACGCACTGTTTAATTACAACAGAAGAGGGCTTGGCGACTCCAGCTAAAGACTGTTCCCCCAAGAAACAAACAAGAAGTAAATAAAAGAGCTTTTCAGAAGGTTATATATATATATATATAACGGACTATCCTTTAACCTCATTTTTAGACAAAGTTTATGTATAAAGTATCAAAATAGCAATGCAGAGAATAATGAATATTCTGAGGTTAGCAATACCACACACAGAAACGACGATTTATAACTGAAAAGCAGCAGGGGAGGAACTTCAAAGAACCTGCTGAAGCCCTCCCCCACAAATCCCCAGTCTTTGAAATACCCCCAGATCAATAGCTGCATGAGAAGAATATCAGTGTTGTCTGAGAAGGCTGGGATATTTCCAGGCTCACTTTTTTTTTTCTTCTTTTTATTTTTTATCAAGAGAACAGATGTAGATCTAGATAATTTTTCTTTATGTAATTTTTCAAGCCAATGAGATTTGTTTGCATTTTTGAAATTATATAGAATATATTCCAACATCTAGTGCTTTCTTAGAAGGTCGGCTTCCAGGAATTATTTGGTTGTGAGGAATTTAAACCTTCGCTTCACAATAAGATTTTAAAGACAATTCTCCTTCACATTTGAGAAAGCCTGAAGATGGGAAGTCTTAGCCACAGGAGTTTAAAAAATTAAATTCTATAGTCAGATAAAGACCCAATGTCTCCTTTCATCCCTCAAACTTTATGTGCTGATTTTGGGAGTTCAACTGTAGTTTATTTGAACTTAAAATGATGGTATTTACCGATTCTACTTGAAAATGACTATACACTTTTCCAGCAGAAGAACCTATTCAAAATAATAAAAATAAGAAGCATGTTTCACGAAATAATGAAGGAAAATTTACTACTTCAAATGTGTGTTATAGAGTCTACAATATAACTCTTCCAATATGTGTTCCTAAGTGCTGAATTATTTTCAAAGGCAATAAAACTCAGTAACTCTTCCATTATAGGGAACAATATTTTCCTTTTTTAGAGAGCAATATTCTAAGCTTTTTCATCAGGCCTTGTTTGGAAACTCTTTTTAGCAGTTTCAGCTACTGACTCAGCAGGGCTCAGCCCTTTTTGAAAAAATAAACCAAATCATTGCTGGCTCCAGTCACCATAATTTCCCCAAAGCGCTTACTGGGAAAAAGTCTTAAGATTATGGCAGTGGGTTCCAGTTAAATTGTCTTTTCTGTAATCATTCAAATTAAAGTATATGCATTGCATGGGTAAAATTTTTGTTTCATAAAATAGGTAAAAGAGACCAAAAGGATGATTATGCAATCCTGGTAATACATGTAGTAGGAGAGGAGAAAAGAAGGAAATTGTTTTATGTTCCAGAATGGTAAGGCAGTGTTGCTGTGATCAACAACAAGATATACAAAAAAGTAACACAAGCTGCTTTAAAGCTTGAAACAATCAGTGCTTTAAAATGCAGAGGTCTGTGTGAAAGAGAAACAAGGAGAAAACATCTGAAGTTCTCTTGCTTTGAAATAATTCCAGTAAAGGTGACTCCCTAATTTTGCTTGCTAGAGATAAGGCAGTATTTAGTGAGCCAATTAACCCACCCTTCCCATGAAAACTCTCACACTGAAATTTCCACAGCCGACTACCAAGCTTTCCCCCAGTGCCCGGAATGGGGGCAGCAAGGCTGGGGGGCTCCCAGACCTGTACCAGTCCTGCCGTGCCAGGAGAGGGCAGGGAGAGCCCTGCAGGGAGAGAAAGGAGGGGGAAATGGAACAAGTTTAAACTTATAAATAAATTAAATGAGCAGATAGAAAGGGGGAGGGGGAGCACATGCCCCAAACTGCAGCTGATGTTGCTCCAGTTCCTTGTTTACCTCTTCTTTCACCTTAGACCTGACAGTATGCAAGGGTTCATACAAACTAATTGCTTTTACTGCAGCATTTGAAATAACTGTAAGAATAAGCAACCTCATGCTCCAGAATAATCTCTCCCCCAAATATCACCACTATTATATTTCCACAGTACTACCGCTCTGACACTGCTGCTGCTGCAGCCCCATGAGTGAATCCCTCCTCCAGCACCTGCCCTCCCTTCACATCTTCGTCTTGCCTCCTGCCGACCCTCATGCCCTGCTTTTGAGGCACTGGGAGGCTGCACAGTGCCTGCATCGAATGTCTGCCAGCCCCCCACTGCCTCGAGGGCATCTCCCTGGGAAAAAAGGGGAAAAACCCAGTAGACACCAGCAGGACTCGCTGCCTCCAGCCTCACCATGGCCCAGGTCAGATGAGGAGGCAACACCAGCCAACCTAGCACAGGCTCATCAGGACTGGGAAAAAAACTGCAGGAAAAATAGCAGAAGAATTTAAAAGCCCAGAAAAGATTAAGGGGAAAAAAATAGTGTCAAGGCCCTGAGGATACCCACAGCCCTGCCTGGCCCTGCCTGGCCCCCAGGGCTGTCTGCTTCACAAGCTTTTCCATGAACAAACGTTTCCTAATATCCAATCTGAACCTTCCCTGGCACAACTTGAGGCCATTTCTTCTTGTCCTATCACTTTCCACTTGGGAGAATAGACCAACACCCTCCATGCTACAACCTCCTTTCAGGTAGTTGCAGACAGCAGTAAGGTCTCCCCTCAGCCTCCTTTTCTCCAGGCTGAACAGCCCCAGTTCCCTCAGCTGCTCCTCATCAGACTTGTGCTTCCTTGCTGAACCCCTTGTCTCTTGGATCAAATCTGTCCTCTGGTGAAAACAAGGCTAAAAATCTGTCCATTAGGGTCCATTTTTTCTTCATGGAAACAGAACTGAATATTAGTTACAGCAGTGGAGCTCTAGATGTGTTTTATTCTTTCCCTCCTTATGTAGCCCAAAGGAATGCTCGTTCCCATCATTAACCACCCTGAAGGCTATGCTAAAGGAGGTTTTAATATTCTTTGTGGTTTGGAATAAATGATACGAGATTTTTTTCAAATGAAGGTCCTAGTAAATACTTCAGTTTATCCATTCTAGATGCCTTTTCTTTTTTCACAGGGTTTTTAACAACAGGTTGAAGGTTGTCACCCTTGGAGTAAGTGGGTTCTCCCCTCTCTATTCTCAGTCTCAAATTAACACATTCAATCATAGCAGGATTATGTTTCCCCTTTGGACACAGTGGCCCATTTATCCCATCAAAGTTGAGCCAGAAGAACACGCCTGAGACATTGGGGAGATCCCATGCTGAAGTCTGATAGAGGATGAAAGAGCAGAGACATCTGAGTGAGCACAAACACCTTCCCAAATAGAGGTCTGGACACCTCTGAAGAGGTTGCAAAAGCAATGTCAGGAGAATGCCACTCCTTTCCACCTCTTCTCCCTTGTTTGAATTGTTCCTCTGTTTCTTCAACAATATCTCTACTCCAAATATGTTTCTTCTTAACAACACTCTCCTTGGGCTTTTTTTTTTTTTCTGAAACCACAATATTATTTCTTTGAGAACAAAAGCCTTTAGCTTCTCTGGGTAGGATTAGTAAAGATACAGCTTAAATTATCAAAAGTGCTATTTCATTAGTACAGCTAATACCAGTTTCTCTGTTCAACTATACTACAAGATAACTTTAATTGACCTTGTGTAAGTCCACACTGAAGTTTTTGCAGATGCAAGTATGTAAATTAATATGCAATTTGGGTCTGTTCCTGTTTTACACTTTCAGCCATTGCTATGCTGACACGGGGCTGCTGATCAGCCCGTATTTCTCATGCCATATTTAGCACGGCTTTGCTACTTCACTCTGTTAATGATTTTCATTTAATTTCCTGTTTCCTGGGAGCACACAGAGCCTGGCTCTCTAGTCTTCCCTATAGGGTAAAGTGAGGCCTTTTTCCTTCTGTGTGCTCTAAAAGTAAATGGTTGCAATATCTAAAGCAGAGGTCTCAGAGAACAGACCACAGCCTCCTCGCCAGCTCTAATTAATCCCTGGAGTAGATCACATCCTGTGCAATTACAAGATGACAGAATTGAAGACCACACCTGGCAAGTACAAAGGAGCCTCAGTTGGGATAGAATGAGCAATGGAAAGGTTGTGGGTGTCTTTTATGATATCCAGCACTGAAGGGAATGTGGACAAGTCTACCAGCTGTTTTTCCAGCTGTACCTTTAGGACTAACTTAAATTATTTTCCTTTGCATGTCTGTAGATCTGGTCTATACTTGAGACATTATATCAGTTCCCTTTGGTGCCCCAGCTCTAAAGAGCCCCGACTCTACAGCAAACTGCAGGATGTCATAGGGACGTAGTCTTAATTGGTGCCTGCTGCCCAGCTTCTCAGCAGTTTGGTCACATGTCATTTCACTCCATAGGTGATGTCCCAACACATCTGAAGCTTCACCATGCTCTGTTGCAGGCAGGTCTGTTAGTTCCTGGCTCTACACGCTGCCAAGCAGGTTTCTATGTGCTTTTCCCTTCCTGTCTCCCTGTGCTCCATTTCAAAGCTCATGCTTGCGGACAGAGAAACCTTGAGAAGGATGAACCCAGAGCAGGCTCCCTGTAGAATTCAGAGACTAAGGTTAAAGAAAAGATAAGCTATAGTCTATACCTTGTTAAGTTGTAGTATATTCAGGATTTTAAAAGACTAGTTTTGATGTGGGAAGTAATTTAAAGGTTGAGTTGGTAGGCCACAGGGCTTTCAAACTTAAGAGCTGTAGTTGAGTTTGAGCTGTAAGTGCCATGAGAATCTCTCTACCGCTTCCAGTTTTCTGAAGCTGGATAAATTCTCTCAGAAGTCTGTATTTGCAGAGGCTTTTGGCTTGGCACAATGATTTGACTGTATTTGCCCGTGTAAGTTTTATTTTCTGTTTGTTTGTGCAATACTACAATGGGTTTTTGTGATTTTCAGGTGCCTGAAGTGCTGCAGCAGATGGGCACAATAACATTTTTATTAGAAAGCCTTGCCAACTGGGGTTTTAATTCAGACCTTTGCAGTTGCTTATCTGTGTTTTCAGTGACTGAAATGTATGTTCAGTGCATTTTCTTTTTTCTTTTTTTATTTATTTTTTTTTCATGTTTCTTGGTGAAAGCAAGAGGACAAATCCCACACTTTCTGTTTGGTTCCAACTGGGGCATTTGAGAGCCCATATAAAACTACAATAATATCCCTCTAGAAACATAATTCCTACATGAGGGCACACTATGTGCCTGCTTCATAGAGGATACAAACACCCAAGCTTTACAATCTGCCTCTTTGCTTGCAGATCCCCATACAATAAAACTTGCATCTGTATCACCAATATAAAATTCCTCAGCCTTAGTCCTGAAGCCTGTAACGTGGGCCCTGGACCAGGGACTGCGCAGGGACCTACACTGTTCCCTTACTGGCCTGGTATAAAAGGCAAATAAATGCTAAGCAGCTTGAAGCTGTAGTGCTGGGTTTATGCATGCTTTGTTGGCTAGAAATACTCTTCTTAAGCAGGATCCCAGGCTGGCCTGATACCACAGTGCCCTGGCTGCCAGAGAGTCTGAGCTCAGGGAGAGGAAATCCAGCACTAGATGACTTCAGATGCCGTCATAAATTCTGAAGATATTCAGAATAAATTGTCTCCAGTCCTACCCAACAGGTTTAGCCTCAAGGAGGTATCTTGGGCCTCACTTTGGTTTCGACATTTAAAAATTTTGCTGAGGTAATGCTGTTACTTTATCTAGGCTAGCAAGTAATTAGGAGATGGATCAGTGTTATCTCATTAGCATAGCTGATACTAGTTTTCCGAACAAAATTAGTTGCACCAATAAAAGTACTTTTTTGGCTAGTAAAACCTCAAAAGTTACAAAGTTCCCCATCCTCACTACATTTATCGGGTAACTTATTTGTCGGCATCCCCACCAGTACCATAACAGTGACAGTCTGGTAGGCCCAGACTTCAGCCAAGTCTTGCTGCATTTAGCAGAGTGCCTGCAAATTCTCTGCAAGTTCTTCCCTTTCATTGCGGCAGATACTGTACAGAAAGGAAGAATAGCAAAGCAGCTGGGCACATTAAGATTCATCTCTTTGTGCTTAACCTGAGTACCATAAAGCATCCTTTTTTTTTTTTTTTTTACTTGCTAGCTAATACTATCATGCAATCAAGTAACTTGATACATTTTTCATAGGTGATAGTAAATCATGCTTTGCATTTTTTTTTTCCTTTTGGCGAACAGTTGATTAATAGCAACTTTTTACAAGAAGGCACTCATCTTTTTAGTACAGGTTAACATTTCACAAATACAGAAGTGCACAGATTCCCCTCTAAAACCTCTACCTGATAGAGAACAATTTGAAATCATTCAACTAACAACAAGAGCAAGTCTAAGACTAAAGCTAAGGAAACGGCAGGAAATAAATTAAAAAGCATGGTCCACATATTCCTAAGCATTTGTTGCATAATCTAACAGTGTTGTAGTAACCCTGGCCCCGGCATTTGTCAGTGTTCTTGTTCCTTTTTCCCAAGTTCCACAGCAGTATCTGCTAGTAATGCATTAACAGAATTCACATTCCCAAGGCATAGAAACACTTTTTTAGCTCCTGACATTACAGACATATCTTGAATCAATAGAGCTGGCCACTTACTGTGATAATCGGAAATACCGTGGAAGGTAATAGCTTCACAGCAAATTACTTTACATAATTTGATAATCACTAGGTCCCAGGCATTATTCTTGCTGTTAATCCATTGTGATTTATTGTCCATTTCTACTCTATTTATCATCACATTATTGTTCCACAGTTCTTCTTGGTATCTGGTTCTCAGTTGGGCATTGTACATATCGTTGCTGGCCATTTAAAGAAAAAGCAAACGATTAAATATCAGTTGAAGTGCTGTGCCCAAGGACTATGTTTTACTATTCCTGTGTCTGGAGGGTTTCCTGGGCAGTCCTCAGTCATCTTTCAATTTTTCAGTCCTTGTGGTAGGTCAAAGAAAGTATGTTGGTAAAAATCCCCTCTCTGGAGTAATAATGATTAGATTTTACTTCACTTCAAGTCTGGCTAGAAATCCATAGCACTGTGCCTCTTCATTGTGCAGCTGACATTTATTGAATGAGTGTCAGAATATTTTGAAAATATATTATTATTCAGTGCTTGTGTTTTCTGTGCTTCTTGGGCTTTACAGGTTGTCGAATTCAACTGCTTTTGGACAGTAGATAAGGACAGTTCTAACTGGCCTTGCATTTCCTTCCACATCCTTTTAACACTTTAATTCTGTTAATATTTCCCAAGTGAGAGTTATGCCTTGGAGACGCAGGCGAGAGCCCTGGGGTCCTGCTGCAGGCGAGGAGGGGGAAGAGTGGCCACGGAGCAGGTTCCTGCCCAGTGCTGCAGAGCTGGAAGTGGGCTCTGTGCTCACCCCTGGGGAGCAGGCAGGACAGCACCAGAATGATTCTTTGCCTGGGGCTTTCTGCCCAGAATTCCTGTGACATACTTTCGCAATTGTCATAGATGCATATGAAATAAGACTTTGTGTGTATGGGGAGAAGAGAAGGCTTCCCTGTGGCAAGGATTAACACTAGGGCCTTGAATAATGCTCTTTCTTCACCCCAAAGGCTACAGTGCCTTTGTTTGATTGTTTCACAGGTGGTAAGGCAGCAGGTGTAGATGACAGGGACAGTGTTAAGTAACCTCTGATAAGGTTCCCTCTATTTGCCTCTAAATAAAGCTGAAACATCTGGAGCTGAGCTACATAAAGCCTCAGAACACAAGGAGGCAGCATTTCCATCAAGTTGGTCTCAATGACTCTCAAAGCTATAAGGTGACACTCTCCATGGATACCAAAGCACAAGAGACATTCTAGCCCATGAGTGACTTGATTAGTGAAGATCATTTGCCACCCCAGATGGTGAGGTGGCAGCTGAACAACTAGCTAGGTTACTTGGTCTATGGGTTACCTCTAAAGTTGCAGGAGGAGAAGGATTCTTCTCTCTTATGCCTT
Source organism: Nesoenas mayeri (assembly GCF_963082525.1). NCBI lineage: Eukaryota > Metazoa > Chordata > Aves > Columbiformes > Columbidae > Nesoenas > Nesoenas mayeri. Next base: position 31,595,950 of record NC_137543.1, on the reverse strand, counting down.
CAGAATGGTGGGTTTGCCAAACTGATGCTCCAGTTCCCTTGCTAGTGAATGCAGTTTTCCTTGTGTTATACACAGAATCCTGGCCTACGTATAGGAACGTGTGGCCATTAAAGATATGCAGAAAGATAGGTAAAACTGTAAGCATTTGTTTTCATGAGATTCTTTGTGCCTATATAAGACCTTTGTTTCAGCTGACAATCCAGCAGAAGGCCTGCCTGTTCTTTACACGCTTGACATTTTTCGTGGCTAAACCCATTTTGCATGGTAGCAATACATGATCAGGAGAGTACTGAGGTTTTTTTACCTTGACCTTCTGTACTTCCTGTTCCCATTTCTATAAGTCATTTCAAATGTTGCTGCTGGTTATGTGCCATTTATATTCAATCTGTGCCTCACGTCATTGTTGTCACTCCTACTGGCTAACTACGAAACTGAGAATCAAGACTTTTCTTTTTCAATGAAAGTGCATTTTAAGGCTCTTTATCACTTATTAATTGGAATTTCAGCATTACCTGCAACACGCAGTTCCGTTTTCTGTCTTTACTCATCGCGTGGTACAGGCAAGTTGCAAGATACTGCTCAAGAATGGTTTTCCTACAGTGCAGCCAATGATAATTTGTGACTTCTGTGGATTTCAGGTTGAGCCTGTATCTTTTTTTTCTGGTAAATCTGTGATGTAACGATCACCAACAGTGATGGAGTTGCATCCACAGCCTCAGATGTCCCTATGGCTTTTCTTTCTATCCCTTTTTGAAGCAAATGGTGTCACAGCCATGGTGTCACCCATTTCTGGTAGGATGGGCACCATTTGCCTCTCCTTTTCCCCTCATTCCTAATCCAGAGAAGTGAAGCTGCTGGAAGAACTCTTCCTCCAGGCCTGCCTGCCTGCCAAGAGCCAGTCTTGTCACCACTTCTTGTCTGCAGGCTTGATACAACTCAGGGATAGCAGTCCGAAGGTGACAGTTTCACTACCCAGCGACTTCCAACTGACAGGCAAGTCTGTCACTAAATATAGCATCTTATATCCCCCTCCACAGCCATTCTTTTTGCCATAAATGTGCCACTAAGCAGGGTTTTTAAAATTGACTTAATTTTTTTTATAAACAGAAGATTTACTGCTGCACATAACAAAGACCTTCATGGAGCAGTGAACACCATGTCCTTGTGGATGCAATCTGAAGGGTCGGTGGGTCTCCACAGAGGACCCTGTAGGAAACAGGACATCCATCAGCTGTGCTTAAACAGATCTGTTTCCTCAAAGCTCATTTATGTGAAAGAGGAACATCCTCCTTGAATGTGTGTGTCCTCCCTCCGTCTCCAACTTCCATTTAATTTGTCCCCCTACCAGGTGGTGAGCAGACTTGGACTGTGTTACGTCATTAGTGTAAGAGCCCATCACACTTCTAGCAGTTTGTTACTTTTCCCTGTTGGACTCATACTGTCTGGGTGAGTAAAGCACAGTTTAAAATCACCATGCCAAGGTTTGACCATAAGAATTTGACCTAGCCGGCGTACAGCTGAGAGGAGCCTCACTTCTAGGGCTGTAGCTACATGGATACAGTTGACAGGAAAGAACAGTCTGGAGATAGCTGACTTGGAGACATCTGTGGGAAAATGAACATCTGGTCTTTAGAAGGACTACCCTGGACAAGGCCCAGGTGAAACTTCCCAGGTTAGACTTGATTTATCTCCCTGGAAGTTATTATATCATGTGGGCATGACTTTTAATTTTCTTTGAAACAGCTGGGGTTTTCCCGAGATAACCCACTCATGGCCAAATGGCAAGAGCTATATTTAGTGTTATACTGAGAGTGAACAGGCAGCTATATTCCTTTAGAGCATGTTATATTATGACTGAATTATGTCAGTAAGAGTTTGCTGAATCTGAAACTAAAATGTGGCCTGTTGGAGCTTGTCAGGAGAGCCAGGGTATGATTTACACAGTCACCCCTGAAACAACCTGAGCTATGTGACTATCTAGCATGTATAACTTTGGCCTGTATTTTTAAACAAAAGCTTTAATTTTCTTCATGTTTTCTGAGTGCCAAGATCTTGACAGTTCTGCAGAACAATATCTTGGTGCACCAAATGAAAGTGCACCTGAGGAATCCTCTTGCTGATGAATAACACTGTGAGGAACCACGAGTCATGTCTGCAGTGCTCTGTCAGGTCAAACCTGAGGATGCCCCTTTGGGTGCTGCATGGAGATGCACTGACTTTTGTACCTGCTGCAGATCCTGGGCACATCCCATGCTCTTCGGCATAACACTTTTCTTGTAAGTCTTTGCAAGCTGCCCTGCAAGGCCCTTCTAGCATCTTCTCCTCCACCACTCTGACTTACTCAAACCATACACATGGAGGGATGCAAGGGTGGGCAATATCCACCGAGTTCTTGCAGCAATACAGGGCAAAAAGGACCTCTTTCATCCTGGCAAGGAGCTGGCTGTCTGGAGTAGCAGCCTTCCAGTGCAGTCACCCCCAAACCTGAATGCATTTGGGTTGACCTGTGTGTAAGCTACAGAGGGCATCCACCTCAGAGGTCCAGCCTAAATCAGAGTCTGTACAGGTCAGAAGGCTCCAGATTTCCTGTATGGGACAAGATTTTATCTCAGGCATTCATAGGCATGTAATACAGGTATGTACAAGAACAGGTATGTTTGCAGTGCCGTTTTGGTATGGCACAGCTCCCCCTCCACCTCCAGTTCTGGATAAGCGCTTGCAAGGGTGCTCAGAAATTTCTTTTATTCTTTTCTAAGCACATAAGACTTTGGCTAAAGAGACCACAGTGTGAGTGCATCACAGACACCTCCATACAAGAGTGAGCGAACACACAGTGAGGACTGTGTGCCCTGCAGCAGTAACACTGACTGGCCTGGCAGCAGCAGGGAGGTGGCAGCCGACTGTCAGTGTGCCACGTTGGCAGGCACGATGACAGCAGAGTGGGCAGAAAAACATTCTGTGAGGGCCGTCTCAACTGGTCCCTTTCTGCTTTGACCAGTTGCTTGATAGACTCTGCTCAAACCATCGCCTCTGTCCCTGGAAGCCCACCTGGAAGGATGTGGTACCAGCCTTTGCTACTGTTGACTGTGCAGGAATGAAGGCTCAGGGGACTGAGGCTTTGCATGGACTAAGGCTGAGAGGTAGCCAAGGGTGGCTCCTGGTGGGACTGATGACTGGATAGGGCATGGCTGGTCATGGACCCCAGTGTCCTGCTTTGCTTGTCTCTGAGACATGACCTTTTCATCCTAACACATTCTGCCCTGAACTGTGTTTCTGATGTGTGGTCACAGTGCCCAGCCTGGGAGCCACACAGCTCCACAGGGGTGGTGTGGGACTCATCCAGCATTGCGGCTTGGAGCTGGTGGGGCTGGAGGACAGGGTGATGGGGTAAACCCATGGGCTGGAGCAGCAGGAGTAGCCAGGGTCCACATACCACAGCAAAGGATCTGCAGGCATGTAACGAGCCCTTCCGCTGAGCCCTTTGCCTGTGCACTTGGGAGTGCTGGTTCACAGCTGTGCTGGTGCCTGTACAAACCAGGGGGCAAGCCAGGCCTGCCTGCTGTGCTGGGCAGGAACGGGAAGAGACACGGGGGAAACAGCTGAGCAGGCACAAGCCTCAGCGTGTACGGCAGAAGCAGAGGAACCAAGTGGTATTAAGCCTATGTAAGCACATGGTGCTCGTCATCTAGGGGAACTAGCTGGTTGGCGTCAACACCAGGCAGTCACACAGCCCAAAACTGTCTAGCAGCCATCTGTCAGGAAACAAACATTTTGGAGCTCAGTTATCAATGTTGGACGTTTTAAGCAAGGAAAGGCATAGACTGTTTGATAGCCATGAAGGAGGCACGAGCTACAGGTGTTACAGGTGAGCTACAGAATGTTGCTCACTGGCCAATTTTTTGCTTAGAAGTGCACAGGACTAAGGTAAACTTCAGGGATGACCACATTTTATAGCTTTTCCACGATGACTTTGGTGTGAGGTTCCCGTGGGATGCGCAGGAATCCCCCCTCAGGGCCCATACCATGTTCTCAGTGTATCCTCTTGCTAGTGAAGTACAGAGGTTACACCTGGGTGAGAGCCCAGCTTCCTGCCTGTGCCATGAAGAGCAATAGGTGTACTGCGGCACCTAAAAATAGTGACCTTCAAGTGATTTTAAAGGTCAAGACCATGTAGACTGTCGGAAAGCTTAGCCTCAAAGGCACTGCAGCAGGAAGATCATGGGGATGCTATAAACAGGCCGAGTTCAGCCCTCTGCTATCATAGCAACCACATCGTCTAAGTCCCTGCACAAAGTCAGCAAGCTTGTTCCTAAATTAGCTAGATCTCTGTTCCCACTGTTATGTTAAATGTCATGCACCCTAACAAACCAACCCAAACAAACTCAACTTTCAACAGGAAATTCTGTGTACATCTCCCAAGGTTTGCTGAACATAACATTCAGAGGTACTACACCTCCAGTATCCTGCCTGCCCAGGGAAATACATCATTTGTAAGAAGCTACAGGGAGGATAATTATCATAGAAAGTTTCCCTGTTGGTTTCGCTTCAAAGCTTTGAAACTGAGATTTTCATTTAGACTAATGACAGTCTGCAGAAACACACACTTGGCTTGCAAGGTAGCAAACTGCAGGAGAAGCAATGGGGAGAGTGCTCAGTAGTTGACCTCGTAACTGCAGTATAGCTGCCTCAGACCTTGCTGCTTGGCTGTGTCCTGCTCACCGAAGACAAGCCCGGACTTTGTTGTACAAACAGAAGCCGCCAGTTCCAGAGCTAAGATGCTGCTTAGAGGTGAGTTGGTGACTTGCCAGACATGTCTGTGAGGGGACCCAGCTCCACCTGGACTCCTGTGCATGAGGGGTCAGATACAACATACGGCTGATGCAGCAGCTTTCCAACATGCTCCTATTATGTGATGATTTTATTTCAGTCAGATGATACTCAATGGCACTGGGGGGTTATTTCTAGCAGGAGGAGAAAACTATTCTATGAGTAAGGTTATTCTTGGTTGTTCAGTCCTGTTTGTTTACAGGGAAGTGCATGCATGCCTATGTCCCCAAAACAACCTGGAAACGAACAGTGCACAGTTGTGTTGCTCACTCTTTCCAAGGCTGCCTTTCCTCTCAGCTCTGCCTGCCCACATTTTCTGTCTCCAGGAGATCCGTCTCAGGGCAGCTCTCTCCATTACTGTTTCTTATTTTTCCTGGCTTCCAGCCTCTAATACAGTTCCGACAGCCAACCTGCTTTCCTCAGCATTTGCAACTCATTCCATCAGGATGCGTTTTAGTTCCTGATACTCTTTCATGCCATGTATTATGTAAGTTTCTACTCTTTTTAGCTATCACAGCCATTACAGGCTCTTTTTCTCTTTCCGTTTAACTTGGAGAAGCCCTGCACGGATTGCCCACTGTTTTTAATGATGTCTCTGCCTTTTCTCTATAGAAGGCTATTTGATTTCAGATGGAAATAGCCCCCACTAGAGTAGTAAGATACACTTTTAATCACTTGTGTGAATGGTAACTAAGGGCCAGATCTGAAAGGACTCAGAAGAAAGTTTACAGTGGAAAATTATTGTGAAATAAGCAGAAATATGTATTGCTGCACACTAATTCTTCTATACTTCCTCCCACATTCTTAACATGCTGTGAGTACAAAGAGGTTCCTTCAGTTTTTAAACTTCAGGTGCTAAAATTATACCCATTGCAACCCATTCCACCTCCATAGCTCCACTTAATCCACAAAATCCCTAATTTCCAGAGTTGCTTCCATTTCCTTTCTTATTTTATCCTGTCACAAACACCTAAAGTGCTCCTTCAGGGCACGCTGTGGTGCAGCAGTGGAGAGGAACTCGGCACATACCTAATGCTGAAGCGCCCGAGTTTGAGAAACCAAGTTCTCCTCACCCATAACCACATATTCATTAACGATTTGGACGAGGGAATTGAGTGTACTATCAGCAAGTTTGCTGATGACACCAAGCTGGGAGGAGTGGCTGACACGCCAGAAGGCTGTGCTGCCATCCAGAGACCTGGACAGGCTGAAGAGTTGGGCGGGGAATAAGCTGATGAAATTTAACAAGGGAAAGTGTAGAGTCCTGCATCTGGGCAGGAACAACCCCAGGTTCCTATATAGGTTGGGAAATTACATATTAGAGAGCAGTGTAGGGGAAAGGGACCTGGGGGTCCTGGTGGACAGCAGGATGACCATGAGCCAGCACTGTGCCCTTGTGGCCAGGAAGGCCAATGGCATCCTGGGGTGTATTAGAAGGGGGTGGTTAGTAGATCGAGAGAGGTCCTCCTTCCCCTCTACTCCATCCTGGTGAGACCATACCTGGAATATTGTGTCCAGTTCTGGGCCCCTCAGTTGAAGAAGGACAGGGAACTGCTGGAGAGGGTCCAGCGTAGGGCAACAAAGATGATTAAGGGAGTGGAGCATCTCCCTTATGAGGAAAGGCTGAGGGAGCTGGGTCTCTTTAGCTTGGAGAAGAGGAGACTGAGGGGTGAACTTATTAATGTTTATAAATATACAAAGGGTGAGTGCCATGAGGATGGAGCCAGGCTCTTCTCAGTGGCAAACAATGATAGGACAAGGGGTAATGGGTTCAAACTGGAACACAAGAGGTTCCACTTAAATTTGAGAAAAAACTTCTTCTCAGTGAGGGTGACAGAGCACTGGAACAGGCTGCCCAGGGGGGTTGTGGAGTCTCCTTCTCTGGAGACATTCAAAACCCGCCTGGACATGTTCCTGTGCGACCTCACCTAGGCGTTCCTGCTCCAGCAGGGAGATTGGACTAGATGATCTTTTGAGGTCCCTTTCGATCCCAAACATACTGTGATACCCACGCAAGTGACACCATCTACTCTGAGGCATCCCCACTCCCTGTCACCAAGCACATTTCACCTGCCAAGTTGGGTGACAGGAGCACTTTGAGAGCCACATTGCCTACATAACTCTGACTCTGAGCTAAACAGAGGCAGTTGGTTATGTAGCGTATTGATATTGCTGATCATGTGTAGGTATCTAAAAAAGGCCTGACTGTACTGATGGAAGGTAGTTTGCTGGAAATCTGCTATCCCATGTACTCCCGTGTTAACAGGTCGCTGGGAGAATTCAAAGCGTCAGTCATTATGCAGCTAAAGAGAAGTGAAGCAGACACATATTAAACTTTTTAAGATGTTTTTCTTACCAGTCAATAAAGTGCTGATTCTCACTGTCTTTTCCGCAGCCAGTACTACCTGTCAGCTTTCTGCTAATATTTGATTTGCACTTTACAGAGATTTTTTTTTTTCCTGCAGCCGGTTGATGATTTCTGAAGAGGTGGTTGAATGCTGGTGAAGGTGAGAGCTAGCTGTAGGCTAATGGTAAATGGGAAGCCAAAAATATTTCAGTCCAAGCAGCCTGCGATGACCTGAGAAAAGGGCTCTGCCTGCATCATGAGCAATGCAGCATAACAGGAGCGGATCAGCAAAGTGAAACAGTTCATGCTGAAAACCTGACATCTACATTAGGTGCCTTTTAGGAGGGTTACTTTTCTGGTTCAGTGGACTGAACACACACTTGTGGTTCGAGCACATGAGATGTGCTCCTGGAGCACACCTCATGATTTAATTTAATCTGCAAGGAGCCTAGCTTACAGACCCCAAGCACGCTATACCAGGTGCAGTAAGTGGGGACAACTGGACGATTTATTTCAAAAGCACATTCCTCAACTAAATCACCAGAGTAGATAAGGTGAGAGACTGCTTGAAATAGATTTAATTTAGACTAAATGAAGCGAAGTTTGCCCTGTGTGATGTGTAGGAACAATGAAGCTGCAGGTTCACAATAAATCACAGCTGACAATAAAACCCTCAAACGAGTATGCAATTTCTTCTTCTTTCTGCATCCTTCTACTTCTTTCCTCATCCCTCTACTTCTTCCCTGGTACACTAAAAAGGAAGCTGGAATGCTTAGCTCTGCATTCTGGATCTCACTAAAGAACCCAACCATCTAGAAATTAGATATTGCAATGGAACCTTACAGCATCTATAGTAAGCATCTTTGGTTTCAATTAAATATTACCCGCCTCATATTTTAAACAGGGGAGAGGCAGATTTTGCTTTCAGTTATGCTGGAACAGGATTTATTCTATAAATATTTAAATAAACCATATTCATTAAATTAGTTTCCCTCCCACTCCTTCTATTTACTTCTATTTGCTACCAAAAGTTCCATTATGGATTCAGCTCAGCTTTTCCCCGGAGGCTGTAGCCACAATAATATTGTTTGATGTAAATAGGTTGTGGTGACTGAACTTTTTACTCCAGTAAGCATATTGCTTGGAACATGCTGCTCACTCCCATGGTCCAAAAAGCTGTGAAGGGATGACTCATACCTGACAACTGCTACTGATCTCATTTCCCTTACTCAAACTCCACTCTTTATGTACAGTTCTATTTTGAGTAGTAGGATGTGTGAATGTACCTCCAGTCTTTCTTTATTCAGCCTTAGGAGCAAAGAAGGGACATGCTTTCCTTTCTTTTAGTGGACTGGTGCTTATCTCACTAATGTTGAGTCTGTTTACAAGGTCATAATGGTAGTTTTAACTTCAGGTTGTCCCACAGCAACTGCATGTGGTGTTTTCAGAACTACATTTTTGAGATAGATGGCCTGGTGGACTTGCACTAGCCTAGATGTTAAGAAGTCATTTACATGCGTGCATTATCCACTCTGAGCTGGTTGCCTCTGTGCACCAAGATTTGTGCACACATGACATGCTTCCTTCCTGGGATGTTACTAGATTACTGCTGTGGTCTTCGCCTGCTAAATTCAGCCGCAAAGAGTTTATGCTGCAATAATCCCTCTCTGGTCATGTTTATTTTAGTGATTCTCCCCTTGCCTTCCCACACAGCTTTTGTTGACGTGTTGGCCTGTGTGCAGTCCTGCTCCGGGGTCACTGTGACTGAAGTCACAGCGCCATGCGAGCATCGGCACAAATACTGACACAGATGCAAGTGAATGCTCTTGCCTCGGGAACTGACACACAGGAACTCATCTTCTCCCTTGCCCTGTGTTTCTGCATTGTGTTTCCACCTGGAGCCACTCAGAGAGCCTCAGAAAAGGAGGTGATATAGGGAACTGAGTGATCCTCACTGCAGAAGCTGGTATTTTTGAAAGAAGCAGTGAAGAGGCTGACCAAGCAAGACTATAGCTGGGCTTCCGTGCAGTGCCTTAATAACCCAAGGCTATGAAGATTACTTGGAAACCTGAAGGGAAAACTGTTTATGGTTGAGCCCATATTACATGCTGGATTGGATCTATTGACATGAGTCACACCCTAGTGCTCACCTGAAGCCTTCCATGTAGCACTAGGCATTTACTTTTCAGTCTCTGTTGCCATCCTATAGCTAAGCAGTTCTTTTCTATCAAGATTTCAGTAAAATCTTTAACAAAAGGTTTCATCATCCAAGTTAAGAGAAGGTAAACAGGTAGCAGTTGGCATTTCTACATTTCCACGTAGTAGGGACCACACACTTCTGATCACAGATGTTTCATGTTATGTGCTGACTCTGTGGTATTCACACAGATTTGCAGGAAAATGCTCCTGTCATACAGAACCAGAACCATGTCTCACCACATCTGTCTTCTTCTATTTCAAGATTAACTTGTTAATGAAACATGCAGAAAGTTGTCAGAAAGGGAATATGGAAGGGACATTCAAAGGAAGGAGAAGATAGAAAGACTCACACTGGACTCTGCGATGGTCCCAAGCTGGCATTTGAGCACACGCTCATCTCCTGTCCATGCTGCTTGGAGGCAAATCTATAACTTAGAAGCTAACACAGGCTCAGCTCAGAGGAGGGGAAAAAAAGTAGCATTTTTGCAAAAGCTAAGAGGATAACCATTTGAAAGGTGTGCTATGTTGGGAGCACTGATCACAATTGTACTAGTAAATGAAACATGCCAGGAGCTGTCTCTTCATAGGGAGATTTGCTGTGCAGGATGGCTTGCCCCCATGCTGTTGAAGTCTCCTGCCCATACCAGGACAGCCACAGGGAAAATGCCTGCTGGGGATTTGCGCCAGTTCCTGATCTGCTCCCAGGAGCTGCCCGGGACAGCACAAACTGGCCTGGGCCAAACCACATCTGCACTGCCCTCGCAGCGGAACCGCGGGGACAGACATGCGCCAGGGCCCAGAAACTGCTGGGTTTGTCTTGACGAAGGAGTTACTGTGCATCAGTATTACAATGTATTTCCCCTTTATATGATCCTTTGCAACACCATTATGAGCCCCGCATCTGGCAGACAAGTTATGAAGTCCTTTTTACAAAAGAATTAGAGTTGTGTATCAGAAGGGTCATCGCATTGGTAGGCAGTCCAAGGCTGGGTTGCCCTTGTATATGTGGCCATAGGGGACCGAGCTACAGGCATCCTATAGTGAGCAATGTGGATATGTAGAGCACACAGCAGTGAGCAAGCTCTGTATCAGCTGGCTCCTTGAGTGTGGACCAGTAAATAAGAAAACAGCCTGAGTGATGATGGGTAAGGCATTCTGAGGAAAAGGAAAAAGGAAGAAGATAAGAAATAGAAGAAATGAAGAGGCAGCAAGGAAGAACTAAACAGAACAATGCACTGAAAACTGTGCTACAAACAATATCAAAAAGAGAACTGGCATGGAATTCAGTCTTTAAACAAATATCTGCAGAGGCTGTGGTGAGAGCTCATTGCAGGAAATGGAGCGAGGGAAAGCCACACTTTAAAGATTCATAATGCTATTAGAAGAGATTTCCCTGTCTCATGAAGTTTATTAAATATCCAATTTTAGACTAGTGATAAGGTCAGACATTAGTACCCAGCTCCTATGTTAATATTTAATACTTATTGACCCCCATCTCATGTTTCAGGGGAACATGCTGGAAACTGTCATAAAAATTACATGGGGATGTGGTACACAAATACATGGAAAGACTAGCTGTAGTACTAATTTCTTTGTTGCCTGAAACTACATTCATTTGCTTCTCATCTGCAGCTTAGTAGGACCTGTAGGATACGACAAATATCTGTTCTCAGGGTCGCATGTTGCTGCATGTACAGAAAGGCTGTGGCTGTTTCTCGATGCTCCCCGGCTGCTGTGTCCGTGGTGATGCCATTCAGTGCAGACAAAGAGACGAGCAGGGAGAGCATTCATTTCGGCCAACACCGCCAGTTTACAACATCACCGGTTTTCTCCTGAACTGCAATACCCCGATGCCAAACACAGACCTTGTGATCCCCTCTAAACTGTTCTGTAGCCAAAAATGAGAATGCTATCTGTCAGCACAGCTTCACCAATGAATTAATGGACACAGAATTACGGATATCTGATTATTGTCACATAAATGTGATACTGACAAAGCATTATACAATATTCTGTTCCATGCTACTGCCATTTGCTGAAGTTAGTCCCAAAATGTAGATAGTACATGACCAATCACTGGATCTGCTGATGGTTAAAATCAAGACTTTCTAAAAACATGTAAAAGAGAGTTGAATGCCCCTATTTTGAGGGGAAGGGAGAAGTGTACCTGAAGATCACACTCACCAGCTGGTGATAAGCGGACAGCTTGTGAGTCAAGACCTCAGTCTGCCACATGGGAAAAAGCCTACGAAGATGAGAGCTTCAAGAAACTACGAACATGAGAAAAATGAATCATTATAGTATTCATGTATTTTTACACATTCTAATCTCAGAAAGACAGAACAAAGTAGAATAAGTAGTAAGCTTTAGCGTGACAAAATGAGCTTGGAGGCGCTACCTGTATCAGTGATCCACAGCAGAAGGTCATGTACAACAGCTGAAGTGCCAAAATTTGCCAGATGACTAATTTTGTAGATAAGCTGACCTCAGATAGGACTTATTTCTAAATGAGCTGTGAGACCTGCATGAATCACAGCATGATAAGAGGTTGAAAGGCTAACTTGAACTAATTCCAATGCTGTAATAAAATAAAGTGCAAGTATTCAGCTGAATACAATGCTTATACTAAAGGCATACTGGTAGCTTTTCAGAACAACATCCTCTCTCTGCAGGACAGATGCCTTATATATATATTGTAGGCACTTCTGGGCTGAGACTTTTTAGTGCTTATTTAGTACAGGATTAAGGGAAGCTATGCTCCATGTTTGAAGCCCCAAATTATTATTATGAGATAGTCCATGACAAAGAAGAGGACATTTTCCTTGCATACCTTATGCATTTCTCACTATACTTGGACCTGAAGTGGCCAGTCCCAAGAGGGGAATTTTTTCAGGGACATAGTTTTTCTGCATGGTATTAATGATAATAATAATAATTATACTAATTATATTATAACAATGCCTTATAATATAATAACATAATAAATAAAATACAATAGTAATAATGCATTACTATGTTATAATATGTGGTAATGATAACATAACACTCTTAATATAATAATAGTAATACTAATGACAATAAATATAACAAGAACAACAAAGCAAAAATAGCTTTTCTCTCATCTATGCTGATTCATTCCCTCTTTATTGATCTAGACACAGCAGCCTGAGCCCTGTGTCCTTATTCTCCCTTCTGCTTTCTGAACCATGGAACAGGTTGAAGTCAGCTCTCCTAAAATGCAAACCGGGCTTGTGGAAATGCTGGTCTTTCTACTGTAGCTCCCTGCAGGTCCAGACAGATGCCATGAGATCATAACCAGCAGCCATGAGCACTTACGAGCACTTAGAGTTGGCCCTGATTTCTTGAGTGCGGGATCATTCATCTCACGTACCCTGGGGTCAGCACTTCCCTGGCTCAGCAGAGCAGCTGCCTGTGTCCTGGCAGCGAGCTCCTGTGCCCTCACGCGAGTCAGAGCTGCAGGCTTTCTGCACACTCGGACACCAGCACGCACAGTTACTCTTACCTTGGAAATCCCTAGTACTTTACACATGGCTTTGGTGTCTTGATTCTATGGCTTTATAACACCTCTCTCTTTTGTTCATCTCTGTTTGCATTGAATCATTTTGACTTCATCTGCACTATGAGCAATGTGAAATATTGTATCAAAGGCTTAAAGAAATGAGAACAAGTAAAAAAAAAAACTCCTTACATTTTTAAGAGCTTAAATAACAGTTTTGAGGTCTGATTAATTATCTGGGGGTGTTTGAGGTTAGAAATTATGAAACCAACAAACCTTTCAAGTCATGCAAGTTCCGCAGCTATAATTACTGAGAAACTTGTACAGAGATTACCTTCAGGTTAGGTATATCTGTCTTGAGGCTATGCATATGTATATGTACATGGATGGAAGGATGGATGGATAGTTTTTCCTGGAAGGTCACTTCCATTGAAATCAGTTAGGATCACTTAAGACAGGGCAAGCTTAACCATAATTTTAAAATCAATATATTTTATATCGGAGCAGTTACATGTTCTTGTATCTGAAGGGAGTGCAGCACTGGGTCTAGCAAGATGTGTGTGCGCACGATTTACATGGCAATGAGCCCCCATCTGGCTTTAAACAATTGCCATTGCCACCTTCTGCAGGCCAGCAAAGAGCTCATTGACTTGCCCATTCTCCAGGGCTGCTGCTGGGTGCAGAACGGGAGCTCCCGGTTCCTTTGCTTTCAGGTGCGTGCTGATAACACCTTGTGGGGAATTGCAAGTTAAACACTTGGAAGAGAAAAAGACAAGGGAAACCTACCGCTGATAAAAGATAAAACCACCACATATACTTAACTGGGGTAACCTTATCTTGTTATCTCTTAAATTAGCAGAGTTCAATCTAATTAAGTGCTCACATGGAAGAAACCCAAGTTGTGGTGTGACTAATCATCTTGAAGGCTCTTCTAACCGCAGCGTTGATATGGCTCTATTGTGCTGGCAGCTGAGAGAAGATGCAATTCATGCCCCTAATGGTTTGCAGGGAAAACCGGGTCTCCTCTCCAAAGGGTGAGCAGAAAATCATTTTATAGGTGCAAAACATAACTCTGCTGGGTTACTGCAACTCTTGAAACAAGATCAGCATATGCTAATGCCTTTTTTGCTGTTATCAGCTGCATTTACTACGCCAGGGCTGTTGCCTAATACATTTAAACTGATTAGTTATATTACATCTAAGGCAGGAATTTCTATAGTAGATAAAGCCTAGGAAATCAAACTGTATCGAGGTTTAAATCTCTATTTATTTATTTATACTTCAAGGTTTATCAGCAACACAGTAGCTAATAACTTGCTGTTGTGGATTCTTCAAAAATGCCCAAGAACCTGACAAAACCACAATTTTAGGAGCAGATTTGGATCCCAAAACTGTAGATTCAACAGCCAGCAACACCCAGGGGAGCAATGTGTCTAGCATTTGCATCTGATGATTTATTACTTCCCGCTCCATATAGCTGGATGCCCCCTTATATCTAGGTGGTTTTTTTATCCACACCTACAGCAAGGCTCTGAATTCACACAGCTGCATCTCACAGTAAACTGCAAGCACTGTCACCATGCCCCAGTTAATAGGTTTAGACCTGTACAGAAGCTGTAGGCAGAAGTCTGTTGCACACAGTCATAGTTTGTGATATCAGTGAAGCTACCTACCTTTTTTTTGATACATTAAACTAAAAATTAGCTGAAGCTTCTTGAGTGCAGCATGGGCCTCAATTACTTGTGCCCAGCTATTGAGAATGAGCATAAACTGCAACAGAGTGTGTCTAGAGTAAACCAGTGTATGTGAGATACAGGCCGGTGCTGGTGAACATCATCTGTGGTGTGGGACAGACCCCTCCTGACAGGCTGCTGGCTCTTGCCCTCTGGTCCATACAGAACACAAGCCCCAGGAAGGGTGGGAACCAGAATGTTCAGCTGGAAGGAGAGCAAGGTCTTGTATTTCTCTTGGTTTGCCTGGAAGGGGAGGAAGCCTGCAAATGAAAAACTCAACTGGCTTCTTCATTTGAACGAACTACAAAAAGAAAAACAAAAGCAGATGTAATAGCAGAGACAGGCTCTCACGCTGGTTCCTCTCAGCTGCTAAGGGGGGTTGAGAAATGAGTGAAGACAAACAAGCATCTGGTCTTCCTGATTATCATCTGACCTGTGAATTTAAAATCTTGTGAAACTCAGAGGTGGGAGGGCTCCTCCCAGGGAACTGTGTAGCATTCCTGGGATGAAAGAACAGCCCAACACCCAAAGCAGCTCACCTGCAGAACAACTCAGCTATTCATACCACTAAGTAGGTGAGAAGGTGACAACTCCTTTCTGCCCCTTTTCCCCCTCATTTGGGTTGTCACAGCCCAGAGGTTCAAAGCCCTCTGCCTGAAGTCCAGCTTATAAATCCCCTTCACATCCCGCCCCCTCCACGACTGGCTGCTGTCCTGTTGGTAAACCTCCTGTGCTGTCAGAGAGGATCTTGGTACCTTCACGTTGCTAAAGGTCCTCAGGGCACCTGCACTCAAAGAGAGCAGCGTGGCAGCCAAGGACAGGCCCATTTCCCACGTGCAGCCCTACAGAAATGGGCTTCAGACAGGGGTGCAAAGCTGCCAGAGCTGAACCAGAGCCATGGGAGCTCTGCTGCTGGAGCATCTACTGCACATCTCCAGTGGGCTCCATCACCCCCACTGAGCTCCCTGCTGCTGAAGCCAGGCTAGTGCAGGTGTAGGGGCATATGGATTTGGGGCTGGGGAACAGCCCAGAGAGAGATTTGGCAGATGGAGCCAGTGATGCCTGCTCACAGTTAGAGCCCGAATCCAGCTGCTGCCTCTGCAGAAGATAGTCCGGACCTTTCCCATCATGTATTGAAAGCTGTGAGAAAAAGATATTGCCTCTGTTCACAGTGTCCTGTTAGCTGCTTCCCAGGCTGGGAGTACCTGGGGCCTTGGACATCTGTATCATGGCAGCTGTTGGCTTGTGGGATGCAAGGAAGAGACACAGGAAGGTATGGACAGGAGCTGGGACCCCACCTTCCCTCATTTATTTGTTGCCTCCTTCCCTCGCCCCTCTTGGATGAGAACAAGGCATTTGGGTACCCGTTGAGTGGGGTGGTGTTACCAAATGGTGAAAAAAGTGTTTTGAGTAAATAGAGGAAAGAGTATATTTGAAAACTGCTGCAGTAACTACAGCATATATTGCAGACATACACACACACACACGCATCTGTTTCTTCTTCTTTTAAGTCATGTCTGTGAGACCACACCTCCTCCTAAAAAATGGAAAGTAAAACAGGATAAAGTAACATATTAAGGAAGGGACCCCATGTTGTGTCAGCTGGAGGATGTATACCCAGATTCCTTTACAGTGGGCACATCATCAGATGGTCTCTCCATCAATGCCTCTGTTAAAGATATCTCTATGTTAAAGCAACATAGACCAGTGGAATTCTTCATCTTAAATAAGTCACTTGGAGGACCTGCCTAAGGAATATGTGTGCCACAACCATCTGGTTGGTATGGACAGAACTGCTCAGCCACAGACTGAGCCTTGCTGCTGGCACCCAGCATTGCCAGCACATGGCATCACTTACAGCCAGCATCCAGCCAGCATCCAGCCAGCATCACCAGCACCCAGTATCCACCCAGCATTGCTGGCACACGGCATCACCGTCACCCAGCATCATCATCATGTCCTTCCTGGCACTCGGTGCCTGAGAGCCTGGGTAGCTCTTGGGAGACATGTCTCTCCTACTCTAGCAACTTTTATTGTGGCCCTCTTCACCTGTAGAAAACTGACAATGTACATAAGGTGAAAAACATCCTACTGCTTTGGAGCTCAGACCTTGCAAAAAGGCATTATCAGATTCTGATGAGCTTTAAAGCAGGTGCTGTTACTGGAGCTGCTCACCACCAAAAGGTTACAGCACTGTTTCAGATAAAATGCATGTCATGAGTGAGCTACCATGAAGTTTCAACCATTTAAATATCTCTCAGTGTTTAAAATAACAATGCAATTATTTTTAGATTTACCATACCATGGTTAAAACAAGCAGCGCCAATACTCAATAAATTCACATCCTTTATGTTCCGTTTTTAAACAAAATGGACTATGAGTTGTTGGCACTGGATAGGCCTTGACAGTTTAAAATTAAACATGCTGTATAAAGGAAACTGATAACCCAGAGATAAGTGTTAGAAGCAACAATCTCAGGAACTCCCTACTCCTTGGCTATGACACATGGCTGGTGAGCACAGATCCGGTGCTCCCAGGCAGGGCTTCAAACCATGTGCATGTTACACAAAAGGCTGCCTTCAGCCACGTGCTCTGTCAGTCTCCTCGTTGCCCTCCATCCTCTAACATCACAGGGACATCGAGGTCCCTAGCACTTCCAACAGTTGCCCACTTATCATGGATGAGCGTGGTTACCATCACAAGGAGCTCTGCTTGCTTCTCAGACACATGAAGCCGTGCAGGATCATGCACTGGCAAAGCAGCAAATGCATTAGAGAGCAAGAAATGGAGACCCTTTGCCAGACGGGGGTCATCCCACAGTGTGCTGTAGACCAGCTGCTTTGTTTGGCACATGATAACTTGGGATAAACCCTTAGAAACTGAGAAGATTCAAGTGGGAGTGAGAACCTAGATAAATCAGGCTTACATTAAGCAGGTTTACCTTCAAACACGAGCAAATTAAGCACTTGCAGAAAGCCAGGGACTACTTATGCCAGTCTCAGAAAGCCAAGTATCTTTGGCAGATGCGGCCTGACCATATCCAAAAACAAGAGCAGTAATATTCAGTGGCATGTATAATGCTGCAAAGCCTGAACTGACTCCTAGGATTAATTATTTCCTCTCCCATCACCAAAAGAGTGACAAAAATTGTCGGCCCAGAACACACAGGTAGGTGACTCTCAGTGTAGCTTTAGTGAAAAGCACAAAAGAAAACCAAACCCAACAATTGCATTATGGGTAAGGAAAAAAGACAAGTGTCATAGGAAAATGTCACAGAGTATAAGTGGATTCAACAGAAAGTGGAGATTTGCAGTCTAACTCCAGACATGCTACTGAAGTTTTCTTTGAAAAGCCTGCCACAGTTAGATCTAAAAGCATGTGGGTTGTTCCTCTGCCCTCCTCAGGGCAGATGAGCAATCAAAACAAACACATTTATCTGAGGGATCTCTTAATCCTCTGCATAAACATTTCACCATGCAAGTTATAGTGGGCTTAGTGTTCCTTGAGCATTGAGAAGCTTAACGCCACAGTTCAGTCCTTATCCTATGAGCACAACCACAAAATCCCAGCCATGTTTGCCTGTCCTAAGGTCACCCAGAACAAGAGGCAGGGATAAAGGCCAAATTTGGTCGCTCTCTACAGAAAACACAGGGTGCTCTAGTCCACCCAAATCCCTGCTTCACAGTAAAAGTGAGAAAGCCAAGAGAGCCTGGCACAGGGTTTGAAGCAGACAAAGGATGTATATTCACTTTTCCTTAGGTTAGCAGGAATATTCATGTGATATCTTTCTCCCAAAGCAAAAGAGCTCCTTAGCTCATTCTTTCAGTGCTCTAAGGTTGGAGCGGTCGATCCCTGCATAGCTGCTGGGCAGAGGAGGGTGGTGTCTGGCACAGGGAGAGCACCTGCCCTGAGGGCTCCGGGCTGGAGTCTGGGAGCCAAAGCTTTTCTGGGAAAGGTAAGCAGAACCCTTTCAGAAATGCTGCCAAACCTGAAAGCTCGGGGGTCCTCCAGCGAGCGTACCTGCTGGGCATGAGCTGCTCAGCTGGCTGAAGAGTCTGGAAGGTGAATGAAGAGGGTGGCCCTGCTGGGAAGTGAAGACATCCCCCCCAAGCACCTTCCCAAGGGACTTCTGCACATCAGCCACCTTGTCACCTTGAAGCTACAGACCTCCTAACAACATCTTCCTGGTTCTTGCCCTGATCTTCCCTACAGGCGCACAGGTTCCTTTTGGATACGGGACTTTTAACCAGAGAAGAAAAGGTCTCTGGCTGAATCTGGGGTCATTCAGACATGAGCAAGTTTTATTTGGAAGCACATTTCTCCATTCTGGCTCTGACTGCATTGGTAATTTTTGAACTTTGTCTTGGAGGGGGCTGGTTTTGCAAGTTAAGCTGCAGAGCGCTGGAAGGAAAAGGAGCTGCCAGAATATAGAAGTGCTCAGACATGTGCTCCCCAAATTCAGAGGTTTGAATTCTGAAAGAGGAACTTGGTAAGGCTGGTAGGGAAGCTGGTAGAAAGGAAAAAAAATAGAGTTTTTCCCTGTATGCCGCATTGTAAGATAGTAAAGCCATTGCCTTGGGTATTATCTAGAAAGGAGTTGAAATCTGACAGTCACTTGTGGTATTGTGAATACAAAATCAAAAGCCAGCCAGCTCAAGGCCATGTTGCAAGTGATATTCACTGCTGAAGATGGTGCAGGCACAGACAGAACGTTTTCTGAAACCACTGTGGTCCTTATATACTGCGTAGCTACTGTAAAATACAGTCTCCATGGGGAACGGTACCACAGAGAAAATACTGGGCTGAGAAAGGAGGAGTGAAGTAGCTGGGGGAGCTCATCTTCTGGGCTTGTCCTGAGCCACATGAGTTGCATGTGATGCCCATGAAAGGCTGAATCAGCTTTAAGCAGCTGTTAGGTAAATCTCCTCTTCCCTGAGGGCACGCTCAGCCTGGGGTGGTTCTGGCAATCAAAGGCTCCTCTCTTCTCTTCCCTCGGTTGAGGGCCTTATCATCAGCATCTCAGTAGGGAGTGGATCTTCTGCTGAATAGAAACAAAGGCTTGGCTTTGATCATATGGTCTGGACTAATCTTCCTCTGTTAGGCAACTGTTTTTATTTATCGCTGCCTTCTTAAATGCCACTATCTCAATCACAACAATATTCATTTAAATACCTGCGCAGAAAGGCAAATTATTTTCCAAAAGTAGGAATCTGATACTAAGTTTAGGAAAACATGTAATCAAAAGCCTTTCAGACACTATACATTTGACACTGATTAAGAAATATTACTTATAGTGCCAAAAGGGAATCAGTGATAAAAGGTATCTTTATTCTCATGTTATAAATGAGGTAATTGAGGCATGGAAAAATTAAGTGACTTGTTCAGGGTTTTATTAAAAGCCTTGGCCACGGCTAGGAGCAGACACATTACTAACTCCAGCAGCAAGCCTTTTTAGTGTCTTTACTACTTTTTCCTGACAAAAATTCAGCCTCCGTTGAAGATAGAAAAATTCTGTGATAACAACTTCAGAAAGTTTCCCGTAAGCAGCGAACTATCAAATCCTGTGGATTTGCATCTTGATAGCCAAACTTCTCATCCTCAGCAGGTTCCCATGACACCAGCACCCTTCTTCCTCCCAGCTCCTTCCCACGTCTGCTTGTCCCCCTGGGCACAGACAGAGCCCTGGCAGCTCTGCTGCTGCCAGAGAGCTGCTGGCGATATCCATCCTTCTCTTGGGGAAGGAGTTGACTTTGGGTCTCTCTCTTCTGCACAGCAGCCGACCTCCATGGGAAACTCATCAGGAGAGTTGCTTCTTTGCAAGCCCTTCTTTGAAATGTGGTTGGATATGTTCAACGGTACCTGAGAGATTCCAGCAGGCTAAAGCACCATCAGGATTGAGCTCAAGTGCCTGACACTGCCTGGAGTGGTGGGAAGCACTGCAGATGTCCCATTTAGCAAGCTGCTAAGAGGTGCATTTTGTAAATAGTGTGGTTTACTAGCGCTGGCCCTGTTTATCTTCCAGGAGATGGCAGCAGGGACTGACCTCTGTTGTGGCACTGCTCCGTGGATGCTGATCAGCGGTGTCAGCTCCCCAGTGTGTGTGTCACTGCCCAGAAGCCACAAAGCCATGACTACCCTCAGCCACAGGCTGGTGGCCATGTGGTGGAGTGCCACCTTTTCCCAGCACAGCCCCTGGGGCAAGCTTCTAGCTGCTCTGAGGTTTACCTCCCACCTTTGCAGGAGTAGCAATAAATTGCACTGACAACCAGGATTTTAATAGAAGTCATTAAAAGGCTACTAATTATACAGTTGTTTTCACTGCTTTTCATAGATTGTCTCGGTTACTGGCTGAGACAACAATACTGATAGGGTATATACAAAAGGGGGAAAGCAGCTTGGATTTATCAGCCTGCTCAGCCATGGACCACTGTCCTAGCAGAACACATAATCTCTTCAATTGTATTAGTATTACCTATACCTGCTAAAGGGTTACAGTTACAGGTACTCTGATGACTTTTTCCCTTGTATATCATTCTATGTGGTTAATTATATACATTAGTCTGCCTGATGTGGGAAGCAGAGCAGAGTGTGCCCTGGCTGTTATGAAAGAACCGGGACATTTAAACTAAGTAATACAGCCTGAGCAAGAAGCCTCAGTTCATCTTATGGCATCAGCACAGCTGCCCTTCAAAAGGTCTTTCTGTCTACATCACACTGAAAATAGCACACTGTCAAGTTCAGTCCAATAGTAGAGACTATGACAGCACTTCAGACATGTTTTCTGAACAATAAAGAACTACTTTCCATAGTAAAAATTCACATTTCCTTCTTTTGCACACTTCAGTAGTGACTGTAATTGCAGTAGCTAGGGGCAGGGAAAGTTGATTGCCAAAAACTTGAAAAACATTAAAACAGAAAACTGTGACCTGGCACCTGAGAAGCTGGGAATGATGGATCAAGATCCATACATAGAATTAAACTACAGAACAACTATGAGACATCTCTGAAATGACCATGGAAAAGGCAAACCATGACCATAGGATGCATCTACTGAGGTACATCCAGGAGACAGAGAGAAATGTGAACAACGTAGTGCAAGGCCTTGCTTATGCATCCTCTGAAATCCTAAACATGACTCTTTTCACCTGTATACATGCAGTGTGATTTCATACTAAAACACGTAAAGAGACGAACTACCATAACTCTTCAGGCATGGCAGCAGAAACTCCAGCTTCAGGCAAAAGAAGTCCATAAAATGCAATTTGTACAGCCTGGCCATGTGAAGCTTTATCTCCTTATCTTCTTTTATCTTTTATCTTTTATCTATTTATCATCTTCTTTTCCTCATTTTCTCATTTGTTTTTCCACTGATTTCTCTCTGTCTCTCCTCTTCCATCCCTGCCACCTCCTCCACTGCCATCTCCCCAGCAAGCAGTGCCACTGCTCACCTCCCGCTCTACCTGGCCTTATTCCCCAGTAAGAAACAGGACAACCGAACAGCAAAGCGCCCTCCGTCATGCTAAGGGACCAGTAAGGAAATGAGATTCATGGAACAGAAAGTTCAGAGGAGGCCTCTGCTCCAGGCTGAGGGCAATACTTGGTGAAGGACAGCGCTGTACAGCCTGACGGTGCTGCCTGTGCCGTCGCACAGTAATAAGGCAGAGACTCAAGGAAGGTGCCTGAACTCCTCCTTTGTAGGAAAAAACATTCTGAGTGAAAACGTGACAGGCTTGCCTATGATAGAAGGAGTTACATTCAGAGACACAGGTGCTCGCTTCCAGTTGTATGTTTCTTCACTGCCTCTCACATATTCTCAGCACTCCCAGATTTGCAGTCTACGACTACCATGAACCCTTCAGTTTAAGAGGCTCTGCCTTCAGTAATTCAGTTATTAAGAACAAAACAAAACAACGACAAAAACCCCGCCTTGCCTTTGGGCATGGGGTTTTCTTTAATGTCTAGATACTTCTCAGATCCTTCTGACGATCTTGATAGCAATCAGCTCATTACTCATCTAGTGTTTCAAAGTTCCTGCCAATAGAGAAGAAATCCAAGCCTCAAAATTACGTAGTCATCCTAAACTGCATTACCATAGTTGGGAAGGGAAAACTAGTCTGTACCAGACCTCATTTCAAGGTGAACTGCAATAACAGCTCAAAGTAGCATTTAGACCCACAGCGAACTAAACTGTGGCTGAATGTAGTAAAACGTGCCTTACAGGAGAGGATTGCTCCGATTCCTTGCCTCATCACAGCACCTTCACATGATCATGATGGGCTCAACAGGGCCAACTAGCTGTGATCTATTTCAAGGGTTACCTCCACATATGTATTTGAAAGACGGTTCATATGGAAGGAATCAGGTTCATTGCCTGACTCCCCTTTTAATTTCTTTGTGTCACCTGTAGTTCATCGTCATCCATATGTTTATCTTAGCCAGGTGCTTTTGATTAAATGGAAGGACAATGCTGGACTGTGTCTTCTGTACACTGGTGACAATAGAGCCCCTACAACATTCTATCAGCCCCACCGCCTCACTTTAAATCACAAACGGGCAAGGTAACCATTTACACATCTGGGGCAGATAAACAGTTACATCTGCCTGAAAAGAAGATGAAAACCATGAAGGGTCATTCTCAACTATTCACAAATGGCACTCAGTGCCTCACTAGAAGAGGTTTTTCCAGCACAGCATTTATTAGTGGGTAACTCTGACCTCAGAATATCCTGAATTACCCATGAAATTCACCAGTAACCTCAAGCACCTTAGAAGGGCTTGTTAAAGGCTTGCACTGCTCTCCAGCCCACTGCCCCAGGGTGTCCCCATGTCACAAACAGATTGATCTAGTATGTCTTTCCACTTCGAAAAATAGTCTGTAATAGAAGTAGAAGGAAAATGCTTAGAATAATGTTTCTAATTGCTGTTTCAACATACTATTGATTGTTTTGTTTGTTTGTGTTTCCATAACATTTTTAACATATGTGGCTTCTTTCTTAGATACTCCTTTCTCATATTTCCTCTTTAGAAACACAAGTGCCATTTTAGCCACAGTTTGTGGGCAAATATTTGCTTCCATTTCCTTTTGTTTCATAAATAGTAATGTTGGTTTTTAATCCAGTTTTGGTTTTGTTTTTATGTTTGGTTTGGTTTGTTTTTACAAAAGCAAATGAAAAAAAAAAAAAAAAGCAGGAAGCCCCAGATAATCTTGAAATGCATTTCTTTATGATTATTTCTTTTCCCAAATCATTTATCCTATTTGTGTACATTCAGAAGTATTTAACACAACTGGGATAAGGTGGTTATTTGCACAGCATTTGCCTTTTTTTTTTTTTAAGTTTTATGCTTTCTCCCAATAGAGATGAGACATGTAGACAAGGCATCAACAAAAAGCCAAATGGATCAGCTTTTGGCTTAGGCAGCTTGAGCTCTTCCAAACTGAATACATGCATAATTTTTGCTAAAGCATCTTGCGAACCAAGGTGGTTCTGCTGGCTGGGAGTTTAAAGGCAAGTTCTTTACAAGGGTCAGCAAGTATGGGGAGTGCATGGCTGTCCTTTCTCTTTCACCCACTGCAGCCATGTACAGAAATCCACCACCTTTGTTCATTCAGTGGTCAAAGTTTCACTGGGTAGGAATTTACTGTTGATGAATCTTTAAGCCATTTGCTGCCACTTACTGGATAACTAGACAACCTGCTTCATAAAAAGGGAAAAAAGAAGCAGAAATGGGCTTAGGATGAAATCCACAGTAGGCATCGCCTCAGGCCAGTGCCAGTATAAGAAAAATGTCAAGGGCAGAATGAACATTAAAGTTGTTCCACTCACTGGAGACTGAGTTCTTTGTTAATGAGTTACAACTATAAAATTCTTGTGAACTATACTGCCCTATTTCAGTTCCTCCTTCTCCGTGCTGGCTGTGCAACTCTCTTGGGAGTGGGAGCAGGCAATCGGTACATCTAAATGAAATTGGATCCATTTGCAGAAGACTTCAGAGAGAAAGTGGCACCTACCTGGAAGAGAGAGTATCTTTTCCTCCCATTTTCGTTTTATTTCCACATGATTTTGTTTCCTGAGGATGCCAATGCTGATAGCACTGCAATTTGCTTAATGAAATGAGAAATTTGTTTTGTTTTGGTGTATCAGCTGGAGAGTTTTAATTGTAGCTGCCGTTAAAAAAGAGATGGTTAAAAGAACATTAGAGGCTGCAAAGGCAAATATTTACAAATAGTAGCCAAGACTGAGAAGACAGAAACAAGAGAGTGCATTTACACTGCAGCCTAGTCTTTAGTCATGCAAGAGCATACTGTTTTGATGGAATCGTTCCATAACTGGGAACTTGATGGTGAGGTCCAGTCCATGCGTATTTGGTCTATCCTCACTTCTCAGTCCCTCTTCCCTTACCTACTACGCATCACCGAAACCCTGATCTGAAGGCAGAGGTATTGATTTCTTCCCAGGCTGTCCTGTAGAAGTGTTACCTTATTATCCAAGCACATCACAACCAAAAATTAATTTATTTTTGTCAGCAGCTCTCTGGGAAGAAAATAATTGCTGTGAATTTCTCATTTCACAGCTGACAGCTGAGATGTAATCAGCAATGTCCACAATATTTTCATAAATGAAGCAGCCAGCTCTCAAGCAGGCAGTCTGGAAAAGAGAAACACCACTAGTAGCTGCTTTTGAAAAGTCTGGCTTTAGCAGCTTGTACAAGGTTTCTGTGACAGAGCCAAGGACTGAGCACGGTTCTGCACCACAACACCCGTTTCCTTGGCTGTGCCTCTTTCAGCTCCTTCAGCTAATATGGCCAGGATCCAACAGCTTCCTGCAGCCAATAAACCTGATCCATGACCAAAACAGATCTATGACGTCCATCAGTTGAGCTGGGATCTCAGTACAATACAAACTGATCATATATTTAAAACTTACGGACTGGAAAGACAGCAGGTGTCTGAATTTCCCTTGCATATAGTAGCTTTGGGACTTCGGCATTTCCATGGATCTCACTAGCCGCATTTTGAGGTTGGCTTTTTCTATTTCTTCCATGGCCTTCTCTGGTCCAAGCAAGAGCTTGTCCAAGGAGCAGGAAGCCACCCTGCCTGTGCTGCCTGCATGGGCAGGAGAAAGCGAGGAATGCTGCAGTGTGGCTTGGGAACAGGAGATGGGGAGATAACAGCAGCTGCCAGCGGGTATGTGCCATGAGGGAGGTTCCTTCTCCTCCTCTTGGGGCTCTGGGTGAGGACAGCCTGGTGTATAAACAGCCCCTGATGAGAAAGGTGGTGTTTGAGCTTTGCCTGAAGGCACAGCCATTGTTAACAATACTGCTGGCCTGTTTTCTGGTCATAAAATAAAGTAGATCTTACAATGTGACAAGTTTTATCATTTCTTGGATGCAAAGAAAGCTGCACACTCACTGCTTGGGATGGTGCTTTTCCTGCCTTACTTTACATTGACTTCACTCATTGCATGATCAAAGAGCACTAAGAAGAAGAAAAAAAAAATCCAAACCCTCAGCCCTTCCAAACTGTCTTCTATTTACCTTTTTTTTTGCTTCTTTTTAAAGTAAATCTTGAGTGAAAAATGAATTGCTGCAACTCCACTGAGCTTTAGCTTTTCCTTCTGCCAAAGACATAATGGAAAAGTGACTCTTAGCAGGGAGAGGCCATGGTGTCCAAGGGGAACAACATGTCCACTGCAACTCCCCCTCTGAGATACCCTTAGGAAGCAGATGCCAAAGGTAAACCATACAAAATGCTTGACACCACATCCACCTGGTTAACAGCTTAGGATCAAAGCAGAAGAGACAGCACATACTAAAATACATACATACACAGATGGAAAAGGATGTTAGGAACAACCTAACTGGTTAGGACTATCTCTGTGCATCAACTATATTTAAATTTCAGATTAATATGCAGCTACAGTAACCTGGAAGCTCAGGGACTAGAGGAAGGGTGCATTACCTACAGAATCACAGGCACTACTGATGTCTAGAAGAAGCTTGAGGTTTCTGCGGTGATATGCTAAATGCCACATGAAACTATTTCAAAACCACCCAAGGTCTGAAACCCACGGCCTGTCCTGCAGCTCATGCATCACTGGGAGAGTCTGGCTGTCATTAAAACTGCAGACATCAAATTGGCTGCCATGTCTGGCAGGCTGTGTTTTAAAAACCCTTGACATAGGAAGGTCAGCATGAACTAGGTTGGATATAGATGTGGTTATGGACGTGCTGTGAGCTCCAGATGCAAGCTGCTGTAAAGCTAGAAGCAGATGCAGTCAGACCTTCCCAAGGCTGAGCTTAAAAGCCAGGTGAAAAGGCAGATTCAGTCATTTAGCTGCTCCATCTTAGTGTGAGGCCACTAGGACTTGGACTCAAACCTCTAGTTTGAAAAAGGCCCTGTTGGGCAGCTGTGCTCAGCACCGGTACATCCAGCCAGCCAGAGGCAGGAAACTGTGAACAACACAGACATGAGGAGCCAGGACACATACACTTGCCGTTCCCAGGACCTCCAGACCTCTGAAGGTGGCCCTGGGTTTCTCTTATCTGGGACATTATACAAATGAGAAATTTGACAGAAATGGGACAGCAATGTGTTTTGTTAACCTGTATGACTGTGATGTTTGTCTTACCTTTTCTACTTGAGATAACAGCTCTCCTCCAGCAATTGCTTTCCTTTAGTTCTAGGTGGATTGGTTTGACTACAATAAGGAAAACATAAACAAAAGTTTCTCAAACCAGTTTTCTTCTGCCTTATTTGCACTCCAGGTCTCTGCCTTTTAAACTTTTCCACTCCAACTTATCCATATTCTTGTCAGGATCGATCTACTTCTTCACAGTTATTTTCAGGCCTCAGATTTCATAGGGAGACATGTAAGATGAATACACAGCTATTAATTTGGAAATTGTCTTCTTTGCAAACATTGGTCAGTCATTTTACATGAATCTGCATTTAAAAATGAAAGGGAAAAAAAAAGCAAACTCTAACTAAATTTGTATCGGAACTCTAATACATAATTTCTTTTAATTTTGAGGACAAGTTCAGATGATGATCACAACTATTTGTTATAGGTTCGTGTCTCCTAATCTCCTTACAAACAGGTTTTAACATAGAACATTCAGCTAGTCACTACTGACTGGCATTCCCTTGTGTTCTTGGTCTTGATGTTTCCTATGGAGAACGGAAAGTTCAGGGGCTTGGCTGGCATTTAAATCACCTGCACATAACTGCTGGAGCCAGGTCTTTTGCTTCTCTAGGACTCGTTTCTGCTGCCCCGAAATCGCAGGAGTGCTGTAAGCCAAACACACCGGTCCCAGCTGCCTTATTCCATGTCAGGCAGCCCTCCAGTCCCTGACCAACCCTAAGCTCTGAAACGCACAAGGACTCTTTGAATTCCTCCTTCTGCAGGTGACTCAGACGATGGGAATTCAGCCTCACCGTAATTCACGCTCAGTTGCCTTTCTAACTTGTCCTTTAATTAACTGATATGTGCAAGAAAACTGTTCTCCTAGCTATTCAAAATGTGGCTATTCAACATTAATCCATGGTCTTTTACTATATCAACAGTCACCAGCAGAAATTATTGCAGCTACCTGACTTGGATCGGTTTGGACAGAAGTGAACTCACTGCAAATAAAAGAACACTGTTTCAGACCAGCCTCTCCTGTGATTATAGATTTAAGGCCGAACCAGCCCTGAGTTACCAAAATGTCATGGGATACGGAAGCCTGTTGATTACATGCAACCTGAGCTGGTGAGAGTGGTTATCTTAAAGAATAAAACAAGTCTGTTTTCTTGAGCTGAACTCTGGTGGGAGTATTTGCTAAAACATATAGCCCCAACTCAAACTAGTGAATAGCAGCATACCCAGATAATAGACCTGAGTCTCTTCCTTCAGGATCAGTTAGATGCTCCCTCTCCTCCTAAGCTCTGCTTTTGTACAGTGTTATTGAATTTTGTTAACCATCCATCCTATTTAATTCTGGAAACAACTGTGTTTTACTTATGGGTGAAAAACATACGATGTTGTAGTTTCATGTTTAATTTTCTTCACCAGCAAAGCTGGTTGACAGGCCTGTCCGGAGCTGCCTGTTCCCACCCCCGCACTGTTAGTGGTTGTGCCAACACTGACGGTGTGCAGCGGTGCCTGGTAAACTGGAACACTGAACTGCTCTTTTAACCGTGTTAAAAGACCTCCAAAATAACCCCAAAACAAAACACATCCAGGGCCGTACTGCTCACAAAGAAAATGTAACGTGAAACTATGGCCTTCCTCAACCCCACCCTCAAAATAGCTCCAGTTCTTTGATGAATAAAATACACTGAGTTTCCTCACTGTGACTGTTTTAATTCCGTTTCAGGATGGAAAATGTTAGCACACCAGGTTTTTATAAAGAACAGAAATTCCATTTCTTTACTGGGGTCAATTAAACAATTCAGGTTCTTTCAAAACAGTAAAAGCAGTATTTTTAATGGAAAAAAAAAAAAAAAAAAAGAAAACAGTGATTTTCAGTTGTAATTTCGAACCCTATATATTTTTTTTCCCCTCAATATTTTCCTTTTTCCTTTCCTTCGCTTATTTTGTGGGGGTAAAGAAAAGCTCAAAAACATGCAAGTATAAGCTCCCTATCTGACCTGCCTTATCTCATCTGGAGGGTTTCCCCATCTTCGGCAGAGCTGAGCGCAGGAGGAAGCCACATCCCTCCAGCCGCTCCCCTGCTGCCTCCCGAGCAGTCAGGGAGAGGGATGCTGGCACCTCACCAAGAACCAAACACAGACGGACCTGAAAACCTCACCTGTCACCAGCACAACTCCTCTCATCAGAGGAACCCCTGTTTCATCTTTTCCTAAAACGGTTTCCTTCAGCTCTCTTGCTCTCCTAATGGAATTACAGGTTGACTCTATATCTCTGTCCTCCAAAGTGACACAGCTACAGCCTCTCCCTCCCAGCCTCCAGTATACTTTACCTCTTCTCCCCAGAACTGCATGTGTCTCCACCCACCCACCCGAGACCACCAGGCACCAGGACTTCTGCTCGCCCACTCCACCTACAGCCAGCACTCTTGAAATTACCCACAAATCCTGGCCATTCCCCACCCAGTCCTGGGGCAGAAAAGTGCAAACACAGAAACACCGGATGCTGCAGCTACCCATGGACCCCCATACATCCACCTTTCCCTCAGAATATCCAGCATCCCCGGCTGGAACCCATTCCCACTCTGCTTCCCCAAAGTCCACAACTTTGGGCAGCCAGTTGCCTGCCATGGCTCTGAAAATATATATTTACTGCAAACAGAGGCATATGTTAATATAAATTATTAGCAAATCTACACATTAGTTCCAAAACAAGTGTAAGAGGTCACAAGTGGAGCTGTGCAGAATTTATCAGCCAGACGACTGGCAGCAGCCTGCCTCTGGGACAGCAGAAGCAATAGGTCCAAGTGAACGGCTTTGACTATCTTCACTCTGAAACCTGCTGCCTCCTCAGGGATGGACAAAGCCCTCAGGTGGGAGTGAAGTCCGTCACAGGCAAGGGACAAGTTGGGTACAACAAAATTCAAAACCGGGAGTGCCCTGGGCTTTGTTTTGCTTCAAGTCAGACTTGCTGAACTTGGTTTTCCACAAGTCCTCTTCCTTCAAGATGCCTTCATTCCACCTAGTTCTGGGGTGGGGAAAAAACCAAATCCAAAGGCCAAGCTTTTCAATGTGTATTACAGAACAGGGATTTTTACATGAAGAGGATTGACAGAGTTTGGAAGTACATCAACATGGAAACAAGGACCTTTTACCTTCCAGCAAGAAAAAACATCTTCCAGAGAAATATTTAACTGCCTCTGCTAACAGACAGACAGTCCAATGTGGGTGAGGATGTGCTTATTTTGGCAAGACGTTCCAAACTGAGCTGTTTTGTGTGTGGTTACGAGTGTTGGATGCAAGCTCAGTAATTTGCTAGTGGCATCTTGCTAGTTCTTGTGAGAAGGTTGACTAGGCAGCCAAAATATAGGTCACCAGTGGGTGGAGTTCACAACCTCCCAGCTCTGCTGGTCAGGATGCAGAACTTAGATCTCTCACAGAATCTGAAATAACCAATGAAGCCTGAAACCTTGGCCACTAAAAATAAGCTTTTAGAATGATAATTTAATTGGTTCCTCACATATAACGGTATATAATGCTCAGTCTGTTCCTCGATTAGCTTTTATTTAGGAGAACTTCAGGACATGCAAAGGTGTGTGTCTTGCTCTACAGGGTTTAAATATCCATGGGCACTTGCAGTTAATAAATAAAATTTTCATAATTCAGTTTGAGTATTGTTACTCATATATCCAAAGTGTGTCCTTCCTATTGCCCTCATGACAAGCTACTGAAATCTGATGGCCATTAAACTGGTAGGACTTTGGAGCAATGATGGGTGACAGCCATGCGGTTCTCCATCCATGCCTGCTGCTCAGCTTCCTGGCCAAGCATTTAGCAAGTGGAGTCAGGGGATGGCACTAGTTTCTCAAGCGGACATTTAAAATAAATTCTATATAGCAACATGCCAGCCTTTATGCTTCCTGCCGCATGTATTTCAGGGAAAAAAAAAAAAAAAAAAAAAAAAAAAAGCTTAATAATTTTTCTAAACAACGAAACCAAAACAATACACCCTTTTATGTTTGCACACCCTCCATAGCCACCTTAACTCCAGGCTAAACCACTTCTATATATCTGCATAATCTTAAACCTTAGCAAATTAGAAAATAAATACACATGCATGCATTTGAAATAGCACATTCTCCCCCAGGCTTTATCTCTCTCTAACTGGTGAAGCTGTCTGACAGGGATATTCCTCAGAGTTTCATCACACAGATCTGTGGTGAAAAGGTCTCTCGCAGTGCAAGATGTATCATCAGGATTGTCACTGGGATGCTTTGGAGGGACTTGTGAAACACAGCTGCCCTCGCAGAAGATTGCTGCACACAAGCAAGTGTGCTCTGAGTGCACAGGCTGCACAGACATGGAGTTATTGCATATAGCACCTCTGATACATCAAATATCAGACTTACAGCCTAAAAAAACAGTAGCTTCAGTTGTCTCTGCAACAGCAAAACTGACCAGGCTACTTAGAGAGTGGCCTGTCTGATGTCTGTGTGAGATGTACTGGTAGGATTCATGAAACAAAGCTGGCAAGGATATCTGGTGCTTAAGGCTTTAAAAAAGCAGGACTTTTTTTATTCTGACCAAGTAACATAAATGGAAGCTTGTGCCATAGGGTTTCATGTTTGTAGTCTGTTACTTCGTGGGAAAAGGATTAATTGCAGACAAAGGTATTTCATATAAGAGAAGTACAACTGGGAACAATGCCAGCTCTATATCAGGATACGTTTTAATGTGAATGCCTGTCCTTGCTTCTGACCCTGAGTGGTCAGTCTGCATTAGGCATAATCACCTATCAGACTGGTCCCTTCAAAGGGCAAGGGTGCTTGGTTCATGTGCCCTAAACTGGAAATAAAATAGCAACAAAACAACCAGCATGGACTAGCCAAGTGGGACTCATAGAGTCATAGAATGTCCTGTGTTGGAAGGGACTCACAAAGATCATGGAGTCCAACTGTTGTTCCTGCATAGGACAACCCCAAAATTCACACCATGTGTCTGAGGGCATTGTCCAGTCTCTTCTTGAACACTGTCAGGCTTGGGGCCGTGACACCTCCCTGGGGAGCCTGTTCCAGTGCTCCACCACCCTCTGGGTGAAGAACCTTTTCCTAATGTCCAACCTAAACCTCCCCCGGCACATCTGCCTGCCATTCCCTCAGGTTCTGTCATTGGTCACTAAAGAGAAGAGATTAGCGTCTGCCCCTCTTCCTCCTCTTGTGAGGAAGCTGTAGCTGCCATGAGGTCTCCCCTCAGTCTCCTCTTCTCCAGGCTGAAACAACCAAGTGACTTTAGCTGCTCCTCATACGGCTTCCTCTCTAAACCCTTCACCAACTTTGAAACCCTCTTCAGGACACTTTATCCTGTGGCACCCAGACCTGCACCCAGTGCTCCAGATGAGGCCGCACCAGTGCAGAGCAGAGCGGGACAATCACCTCCCTGCCCGGCTGGCAATGCTGGGCTTGATGCATCCAGGACACAGGTCCCTCTTGGCTGCCAGGGCACACTGTGGGCTCATGTTCGACTTGCCATTGACCAGAACCTCCAGATCCCTCTCCACAGAGCTGCTTTCCAGCAGACTCAGGAAATAAGTTATTAGGCATCTAAGAAACTTTACAAGTAAAAACACAGGTGTCCCAGAAGAGGTGGGTATTGCAGGACAAGCCACGTTTGCTGTCACTTGGGTCTAGGCAGCCAAATTCCACCTGGGTTGCACATGAGGCATCTTATGGCTTTTCTGGATTGGGCTGTATATTGAATTTACACAGGAAATCTGTGGTGGAGTAGGAGACTGACCTCTGATTTTCCAAATCCCAGTCCAGTGACTTAACCACAGGCTTCTTGTCCTCCAGTGCCTCTGACCTCATATGGATGCTACCAGGCCATTGCTATTTATTTCACTGGTGTTCTTCCAAATCAGCACAGATACCAGAACAAAAATAGGTCCTTTCAGCAAAAAATAAACACGAACAGTCCATAAATGTTAATGATACAATTTAAGTGTCACTGTGTTTGGTGAGTACATCCTCACACTGCTAAATGCTGGCAGCTGGAGTTTCTTTTTTTTTGAGATCAAACACTGGTTATTTCAATGGGCTTTGTCTCAGTAATCTATGTTAACATTATGGTTAATATCTGACAATTATGCTAGATTAACATCCAAGAGTAATGGAAAGACTGAGGTAAAAGTATTCAGAACAGACTCACCATAAAGTTCAACATGAAGATGTTCGCTGCCAAAGAAAGGCTTTCTATTATAAACAAGTATGTTATTATTAATGCTGCTGTATAACTATCTAGGAGTAGCAAGTGGGCCCTTTGCCACTTCCAGTGTCAAGTAACTAACTCATGCAAACGTTGAGGCTTTAAATGTAAAAAGTATTGGAGCTTCTCTTGAAAAAAAAAAGGGGAGGGGGGAGAGATAAAAGAACAGCAAGAACCTGCAATGCTTTGCCTCTTCTTGTCTCCCCATCATGATCCCAGCCTTTGTAGTTCCCCCGCCTGTCCACTCAGTACATACATGCCCAGTCAAAGATCGAAACCAACAGAATCAGATTTCACAGGGTGCTCTGGTATCTAAGGAATGATGTGAGGGTGAGACAAGGTACAGAAAGGAATTTAAACCTCATTGAAAAATAACAAGAAAGAGGCTCTTCAGCCTGAGAACACACAGTGTGAAAAACAAGGAGACACAGGTTTTATTTTATATTTGTGGTCCATTAAAATTACATTCATTAAAGTGTGTGATTAAATATGTCCCCAAAGGTTCCAGATTCCTTAACTAATGATGTTTCTGCCTCATGAACTACAGACACTGAAACACTGCAGAACTTCCACTGAGCTGCACCCAAGAAGTCACTGGCACAACACACATGTAATATTTTAAGCACAATATTCCACACCAACTTTTTCTTTAAAAAAAAGAAAAAAAGGTTTCTGCTGGTTTCACTGCTCGTATTTCGTGAATGGTTATTCAGGTAAGAGTTGTGTGTACAAATACAGAATCCCAGAAGAGTGTCAAAGGCACAATTTCCCTCTTCTGTAGTGTGACAAGTGCTTTGATCAGTACACAGAACCATTATTTTTCTGTGTTATTTACTAGTGATCAAATCCTGCTGTGTAGGGTCAGAAGAGATCTTTGACCTGTTGTTTACCATGATTCTTCGTAAGTTATTTAATGAAAGCATTATACCACATCATTAATGCAGGATTTCCAGTGCACACTGATGCCTTTCAGCATTCATCCTGTGGCTCCCAGACTCTCACTAGGGTGATCTGGCTGTCACTGCAGACAGTGCTGTCAAGGCTGCCACATTTCATCTACTTTGGAAGTGGGTTTCACAGAGCCACAGAATCACAGAGATCATCCAGCTCAACCCCCTGCTCCAACCTAGAACGGGTTGCCCAGGACAGTGCCTGTTTGGGCTTTGAATATTTCCAAGGATGAAGACTCCACAACCTCTCTGAGCCACCTGTGCCAGTGTTTGACCACACTCACATTAAAAAAAATCTCTTTCTTAAATTTAAACATAATTGCTTGTATTTTAATTTGTGCCTATTTCGTCTCATCCTTTCACTGGATACCACTCAGAAGAGTCTGACTCTGTTGTTATTATGTCTTATGTCATGCTATAACATAATATGTCGTCATATTATGTGATTATTAGTCATGTTATTATGACTTATGTCATCTTATTATGTCTTTGTTATTAAGTCTTTGTTATATCCCACATCAGGTATTTTTCTGCATGGATAAGCCACCCCTCACCACAAAAACCTTCTATTCTCACAATTTGTTTGCTTTCACTCTGTCATCTTGGTGGTTTCCTAAATGCTGGCCCTAACTCCAGCATGCACTTGAGCTCAAGGGCTGCCCTTCTCCTTAAAGTTACTTGGATGCATTAATGCTTGATGGGACAATAGCACTGTCCTTATAAACACATCGTGGGATCAACTCTCAGGAATGACAGGACAAATGAGAATACTCTGTTTTAATGAAGTTTCTTTTTCTCCTCACACTGAAACCCATCCGTCTTTTAAATACAGAAAAGAAAACTCCTTTCTCTTTTTGGCAAATCTTGTGAAAATGGTTCTGTGGGAAGGAAAAAAACAAGAGATGGAATATAGATGCTACTCCATCATAATGTTAAGCACTTGGCCTTGGGAAGCGATCCAATCTGTATGACATATTGCTCAGACACTCTGTACAATCACTGGAGAGTGATCAAGTTCAAACACTTCCCCCTCTCCTCTGGCAACTCACCACCAGCACTATATGCACCCTGGTAGCAACTCAGCCTGCTCAGGTGTGTTGTTTGCCTCCTTCATTAACAACATATGGAACGGGGGGAAAATTAATGTCCCTTCATCCATTTTGAATGGAGACCACAGAGCCTCCTTCAAGGACAGGTGCCAGAAACACCACAGCTGGAGCTTAGACAGTAGTCCTTGTGTTTCGAAGTATCTGTGTAGTCCACAGGCTGAACCCCATGTCAGCAGAGAGCTTTAACCACCTGGGCAGGACACTCTGGGTGACCATGCTCTTTGAAAGCTGGACAGCTATTGAAATCTGCAGGACAGGTCAGAGGGATCCTCGCCGTAGCCTGGCAGTTGGGTTGCTTTGCTTATGGCAAGGCAAAATTGATGTTCAGAAGCTGCTTTCTGCATCAGACTACCTACCACAGGATAAAAGATTGTTTCTCCTATGCCACTGACATGATGTCCTGTTCTCCAAATGCATCAATCTTTTAAAAACTGGAAGAAGCCTCAAATATCCACCTCCAGCTGTCACCGCTGTGGCTGTGAAGCTTTCTGGCTTTCTTAAGAGGCTTCTCTGCCTTTCTCTGATATTGAGAGCTTTATAAGCTGCATTGACTCAGTCAGATCCAAGCTATTTACAAATAATGTTGTTTGGATGCAAACTCAGGCAGTTAGAAGCCAGGAAATACTAGATCTGTGCAACTGCAGTTTTGTTCTCTTTTGAATTCATTTTATGCTGTCCTGTCAGTGAGTATGTGAGGTACTTACTTAAATTACAGTTCCGACATTAATGTCAGCACCATCCTAAACAGGCAAGGAGGGGAAATAATTACAGTGGCACAAACAGTCAAATAACTTCCTTTTCTAAGAACTTGCCTTTGTAAGTTAAATAACAGTAAATCGGTCTTCCTCCTGCTCCTCCTCAGTCCCTCGCCTCCCTTCTCTCTTTCTTCCTTCCCAGCCACAGCAGCCCTCCTCATTGAAATATCAGCAGCATTTGAAGCTCTGAACCTTGTATGTTGTACATTGAGCTGAGATTCAAGACTAAAACCAACCAGCAAGAAGTAAAGCTCTACTCTTAAAGCCATAGAGAGTTTGCAGAGCTACAGCTCAAGACTGAAGGAATGTCATTGTGAAGTCTGAGCTAATACTCCCTCTCCCTTGTGCAAAAGTCAGGGAACTTCTGCTATATGTGTTGCTGATGGCATACACAGTAATTAGGTACTAGAGCCATTGGCTGTGTCCACTTGATGTTAGTCTATGTGCCTCTTTCTGCTTAGGAGCCGAAGAGTTAGAGAAGGGTTGGTGTCTCCAATATCATGTCATTCCTGGAGAAACCCTAACACAGAAGCATGTGTGCTGTGTGAAGGAGGTAACCCAAAATATCTTTCTTGACCTTCAGGTTTTTTTCCCCTCAAAGTACAGCCTGAGTGTCTTTGTTCTACATTAAAAAATTCAATGCTTTATACGTGGAGAAGAAACATACTCAATTGACAACATATGGTTTTCAGCAGTAAAGGAGGTCCTGGACACTTATTTTCCTGAGTAAATAAGTTAGCTAGTTTGTCTTACAATTAAGTGCATACAGTTGGACATTTAAAGCACTTTCCTATCTCAAAGTCTGTGGGGGATATTACAGGTTAAAAACTAAGATCTGTGGAAAGCCAGACAGTTTGTAAAAAACTAACGATAATATTGTTTAAAGAAAATTGTTTGTTTCTTGAGTTCCTGCCTTGTGTAGATAAAATCTTAACATAATTCAGGGTTTTCATGGTACACATGGTTGCCAGCAATGTGCTCTCTGCCAAGCTCAGCTGTGTGACCCAGCCGTCAGGGTCAGAAGTCACTAGGACAGATCTGGTGCTCAGTCAGACTCAGTTTTCTCCTGTCCCTGGTAACTTATTTGTTAATGCT
Source organism: Nesoenas mayeri (assembly GCF_963082525.1). Classification (NCBI taxonomy): domain Eukaryota; kingdom Metazoa; phylum Chordata; class Aves; order Columbiformes; family Columbidae; genus Nesoenas; species Nesoenas mayeri. The sequence goes on along the minus strand of NC_137543.1, from coordinate 31,558,526 downwards.
GGACATGCAGGAACATAATTTTATTTTGAGACATTTTGAGACACCCTTATATTAAATGCAGTCAAAGCTGCCAGTAGACTGAAACATGTTAATGGGGGGACACACACAGACATAGAGGTGATCACACAGTTTTCCTTCCCCAGAAATGGTGACGAGCTGCATATTGCATGTTGGTGAAGAAACAGATGGAAAACACCATCGAAGAGGCTTAACATTTGATCGTTCCTTTGCTTCCAGGGGTGTCACAGCCAGCAGTGGCTCCATGGGCTGCTAATTCGATTGGCAGGGCTCCTGCTGCCAGCTCAGATACATCACAGCCATCTGACAAAAGGCGTTGAAGTGGTGCAAAATCTTTCTGCCAGTTCAAGTGTGTTGAAAACAAGTTTGAAGAAGCAGTTTTGTCCCTAAAGATTTATTTTTTTCTGATCAGGTGTAACCTGTCCTCATGCAGATGTCATTAACATTACTGCTCTGGGTAACTCAACAGAAATACCATCAGGAGTTCACATCAGACCTACATTAGGGTGGTTATCCACTGTTTTAATGAGAGCAGAGCCATGTCCTGATACAGAGTATAGTGTCTGCCCATGCAAAGGATCAGAAATAATGAAAAAGAAGCTCTTATTTCAAGCTCTTTCAACATTGTCAACTTCACCTTTGGCAGATCGCTGAATCTCTTTGTCTTCCCTGCGTGCAAAATTGGAACTATAATTACTCTCCCATGGAATGAGATAGGGATGACAAACGGGAAGTTGTAGCTACTCAGTATTAGTTCACATCCGTTAATCTGTTCAGGAGCACCTTGTTAGTCTCGGGAGTTGCAGAAATTTTTGCTTCTGCTGTTACATGTGTGGGAGTAGATCAGGATTAACTCTCCTGAAGTTAATAATAAAGCTGGGCTGAGTAGATGCAGAATCAAAGCCTCCCAGTAAGCACCCCAGACTCACTCTTATAGGAGCTGAACTTTCTCTAGCCATTTTCAGCATCTTTGCAATCTAGTGTGACAAAATACACCTGTTTCACAGTTTCACTCCTGCAGGAGCCCGTACAGACCTAACATTTCTAAATATGACCTATTTCCCAAGCAAAGAGTTTGATTTTCTCAGCTGGAAAACAGTTATGTCACTGATCTTGGTGTTTTGCTCCCATGCACAGACACTCTGGAACAAGAAGCTTCCACAACCTTTACCAGTGATGGAGACCACACACTGAATCACTCCAGCCACTTAATCTCTGCAGTATCTGTTTTACTCAGCTGTTACTGAATGATGGTGACTGTTTCAAACAGAGAATCCATGGCCGTATGAAGGACAGTGGGCATCAGCTCTAACATCTTCCCTGCCCACACAACCCCGCTGCCTGAAGTCAAGCAGTCCTGTTGCACGTTGTACCTTCCAGGCTCCTGCTAGGTTTCATACGCCGCCTTTAGCATCCAAAACATGCCTGGCAGAAATCTGTTAATACTCACTTGGCCTCTCAACATGAGGAAGACATAAAATTGCAAATTTAGTTGCAGTTACATTACATTGTTTCAGAGAAGTGAAACATAGTAAGTAAATCTCATATATGATTCCCACTGCTTATAGATCTTGAATAGGTTTTGCCTTTTTTCTTTTCTTTTTTTTTTTTTTTAAAAATATGTACTATATACCACCTCCCAAAATAAAGAAAATTCTCTTTGTAACATTTTCGTGCTTCTTGTAGGCTTCCAGCCCAGCCTCAAGTTCAGTGAAAATGCCTCTGCTTTGGTGTAAAATGGATTTCTTTTTAAGGCATGCGTCATTTTCTGGGAAGACACCAGGTAGTTTGCAGCTCTGGACTTTCTGTACATCAGAAAGGAGCCCTCGAGACACGCAAGAGGAGGGGGCTGCTCCAGAACGTGGATGCATGCAGAGCAACTGTGCCCCTGCATCAGGGACAGCAAACTTCTTAGGGTGACTGGCATCAAATATGTTTGAGAAAAGACTGCAGCTTCTGGTTGCTAGGATCAATCCAAGTCTGTCAGTGACAAAAATAGCTCCAACAGTGCCCTATACTGCCCGCCTATATAAGTAGCTACAGCACAGGCTCAGGGCAGAAGACAGCAAGCCAGTTGCGCTGGAAGAATTTAACTCCAAATGGGGTGGGGATCCTGGCTTCTCTGCAGCTCCAAGACCACTGCCATAGCAACGCTGATACCGCTTCACTCAGCCTCTGCTGCTGCCAGGAACTGTTGCAAACTCCTTTTTCCTTTTCTCCCTCAGGTCCAATCCAGCCTTGGCACCACCTGCATGGTGGCCGCCAGGATGCCAATCCACAGGATCCCGAGCTCCCCCTCACCTCAAAAGGCCCAAACTTGCTCCAATGTCTACACCTGGCTCCTGCTATAGTCACCTCACCCAGCCCCCCAACACTATTTTTCCTGGGGGGGAATGAGCGCAGGAGACACGATGTTTCTCCACTTGCCACGGCTGCAGGGACCGTCCCGGCCAGCGCTGCCTCAGCCGCCCCAGAATTGTTGCCTTATAAAGACCATTTTGCCGCCAGCTCATGCCCGTGGCCTGTATACATAAAGAGAAATTGAAATGTTCCAGGCTCCACTGTCATCTTATGAGCAAAGTAAGAGTACACTGCCCCACGTCTCCTTTTCACCAGACCAGCTGCTTTGGTTGAGTTCCTCTCCCCACACGTGGTTTCGGTGGGATAGTGAGGAAGTGGCTGCGCTGGCCAGGGTGGCCATCCCAGGGATGGCTTTGCTCAGTCTTCACAATCATCACTGCCCTTTTTTCCTAAGGTGATTTTTGGTCTAGGGTCTTCATAAGAAAAGACCTCAAATTCCTGGTACAAGCAATAGACCATCTTGCCTTTACAACACACAGACTATCCCTACAGCCCTGGTAACAACCACCCACATTTTGTCAGCTACCTGCTAATAAAGCTGCACAATTTTCTGGAAGGAGTTGTAGTGGAGGCTTACTTCAAAATTACCTTTTAGAAAGGAGTGTTATGACAGGATAAGGGGTGATGGTTTTAAACTAAAAGAAGGGAGATTCAGTCTAGACATGAGGAAGTATTTTTTACAATGAGGGTGCTAAAACATTGGCCCAGGTTGCCCAGAGGGGTGGTAGATGCCCCATTCCTGGAGACATTCCAGGCCAGGCTGGACGGGGCTCTGAGCAACCTGATCTAGTTGAAGATGTCCCTGCTCATGGCAGGGGGTTGGACTAGACCACCTTTGAAGGTCCCTTCCAACCCAAACTATTCTATAATTCTATGAAATCTCAGCCAAGGCAGCTCACATCTTTCCACTTAAAAATCTATAAAAACACGGAAGGCCAGCGTTTCACCCTCAGCAGCTCATCATGTATTTCAGGGCAGAAGAGCAGCACAGCCAGAGGTTGGATACACCAGCCCTCAAACTATAACTCACCAAACCAGCTCAGGCTGGCAAAAAGACTGCTGCCACTGGGAGAAATTAATGTGGTGTAATTTCTGTTCAAAACAGTGTCACACTGGAGCTGTAACGAGGAAGGGGATGTAACTGGTTCTTGGCCCTTCCTAAGCCTTCTTCCACAATTACAGTGGCTTGAAGGGAAAATTGGGCTCAAGGGCTTTATGTAGTTCCTTTCCAGTGAGAAAGATCAGGAAACTCTTCCTTTATTTACAGAAATTCTGGGGAACACCTGTTTCAGACACAAGAATATTTGGCTACTGGTGGTAAAGAAATCCTTCTGTCCTACCAGTCTGTTTCCATTCACTCCTGATAAGAAAACCTTGTGAAGACTGTGATCTAAACTTCTCATAAGCAGAGATTTAGACTTAATATGTATTATTCCCCTTGGCCATATTGCTTTGTGTATGTCAGCATATATCCTGCATTCAGTTCAAATTATAAGAGTAGTGACCTGTTTACAAAAGGGGAAGCTGGTCACCCAAGCATTTATCTTTTTTCTCTTTTTGGCTACATGAGCTCTTCTGACACAAATATGCTAAATGTTTCTAGATCAGTTGATTCACATTGAAAGCTCTGCTTTAGCTTCAGGCTTACGTCAACTAACTCTTATTGAAGCCACTCTTGTTAGACCATCAACATCATCTTTCCTTAGCAAAGATGTTTCACAATAAAACACTGCTGTAACATCCTATATGATCCTTTCTGTGCTTCCCAGGCCAGGATCTGCTCTGGGACTGATACCTGCAAGGCTTTTAGTGTCTTTCCTCTGTCAGGATGGAAGCTGTCCATCATCTCCCACCCATTTCCCACTGTGAGAGGTGGGCACGCTGGGCCAGAAGGGTCCAGCTTCTCTCACATGGGAAGTAGCGCAGAGAAAGGAGAGACCCCACAGAGGTAGGGAGAGGAGATCTTGACATGACACATCCTCTAATAGTCCTAGAAAGACTGAACTTGGTGCAAAAACATTTCTATGTTTATATATTTGTATAACATATATATAATATTTCTATAACATATAAATAGAAACATACAAGAGGCAAACACTTTCAGGACATTTATAATAGACTAGCTGCTTCTTGGTTCAGTGACCTCAGAAGATCTATGGCATCTGTAGCAATAAGAAGGAGAGAACTAAGTAAAAGAAAAAGCTCCTGACTTAAAGTTGGATATTTTTTTTTTCCACACGAAATAGCCATGTGTGTTCTGCAGCCTGGCAAAAGACCAAGAGCAAATTCTGGAGGACAAAGGAGATAAACAAACGGTGGTTTAAATTAGCAAACCACAGGCTGATACACAGCACATACAGCTAGAGCAACAGGGAAGGCTAAGGGAGAGGCTTCGAAAGGCGAGGAGACTGTTTTGCCAGAAGCAGGATAAAGACTTGTCTGCAGCCTGGAAACAAGCTTGGATCTGGAGCACACAGCTCCACATAGCTGCTATATTTGCAAGACTGTTTTCTACAAAAACTTCAGACAGGTTGATGTGGTGTGTGCAGTTACGGTCTAGACTTTGCAAAGAAAATCTACACGTGCTGAATATAGACTAGTAATATTCTACCTTTTAGAGCGGGGAAAAACAGTTATTTTGGGGAAAAAAAAATACATTTGTAGTCATTTTAGCTAGTGGGAAGGGTTGAAAAACATGGGCTTAATAATAGGGATTCAATTCAGTTGCCTAAGTAAGTCATTTACTGCCCTGAGATGCCTTAGAGAGTCCTATCTGACCCCATCTACTGCTCCAGCAGGGCATGGGTCTCCTGTAGGCCCCATGGGTACATCCATCAGTGTATTGGCATGTCAAGATACTCTGGGGTACCAGCAACCTGTGTCCAGCAAAACGACCCCGATCCCTAGGTGTCATTAGCAGAGCACTGAAGATAGTCAGGTTCATGAGGAGAACAGCTAACAACACCAAATAAAAGTATAGAATTATGGGGAAATTAAAAAACTCAAATTCACAAGAAGCAGATTAATAGCAAATTGATAAAATTTTGCTACTACTAAGTGTGATTTGAAAAAGTTAGCACAAAGTCCGGAATCCAACCTTGTCCTACTGTAATAAAAATATATTTGTACTGATGGATGTAGATTTGTCCCTTGGCCACAACCTCGGCTCAGAGGGTTGTGATGGGAGGCACAAGCCCCAACTGGTCACTGAGGGATCCCAGGGGTCTGGGGCAACCTGCTCTAGCTGACCCTGCTTTGAGCAGCAGCTTGCAGCACATGATCTGCAGAGGTGCCATCCATTCCATGGGTGAATGGGGAGAAGAGTTATATGCTGTGTCTAAGTTATTATTTCTTCTATCCAGAAATATATAACACAGCTGAAGGGCATATAGTCCAGGTATTTGCCAGAAACAGCATACTGAAAATGGCAGTGGTAGACAACAGACCACAGCTTGATTCTTACAAATAAAAAAAATCAAAGCCTTCGCAAATCATTCAAACATTTTACTTCAAGTGCAGGATATTCATGATATAAATGTATTGTGGGTAGTGGTGCTAATCATCTAAGGACACTATAGCACGCAGATTTTAGGGAAGCCAGATGTTTTGTGAAAAATAACTAAAAATATATAGAAGAGCTCATATGAATGATAGAAAAGAAAGGAATACTCAAGTGACAGTAGCCTATAAAATAGCTTAAGGAAAATCTGGAGTGAGTTATACCAGAGGAATGTGTGTGAAGAGAAGAGAGGGAACATAACCACATAGAGAAAACTTTGCCAGTGCAGGCCATTCAGAAGGACTAGTCAGAAATGCAAGTTCGGATCTACGAAAAAAGTGAAGATTATCCAGCTATGGAAAAGGTGGACATAAACAGCCCATGACAGGCAGTAGTAGCTGAAAGATTGACAAGGATATGAATAAATGAGAAAGGAAAATTATCTAAGGAAGGACTGTAAAAGAGATGCAACCACATCTTCAGAAAAATGTTTTGAAAGAAAGTCTTGCTTAAGGGGATCTCCAAGAGAAAATCACAGAAGAAAGATTGAAAACTGCGAAGCCTCTAACCTGAAAAGGAAGGAAGATTAGGTAATGATTGTTCTCTCTATTACTGACCCTTGGAGAATCTAAGAGCTCATCATTCCACCCTGTCAGGAAGATAAAGACAGGGCAGAAAAGATTCAGATGGACATACAAAATAAAGTTTAAATTTTGTATAGGGCAAGACTCCGAAAAAAAGGGAAAAGTGTAAAAGCATGGAGAAGAAAAACTGCCACAGGACACACGGCCAGGCTCCTCTTCGCATTTGTACTGAGCTTGCCACATAAACGAGGTGTTTGGGGACTCTGTCAACTGTTCGAGCAGCTGGAACACAGGAACCCCTTCCTGACAAAGGTCTTTGTGCCAGGACCCCTTGCAAGGGACAGACTGTTACCAAAACTGCTACACTGATTCTTCCTGCTGAAGACCTTATCAGAAGAATTTCTTAAGCAATTGTGGGTGGTTTATTAGCCTATTCACACAGTAATGTCGGATATGGGACCAGGACAACCCAGTGAAATACAAAGGACAAATTCTGTGGCACAGGCGATAAACAGGACATGAGATCAGATAGTGAAGGATGAACAGCAGTTAAAAATGCAGCAAAATGCATCTGCACAACAGGATACTGAAAACAAAAGTCATACCTTGGAAAAGAAAAAAAGGTAGAAAAATTTTTTCTAAGGCAACAAGTATCACTGTTAGCAAGGCTGGTATTGCTGTCTTCATTAGCCAAAAATAAAAGCCAAAAACAAACCCGCAAAAATGGATTTGATTTGAAGAATTAGGCTCTCAAGAGAAGTCTGGACTTTCTCCAGCTCCATTCAGCAGCCAAAGGTGTGAGCAAGATGAAAAGCAGAAACCAGTCAATGCAGAGGAGTGTCACAGATGCCAGAATGTGAAACAAGAAGAGTGAAGACAAAGCATTAGAATAGTAAGACACACAAAGTCCATAGCCAGCTCAGGGGAAATGCTCCCTGCCCCAGATCACTGCAGTATTTGCAGGAAATGCTACAACAACGAGGTTGATGGAGTGTTGCATATGGAAGATTTTCCTCGTTCACGGTGTCACCTAAAAGGGGCTGAATCAAATGTGGTCTGATTTAATGGCCAAAACTCTTCCTGAAGAGATGCAGCATTTTGTTTCAGACCCTGCAGGTCACATGCCCCCAGTGCAGACCATAAGTCATATGCCACAGATAAAGTATAATTCACCAGCTTTGCTAAAGACCTTTTGCAAGAGCCCATGGTGAAAAAAAGAAAGGGGTGAAGATTTTCTTTCCAGCCGAGCTCCTGCATTTTTCCTAAAAAGAATTAGTACTGTCCATGCTCCTCTGAAAGAGATGTGGCTGAAGGAACCTCCTCTGCAGAGTTTACCAGGGCAGGCTAACAAGCATCTACCCCATCTGCCAGTGTCTGCTGTGAGTCACAGTATCTACTGGGACTTCTGGAGAAAGCATCTGTGCTCATTAGCACTAATCTAGTGCATGTTAGATGTTGTGAGAGAGCTTGTCTACCATCACTGATCCCAGGGCAGACGGATCTTAGTCCACCAGTGCTTGCTGACACACTGTCCAGGCTCGTCCCCTGCTGCCCCACGTGGATCCAAAATAGGAAGCTGATCTGTTCCTGCATTTAGTTACCCTGTTAATTTGCAAGGGTTTAAATCAGACATAGAAGACGCTGAAGAGGACATGTCAGCAACTCTCTGAGGAAAAGTTTTGCAGTCATGTAGGTTTGTTGGTGATGTAACAGACTGAAGACATCTGAAGCAGGTTGTGAGATTTTTGTCCGTGCTAATTCCCAACTTTGGTGCAGCGTAACAACCACAGAGAAGTGCAATTCTACTGTTCTGAGACCTTGAAAGACTAAACAGCATCTCCAGAACTTACCGGTGAAGCGTGTAACACAATCATCCAACACCAGAGCAGGGGACGAGGAACGCTCTCCCACCTCAGAAGCAGGTTGCTGCTGCTCTCTGGAAGCTTGCTGAGCTAAACAGCTGCAGCTTGGTGGCCGACCAGCCCCGCGTTGGCAAGTCAACTGTGGGTACTATAGTGAAACATCATGGTCACTTTTTAAAGTACAGGCCTGAACACAAGAAAGTGAACTATGTAAACAGAAGCATGTGTGCTTTATCCTATGATACAGACTGCGACATCGAGTAAGAACATCAGAGTAACTTTGTGAGTGCACATGCCCAGTGATGAAGGTGTTTCACATTCACTGCAGAGTAAGAACACCCACAAAGGGCTCAAAGTGCAGCTGAGGCATTGCCAGTTGGTATCTTAGTTTGTTTGCAGTGACATGAACATCTGCCTATATGTTGCATTATGCATTCATACCATTGAATGCATAATCGGAACAAGACACTCAGATTGGTAATTTAGTTTCTCCTGAACACGATAGTAGGTCCATAACAATAATAAAAACATTATCCATGATCATCATCATCAACAACAGCCTTCAAGGATACATGTATTTGGAGGAGAAGGAAAGCAGGGAGCAGCTATAGGGTTTGCAGTCCTCATCTCCCCATCAGCACCACCTGGTCTGACAGACACTCCAGGCCATGTGATGCTAGAACATTCTGTGCCTGTGCTTCCAGCTCTGACAGCAACTGCATTCAGCCCCAGTTCAAAGGACTAAGTCTGCATCTGTGTTTATTGGGTTGCAAACGGCAGCCAAAAGCCTTCTGGTCATAAGTGTGAAAGCACCTTTGCTGGTAGGTGAGGGAGTCAGAGTAGGATTCTCTGTATTGTTTTTATTTCCTATATAACTTGGCAATATGATTTTTTTTAAGAGGGTAAAACCAAAATTATATTAGCTTTTCAGGAACACTCAGCAATTATTCTTTTCCAGAGTCTGAAGCAAAATTTTCAGTTGAAAATCCTGCTACTACTGAGTGTCATTTACAGAGTAGTTATGCCAAATATAATTTTGATTAGATTTTCAGGAACAGACATGGGTTACTGTAGTTCACAGTAGGTAGTTTTGTCTTGAAAACATTGCAGAAGCATGAATTAGTAAATTCATTCAAAAGAGAAGAAAAATTCATCATGTGCATTTGTTAATTAAGAAATACAACTAAAGAAGGCTTGTGGTTATGTTTTGGGCAAAAATTTCAGAAAAAGAAAAAGAAAAAGACATGTTTCTGTAACAGCCACTTGAGCAACATGGTAACTCTCAATAATAATAACTAATTTCTTCAGACACCCTTCTAGAAATACTAGAATCTCGTCACAAATCCTTCAGTCTACTTGGACCACACTACTGTTTATTTTTTACTGTAACCTTCTACTTTCAAAGTCAGCAGTTGCTCAGAAACGAGGTTTAATATATTCAAGATCCAAATAGTTCATACTAACAGAATTCATCTTGCATTTTTGTTTTCCCACATGAACATTTGTTTGTGACTTCTATGTCTGTTGTACATTTAACATATTGGTTTTGATATAAAACATGCATTATTTATGAAAGACTGGACAAAAGAGGAGTTGCTAGTATACTTACCGAGCTAGTACACAAAATATTATGGAAGTATTACTAAAATGCCCTACTTCATACTCAGATCAGCTTTAGAAGAAGCATTTAATGCCTGAGAAAAGGTAAGTGATAGGTTTATGCAAAACTTGTCAGGGAAGATCTTGTTTCACATCAAGCTAAATTCAGAATCCCCTTCCCTTGGGAAACTGGGAAGTGTCAGTATCCATTTTCATCCCTTTTTATCATCCCAAAGAAAGTGGACATTTCAACATTTCCTACATAAAACCAACACTTAGTCATCACCAAGAAACAGGCTTCAGCAATAGGCAAGATGTGAAATTGTTAAAGCTGGTCTGGAGGAGGGAAACTAAAATGGTCAGAGGCTGGAGCACCTCTCCTGTGAGGACAGGCTGAGAGAGCTGGGGTTGTTCAGCCTGGAGAAGAGAAGGCTCTGGGGACACCTTATTCCAGCCTTTCGGTACTTCAAAGAGACTTATAAAAAAGGTGGTGAGAATCTTTTTACCAGGGCCTGTAAGTGACAGGACAGGAGGCAACGTTTTTAAACTGAAAGAGGGTAGGTTTAGATTGGATATAAAGAAGCAATTTTTCACAAGGAGGGTGGTGAGACACTGGAACAGCTTGCTCAGAGGAGTTGTGGATGCCCTGTCATTGGACGTGTTGCGGGTCAGACTGGATGAGGCTTTGAGCAACCTGATCTAGTGAAAGATGTCCCTTCCCGTAGCAGGGGGTTGGACTGGATGATCTTTGAAGGCGTCTTCCAACCCAAACCATTCTGTGATTCTCTAAATCTATTAATCTATGTGAATTCTACTGCAGTTTTATTTATTGTTATACTAATCAACCAAGTTTGTATTTTTCACCAGTGATTACTCTCCCACACTCAAAGATATTAAGAGATGCATTTGACTGTTTAAAGGTACTATTTCAAGGTGCAGCCTAGGGAGGCACAGAACACAAATTCCAAAAGCTTTTGATTTAGGAAACATCATGGTAGGGAATCATGTTGAAACAAGGCTAAAAATCTTTGTTTCCAGTTCAGTGTTAAACTTTCATTTCCCATTGTGGTGAAGCTCCATAGCTTGAAAGAGCTTGTTGTTTCAAGTGAAGATGGCCCGTTCTTTCCCACAGGCATGGCAAGCTGGTCAAACCACATCTTCCACAACATACCAGCCAGGGTGGTCAGAGGGAAAGCACTGTGCTACGGAGAGAGATGTAATTTCCCAGAAACGTCAGCCAAACTGAGAGATGTGACAAAACAAAAATTGCCTATAAAAATTCCAATTTTTTTCAGAAAGTACATTTTCTGATGTAAAACATCACTTTCTAGCCAGCCCTAACAACTTCTAAAACCTAGACTTTCTTGACATGATTAGGAAAGCAGCGCATGAAGTATGAAGTTCGTCTTTACACATTCCTACATGCAACTGGAAACTAGATCAAAACTGGGTGAACAACTTGCTATAAATGAGGTAGGAGCGTGCAGCCTGTCTTTTCTAGTACCTTCCGTTGTGCAAAGCGGGGATATGGGGGCAGAAAAAGTCTTGACTCCAGGTTCATCCCAACTCATGCAGTGACCAGGAGAGTTAGCCAGGCACCAAGGATAAAATAAACTTCACCCTTCAAGTAAAACAGTAGTGAACCTCCAGGAAGGCTGGGATTCACTGTCCGGTATGTGAACTGTATTTATGACTCAGAATGCTTCTTTGAACCAATTTTGGAAGCGTGTAATTTATACAAGTAATATTCAGATTTGTGCCAACAAAGCAACCCAGCTTTACTGAAATATGACCCAAGAAAGCCTCTTGAAGTGAGCTCAATAAATTAGTGTATTTTACGGCCAGACAGAGCTTGAGTCAACAGTTCGTAGTCATTTACTCACAGTTCCACAGTCAGGACACCACTGCAGAAGGAAGAAAACAATAGAACAATCCTAAGCAAGTAGTATCCAATTAAAAAGGAATATACAATGCCTGTTGATCTGAAATGAACATATATTTCACATTGGTGCATCTTTTTAATTGAGTAGGAACAGTAATGAACAGAGTTTTCTATCACACACTAGTCTATTCATGCTCTCACCGCATTGCAGCAATACCCAATTGCTTTCCTTGCTTTCCAGTACTGCATTAAGCAACACATGGTTTGTTCTCCCTTCCTCTGCCCCAGGGCAAAGGCTTGTAGAAAGATTTGCTCTGATAATTTGGGTGCTTTTCTTTAATGTATATGTTGCAATGTATTTATGTCATAAAGGCAGGTTAAAGAAATCTTGTTTGAGTTCGGATGATGATGATGATTGTGATAGTCTTCAGCTCCTGAGGGAGTTCATTCCAGAGTCTTGGACCAGACTTGGAAAGTCTTTAACCTCATGCACAGAGCACATTAAGGCCAAAGAGTAAATATTTCTTTCTTGATTTTTGTCTTTTTTTTTTTCCTTGAGCCTTAGCCCATCTTCTAGATCAGCAGTTTTGAAAGTGAGGTGTGCACACCTTAGGGGTGTGCAAGACAATCCACTGGAGTGCATCAAGAAAATACATTTTGTGCCATTAATAAATAAAATAAATTAACAATGTGTTTATTTTCTCTTTAGCTTATCATTTTTTAAATTATATTTTTGTGTATGTTTTATAATGTGCATAATAAATTCGGACAGTAGTACATGTATATAATTTATAAATAAAAATATATACATATATTGGGGGTGCATGCTCAAAATCTTTTTACAGATGGGGCCACACTATCAAAAAAGTCTGGAGACCACTGTTCTAGATCACAGTATCACAGTATGTTTGGGATTGGAAGGGACCTCAAAAGATCATCTAGTCCAATCCCCCTGCTGGAGCAGGAACGCCTAGGTGAGGTCGCACAGGAACATGTCCAGGCGGGTTTTGAATGTCTCCAGAGAAGGAGACTCCACAACCCCCCTGGGCAGCCTGTTCCAGTGCTCTGTCACCCTCACTGAGAAGAAGTTTTTTCTCAAATTTAAGTGGAACCTCTTGTGTTCCAGCTTGATCCCACTACCCCTTGTCCTATCATTGTTTGCCACCGAGAAGAGCCTGGCTCCATCCTCGTAGTACTCACCCTTTATATATTTATAAACATTAATAAGGTCACCCCTCAGTCTCCTCTTCTTCAAACTAAAGAGATCCAGCTCCCTCAGCCTTTCTTCATAAGGGAGGTGCTCCACTCCCTTAATCATCTTCGTTGCCCTACGCTGGATAGATAGCAGCTCCCTGATGATAGTGCACCCTAACAATACAGACTGAGATCCTGAGTTTTGATTAGTATTCATAAGTCAATGCAAAAAAAAACCTCCCAAAAAATGTCTGTCAAGCATACTTAAAAGAACCACTGCTGCTGTGGAGAGTCGCTGCAACCTTCTCATACCACATGGATTTCTCTGGTGCCAAGAACCTCCTGCAGAAATAGTGTGTAGCTGCTGTCTAACCCAGAATTGGAAGGAATACGAGAACAGGGCACAACAGATCTGCCAACACACGAGTCTCCCGGCCAGCGATGACTAAATATTGTCACCTCCTGTTTGGGTATTAGCAAGAAACACAGAATTGCTCCCAGACTGTGCACTGAATAGACTGTGGGTTTGTGCATTCACACATAGGAAAATACAGTGGACACACAAATCCTTAAAAAAAAATCTCTGTGAGCACCTCTTCTGTCTTGCTGAGATTTCTGGCCCAAGAGCTGATACCATTATGTTGTGTCCTCGAAAACTCAACCAAACTGCCAAAATTAGTGTGTTGATGTAGTTGGGTGACCAGTGCTAAGTGCTCTGGTATCAGCATGTGGTTTTGAAAACATAGCCTTCCTAGATTAAATCAAAATATTACAAAGGTGTCAATAGTAATTTTTAAAATCTTTGTGTACATATGTGTCTGCAGGGCTTTTTCTTTGTTTACTCTAACATAATTATTCAACTATGATATATGCCTAATTTCTAGGAACACTTACAGGATACACTGACAGAAAGTCAAGTAGCCACTTTGATTTAATGTCAATAGTACTATACCTTCATCCATTTTCTCATACACAAAAACAATTAAACGTTTTCCAGTTTACTTAAAACTTCCAGAAGAGCCTGAGTAGTTACACTGAGAAAAGCCTGAAGTTTTCCTGACTAAACTGGGTTTTTACACAGCATTAGAGTTCACATTTTAGAAAAAAATAGACATGCCTTTCTGAAACAACCGTTTGGAAACAACAGTGTTCCTCGTGGCAACATAAGGCTGTTAAGATTCAATAGATTAGGACAACAGCCTGTCCATATCACGAAGAGGAAGAAGAGGAGGAAAGTAAAGGATATTGAGCAAAAATACTTCACACAAGCACCAGAGGTGCTGATGCTTCTGGGACACGCTCCAGGTCCATGCCATGGTGAAGGGACCAGCCACCAGTGTTGAGGCAACACTCTCCCAGGCACTCAACAGGGTCTCCAAGACAGCCATGGGCATTACTACTATAATTATAATTTAGGCAGGGGAATGTAATAGGCATAAGTTCATCAACACTGGATGTGGGAAGCCATGCAGAGGTTCCCTGTGTTGGCAGGCTGAGGGCTTTGATGGTTGGGAGAAACGTCCATTGGTGAGAGGGATGGCACGAGGGCAGTGCAAAGACAGTCAGCAGCGCTTTGGACTCCTTCCCTTGCTGGCACCAGAGAAAAGGGAGCACTAGGCCAGGGAATGGCTGGTGAAGCGGGCAGGGGACTTCAGCAGGGACAAAATGGAGTGTCAGGGCCCAGAGCCCACTCCCACCCCTGGGGGTCTGGCTGTCTGGGCTCAGGGCCAGCTCAGAGATAGCACATCTGGTGACCTTGGGAAAGCTCATCCCAAAAGCCATTCAGGGAGATCTGTGCCAGGGCTGCCTCTCCTTCCCTTGGGACCTGCTTTGAAACTGAGTTTCCTCCCTTTGGTCCCTGTCGGAGTCACAGTGTGGCTGCCCTGCAGCCATGCCTGGGCAATGCTGGCCACAGGCTGCTGGAAGAAAAGATCTGCATGGTCACATCTGGCTCGGCAACAGCAGAAACTGCAACATCCTATGAGGAGAACCTGAGTAATTACCTTTGAGAGTGCTAACTCTCCTCCTTACTGACCTAGCATTAGAATTTTTGCTTACAGATTTCACTCAATTTAAGGAATTTTGGTTTAAATTTGATTGTCTGAGTGATTAAAGATATCCTGTACAAACATTTTTAGGAATCACTTGAATACCTTCTAGCAAATAGCCATAATTGTGGCTGCTATATAGAACTGCAGAATTAGCAAACAGTGCCATGATAAATCAGTTTGTGTTGTTTTCTTATTTCCTCCCAAGACAAGGATTCACACTGTTATTCAAGAAGGACATATTAGTAAGCAAAATTTTCAAGTCTCACTCCCATTCACCACTGCATGGACTAACTCTGCCCAGTTGAGATTCTGTAGCCCATGATAACTGTAATAACTGCTTGGTAATTAATATGAGGATGTTTTAATGGAGATAGATGCTTTCTATGTACTTTGATAATGTAAGACAAAGAGAGTACCATTGGCCCACTGGCAGTCTTAGAAACATGAAAAATGCATAAAATCATATAGAAAAACAAGAGATGGAAAGTTGATATAAGAAAGAGAGGGCTAAATTGGATTACCTGAAGTCAGCAGTCACAGGAGGAGGCTGTGACCTGGCTGAACAGGCACTGATCAAAGTCACAGAGAAAGTGCAGTTGCTTGAGCACCCAGAAGAGGATCCTCATTCCCTTCCTGATTGGAGTGTATCTTTCACAGCTGGTCCATTTCACATCAGTCCTAGCTGCAGGCTAAAAATACATGACAACTACGGAGGACCAACAAAAAAAACCCAACCAACCAACCAACATGAAATACCATGACTATACTATATATTCAGTCAGATAAAGGTTGAAATCCAGTGGCTTTCAGAGCTGACCTCCATTCAGAGTAGACAACTAACACAAAGGCACACAAAAGGACCAGAAAGATGTGAATAAGAAAGACTAACAAATCTTAGTTAGAAAGAGGCTATGGTACTTTAAAAGAGGGCTGGAATGAAGCAGAAATGCCTTGCATTTGCTAAGGCTAAACTGGCCATAACTATAGCCACAGCAATACAGAAGAAAAAAAATCCATCCATCTCCTGAGTGCTTGGCCCCAAGGAGTGAGCAGATTTTCAGCTCCTGCAGCATGCTTCACATCAGCTCTTTCAGTCCTACTTCAAAAATAATATATCTCTTTAGCAAAACTCTGTGTCCTCTCTTCATGGAAGCACATGAAAACACACTTATCTAGAGGTAAACACATGTTCAAGTGGTTTGCTGGGAAAAAAAAATATTTTTAATTTAGGCTGCAGGTGACTGACTCAAACAAAAGCAGTGCTGTCAATGTACAGAAAGAAAAATAAAAGAAACATCAAAAAACAGCTGTGCGAAGCCACAACATTGAGAAGATTGGAATAAGCTGAACGTCTTCCAAAAGCAGCAATATAGTTAGCAGTCATAACAGGTACAACAACAGTGGATAAAGCACAATCCATTAGTAAGGATATCTAGAAGCCCCAGTCTGAAAAGACAAGAAAAGACAAGCTACAGAGATTAGGAAAATACTACAAAGGAGAAGAAAACAGAAAGCAGGAGATAAACTCTAGAGTGCATCTGTCACACAGCAACAGTTTGACGAAGACAGCGGAGATCTGTGAGAGGAAGGAAGAATACATACCCTGGCTGCTCCAGGCAAGGGGATGGTGCAGCTGGAGAAGGCTCTACAAGAGGAAGGACCCACCTGGGAAGACTGGGTGACAGGGACATCTGCTCACAGCCAGGCAGATGAAACTCGTCTCAGAGCCCTGTGTGCAATTGGACCCCTCTAGCTTTATTGAGTAAGGGGAGCCATGCACACAGCGACTATGAGAAACCTGCGAAGTGGGAACGAAGGCTGGACCTCACCCGTGATGTGAACTTCCCCCAGCAGTGTCACACCAGTGTGATACACAGCCCCAGAATGGACTGTCCTTTGGCCAAGGGGTAGCAGTGCCACCCTGCACCCAGGGATCCCTGTGCATCTGGCAGCTGCAAAGGAATAGCCCAAGTTCTGGATAAGAAAATTGTATTTAATTCTGCCAGATAGTCATTGATACTCACCTGTTAGAACTTACATCATTTTGCAGAATAAGAAGGCTTTAACACCTTCAGATGCTTTCAAATTGTTTTGTATTGCCAGAGAGACAGAAAAATACTTAGTATAAAAGAGAATTAAGCCAGGAATGTGTCAGAGAAAAGGCACAGACATGTTTGGGAGAGCTATAATACCCAGAGCGCAGGCAGGACTAAGTCATGCTCTGGCACTCCACTCGCAGACAGGTGTGCCGGTCGGTCACATTATCATTCTTCCAGTTGTTTCTTACCGCTCCTCTGCCGAGAGCTTCCACCCCCACAGCTCTGTTGGCAGAAGGAATTAAGTGAGCGCTCCCTCGCGTGCTTCCAACAGTTAGATGGATTAGTCAACCAAGAGGGTTTAAACCAACCTGCTCGCTTTGCCTGAAGCAAAAGAAAGAGCTCTTGAATAAACCCTTTTACCAGCAGCGCTGTGGCAGTAGCAACCACAGCATCAAAGGGGTAATGTGTAGGTGCAAACTGGCAAAATCTTCAAATGGTGCAGACAGATCTGGAACACCGTGTCTGTCCATAGCTTTACAAGTACACACAAGCTATAGAATCTTACATGCACAACACCTGTCCATGTATTCATTTTATTCTGCGGCAAATACAAAGTTCATGCAATTACGCTGAAAATTCTTCTACCGTGGGCTAAGTTAAGGCATGTTATCTCATACTCGCTGTGTGCTAAGAGTGTGCAAGGGAACAGTTATCAGACAATGGATGGTAAGTTTTAATTCTTGATACCTTCCTAACCTACCTAAGGTCATAAGGTGTGATTGTGAAAAATTAAATAATTGACCTGAAAAACGTTGTGATTTACCTTTCCAAATGTCAGTTACAAGGTATTCCAAGAGAAATAACTGCACAAACTCAATCTGAATTCAGTTTACTGAAGAAAAAGCTACTGATTGTAGTCTAAAAATTCTGCTGACACTTTACAGATGTGCGAGTTTCTATTCTTGGGAATTACACTTTCAAAAGTCTTCTCTAATTGTAATCTGGAAGCAAGGATTGTGACATGAACAGATAGGCCTGTGCCATGTTGGACAGCAATGAAATCTCAGCACACAAACATTCATCCCAAAATGCTCAGTGCTCCTTCGGCAGCTGAACCCCTGCGACCAAGATCTATTTCAGCTGCACCTGAGCACACAGCACAGGCATCACCTCAGACTAGGGATGGCATCAAGGTTTCTGAGCCCTTCCTCAGCTTTGATCACTGTCTTCTCTCCCTACTACTTGTTCTGTGGAGCAGCACAGTTAGTACTATTAATACAAAGTGATGGCTTATGCTATTTATTTTCTGCTACAATCTAATTTTCCACCTTTGGTATATTAGGACAGATGTGCACTCATTCCTGCCCCATTAATAAGGCTGATTCCTACATGCTTACTTTGCTGCATGACCCCACAGTACATCAACATATTCTGCAGAGTAATGCTTTTGCTTAAGAGACAAGAGAGCCCTCTCTCCTATCGGTGAATTTTGAGCTTCCAAAATCCCTCAATAAGCAGGAGCATTTCAACTGAAACTTCATATGCCTAAGAATACAGATTTCTAGTAACACAAAAACCATGCTAGAAAAACTTGAAGTATCTTTGAAAAAAGTCTTGAATCTTCTCTATTGAACCAACATTGATCACAGAGATGTGCTGTAGGGATCAGACAACATCCCACTGGTTTCAGAAGCAATCTTGGAAGAGTCTTCCTCATCATGAAAGTGATTCCTATGTCACAGCAGGAATTTTGGCACACAGATCTTTCCAGATATCACATGCTATATGACCAGTATTTTGCTGAAAATGCTATGATCGGCATATACTAGTATACACTGGTATACTGACACACGTGCTTTATCAGCAGTATTTTGCTGAAAATGCTATGATTGGTATACACTGTTTTGCATATACATAAAATATATTTATATATGATTGGTATACAGTGAGATATATATGTACATGATGTCTCTCCTGGCATGATCTGTTTCTCACTCATTTCTCTAAGAGTTAGATCAGACTTTAGATACTCTCCTCAGCTGCAACACAAAGAGATGCTGGATGTGTGTAACAAGCTACCTGTATGGATAACACACCGTTCCTGATCAACAGGATACTCTACACCAGGCACCACACAAGTATGAGAATTTAATCCTCACAGTCTTGCACAATGGGTTTTATTACCTAAAAGCAAAAGATTCTATTCTTTGTACGTGAGCTTGCTATTTGTTCATTGAAACCCTAATTCAGCAGAATATACAAACACGGGTTTAAATGTTTTGATGGAATGAGCTTGAAGTAGTATTAAATATAGATTTGATTAGTGATGATGTTCATCCACAGAGGAGCTTTATAAGCCGTTCTTCCCAGATATACATAGAGATGGCATGATAAACAGGATTTTATGTGATGTTCACTCCCTTTCACAGCATTATGCCCATTTAAATATTTTTAAATATTGGACCTTAGATCCTGGAAAACAAAAATAAGTGACAACAGATGCCCTCCTAGGGTGTCTTCCTTGCACAAAGTACTACCAGTAACTGACATCTGCATAGTTTAGATTTGGGTTATTCTAGATTTGGAGCAAAATGCCATACTGCAGCAGTGTATATATCATGATGCATTGATTATTAATTCCGCTCTTTCATGTGAGGGACTAACTTTTCTTTTGCAGGAAGCCAAATCAGTTTATGGTTCTTTCCCAATGAGCTGTGAGAGATTGTTGTGTCTGTAACATACAGGAAAGCAGCAGAAAGAACCAAAAGATTTTCAGAGAAATAAGGAAGCTGCATGTTTGTCGAGGGTTTAGATTGCGGGATGACAATAAAACCCCGGCAGATGTATTGTTAACCTCCTCTCCCCCCACTTCCCCCTTTTGCCCCTCCCTCTCCCCCCTTCCCACTCAGGACAGGTGATCGGGAGGGAAAGAAGGACAGAGAGAAGAGAGTTGGAAAAAATTAAAGATGTTTTACTAATGCTACTAATAAGAATAGAGAAAATAATACAAAATATACAAAACCAATCTTGAAAGTCTCAGCAACTGCAGAGCCGGCACCCAAAGTCCTGGACTGGACTCTGCAGCCAACCGGAGCTGGATTCAGTCTCTCACTAGGCCTCAGTTCGCAGGGATGACTAGCAAGGTCCTCTCCTAATGTCGGCCATAGGGAAAAGGGAAAGAAGAAAAGGGGCGAGATCCTCGTGATCTCCCACTTTTATATGAAGTATTCACGTGAATGGAACGTTATACACAGTTGGTCAGTTTCTTGGTCACCGGTTTCTCGTCGCCCCTCTCTCGAGATGTCCATCCGTGCTTATCAATAAGTTAGCATTCCATTGCTAGGTTTTACCAAAACATGTGTCTGGTTCTCCAGGAAAATGCAGCTAATACGAAGGCTTTAGCTGACAGGGAAATTCACTGAAAGAGAAACTTGTTTTTAACAAAACCAGGACAATGTTGTATTTGGAGACTTAGATTTCAGAGTGAACAAAACAATATTTGCTATCTACAGGACTGGGATGGTTAACCACTGGAGATACGAACTTCAGCAGTAAACAATGACTTGAGAGAGAGTATTGGTGAAAAAGGTATATTAAAGAATTACTGTGAGGTGTACATCAGTGATTTTTTTCAACTATGAATCTTAGCATGCAGGTTTGTCAGGGGAACTGAAAACCAATGATGAATAAACAGCAAATTACTGTTTCTACAAAATAAATATATTTTTGCCACAGCATCTTAGGATGCTTTTTGAAATAGTCCCATCACAAATATAAAACCTCATGTACAACGAAGCAGACTGAAAACAAGGATTTTTGTGATGAAGATTAAGCTGTTTCAAAATCTTTGCAAATTACTCAGTGACAAAAAAAGTGTCTGGGGAGACGTGTGTCCATGAGGACACTCAGTACAATGGAATTATCAAATAGACTAATACAACCTCAATTCTGCTGTGAGAGAGCCATTACAGAGCAATTAAATTAGCCAAAATAATTTGGTTAAGTTCCCTTTGTTGAGTGCACTGTGCAGGAGTGGAAGCCCTTGTAGCAAACTGACGAAGCGAAAGTGTGGGGAGCGGATTTGGAAGGAGCTATTACCAAAGATCTTCTCAGCAAACAGTCCAGGAAAGTCCGAGACGTTGTTCCTGAGCAACCAATTGTGACTTTGAGGTTGGCTCTGCTTTGAACTCAGTGAACTCCAGAGGTTTCCTCCAATCTAAATTACTTTATGATTCTCTATCGATACATTAGCACTCAAGGTTACCTGCTGCAATCAAATGACACTTCTTTGCATTCCATAACAGGAAACCTGTGGCTCACTATCTTACTGTCCCTCCTATGTATCTTATCCCAGTTCATTCCAGGACATCCACTGGGTAGGTTTCTTTTAAAAAAACAGTCCTGGGTGCAGGTTACATTCCCTGAGATTACAAGAAGCGTGCTCCATAAATGTGAATCCCAGGAGGGATTCTTAAATTAAACTTTCTGTATACTCTTAATGCAATCTGCACCAATTGAAACATACAGTGGGAAATAATCCACAACATCGAACGTCTTTCTTTATATGCAATATAAAATAGGTAAGCAATTCTAACGTAGGTAAGTGCTGAGGCACTAGTCAGCTGATGAAATGTTGCCAGGCAAGGATCGAGCACCACGGGAATGCAAAAATATCGATACACGACAAAGCCCAAAAGTTTATGAAATACGCGTCAGGTTTGCATTTTACGAAGGCTGTGTCATGGGAACCCTTTGCTTTGATGGACCCAGATCTGAATCGCCATCTCCACCTTCCCACCAGGCACAGCAAATTTCAGAATCCTTCAATTCCCATCACTCTTCTTTCACCTTGCCTAAATTCAGACCATCTTTGCTCCTCTCCTGGAAATGCTGCCTTTTAGAGTTTATCTGTTTCTCCACAACCAACTTAACTCTCCCTCTTCGAATTTTAGAAAGATTTTTGCAAATTAATCTTCCACCAAACATGTCCTTTTCCCAAATAAGTCTTTTGAAGGATGAAAGAATTCTTGCTTACAGCATTATTTACAGCATTTTCATAGTATTCTTGCAAACCCTTCTCAAAAGATGAAGTCAGGTCTCCCCAATCCCTGCATGTTTCCAACCCAAGATATGGAGGAATCTTTTTTACTACTGAATGTATCTGCATGACACCACAGTGACAGCAACACACATCCATCTGGACGACTCTCTGACACTTTTTGTTATCTGTTGTACTAGGTCTGACTGGGATGGAGTCAACGTTCTTCTCAGCAGGTCGCACAGGGCTGTGGTTTAGATTTGGGCGGAATGGTGCTTGCAGAGCATGAAAGCCTTTTCTGTTTCTCACTCTGCCCCCCCAGGGAACAGATCGGGGGTGCTGACGAGGCTGGGAGGTGACACAGCTGGACAGACGGCCTGAACTCACCAAAGAGATGGTCCATGCTGCGTAACATCAGCTCCACAGCCGAGCAGAGGGTTGAGGGCAGTTAACCGTCTCCTCATCAGGAACTGGCTGGGCACGGATCTACCCGCGGGAGGTGGAGAGCAATCGCCTCAGCATCACTTGCCCCACTTTCCTTCTTTCTTCTCCTACGTCTTCCCTTATTAAACCGTCTTTCATCTCGATGTACGAATCTTTTTGGCTTCTCGTGTCGTGCTCCCGGTGCGGCTGGGGGAGCAGCAAGCGCGGGAGTTCCGCGGTGCCGCTCCCCGCCGCGGTCACCCCGCGGCTCCGGCCCCGGTCCCGCCCTGCGCCTCGAGCCTTCGCCCCGCGGAGGGACCCGCCCCGCCGGCACGTGCGGGCCGGGCACAAGCCGCGCGCGCTGCCCGGCAGCCCGCGCCTGCGCTGCGCCGCGCCTAACGGTACCGCCGCGCGCGGCCGCCCCACGACACCCGGCCGCGCCGCTGCCGCCGCTCGTCCCGCCGGACCCGCGGGGTCCCGCTGCGCGTGCGCGGGGCCGCGGAGGGAGGGGACGGAGGGGGAACGGCGGCCCCTCGCGGAGGGGGTCGCTCCCCAACCCCCCCCCCCCCGCCCCCAACCCTCCCCGGCCGTGTGACGGGCGGGGCGGGGCGGGGCGCGCGCGGCGGGGCGGGCGGGCGGCGCAGGGGCGCGTGACGCGCCCCAGCTGTCGCGCCCGCCCCGCGGCCCCCCGCCTGCCCGCCCCCCGCTCGCGCTCCCCCTCCCCTGCGGTGGCTCTCCCGGTGCATTGTGGGAGCAGTCCGTTGTTCATTTGCCATTCGACCTGATCCGGGGCCTGTCGGGACGGAAGCGCCGCCGAGCCGGATCCATTGTGGGGAGCCCGCGGCGCTGATCTAGGCCGGAGCCGCGGCGGGGGGGAGCGGCCGGACTTGGTTTCTCGCGGCCGCCACCCCCGCCCTTCCCGCACGGCAGCCGGCGCCTCCTTCCTCGTTCCCGGGGGCAGAGCCCTCGGCCGGGCGGGGAGCGGCGGGCCAGGGGGGCGAGGCGGGCGGGGGGCGCGCGCGCCATGTTCGCGGAGATGAACCGGCGGACGCTGGCGTTCCGGGGCGGCGGCCTGGTCACCGCCACCGCCGCGGCGGCCGGCGGCGCGGCCGAGGCCTGGGAGCGGCAGGACCCCGAGCCGCTGAACGGGCGCGGGGCGGACGAGGAAGTGGAGCTGGAGGGGCTGGAGGCCGAGGAGCTGGAGGCCGCCGCCGACGACAAGGAGCTGCTGCTGCCTCAGGACGCCGTGTCGCCCCCCGCCGCGGGCCCCACGTTCGCCGAGAGAAACCGCCGGACACTGGCCTTCCGGGGCGGCGGGGGGCTGCTCGCCGCCCCCTCCGCCGCTAACAATGGCTGTGAGGCCTCGGCCTGGCCGCGGAAGCACTTCAATGGGCGGGGGGCGGACGAGGAGATGGAGCTGGAGGGCGCGGAGGGCCTGGAGCCGGAGGGCCTGCTAGAGGGGAAGGAGCTGGTCCAGGACGGGGCCTCCCTGAGCGACAGCAGCGACGAGGAGGACGGCGAAGGGGGCAGCCTGGGCGACGGCAGCGGCGCCGAGGGCGGCAGCTGCAGCAGCAGCAGGCGGTCGGGGGGCGACGGAGGGGACGAGGCGGAGGGCAGCAGCGTGGGCGCGGGGGAGGGGGAGAGCATCAAGCATTTCCCGCTAGCCCGGCCCAAGTCGCTGCTGCAGAAGCTGCACATCTCCTTCCAGGGCTCCTGGCTCAAGGAGTTCCCATGGCTCTACTACTGCCAGGAGACCGGCCTCATGTCGTGCGCCTGGTGCACCGCCGCGGCGGCCGCCGCCGCCCCGCCCGAGCTCATCATAGCCGGCGGGGCCCTGCCCGGCGGGCACGACGAGCTCTGCAAGGGCACCCGCAACTACAAGCGGGCCCTGCTGCTGCGGCACCACCTCTCCGCCGAGCATCGCCTGAACGAGCCCGCCAGCGCCGAGCAGGTAGGGGATGCGGGGCGGCGGTGGGTGGGGGAGAGGCCGGCCCCTTCTCTTGTATTGTTACTTTATTTGCCCACGTGTGTTAATTTTAGAAGGCTTCCCGTATTGTGGTTGCCCGGCGGGCTGGGCACGCAGAGCTGCTCTCGCCCGCCGTGTGTGCAGAGAGTGCGGTTTCCCATGCGGGCTGGCTCTCCCGCTGGGTCCGGGCAGCTCAACGCTGTCCGACCCGCTGTCGTGGGGCCCGGGAGCTTTTGCACCAATGGTTGCGTGTGGCTGTACCTGGTGAACGTGGCCTCGCCGTTCGAACGTGACGGGTGCCGTTTTCATTAGTTTATTTGGTTATCTCGTGAAGGTAAAGCGGCGGTGTGGGAAAAAGTTGCGTATGCGTGCCAGTGTTGCTGCACTGATTTAAAAGCACTCGTTACAACTTCCTCCTGTGGTACCGGGGAAGGGAGTGTAGTGTCCGGCTAACGACTTCGTGTGAACTGGTGCTTGCCAGCGTGAAATTAGAATCACTCTGCTGTTGTTAACGGTATGGTCCCTGTGCAGTAATCGGAAAACTCTCTAGTCGAAACCTTCTCAGTTGAATCTTTTTTTTCCCCGATTGTGTTGCTTTAGATTGAGCTACTGAGCAAGAAGTCTGCAATTGCTTGGTGTATGTTTGAGATAAACATGTGGTTTCCTGAAAGCCATGTTAATATGCCAGTTCTCCTCTAATGCTTTAGGAGTAGTGAAACTCTTCATGTTCTTTGCTTAAAGTTATTGTATTTCTTGGGTGCTCTTATGAAAAAGACAGTGCTAACTCTAGAACATACGTGGATGAGAAGCTCTTCAGGAACGCTCACGCTGAATCACCAGCCTTCTGCAGCCTTTCCCCGTAAGGATGTCTGCGCTGCGAAACTTCACTTGGATTGCCTGGCTGGTGATTAGCTTGTTTCCGCTGGCAAGTCTGTGTGCTTCAGGTTAGGCTAGTGCTTGAGCTGTTGGGCTGAAATCGAGCTGATCATTATTCAGAGCTCAATTAAAACACCCACCTTGGTTGTATAGATGTATCTGGAGTCCAAATTGTAGCGCAATACTGAAATTTGGCTTATTGGTTGAATGCTTTAAGCAGCTCAGGGTACCTTGGACAAGAGCTGCTATTCTGATGTTACGGTATAAGGATGACACGTAAAATGTTAGGGTAACGTAGGTTTTTCTTGGAGCTAGTTGAAAAAGGAAGGCAAGGTTTATGGGAGACTACTGCAGTATCACAAGGAAAACCTTATGCTGCATAAATATCAGTTATCTAAAATATTTTGTTTGGATTTATAAATGCAATGTCCGCCTTCAAGATGACTAATACTATCTTTTCAGTAAGTGTTTTTCTAAGGCAACTACTGTTACAGACACCTTATGGCCGTAGGTCATCTTATCAGTTTCCTCCCATCTGGGGTTTGCTATGCACTCTACAGTATCTTAGCCCAACTTGCCTTAAATAACTTGGTTTTGATTTTGAAGCTTTTATTTTTAATTTCTCTTATCTTTGACTATGTTCTTTTTGTTTAATGTTATTGCAGTATATTCCTTAACATCTTGTTGCCTAGTTTCTAACTTTGAGTTGTGAATGATTACTTTGTGAAGATATGTCCTGTCACTGTGTAACCTCCAGTCTCAGTAGGTGTTGCTAATTTGTGCCCCACTTGGAAGTTTCTCTCTCTCCCATTAAGCCATGTGTAAATAAAATGTATTCCAAGCAGTTTTTCCTACTAAACTTACTAGTTTTTTCTTTCTGTTGTCTTATTCCCAGTCTCACCTTAGTGTCATAAGACTATTTAATACTATGAGGGTGGAAGAGGGGACAGAGTATTTGCTTTCATGTCAGAGTAGCCTAAAAGTTATATTATAAGTGTTGATTTGAAGATTAACCTTTCATTGTCATGGGAATTTTTATAGAAGTGAGTTTCTGATTTTATACCGTTGATAGTTTAAGAAAAAACGTTTGTGGTAGTTGTAATAATAAATGAAACAGTAGGATAGATGAGATGTGTCTGGCTGTTTTGTACTGTACTAGAGATACAGAAGCTTACTTTTCCAGACTTTAAGGTAGCTGTACAGAGATTGGCATTTTCAAGTGGAAAACAGTGCTGGATAGATCTTTTGTGCAATTACATTTCAGTTTAAAATTTCTCATGAGGGAAGGAATTGCAGTTTTTCAAGAGTTAGTGTAGTTTTGTGTGTGGTGCACTTTATCACAAATCTGATTAAGAATCTTTGTTTTCTTTCTGCTTTTATGTTTAATTTCCATATCCTTTCACACTTTTAATAACACTTGAATTTCTCTTGATACATATGTTTAAATTAATACCGAAACAAGAGCCCTGTTTTTTTTCTGAGTGCCATAATACCAGATACTTGGAACAAAAGCAGGTAATTTGTAGCCTGACCATATTTCCAACATACATAATGAGGCAGCAAAGCTGTTTAGATTTAATGAAACTTGAGAGAGATCTTTCAGCCTTTGTCTTAGAGACAACACACGTGTATCCTTGACTTGACAAGCTTCAACTGCAGGGCATGTTTAGCAGCTGTTAATAAACATATGGCAGAGTGCCACTGTTCAAGTGCGAAAAGGAAACTGTAGGCGTTAAGACAGTAAGGCAGTGTAAGTTTCTATAGGTCTGTTGGCTATTACACTCATGAAGAAATGAGTGATGATTTCAGTTTATTTTTGGGATACATTTAATTAGGAATGCCAAAATACATTGCAAGTGGTTGCAGCTGCTGTTAATGCAAGGGTGCTGAGCTGTCAGTTGGTGCTTCTTTCTAAGACAAAAATCTTGACTCCTTTTCTTCTAGTTTTTGAAATAATCTGTCTCCATATTAAAACTCAAGGAAATACATAATCAGCCTGCAACTACCTTGTATATTTTCTTTTTGTTTTTTTTTAATAAACAGGCTATTGTGTTGCCGAAATCTTAAGAAATAAACACTTACTGGGAAATCACTGCAAAATATTTTAATTCTATGATGAATTTAGATCCATGAGATGCAGATTTATTGGCTGCTGGGGGTTCCTTCCCTCAAAGCTGCTGCTTAATACATTTTCTCTCTGGACATAATTTGAAGCTGAACTTTGGAATTACTGCCAGAAAAGCTTTCTTCAGCCTAACAGGCATGTTGGTTTAAAGCAGAAGCTCTCCAAAAGGACGAAGGCCTTTGATGTGTTATTTTTTCCATGTGAACTGTAATTGTTTGCTTTGTGTGAGTGGTAATGAATAGAAGTTGTGCTTCAGATGTAAGAATTACATTATAGTGTTCTAAGTTAACTTCTTGAATTACTTTTAGAAGAGCAAAAGAGTTGAGGAAGTCAAGCCTTCAGAGTAAGGACTGTCATTTACTGTATTTTTCTATAGCATTTTTACCAGACCTTGAACTACTTGATTAGATATTATGCACTTAATGAAACAGTTTTAAATTGCTGAGTTTTCTGTGAGTGATTCTATGGCATGTAAAATAGCAGCAGAGCATCATATGGGCAGCTGGTAGGACCATCTTTTGAGATAATTTTCTTCTGTAGCTGCATGTGCTTGAGAAGTTCCTGATAGCTCACTTTTGTTAGAGGATCCATTTTCCAGGGTAAGAATTAATTTGGGGGTGTACGGAAACTGCTGTAGAGTATGGTGTGGTAAGGGGAAGGGATTACAAAAATGTGGCATAACTACTTTTCATATATGTACAGCTGAGATGGAATCCATGGTTAGATTGGTTTGGGTTTGGTTTCGTTTGTTTTGTTTTTTCTTCTTCCTCCCCCTCACTGTTCTAGCTCCCAGGAGACAGAGTATGCTGATGGCACAGAAGGAAGAAGAAAAGCAAGTTTCTAGTAGCAGTTTTTGGTCATCTGTTTCTGTTCCTATTAGCTTTTTAGGCAAGTTTAATTAGTGCATTATACATATGAAACAGTAATTTATTTTGGGGTGTGTTCAGATGAGTCTAATTGAAACTGAGCACAATATTGGTTTCCTTGAGTAGTCTCTGTTATATCACTTTTTAATCTCACCTACAGAGAGAAGCTTTTCAGCCATGCAATGCTGTAGATTCCACAAGTAAAACTGAAACGGTCCTGATTTTTATTCTAGATTTCTTATCAGGTTTTATTAAAGGAGAAGTTGGTTTGCTCTTGTAACTTAAATAATGGGGATACTTGCTGAAAATGTAATTGACATCTAATCAAATATCATTACTTTGTGGTTCTCATCAGAAAAACAGTACTCTTATGATGATGTGCCACAAGCACAACATAACAGAAGCTAAAACTTTTTAAAATTTTTTCTGTAAGGATTTTCTGCACCCTACCTCCTATGGAACTCTGAACTTTTTCAGTACAAAGGGGAGATGTTTAAAACTCTTCAAGGTGTATTTTTTTTTTTTTCTCACAGCAAATGTTAATTCTACTTGACACACTTGGTTTACTTTACATAGGCTTGATAACTGTTCAGATGCCTAGGCTTTTGTTTCATTTGAGGTGTGGCATTAGCGTTAGCTACTTCCATAGCAGCAGTTGTTTCCAATATTACAGTTTTAAAAACCTTTCTGCACCCATTCCCTTTTCCCTCAACACATGACCCTATAGCTTAGACATTTCTTGCATAGTGGTTCATATTTTCACTCAGTCTTCTGGTCTTTTCACAATGGAGATTTTGGTCTTGTGTTTCTGTAGCATGTTTGAGATCTCACCTCACTTTTACCATGTCTTCTTAGAAAAAAAATATTGTAAATCTTGATTATTTTTATCAGCTTTATTGAATGCATCCACATGCTCAGTTAAAATGTACTCTATCTCCATTCTTTAATCAGACATTTGTAAAAAGAAAATTATCACTGCAGATTACCTTTGAATTTTATGTGGTGTTTAACGTGTTCTGAGAGAACTGAATTGTCAGCTATCGTAGCACCTACCTAACAGTGGCTGTGTGAGATGTGACTGATGACTGACTTTGTCTGGAGTGACAACACTTCAGGATATGATAATTCTCATCTTAATCTCATCCAAAGTCAGTGTAATTGGTGTTTTGAAACTGTGCAGTGCCTTGTTGCTGGAGTGATGGAAAACTAGTCCAGATCCGAAATCCACTGGGAATGTAAAGAATGGTAGACTTAGTTGTCACTGATTGTACTTTCTCTTTCAGAGTTCTGATCTGAGGGAGTACTTGGGTATGCCAGAGAGCACACAGGAAAAATTAAGCTGAGGTTGGACAAAGATCTGTTGCTTGTTTTCATATAAAAGCCCAAATGCTTTTATTTCTACCTCTTCTTTTCACTGAAGTGTTCTTCTGAGAAGGGTAGAAATTTAGAAGCAACTTGAATGTGACAACAAACTGAAATTTCTCTACAGGAGATGCTGAAGTGGTGCAGTTTCTATTTTGGTTATGCTGGGCATTATTTGCTGCTTAGGGGTGTAAATACCGTTTTAGAGGATGTAGTTGCAGCCTTAGTTGTCATCCCAGTAATCCACGCTGGGATTTATAACTCGAGGTGAATACTGATTTAATGCACTAATTCCTGTGTGGTAGAAAGTGATTGTTTTTCATATAGCTGGTTTCTGTCATAGTCCCAAATTAAGAGTAGTACTTTTCTGCAACATATACTTTAGCCCAGTATAGATCACGTGCTCGTGACAGCATTAATGTTACCTTGTTAATGCTGATTTAGACCTGTAATGTTGAGGCAGTTGAGCTTCAGTGATACCTCTAGCCCCCCAGTCTGTGAATGGTTTGAGAAAATAGTGACATACATAATTTGCAAAATCTCATCTCTTATCCTAAACCATATCAGAGCCAGACAGTTTTGAACTGTTCTTATTTGCTACGGAAGAAGAGTGTCTTAGAGATCCAGTGTAAAACAGACTGTCATCGCTGCTCTTGATGGCAGCACATATCAGTCATTATGATCTCAAATATGCCAGTCTGTGGTGTTTTCTGCTTTGTTCTAGATGCTGCTTTGTAGCAGCTCTGAATCATCGTTGTCTGAACATCACTTATAAATTTTCTTAAATGCTCTAAAATCCAGTTCAGATCTCTTGTTACTTATCAGCCTCTCACTGTCTGATCTAATCTTCACTAACAACTAGTTTCTTGATGTTGGATTGTCTGATACTATTTTTAGCAAAATTTTCAAGCCATGTTTCAGATCACATCTTAAGAAGATTGTAGGAAGACGCTTAAGTACATATTGTCTGTATAATAAGTATGTACCAGTTAAAGGTGCTGCTGCTACAAAGTTTCAATGAAGCTTGTTTCAAGAAAGTCTTGGCTAAAAAACATAATGGAAGCTTAAGTTCTGGTCACCTGCAGTATTCTGTCTGCCTGTCATGTAGTACAGCTATTAATTCTAAGGCTGCCACAGTTAGAAAATAAAGAATAAATGCCTAATTTGTAGAACTGTATAAGAAAAATATCTGTTATTTGAAGTACTTCAGTAATATGTTTTCTAAAGAAAACACTAAGACTTAGATTGGGAGATACAGACCTAAGCTTCATGTATTCATCTCTCAGCACAAGAAAATGTTGAATCAGTTGTCAGGGTTCTATATACCCATTGAAGTGGAGGTTTCTAGGGAGAAACAAGGGTTTGGATATGTGAGAACCATCTAGTTAAATCTTTGGAAAGAGACACTCCTGAATCTTTAATATATGGGGGTTAAGAACAACAAGTGCTTCACACGCAACTGAATCTTCTTTTTTTTACAATTGGCTGAAATTTCCTTTGCCCTCGAGGCAATTCTGCTAGTTCTGGTGTTCCGAGTTTGGAGGTGGGAGGGTGCAGAATGAGATTGTGATTCTTAGTTTTCAGAAATACGGTTCAAAATTAGTTATTCCAGCCTGCCTTTATCACCAAGAACATAAATAAAAGAAGACTAAATAACATTATCTTCTTAAGTTTATTTTCATATCCCTGTTATAGTCTTGGAGGACTAAGGAGTGCATTCACTAAGAGCTAATTATGGTTGTGGTTTTTTTAATTGCAGGAGTCAGAGTTACCATCAGAACTGAATAATGAAGGATACTGTGATTTTAACAGCCGGCCAAATGAGAACTCTTACTGCTATCAGCTCCTGCAAGAGCTCAACGAGCAGAGGAAGAAAGGCATTCTTTGTGATGTTAATATTGTGGTGAGCGGGAGGGTCTTCAGAGCTCACAAGAACATCCTGGTTGCAGGCAGCCGCTTCTTTAAGACTCTGTATTGCTTTACAAACAAAGAAAACCGTAACCAAACCACTGTTACCTATTTAGACGTTGTCGCTGTTCAAGGCTTTTCTGTCATCTTGGACTTCTTATATTCTGGTAACCTTGTGCTTACGAGCCAAAATGCCATTGAAGTGATGTCAGTGGCCAGCTACCTTCAGATGACGGAAGTTGTCCAGTCCTGCCGCAACTTCATTAAAGATGCCTTAAACATAAGTATAAAATCGGAAGCTCCAGAGACCGTTGTAGTGGATTACAACAGAAGATCTGTTAGTAGGGATGGTTTGTCTCCAAGGGATCAGAAAGTTGCCAGTTTCTGGGCAACGCGAAACCTTACCAACTTGGCAAGTAGCATAAAAACTGAGAACGATGGTTACCCTATTGATGAGGGCCAAATGGAAAGCTACCAAATGAATGACTGCAGTTGGGTCCAGGACAGCTCACCTGAAATGGCTGAAAATGAATCTCAAGGTGAGGGAAAAGTTTTCGTATGGAATGACATGGGTGGACAGGGACAATCAGTTCAAGATCCTGGAAAAGCAAGAAGGAAAAACCAAACTGCAAAGAGATTTATTTATAATATACCACCTAATACTGAGGAGAACTCAGAAGATTGCTCGGTGTTGCAACCGTCAGTCCCATACCCAGAAGAAGATTTGTCATTTATTAAAGAAGAAGCAGGTAAGTATTGCTTAATGTATGCTATGTCAATTGAAAACTAAACTATTGAATAAAGTATGCGAGAGTGTAATTTTTGTAAACGGATGGTGGATAGGATGTTTTAGTGAAGTCAGCACACCAGTCAGGTCACCAAATCAGTAATCTGGTTTTCCACCTTGGCTGGAGAAAGGAATGACAGTGCTGTGCCATGTGGTATGTAAACATGCTCTTTGCATTTAGCACTTGAGTTGGGGATCCTCACCACCTGGTAGCAACTAAAACTACTATATTTACATTTAATCTGTAGCTACTATTAGGCACAAAATCAAGGAGTGATAACTGATGGTTAATGATGTTAGTTAGTTGTAGAGAGTGAAAGGGCCTTTATTATTCCCTTCCCTACACTAGCAGAAGATTTTTGTGGCAATCTCCCTCAATCGTGTCTCCAGAAGCAGAAGTCAACTTTCTGCTGCTGTTTATTGTAGAATGTGGGAAACTACAAAATGGAGTAATCCTGGCTGGTATAATAGAAACTCCTGAAGCAGATTTGTTATACAGATGAGTAAGAGATGCCACAATGACATAGGGTAGAGGGAGTATCTTCTTGTTGAACTATTCTTTAAGCAAATCTTGAGAATGACTGAATTAATAGGATTTTTTCCCTTAAGGACCTATGGTTAATGTAAATGCTAGAATAAGATTAAATATCTGTTTACTAAACAAATATGGTCCCACAAAGAATTATAAGCACTGTTCACAATGTAATTGGAATTTGGGGAAATACAATTAACTTCACTTTTTTGGTTATACTATATGAATAGTTTGAAGTATATATTTGAAATGCTGCCACTTACCTCTATCTGCTGTGGATGAATTAGGAGTTTTGAGAACTCACCCCATTTTAGGAGTCCAGTTAAAGGTGGATTTGAGACATAGCTGGAACCAAGTTCTTTAGATGTATCTGTTTCTAAAGCATTTAAAAATGTATGCCACCTTCAAACATTAAGGGACTGTGGATATTCTCCGCTTCCCGGGTTCAAGTGGTAGAATTAAGAGGGAAGTTTAAAAAAAAAAAGTCATTTCCACCTGTGGGTATAGACTATTTCCAGATAGTTTTGTATTCCAGTGACAGAAGAGAGATCTGAGAGCAACCTGAGTTCTGGGAGAGTCTGGGAACCTGTGTTTACTCTGGCGGCAGGAAGGATGCCTTAGGTTCCTTCCCACCCCCAGACGTGTTTACAAACACGACTGACAAACCCCGGAGAGCAGCAGTCCGGCAGGGGGCGCTGTGCGGGCAGGTTCCGTGTCCCCGTGGGTTCCAGGGCCCCGTGGGACAACAGCAGCAGCTCTAGAGAAGCGGCCGTGATGCGGAGCTGACATTCCTTCTGTAGATGCCTCAGGGGGTGTGCTTATCTCTAGTCTTCATCTCTGAACTCCAGCTTTGCAATTCAGCTTGGGAGTATGCTCTTGTGGATTTCCTCATCTTCTCTTACTGTCTAAGCTTTCTTAGACTGCACAGGGTTTCTTCTGGCTGAAATGAAAGTAGAAGCTGTGTTTCCGAAACATGCCTGTTCCTTGCCAACTGCTAAGAGGCCATGGGCCCACAGCACAGGGTTAGACGTAGTCTTTCAGCACCTTGGGATATGTGCAATGGGGATGTTGAGTCCTCAGCAGCTACACAACAAATCCGTGTTGGGATACACTACTTGCTAATATGTACTTAGTTGCAGCAGCATGAAAAAGGGCAGCAGAGAGTCTAGAGCAGGAGCTGAGGACCTGTATATAATTGTACAAAAATCAAATTTCTGACACAATTTAGTATGTGATTTCTGTTTCTGATTTATGTGGTGCAGTTATTCAACCTCTTTTACTGTTGGAAGTATGAACAGAGAATATGTCTACTAAATTATGTCCCCAGCAACAGAAATGAATACTTGTTTATGTTCTGTAGGATTTGAATATCTGCTGTGGAGCTTTCTTGAAGAAATAATGGAGGATATGGGCAGTGTAGTAATGATTAAACAAGTTTAGTCCTTGTTCATTTTTTTTGGACAGAAGCACCAAGGTTTCCAGTAACTTGTTCTGCTGAAGAATTAAATTACAAAATACATTCATGCAACATCTTGATGAAAAAAAGCTATATTAGAGTCTAGGGGCACACTGAATTTGTGCTCTGATGTCTGTCTGAAACCATTGAAAATTCTGTGATGGGGGCTTGGTGGTATTTTATTGAATTATAAAATAATGTCATCTAATTATCTCTTTGGTGCTTTCAGAGCACAACATAAGTGATCCCAAGTAAATAATTACATTTTCTGTCAGTGGTAGAACTATTTTGGAAGCCATGTCTATTAAGACCTTTACTTTCATGAAGTTTTTTATGTGCATTCACACTGTTTGAAACAAGGGCAGATATTGGAAGCAGGGCTTGGTATAGCTTACTTCCACCCATAGCTTGTGCTTCGGCATTTAGTGTTTTTTTTTTCTTTACTGCTGGCTAGCTTTTGCTTTGCTCTGTAGGTAAATTCCACTCTTAAACATTGTTCTTTCATTTTTTCCCTCTGTGCCCAAAGAAAGGCGGAAGGGGAAGGAATGGAGTATTGGAAGAATGACAAGAATGAATTGTAGAGTAACCTGCAGGTTATATGGTAACTACTTAGTTGTGGATTAAATTTCTTGAGGAGATGAGGAACTATAAAAAAATAATAGGCACGGAGAGTTAAAAATGCATAAGGAAATGTCTTCTGGAATAGATGTGAGATGATGCTGTGAGATGTGTGTCTTACGACAAAAGCTAAGGAGTGGGATGTCTCTTTGGTTGCTAGAAGAGAATGAGCCTACTACTATTACACTTTGTCATGTGCTGATGGTGATAACCAACACTGGCTGTGGTCATGAGATGTCCAGTTACATGCAAAGTGAGATGCTGTGTGCTTGATTATGGTTTTGGGTTGTCTGGTGTTTTCGTGAGGAGAAAGAAATACCATAGATATGATGGAAGGGGAACCTACTTAAGAACACTTCTCTCACTTCAAAAATATACCCTGAAAGCCACTACCTTGAATTCTATAGTAAATGGACCTTCCACTTGGGTATTGCTAGGTAAGTGTTCTGGTTTTGCTGGGATCAGTTTGAGTATTAGATAATCAACAATAAAAGCTTTCTGAACCATCTGCTACCCCCTTATCCCAGTAAAGCAAACATGTCAAACTGCTCTTTGCTGGATGTGAGTTTTCCTACAGGTATTCTTACTAAAGCTTTCAAGCTTTCTGCAGTTGTGGTTATATTAACTAAAGTATCTGTTTCTTCACACTCAATGTTACCGTGTCTCTTACTATTTTTCTTTCTAGTTGATAATTTTCTAAAAAATGTCTTTACTGTTTACAGCCATGGTGCATGTGACAATTAACCATTTACCATAGTGAAAATAACAGTGCAGTCAATTAGCATCTTAGTCAGTTTCTGTTTCATAAAAGCTCAGTGGTTCTAATTCATTATATTCCTAATGTTTGTTCATAGGGTTGTGGGGTTTTTTTTGTAAAATTTATCGCTTCTTGAATTTGTTTTTCATTTGGGGTTGGCTTTTGTAGTACAAGTGTTCTATCCTCAGGCTTCAGAACACAAGTGTGAAGTATTGTTTATGCTTTCCAGAGCTGACCGTGTTGATTCTTAGAGAGACTCGTATGTAATATCCTGATAGCTTTATGAAGCTACCACTGGATTATTTGTTACCATTATTTTCCGGCTAGATATTGCTCTGTCATATATTGTGTTGGTTGTGAGGGAGAGGATAACAAGGCCAGGATGAAACCAGCCCTTTTGTGGAACAAGACGGTTTCTGGATGATTTTGTAGGGGTTCTTAAGGAATTTAATGCAGCTTGCGGAAGAAGCAGTTACTTTTTGGAAGGATACAAGCAGCAGTTAAACCTGCTTTAGAAAATGTAGTGCTGGCCCACAGTTTTCCTCATGATGTATGGGAGCAGCATAAAACAACTTGATCAAGACTTTAATGATAAAGACAGGTAACTTTGAAGGAATCAAGATTGATGGACTTGTCTGGGCATGTATATATTTCTTGTAGGGGTGACCCTTCACTTGACTGAGTTACAAAAGAAAAAATAAAAACTAGTATAAGAAAATTATAATAAGCTGGTTTTTTTCCTACTCTTCCA
The DNA here is from genome assembly GCF_963082525.1 of Nesoenas mayeri. NCBI lineage: Eukaryota > Metazoa > Chordata > Aves > Columbiformes > Columbidae > Nesoenas > Nesoenas mayeri. Next base: position 31,521,972 of record NC_137543.1, on the reverse strand, counting down.
TGGTAGTATGAGTCTCAGATTTTTCTCGGATCTCCAGCTGACACCCTGATTGAAAGATTTAAATTGCTTAGTGGACTTTTAACTGCTTTATTTGCCCCAGTCTGTATGAAACCTGGTATTGAAGACCCCACAGGTATTTAGCAGTCATATCATGAGAGTATAACATCTAGGGGTTGACCTCCTTCCTATTTGTTAAATTTACCTCTCCTCAGGATGATTCTGGAGACAAAGTAGATCCTCTCATTCTTATGGTGTGGTCAGCCACTGACCTTGCAACTTTAAGGTGTTCTGCATATTACTGTTGTGTTGTGGTGGTGGTGGTGTTTGTTTCTTGTTGTTGTTGTTGGGGGTTTGTTTGTTGGGGTTTTTTTATAACAGAAAGAGAAAAAAGCACGCAAGGTGGGTTGATTGGGGAGGAAGGTTATGTGATATCTACAGACTTTTTCTGCCTGAAAGATTTTTTTTTCTTTTCTCAGTCTGATGGAAGTGCAGGCAATACATTAACTTTTAAAAATTATTGATCCAAAGTGCCAATTTGATTTTTTCTGCTGCCTCATTTATGAAATAGTGATGATGATGGCTGCAGCTCCCTAAATAAAGAATATCAGGGGCTGTGTTTCTTCTTGATTCATATGGTGAGCATAACTGGCTACAAAAGTTAGCTGTGCTATTTCTTCAGCTGGTTTCTGTCCTGCTTCTCAAAGATATAGCTCAGTAAATCAAATCTAATTAATTTTATCATATGCTGAGCAGTAAAAGTGTTTACTCCAAATGTTTTAGATCCTTTTGGTTTGTAGCTGATTTTCAGAGTAGTGTGGAGCTTTTCTAAACTATCACAATTAGAATACAACTTACTTTAAAAAGATTTTTTTCCCAGATAGTAATTACCCTAGAAAGTGAAGTCTTGTTTTTATCCACAGCCCCTTTATCTCCTACATGCTTGCCTTCACATGCCTACCCATTCCCATGTGATATTTATGAACTTTAAAGACCACTAAAGGGCTTTTTAAAAAATATCCTTTATGCTTTAGCTGACATATGGTATAGAAAACCAATGTTCTTATTTAACCTGTAGGTTTTCTGTGTTGGTGAGCCTGTTTGATTTAGTTACACCACTGTAACTCCCTGTGAGAGCACTCTTACGCTAGGGTGACTTTGTCATGTAAGAGTTTATGGAAGTATAAATCAATCAATTGCTGTTCAGTTATTCTGGGCTTCTAGGTTCTCTGTCCTTGCAGAGTTGTTTTGCTCACTGCCCAACCATTTACTCTATGTGCACATTCTGGAATTCTTGTGTATGGAACTCTGAGTTGTTGGTTGGGGTGGAGAGAGGCATACAGCATTTCTTGTGCAATTTTTTGCCAGTAAATATATGCAACCAGAAATACATTTATAGTGTAGAAAGTTTATACTAAATGTAGAATACTACAGCATAGCAAGCTGATAGCCTACATTTACCCTGAAGGTCATGTTAGTACTTGCAGTACACGTGTTGGTAGGACTACAGCTTTAGCAGGCAATTCCACTTTCACCACACCAGCCTTCACTGGTGCAGCTTTATTAGTTATTAGCTTCATCCTGTCATACTGGGAGCAATGGAGAGGGGAGTTACAAGATCAGAGTTGCCATTTTTACTGTAAAAATGTAGCCACAATTGCAGAACTTGGGTATTCCCAGGGCTCAGAGGCCATTGAGGGAACATTTTAAAAAATATGATCTTTAAGGCTGGAAAAAAACACCTTTGTTAAGCAGCAGTTGTTTTTCATGGTCAGTCTACGGAAAGTATGAGATGTGTCATAGTTCCAGTATTTTACACATTTGCTTGATTGTGACTTGAGCTGATCCCCTTTCTTTAGGGTGCAATGTTGCATGTTACTTGGTAAGGAGAGTGTGACACCACCCTGTTAAGCTTAGTTTGTCATGTACTTACAGATCTTACTATTCAGAGCTCCCAGGGAAGTGTCTGGGGCTTTGTGGGGGTTTTTGTTTGGTTGGTTTTGGTGGGTTGGTTGGTTGGTTTTGGTGGATTTTTTTTGTTGGTGTTGGTTGGTTGGTTAGGTTGGTGGTTTTGGGTTTTGTTGGAAGGTTTGCATTTTTTATTTTTTTGTTTTGATATTTTTACAGATTTGTGTCTGTCTTGTGCCTTACTTTCCTTCAAAGCCCAGGGTAAAGATAAACTCACTTGTTATTCCTGGACAAAGTTGGTCTTGAGCAAAGTAAGTCTTGAATGAATAATAGCGAGATGCCAATTCAGCACAAGGGTTTTGGTCAATTATGTTATTGCTTCTTTGACCATGAGGGCAGTTGTGTTGGAACAGATTGCTTAGAGGGTTTATAGAATCTACTGTCCTGTAGATATTTAAAACTTGGCAAGGTCCAAAGCAACATACAGTCCAGCTTTGAAGTCAGCCTGGCTATGAGCTGGAGGTTGGACTAGGTGGCCTTCAGAGGTTCCTTCAGACCTAAGTCTTTGAGTGTGATAGTCCTCGAGAACAGTAACTCCCCCACAAATAAATGATCTGGGTGAAGAAAGCTCTTACTGTCTTGTGTGTCACTGATGTAATGGGGAGGGAGCAGCAAAACAGCTTTCTTATGTGAATGGCACACCTTTCTCAGGGAATATATGATAAACATTGAAAATGCATGTGGATTATATATTTGGCATCAACTGGTAGTCATCTGGCAGGGTTAGTTGGTGATAAATCTGTCTCTGTAGTCAAGGCAATAAGCCATTTTTTCATGAATGAGAAATAGTAAAAATTATGAGCAATTGGGAGCAGTACATAGAGTATGATTGCATTGGCAAAATGTTTTAAGTTTGTCTGGGCCTTCTGTTGCAAGAGGCAGTTGAGAAGTAATATGCTTTGACCCCTTTCAGAAGCAAGGTTAAAGATGTGAGTAATTCTCTGGGAACAAATGGACTACAATATATTTTCTTGCCTCCACCTTCCCAGTATGTCAGTCTTGGCAGTGCTGTCTTTTCTGTCATGTTACCTAACGTAAACAACAAATCCAGCTCTCCGAACAGCAATCCAGATTGGATCAGTAGGTTACCACTACTCTCTTTACAATCCTTGAAACGTGTGGCCTAATGGCTTATCCTGTCTACTTTCTGTCATTTTTAATTGATCTGAATGAGCAGTCAGTGTTAGAAAACTTGGTGGAAAAATAGTAGTCCCTTTTTTCTCCTCTTTTGGCACTGTTTGTAGTTGTAATATGTATAAAGAAAACAAAAGTTCATTACAGACAACTGTATCTAATGTGAAATTTTGTATCTTCTCCCTCAGTGCACCCTATATCCATATCCCTTTCTACAATGACCTGTTCAATGGCTGCTATTGTTGATCTTCTCATTAATTTTGATCATCCCCCCACATGAGATCCCCCATCTCATTTTCTTCCCAAAAAATCAGCATATTTCTGGTTACAGAAAAAGACCAAAACTTGTCAAACTGAAGATGTTTCTGCTGAGATGTCTTCTCTCTTTCTGGTGATACTCCCCTACTTTTTGCCTTTCAAAACTGAAAATCAGCGTGTCTGACTTCTGCTAATCCTTTTTCCTTAGATCAAACACAGTAGAACATAAAATCCTTCCATAAAGCTTTTGTTAGTTGTGTAGAAGCCTACACAAACACTTCATTGTGTATTGGACTTTCTGTATCTCACCTCAGTTTGACATATTGAGAATTCTAGAGCTGGTAGTTAATTGGCTTATTTGTATCCTGTTTTGTTATTTTGTGGAGTTTCTGGTTTGTTTTTTTTTTTTAAGATCAGGTTACTGATAGAAACCTCCTCTCCAGGGTAGAAGAACGGGTAGGTATTGTAGGTATTGGAGGCTAACTGACATTTGAATTATTAACTTACACCTCTTTTAAGAATCGACTAAATTGTAAGTGGTTATCCTTAGATCAGAGGAAAGTTGTCATCAGATGGCCTGGTCTGGAGATACAGAACATTATTGATTCTAATTAGCCTTTATTTATTTATTTATTTATTTTAAAGATCTTTCTCACTGCTGTCTGTATTTCCCCCCTTTTTACCACTAGTCTAGCAGTACAACTGCAGATGTAATTGCTTTCAGTCTCCTATCAAAATCATCTGGGTTTAAATTGACAGGAGCAGGTTAGGTGGTGACTGTATCTGTGGTTTTGCAAGCAGGTTTCAGGGGGCAGTAGCCTGCATGGGAGGAGGAATGGGAGAAGATGTTAGGAGCCACGGGGGTCCATAACATCTTATACTTGGCTCAGCTACAGTCAGAGGATTATCTGACTACTAGGCTGTATGTACACCTGGAGAAACCAGTGGAGGCTACGTATTGCACTTCCAGTTCCAGTTCATGTCCTCCCTATATGAGTGAACCATTAGACATTAAAATGGCCTTTTTTTTGTTGTTTTGTTTTGAATGCATTAGTTGTGTGCTTAATCTAGCAAGGAGATTTTCTAGGTCAACTAATTATTCGAAGAATAAGCATTAGGTTTAATTATGATCTACTTAGTCCTGTACTGCGAAGAGATTGAAGTGTCTGTAGCAACCTCTTATCTCTTGTGGTATCTGTGCCGATGTTCTTTCATGTTATAGCAGGCCTTCTCTTCAAATTGGAAGCTATTATCTAGACTAGACTACAGCTCCTAAGTCTATTTGACTGTGTGCAGAGTCTTATGCTAAGATCTAGACCTGTGCAGGGATCTGAGCTCCTGTCTTCCTTCAAACTTCAGTACCAGCTGTGAGCATAAATGTTCCTAATGAAATTTAATTGTGTTCTCTTAAATTGAGAAGAACTGCCAAGGTGATGGTTTTACAAATGTACTCAGCTTGGTCAGTCTTTAATGCATGCTTATTTTGGAGAAAGCTGTGCAATATTGCCTATAGACAGCATATACATTACATTTGTGAGCAGTCAAGGTTTGGTCTGTTGAGCTTAGATATTCTTCCCATAAGAGGGAGAAAAAGTGATTAAAATACTTTGATCACTCATCTTCCACTGGCCGACTGGAGACAGGACAGTTCTGTTAGAGGGGAAAGATCTGTAAAGAAAAGGTCTAATATTGGCCAAGAAGGCCAACGATATCCTGTCCTGTATCAAAAATAGCGTGGTCAGCAGGACAAGGGAAGTGATCCTTCCCCTGTACTCTGCATTGGTGAGGCCACACCTGGAGTATTGTGTTCAGTTCTGGGCCCCTCAGTTCAGGAAAGACATTGAAGTGCTGGAGCAGGTCCAGAGAAGAGCAACAAGACTGGTGAAGGGACTTGAGCACAAGACCTATGGGGAGAGGCTGAGGGAGCTGGGGTTGTTTAGTCTGGAGAAGAGGAGGCTCAGAGGTGACCTCATCACTCTCTATAACTACCTGAAGGGAAGTTATAGCCAGGTGGGGATTGGTCTCTTCTCCCAGGCAGTCAGCAATAGGACAAGGGGGCATGGGCTTAAACTCTGCCAGGGGAAATTTAGGCTGGATATTAGGAAGAAATTCTTTACAGAGAGAGTGGTCAGGCATTGGAACGGCCTGCCCAGGGAGGTGATGGACTCGCCGTCCCTGGAGGTTTTTAAAGTGAGGTTGGACATGGCACTTAGTGCCATGATAGGCTGGATATTAGGACGAAATTCTTTACAGAGAGAGTGGTCAGGCATTGGAACGGCCTGCCCAGGGAGGTGGTGGACTCGCCGTCCCTGGAGGTTTTTAAAGTGAGGTTGGACATGGCACTTAGTGCCATGATCTAGTAAACAGACTAGAGTGGGACCAAGGGTTGGACTCGATGATCTCTGAGGTCTTTTCCAACCCAGTCGATTCTGTGATTCTGTGATTTTAAAAATATTATAAAAGTTGTTTTAATTTTTCTCTGCTAGATCGTGATGCCTGCTTTAATTTGGAGGCTTTTGGGCTTGAGGTCAAGTCATCTTTACTCTTACCCAGACCTGTACAAGACTGTTTCTTCACTAATCCTTTCCTGTGTATTACAAAAGGAAGTTTTACTGCTCACCTCAAAGGAATGTATAGTTGGCATGTCTATGGGGTATCTGTGTTATATTCCTTGAGCTGTGGTGAGATGTCATTGCTGGAGTCCTAGCTTCAAATAGTGTAAAGAGTTCTTGCCTATTTTGGACACAACAGCTATTAGAGTCACTAATTTAAAAAATTTTGAAATATTTTCCTCACTTCTCTGTTTTCTTTAAAAAACCAAAGATTTATTCCCTTACCCTCCCCCTTGTTTCTTTTCTATACCAAAATAGCTAGGTGGATGAGCCAAAATACTGGGAATTCTCTTCCTTTGTCCACTCAGGCTCTGCTTTTTAAAAGCTCCCATGGAATACCTAGTGTGGCAGTCATCATCCAGCTTTGCTTATCATTTGCCACTGTGTAACAGATAGGATAGACCTGTAAGCTTCCTATTTGTGAAATGATTTCCTTTTGAACTGTTGTCTTATGTTGCAAATGAAACCACTGCTGCCAACTGTAATACTGCCTGAGCCATAAATGAAACTACTGTATATGTCTAATCTGTATTCTTTTTCCAGTAAAACTGTAAGTTGCAAGTGTTTGAGTGTGCAGCTTACCACTAGCTGTGTGAAATTCTAGTTTACACTAAGAGAATTTCCTTTCCTGGAAAAATACTTAGAACAAGCAGTATAGAGACAAAAAGTCTTTGGACTATTCAAATATACAGTCTCAGGCTTGAAAGCAAAAATGTATCTATTTGCTATGAAGCCCTGCTTAAGGGTTGTCGCAACAGTGACATTGTGAATTCAGTGTGAGGACCCAAGCACCATCCAGACAAACAAATGCAAATTGCCCGTTTCCACTGCAAGCTTGTTTATTTAACAACTGTGTGCCTGTGAGGAAAGTAATGGATTTATGAGTTTGTTTTTCAACAAACTCCCATCTTGGGGATTGGCGGGGGGGAAGATTAATTTGCACTCCTGCCAGAAGAATCTTTGACCCACAAATATGATTTTGTTAAATGCCTAGTGCAGCTTTCTTGTGTACTATTTATAGTTCTCTGTGCTGTGTAATAGTGATTACATATTCACTTATGCAGTTCCTACTTATTACAAAAGTTTAGAATTAAACAAGTGAAGATCTTCTTTATAAGGCACTGTTCAATTCTGAATTATTTTGTTCTTTTAAAGAGGGGGGAGAAAAGCTACAAAGACCATGCAAACTGCATTAAGAGGTTGTCTAAAGACCAAATGTAAACACACTAACTAGTCTTTTGAAATGGTGTATTCCAAGTAATTGTGGTCTTTTGAATTGATGTAGTCATAGAGTAATGGAGATGATTATTCAATAAGGGATTTTAGACTTAGCTGTAGGATATTTTATATAAATAAAGGTATTTAAAGCACTTTAAATACCATGGAGACATTTTAAGGCAGTAAAGAAAAACACACCTCCAGTAGAAAATGTTTACTTTTGTACCAACTGGACTGCCTGTGGTAGACCAGATGAAGTCATTGCACAAAGCAGTTGTAAAGAGAATCAGTGAAAAACTATTCAGCCCAGTCGTGATGATAGTGAGGGAATAAATGTTCGTACTGTAAAAGTTCTTGTAGTATGGAAAAGGCTTTGAAGTTTTCTCAGGATGGAGAGAAGTGGTGCTGTGGAGAGCAGTTCAAAAGGTCTAATTTCATTGAAATTAGGAATGAAGTTATTTCTTAACTTCAGTATAGAACATTATGTGAAAAAAAATATTATAATTACTATTTTAAGGTTTGAAACTTTTTTGTCACAGTTTAAAAAGGATGTGTATTTTGCTAAACAGCATGACTGATTAGAACCTGGGACGCTAACATTCGGTTGTGTCTGTAATAGGTACTTCAAGTGACTTCAAGTATGGACTGATGCCAGGTACTTCGAGTGACTTCAAGTACGGACTGCTGCCAGGCACTTCAAGTGACTTCAAGTACGGACTGCTACCGGGTACTTCAAGTGACTTCAAGTACGGACTGCTGCCAGAATCTTGGCCAAAAGAAGCTTGGGAAAATGGCAAGTATATCTGATGGAGAGGAGGAGGGGTTTTTGCCTCTGATAGGGATTCTTTATCTTCTGTGTCACTGCTGGCAATATTTGATTAATTTGTTTAGAGATTTAGATGATTAAGTGTTTACATAATCTTCTTCCATATTATTTGCCTTTCCGCATAATGTAAATAGGAGCACTTCCTTGGAGAGAGAGAAAGGAATTCAAATGTATGGAAAAGTAAAAACAGAACATGATTTGTATCAGCTCTTGTGTTTGACCTGAATATGAAGGTAACTGAGGTCTTCTATGATCTGAAAGCTTTCCCCCAGTTAGTAAGCTAACTGCAGATATCTGGGCTTTGAAATTGAACATTTAGATGAAGATATAAAGTTAAATAGAATTTAAAAGTAGATCTTGGAGCATACGTCTTGCTATTAAAAATCAAAAACTCTTTGCAGTAAAGGCTTTGAATTCAGTGCAGCCATAGCTAAAGCCCTCTTCAGTCAAACCTGTGTTATGTAACCTACCTTTTAACAGCTTATGTGCTCTGCTTAATAGTACAAGCAAGCAATTACCTATAAATATTTTTCTGTCTGAAAACATACCATAAAACCTACCACATCTGAAATAATTACTGCTAGATCCTTAAAATACGTAAGATCTTCAGTAAAAAGAGGATCTTAAGGACTGGGTGATAGTAATGCCTACCTCTTTTCTGTAATACTTTGAGCTACTACTGGGATGTGGTTTCTGGTTTACTTTAAATATTTTGGTTTATACAGCGGAAGAAATTGGGTCATCAGAAGGTGAAATTCACTAGCAGGCAAGGGATTAGAACTCCAGTCTTGGGAGATCTGCCTGTTCTTAAACCATTAAATTTCCATATATCTTACTGCTCTGACATCTGCCTATCATACCCCTGTTGATATGTATAAGACTGTAATTTAAAACCTTTTTTGAATTTACTTTTCTTCATGTAAACTGTTATGTGACATGTTAACATGCAGCTTACGTGAGTGCTCCAATATACCAAGGCTAGCTGTTGAATATTAGCGGAGTTTAACTTCCATGTTATGATGCATTTTGAAGCTGGGAAGAAGCCTATTAGATGCAGGCATGCAGGCCCATGCCCATAACACACAATGACTTTTGCCTTCTTCCTGCCAGCAAGAACATGAGAAACTCTTATGCCTATAATCATGTAGCCTTAGCCTGTGCTTTTGAATGCTTCTAGATGGTTATGATCATGTTCATAAATTATCTCACCTGTAGTAACTTGAGTCAGTACCCTGTTCTCAAAATAATCTTTGCGTTCCTTTGTGGCCTTCTTCATAGCTGTCACATCATCCTGTGCTTTCCTATTTAACACAGTAACAGGCAGTTGTAGTAAACCTGGTTTTGCACTTATCCTTTGAGCAAGTTATGTTATCCTTGGTCCAAGCATATGTAAATAGGTCTCTTCCATGATAAGGAAGAAGTGGATATTGCGACTTCCAGAAGTATTTTCTGCTTGCCATTTTTTTTTTGTTTGTTTGCTTTTTGTTTTTTTACAGTTAGACCAAAATAGATTTTGGGTACAGAATAGCAAATATCTGAACCAATAACTTCCCTTTTTAGCTATTTCAGAATTATGCTACCTCTTACTGTCCTACTTCTTTTGTTGGTATTTGTTCTTGCTTAGTTATACTTTCTTTTTTATTTATTTGTAGAGTCAGGTCTTGTCAGGCAGCTCCTGTACATGGTTCTAAATAGAATGTTGGGAAAGAGGGTGGTAACTGTCCAAATACCGCAGAGCTAGAGGGTTTCTAATGAAGAATAAAGTGTTTTCTGGTATAGGTGACCTCTAGAAAATTAAATATTGCTAACTTGTAGCTAGCTTACTCTGTTTAATGAAATAAGAGTTCTTTTCAAAGAATTGATCTGTACTTTTGTAGTAAAAAATCATTGGTTACAAGTAGGTATTTTTCTAGCAAGATTATACATACAGAACCTATGAGTATTTGTGGTTTCTGCAGGCAGGCATTGTCCTGATTTGGCTGATTAAAAGTCATGTGGGTGCTTATTGTTTTGGCACCTGCTTATTTTTGTGTACCAGGCAGAATATATTGAAAGAGGATTTTTTTGTTTCATCATTTTTCTCCTGATGGCTCTCTTTCTTTTAGGTGATTCCTCTGCTTTAATCATGAACAAGTTGAAGTGTCCACACTGTAATTATGTAGCCAAATACAGAAGAACACTAAAGAGACACTTGCTCATTCACACAGGCGTGAGATCTTTCAGTTGTGACATCTGCGGGAAGCTGTTCACTCGAAGAGAGCATGTAAAGAGACATTCCTTGGTGAGTAACCTCAAGTGTGTATATGCATGCGCGTGTATGAGTGGGGTTTTATGGGTTTTTCAGATGTTTTGGTAGTTGGGAGAGACACTGTTCTTTGATTTGCTATCAGTCAGTTTGTTTATCTTAATCTAAAATGGATTAAGATAAACATCTCTTTGTAATAACTATACCTCTCATATTCTTAATGGAAAATGCAGTATCAGTTAAGACAGTTAGTGGAATTCCAATAGTCATAATTTCAAGATGATTTTGAAAGTGACATGATAAAGAGATCCGGTATATGTAAGTATTCTGTGGATAATGAAAGGGAATTTTGGTGGTAGAGTAGCACAGCTTGTTTTATTAATATAATGCCACATCACTGTTTGCCCTGAGGACACTTGTTAATCAGCAATTGCACACTATCTCGGGGAAGTTCTGAAATACTTCTTTCACAATTAGACAAAGCTATAGTATCTGCTGTAAGACTTAGGAAAGAGTGAACAATATCTGAGATGCAGAAAGTAAACGTCCTTCTGACTTGCATTCTACCAGTACCATTGTCAGCAGTTGAGCTTACCCTGTCTTGTGCATGTTGCATAACTCGGAAATTGACCTGAGTACTGTTTATCTGAGGATCCAGAGAAAATATTATCTCTTTGGGTATTTTGCAGCTATTCTGTATCTAGTCTGTAAGGAAATTAAGACTTCATTGTAGTATTTACTGTATAAAATCCAAGGTGCGTTTTAGGGGAGTAACAAAAGCAAGATCGTATTGGTGGTGAGAAGATAATAACATTTTTCCATGCTGTGATTGTAAAAAACTCGTTTTGTGACATGGTTTACAATTTCTCAGAATAGGTTAGTATGTAGAATGGGGTAAATTGCACTTGTCCATTTTGGTATCTTTCCTCAGTCCTTTTAGAATCAATGAACCACTTTCCTCCCTTATGAAGGTGTTCCATAAGCCTCCATAGCTTCCTCGCAGTTGGCTTTTTGTTCATCAGTGAGCAGAAAAAGTGCTTGTGAGCTTCCAAGTGTTATCAATGCAGATGCAGAAAGAGGTATAAGTCTTCCTAACTTTCTTTTCTAGCTTGTGCTATCAGGAAATGTACTTTTTGTTAGCCAGTAGTAATATTAAAAGTAAATAATAATCTGAGTCATATCAGGATATAATTGTAGAAGATATTTACAAGACCACTGTAGTCATTTTAAGTATTCCTTCAACTGCTCTGCAAGTAGGAAAGACATGTTAATAGCTCCTACATAAATCTTAGAACCAGCCTCTTTCTTATATTCCACTGGACTTATCTCATCGTAGATACACTCTGTTCCTGCTGCCATCCTTCTTCTTCCCACACCACCTGGTGAAGGCTTAGATGCCCGAAGGGACAGGAGTACCTGTGACATTACTGAGTCTGAAGGTCATTTTATTCTGCAGTGTGTGTAGGTGACTGTGGTGATGGGGCTGGGCAGAGGAGGCCAGGTCATTATCACCTTGGTGGTGGTGGTGATACCCTGTAATACGTCCCAGCAGCTACTCTGCTGGTTCCTTTGTAGCTCACCAGAGAAGAGAGCAGCAGTGGGCGGTAGTCAGTCTACCGGGAAGAATAGAGTGGGACTCTGGTTTCTGGCCCGCAGTATCTGACTGGGTCTTGTAGCCGAAGATCTCTTTTTTTTGTCTTTTTTTCCTTCCCTCCAGGAAAGGAGATGCAGTCAGAATGGGTGAAAATAGCTATAGAATGAGCTCAGCCCAGCCCTGTGCTTTAACTGAAGTGTGCTCTCCCTGATGGAGTCAGAACATGTTTGGGTTTTGTTTTTCTCCATTCAACAAACACTTCAAACATTCTGCTTTGTGTGAAAAGTTATCATAACAAGTCTAGAGGCTGGTTAAAAAACATGTAGTATCAGCTCTACAGATTATACAGAGAGACTAAAGTAACTATTTGTTTCTTGACCTTGGGATATTTTTTCCTCAGCTGGGTGGTAATTTGTTTTACTTAAAATGGCAACTTTTTCAATGTGACCTCAAGTGAGACAGTTACACACATAGTTGTATCTGGTGTCCCTACAGCAGATTACAAGAAACAAGTCTTCAACTTAATTTTTTCCAAGATGATAACTGTTATCTATAGCTGCTGAATTCAGCAACCTTGTACAAGTAACATTTTCTCAAACGTATGGTTAGTAAGTAGCAGGCTTGTAATTTTACACATGAGCTCACTCTACATATAAGATGAAAAATTCCCCAAAGGGGCATGGAAAGATGATGTTGGGTGTGGTTGTGTTGGGGGGGAGGTGTGGAAGGAGGATCTTGCTCTTTGGATCCACATAGAATTTAATAGCTCTTGCTTAATGTTTCTAGGCCTTAAAATTGTAAAGGTGATTTTCTAAATGAATGTTGTGTGGAAAATAAGTGTTTGTACTGTTCTCACTGCCTTTCAGAGTCTTGTTCTGTACAGCGAGTAGTCAAACAGTGAACTCTCCCCTGCTTAGGGAACAGGCAGCTGCTGGGCTGCAGCTGGGCAGTGAGCAGCAAGTCTGCTTGTGGGCAACAGCTCATGTCATCAAAATGGATCTCTAGGAGTACTTCTTTCTCTGAACAGCGCTGGGGTATCTTTCGGAAGAGTTCAAAAAATGAATTTTTATACTAGTAATTATGAATAGTTTTCTAGTTCTATGTGAAAATACAACCTGATATACGTATTTTCAGCTGTTAATATTTTTCTTCTGTAGGTGCACAAAAAGGATAAAAAGTATAAATGTATGGTGTGTAAGAAGATTTTCATGCTAGCAGCCAGCGTTGGAATAAGACATGGATCACGACGTTATGGAGTTTGTGTAGACTGTGCAGATAAATCTCAACCCGGAGGGCAAGAGGGAGCAGACCAGGTGCAGGACACAGATTTCCCTAGGGATGAAGAGTATGAGGAAAATGAAGTGGGAGAAGGTGATGAGGAGCTTGGAGATGATGTAGAAGAACAGAACGACCAGTCTCGATGGGATGAACCTGGGGAAGTTTGTATGCCTTTAGATGACTGACGGAGCATATGACTTCGTGGTGCCGCCAGTGGACACTATATGGATTGACTATTTGGATTTTTGGACTGAAGGCTTGCAAAATATGGTACAGGCTGGATGGTAGTTATGTTGCTGTGAAAAATGTAGGGTCAAAGCCTTATAGCAAAAAAGGATTATTAATTTTTTTATTATATTTACACAGGACTGTACAGCATACAACCATTTGGTTGAATTATACAGAGTCCTCACATCTACAGTCAGTTATCAAAAGAAAAATGTATTTTTTATTATTTATAGGATATAGCTACTTGGGTCCTATTCAGACATAGTAGTAACTGTACTTATGTTACACATTCATGTGTCTGTAAACATGAATGAAGAAAATTGCAACTTTGTATGGAAATACAAAGACAGCTTTCCTAAATCCACTTGTACTTTGTCAGTGAACCAGTGAAGCTAATTTGGGCTAGTGGCTCCTGTTTCCACAAGCATGTCTTTGCCATACAAACCTTACCTCTCCTGTACTCTGATAGCTGAAAGCCAATCATTTAAATATGCATCACAGATAATGCTGACACCTTATTGAAATTTGGTTTTAAAATTATTTGCTCTATGCCAGCAGGCGGTATAGGTGATAAGCACTGGAGAAGTTAATAATGGCATTAATTTAGTGTCTGTTTCTTCACAGTTTTGAATTTTCAAGAAGGTTGTTATTGATTCATCAGTTCCAAAATGTTCTTGCAGAAGAAATGACCAATAATGGAAATAATAGACTGATCAGAGCATGGGTAACTCTTCTGCCACTTAGTCAAAAGAGAGAGTCATGCTAAAAGTATCTGATGTAATGATGTTTCCTCCCTCCTCTAAGCCCCACCTTGTCTCAAACTTTTTTACTTCCCTGGTTTATACCTCAGTCCCACAGAATAAAAATACCAGGAATGGAGAAAGTGTCATATTAAACAACTTTTTGGTTGATAATTTCTTATTTGTCTGGTTTTTGCATAGATTATGTGGTATGAGTTGGACACTAGGCTGTTGTGCCCATTGTTCGTCATTAAAATGAACACAAACTATTTTTTATTCTTTTGTACTTAATGGGTTGTTGCTAGTGTTTAATATAAACCAATTACACTCAAATTGTTGACTTAATTTGCTGGATTTTTTTTAAGAAAAATGAAAAGTCCAAAGTGAAATAATGCTCTTGAGTTGTCTGCTTTTCAGGGTGATTTGCTCCCTACACTCTTTATTTCAAATATTCTAGGAGGCATTGAAACTTGAATTTTTGTAGCCATGTGGATACTTTTCCTAAGCTTGTAATATTGTACCAATGATTTCAGGCCTCTTTCATAAGGAGGGGAGGGCATTACAACCTTCATCTTAAGCTCCTCTGTTTTGTCTGGTCTACAGCAAATTAATTCAGGCAATCATTGGAACAATACATATGATGTACTATTAAATCACTATGAGTAAATATGCAGAGCATTTATCATGACACATAGCTAGGCCAGTGTGACAGTACTGTATAAAAACCATTTGAGGGTCACCATATTTTTCAGCTTTGTTTAATTTTAAAACGAATATATTTTTTCCTATTTTATATCAGGTAACTAAATTATGCTAGTTGTGTGGATAACTGAACTATGCTTTGACGGACAGAATCTTAATGGTGCTCCATCTGATCAAAGTTGGTATGTATTTAAAGAGACAAGCTTTACTGTTTTCATTTACATCAGTAGAACAGTAACACAATGTTAAGGAATTGTTTTTGCTGATTGAAGCTGAGATGAGTTTGAACTACAGATATATGGGAATTAAAATGCTTTTTTTTTTTTTTTTTTTTTTTTAAATCATCCACTTGTTTCATTGGTAGTTTCCACATCATTGTAAACCTGACAGACGATTGGGTTTTTTGGGGAGGGTGGGAAGGGTGGGGTGCCTTTTTTTACACTGAAGAATACATCTTATTCTCATTGTTCTAGACTGAAATGAGTAATGTGTAATTCTGGTGGGGTCCAAAGTAGAAATTAGTTGGGAAAAGATGATATGAATGAAGAAGTATTTTAAACGTTAAAGTAATGTTCTGCTTTGTGAATATGTAAGTATAGCATAAAGATTTTTCCATCCCATTTATCCCCTTTAAAACCATAGTTTACAATTGGTAGATCTGTCTATATATATAAATATATATATATATCTGAAATTCACCTAAATTAGAATACTGCTCACTTAATGCTTAGAAACTGGACCTGGCTCTACATTCTTAATGTATTTTCTTTTTTTTTTTTTTGTTTTGTTTTGGGTTTTTTCCTCAAGGTATGAACTTATTCTCTTGGAACTGAATCTTCTTTTACTGCTTAAATCATTTATGTATATCTGGTAAATTATGACCAAATTTGTTGTTAGACTGCATACAGTAAATTGAAATATACACTTGGTACACTACAGAATTGTTGTGCTTTTGTTCTGGTTATATTTGCAAAAGCAGACTTTAATAGAAATCAGTGTTATTTATAAATATTCAGTTATTATTCACTGGCATTAATATTCTGTTGCATTGTGATAATCCCCTTTTCCTTGGTAATACTTAACTGCTTGCTTTTAGAAGTTGCATGTAGTCACCCTTGGTAGGATTGAAGAGAGAGGGATGAGTATTGAAATATGCTACTAGCTCTTCAGCAAATAGTGTAAAATAGTTTAATGGACATCTGCTGTTCTTGTGTTGGAGAACCAAAATAATTTGTTTGGATGCTATCTGCAGTCTGGATTTTCTGAGCTGGTTGTTCAGAAGTTCTTTTAAATATGTTACTTTGATTGGAGAGCTCTAAATTAATAAAAGTAAATTTCCTAAGAATTACCTTAAAAGGGACAGCTCAAGTTTCTTTACTATTATAAAAAGTAAGAAGAGATTTCTGTTTGTACTAGGTGGTATCTTCTTTTAATGCTGGAGCTCTGCTGTAGTAACATGGCAGGGAATTTTAGACTGGAGTTTGGGTTGGTTTTTCTTTTTAAAGGAGTGGTGCCCTTAAACAGGCTTCCTTATCAAATCAAAAGATACCCAGATGTTCGTCTTGTGTTCTGATGAAATACCCTTCCAAATAAACGTCTGAGATTTTTTTTTACTTGGGGCAATACCATACAAGAGTAGTTCTATGAAAAGAATTGTATATGGTATGAAAACAGACAAACGCAGAGTTCTGATGTTGGCATTCCCCCTTCCTATGGGTTTTTGTGTGCTTTCTGGTCTCTTCAAGAAGTGGCAGTTATCTTTTAGAAATAAACATACAGAGCACTTTCTGGCAGGGAACTGTGATGCAGGACAAAATCCAATCAATAGGTACAATCCCTTTGGTTAGAAGTCCCTGTCGAAGGAGCTGTCATGTAAGGCAGACATGGCAAAATGTGTTTGTCTCGTGCCACTGTTGCTACAATGCACTCACAAGCATTTTTCAGTTGTGATGTCCAATACATCTTACAGGCAAAATGGCATTTTTTTTTTAATTGTGTAGAAAACTTTCATAGTTTGGGTCACAAGCAGATCTTCTAGTAAAATCATTTTCTGAAGTAAAACCAGTTTTGAAAGCCAGAAATGATACTTGGTTGTCAACACAACAATGCACCCTAAGAAGTTGAAACTACTGGTCCCCATGGTGTACACTGTTACTTTTTGAGACATACATACTTCTGCAAAAGCATCCATCTCAGGTATCAGCACGTGCCTCTCTTTCTTCCGAAAAGAATGAGCATTATCAGGTGAGGAAAAGTTTGGGGCAAGGACACTGGCATCTGGTGGGCTCCTAGTTGTGGGTCAGAGCAGTAATGCTGTTAGCAGAAGATGCTTTAAGTTGGTAAGGCTTTTAATCGGATTTTCTTTAATGAGGCCAATCCCTGTGCTTGGAGTTTTGTTTTGTTTCACTTGACTTTTCCTATTCTTGCCACTCAGTAAGACAAATCTTCCTATTCTAAAATATTTATATGGGCTGCTGACTCCACACGGATGCAGAATTCTTTGCAAGAACTGTACTTTATTGGCTGTTCCTTTGTACTTTGTATTTAAATGGCTTAGGAAACTAATAAGGTAAATGAAAGCAAGATGCCACCACCAGCCCAAGAAACTTATTGTGCCAAAAGAAAGCAAAAAGGAGGACTTTTGGATTTGAGTTGTTAAAATTGCTCTGGTTTGCTACTTGAATGTTTCAGACTGTCTCTCCCTTTAGCACAATTTGGTGACAACCTTCTGATGAAGCAGCTGTGCACACAGCTCAGTTCTGAGTTTATTCAATGTCTCTGGAATGTGGCTCAGACTCTGCAGCAGCAGTACCACTGAGTAGTTTCGGTAGATATTTTACCATGTACCCTTCTGTTAGCACCCCTCTTCACTGCGTAATGTTATCTGAGATTTGTCTTTTATATATTTTAATAGCACATTACTGTGTTTCACTAAACAGTGTGGTAAAGGTTAAATATTGACAGAATGAATAAAAATAAATAAGTTGTTTATCATGTAGAATACTTTAACAAACCTGTAATAAGTCTTTATTCAAAAAGAAAATACAGGTTTGAAATCCAGGGGCAGGGCCTTTGAGCTGTTAGAGATGGTGAAAATCCCACATATAATTCCCCACAGGTTTTTAAAATACTTCTAAGTGAAAAAAGGTAAAAAGATACTAGAAGTATCCTATGACTTAAACTGGAAAATAAAATTGGCTTAACAAGTAGTTTGTTTTTAATATTATTGCAATTCGAAGCAAATTTATAAATAAACTATACATAACGCTTTGGTTACTTTAATTGATTTGGATAAACCACCTCAGAATACAGACATAAGTAATTTCTCACTAACATACTGGTATGCAAACACAATTTCAGAACTTGTAATGCTGTCTGCACTGGTCTTTAAGTTACCATACTGCAAATAAATTTAAAAGTATTTATTTAATTCTATCTATTTTTATCTGTGCCCTGTCTTGTCACCCTCCACAAGTAGACGCAAAGAGATTTTTGGATAAATGTTAACATACAATCACATGCTGCTTCTGACATAGATTATATTTCCTATAAATTCTATTCTAAGGTTGCATTTTAAGTTTTGTTCATAATAAAGCGCATCACTTTAAGATAACTAGTTGCCGAAAACGAGCATCCCAGATAAGATGTGTGTACCTAAAAATGGGTTTTAGGCAAACTTCAGTGCAACATTGAGCAGATCACTTCAGGGATACTTTCAACACAGCTCAGTGCATACCAGGAGGATTGGATCCCTTCCAAAATGCACTTGTACTGTTTGTGCCCAAAACCTTTGTGGTTTTTCCCCCTCTCTCCAGCTCAACCAACCTGAGATGCTTGGAAAAAGTGTTTTCATCTGGATTTCTCAAAAGCATCTTGACTGAATAATGCAGGACGTGTGTTTGAACTGATCCTTTGGCTTCTGTTACCTTCCTGAATGAGTCTGGTATTTTTTCTAGGTTATATACAAATGGTTTCCTTCAGTTAAAAAAAGTTCAGCTTTGTCAATTCTTTCAAGGATTTGAAAACTTTAACATTTTCTTTTTGATCTATAGAGAAAATTTTAGGTTACGTATCCTGGATAGGCAAGTCTACTTGTACATAGGAAAAGAGCTTCACGTTCCACAGAATAACATTAACTAGAAACATAGCTAGAAAGGAGCAGCAGGAAAAGAAATGTTTGTTAAAATTCAGCAAATTCAGTCTAATTAGATAAGAATTAACATCGGGGCAGGAAGCAGCTGTGGAAGATGAACTGCAAAGTTTGTGGGAGGGTCATGAAAAAAGCCAGTGCTGAATGAAATGGTCTCTGGCAGCTCTGCTAATGGACCTGAAGTCTAGCTGCATTCTTCCAGGGCAGGAAAAGATGCTTATCTCTGCAGCACGGCCCAGTTGATGTTGCTCTAAACCCTTAACCCTTGAAATGCTGGTCTTTAAAGGACAGACCTAACATCAAACTTTTAAGCAGTCAACCTCCTTCTAGCCCTTTAACTTGAAAATGCCTACGGGATTAACTCTTAAGAGGTACCAGACTTAAGCCGAGGAACAGCCCAAATTATTTTCAATCAAGATTTTTTTTTTCTTTAGCATATAAGTGGATATACCACATCAATGTATTTATTTCCCAAATTCATATGGAAGAGGCACACTACTAGTTCAGTTCATTCAAAGATTGTGTGTGCCGCTTGGATGTTGTCATACCATCTTTATGCAAGTTACTTCTGCATCCTCTTGAAACATCAGACTACTGAGGTCATAGGATATAATATTGTCTATGCATTTTTGTTGTCTTAGAAATCTAGGTAGTTGGAAAAGGGAGAGTGGGAAGCTTTATCTTTAACTTGAATACTTTGAATTTAGGAAGATGCTTGTTTTTAAACCTTACTGAGACTTGATATGCCAAAATGTTTATAAACTGTATGGTATATATTACATTGTTATAAGTTTGCCAAAGTTATCATTGCCATGTTTAATTATATTTTTTCAAAACTATTGGAGTTGTAATCTCAAAGTCATCTTTACTGTCACACCTCTAACATAATTTACAACTTTAGAGTATCTACTAATTTTCTAGAAACAGCAAGATATGAGTATCTAATGTTCACAAAGAGGTTGTCAATAACTTTCTGTTGAAAGGTATTATTCTGCCCTGGTTTCTTCCTGGAATTACAGTTTTTACTGCCTGGAAGATGTGGAAAGGGCACGCTCTCCACTGTACGCATAGGGGAAAAAACCTGTTCATCTGCAAGAAAAGCATATATATTCATACTAGAAGCAGACTTTTCCCTTGGAATCTTCTGTTTTGAAGGCCAAATAGTAATACGAAGAGACCAGTCTGAACTGATATGGTAATGGTGGTGGTTATACACCATTGCAGTTAACAAAAACATGTTCTCATTGTAGTGCCTGCACTGCTGTAATGAGGGTGGCTGTGGAAGTGGGGTGCTCTGAGTACAGCGTTGGACAGGGCTTTGTAAAAGCCCTTGTGTTGTTCATTTCTGGCATGGCCTGCTGGGTGACCTCAGGGAGGTTATTTTGCCCCATAGATGTCTTTCCCTAGCTATAGCACTGTCAGTTGTTCCTTTTTGCTGAGATACTTTATAAAGCTCGCTTTGAGGTGCTGAGGAAAATGCTACTCAAGAGCCTAAGTACTGGAGTACCTGTGTGTATCTCTGGTGTTTAATGAGAATTATTGGAAGTTCCTCCTCTTTGATGTAGGTTGAGAAAAGAACCTAAAACTGAATGTATGTGGTTTTAAGTTACCACATCAAATGATGTAACTTTAGAGTATATTCATTGTGATGGATGATGACTCATTTCTTTATCATCACAGGCTAAAATCTCAAACAACTGTTCTCTAAGAAACACTTGTATCTGTTTATCTTGCAGCAGATACTCTTTTTTTTTTTCTCCTTCCTGTTCACAGGCTGGAATGCTTCAACTGAGCTTGTAATTCTCTTCTGTTAGCTGGTGCTGAGGTGATTGACCCTCGAGATCCACAGACTTCCTTCCTTGCTGGAGACACCAAGCCTCTGGAATGGAGTTCTGTAGGAAGGACCCAGTGGAGTCAGGGAGAGCTGGGTCTGCTCAACGGGAGCTGCTAGTTGCAAAACACACTAGATTTTTACCAGTGAGATCATACAATTTAAACAAAGGAAAACACTATGAAATTATTTAATGTAAGTATTTTCAGCTGGCCTAGGTGGATTTTTTGTGATGCTGTCTTGCTGTTACTTATGTTGATGATCAGCTTTCCCCACACCTACTGGAGGCAGAACAGTTATTTAAAGTGAATTCATACATCGTGGGTGCTGGCCAAACAACTCTGAACGTAAATTACCTGCAAATTCAGTGAATTCTGGAGATAGCTAACATGCAAGAATTCTTAAATTATTTGTAAGCAAACAAATTTTAATTTTGGATTTCATACCACTCTTTAAAAACATTTTAGGTGAAATATCTTGAAATGTAGTTTGGGGCTTTGTATATAACCAGCATTTGGAACTAAGTCACCCTAACTGTGATATGACTGCAAGTCATTTGTATTTCTATAACTTGATATCGGTCTCTCAAAGCAACATGTTCAGTATCAACAAGTAACCACGCGATGGCTGGACCTGAGGCAGAGCTGCTGGTCGGTTCTCTGGGGAAGAGCAGCAGCAACCGAGAACACAGCGGGAGAGGGAGCCCTCCGCTTCGGCTCAGCGGGGAGGAGGACCCCTGCTTCTAAGAATTCCTTTCACAGTAAAACTGCTTGGAATTAGATTTATGTACTTTGGAAGGCGGAAGGACTGAGTCAGCCCTGTTGGAATTTGAACTTTTGTGCTAGGGCGCTTGGATATTTCAAGTCTGAGCTTACACCGCGTCCCTTTTAACAGCGTATGAGCTTTGTTAGTACATCCTAGCATTAAGTCTGCAACCTGTTGTTGCCATGTGAAGGATAAACTTGGGTTTAAACTGACTTAAATTCCCAACTTAACATTCAATTATTTTTTTTTAAGCTGTTGCCACATGAGCATTTGAGAATCCACTGTTTGACACCCTGTGTGTAGTCAGTATTTAATGCAATTGATACATAAGAGATAAAACATGCAGTACCTTTTCACATGCAACAAGGGCGTTGTGTGTCACCTCGCAGTTGTTACTTAGCTAAGCTGGAGCTCAGGTTGCCTTCCTTTGTTCCTGTGCGGAGGCCACCTCCGAATTACACTTTGAAATGCAGCTGCTGTCCACCTCTCAGCTGCTTTTCCTGCACCATGTCAGGCATCAAACTCCTCACACTGCGTTGAGCTTATTTGGTAAGCACATAGCTTGAAGGTTGGTATTTTTTACACTCTACATAATTGCGGGGGCGGGTGAGCTACTCAACGTTTTTCAGGTGCTATAATACAGGTTGAACTTTCAACCTCTCCGTGTTCAGGATGGCCAAAGCAACATCTTATTAATGCATTTAATATTAATGTAACGTCATCTTTACCTCAAAGCAATCTCTTGTTCCGTGCTGAAGTGCGGCACAAAATGCAGATGTATTAAAGAAGTGCAGCAGATCTTTTGGGCAGGTAGAGTGGAAGCAGTCAAGGTTATCACTAAACCTCGAGCTACAAAGGCACAAATGTTGCCAGCAGCCTTGTGACATGAAAGCCGCTCTGGAAGCTCGGTTGCATCCTCGTTTGCTCTCTGCTGAGAAGCAATTCTCATCCCCTGTGGTGTGGGGTCATCTCCTTCACATCATCGTTTGGTCATAAGTCCATCAGGTGCCCCACTTTCTCTCCAGGGAGAGGGTTGTTCTCTTGAGCTTGCTGTTATTTAGTTTGCAGCCTTCTCTATATCATGCGGGGAACAGTATGACAATTGTTAAGGCTTCTGATATTTACTAATTGCACGAGAGCTGGTTGTACGCTCAGTGTTTCAAGTCAGATACCGAGCTCTCTCTCAGCTCTTAATAAAATAATGGAGATCACACGTTATGTAGGTGATGTGGATGCCAGATTCAATATTGACAGATTTTATGTCAAGTCTGTGCTACTATTACCACTCAGTTTTAGCGGAGTAAGTGACTGATGTGGTTGATTCATTGGTATTCTGTATCTTGTGCTGTTGCCAGCTAAAAAGCAAGGAGCTGGGATTCAGTTTCTGATTTCAGTCCTTTTTATGATGTTTGCTGGCTAAGCTGCCAGTGCTAATAAGCTACTTTACTCTTAAGCTTTATCAGTTTACTACTACTGTTGTTAAATCTAAAGTACAAATCAGCCTTGTCAGATCATCATGATTTAAAAGAAATAATGAGGGAACTGGCACAGATGCTATGCAAAGGACAAGTCTGCTTTTACTCAGGTCGAGTTTATTTAGCAGTCACTGTACTCGGACACCTATTTTCAGAATAATTCGAACTTCTTTATGAAAATTTATCCATGCCCCATTTCTTGTGATCAATTTTTCTTGTTTCCAGCAAACTATGAAACAATTCAAACCATTTTTCTTTAGTGTTCCCCCGCCACCATGCCCCCATCAGGGTCAATGAACTTGCTTCAAGAAAGGACTCTTGAGTTGCCTCCTGGCTTGCGGTACTGGAGACTCTAAAAGACTGATTTCATTATGTGTCCACAATCTGTTGCCATTTTGCTGCATAGACTTTTTTCATCAGTGCAAAGTCCTTTATTTGAGCTGAGGGTTTTTGGCTTCCTTGCTAAATATATAAACTTAATTTGAAACCTGAATGATGTATTGTTCTGAAATATTGCACAAATCGTTAAACTATAAAACTTTCACGTTTGGATCCATTTTCTTCACCTTGTTGCGAAAGGGAAGTGCAATTCATTACTCTGCAGTTTTAAGAACAAAAATCCGCCACCCAGGGTTGGGTGTTTTTGGTAGTATTCTTGAATATCTTGTGCCCTGTCTGCATATTAATGACACCCAAATGGATGACAAAACAAAGGTCAATTCCAGGTGTCTTCTGTCACTGACAAAAACGTGATCCCTCTGAGGCTGGTGCTGGGAGAAACAATGAAGATCCTCCATCCAGCTCCTATTAGAAGTTCACACCACACGCAGTGTTTGTCTTTGCATTGCCATGTGCTGTTTCTGGGCTGACAAGAGACCAGAAGGCTTGAACTATCCTGTATCTCCTCTGGAGTGAAGGTGCAGACATTTCAACTTAAGTTTGTTTGGATAAAGAAAAGGCATCCCTTCCCAGTACAATCAGTTAAAAACGCAGTAGATGCATCCAAGTCAGGGAGTTAGTTTGAATGCAAAGGTCACTTTTGGAGCAGAACCCTCCATCATCCCCACTTACCCTCCTTTAGCTCTCCAGATGCTTCATTTAATTCCTTTTGGTTAGGACTAAACTTGAAGGCACACTTCAGGAGTGCTCCTGATATGCTTAATTCACTGTCTGTGGGACCAAATTGGAGCTAATTCAAAGGAAAACCTTCTTGAAATATGTATAGTCTGGACAACTATTTACAGATCTGCTTTTATGGGGTCACAGGACTTAAAGACATGGCCGAAATGGCCCAAAATCATTATTACCCTCAAGCTGTACTGCTTCTGCTTGCACCAACTCTACCCAAGACCAAAATGAGAACACACAGCATGTCTTAACTTCCAAAGTAATTACTGATAAAAGTGATTTGCCAACCATGATAATTACTGGCAGTTTTTTCCTACTCAAAGTCTTTGGCAGAGTGATGTTGCACAGCCTGGGAACTAGAGGAGTATTTATATTCCTGCTGATGAAGCGTTACCTCTAGTTGTGCACACTCCCATTTATTTTCTTTGTCTTGCTTCAGGATCCTGCTGTCTCTATTTGATGGAGCTGAAACCAACAGAAATTATTTTAAAATTTAAAAATCTCTAAATTCCCTTTTAAAACTGTTGTTCTGGTGTAGCACAGTATCTTTACTGGAAGTAGTGACTAACTAAGGCGAGGGAAGAGGATGGCGCTGATAGCTGTGGATGTGATTATTGTGACCTTTTTCTAACATGACCCTGTCCCTATTCTGGGAGTTGCAAGGTTGGGTCCTAGAAAGGATAACAAACTACTTAAGATATTTTGATAAATTGTCATCTAACACAAGGGAGTGCCTTTATAATACTGTAAAACTTGTTCAGAAGCCTACTGTCCATCTTGCTGTCACATTAAGTGCTCACAATAACATTGATTGTAGTCTTTCTTCAGTCCGATTAAATCTTCATTGCATTTGTAAGAGTTTCATTTTACAGGCATTCATTAATGTTCATGAAGTATATTAAGAGTGAAAAATAAAGATGACTGGTAGTGTGAGAAACTAAGTTAAACTTGATTTTTCTTGCCCAATTGCTTATAAATGCAATGGTGTGTGCCCATAACCAGGGCTAGCTTGGAAAACAGCATTTTAATTGTTCTAGCATTCGCGAAAATCAATAATCAAACTTTGGCCGTGCAAAGTGGGAAACTTTGGGGCGCAGGATTCGAAATACATGAAGTCTGAGCTTGTTCCTACCTGCACAGTATCAGTGGGTGTAATTTAAAGAGAACCTCCTCTATGGATGGTTTTTTTTTAGTAGCCATTTGTGGTATAGCCAGGAGTGGCCTGTACAGAGATGTCTGGAAAACAACCACCTTGATCTTGAGCTGCTTCACTTCATAATGGAATTCTAACGCTAAAGTGTCTTTAATATTCCCATGAGATCTTTGCAACAACTCAGTCCAAATTATATTAATTAGATATGCCTTGGCCACCGATCCCTTCATTATCTGCCACTTATAGTTTGGTCAGGTACAGTCTTATACAGATTTACTGCTCATATCAGTTACACTTGACAATTGGCAAATCCAAAGCAAACAATCCAAAGCAAATATTTAATCCTGGATAATTTGTTTCAACTTCTTAAAATGCTAGTTCGTTGATCGGAAGAAGCTTAATCAAATCTTTCCTGAAGTTTGACATCAGTTTATAGGCCATGATGCTTCGAAACACTTGAGCATAGGTTTTATTATAAATGCCTTCAAACATCCAGTCTTAATTTAGCTAAATACATTTGGGCCTGATTCAGTGATAAAAATCATTGGGTATGAGAAGATACTGAGCAGTTCAAAAGAAATTCAGTGCATAGACTTGAATGCTGAGCTCCTATTGAAATATTTACTGCTGCAAGTCATCCAGAGTTTGGGGGATTGCTCAACAATTTTAGGAGTTTGCAAAGGCCTTAATACAGTACAACAGCAACAACAACCTAGTTTAAAAGGTAGTTGTAGGAATCAGCCAGAGGATTCAGTGAAAACCTTTGGTCTCTAAATGCTCTCTAAGCTTCTAGACCTCAGACTGAGCATCCCATTTTCAACTCATAAAAATCTATGAAAATTAGTTTAGGAATAGAATTATGGTAAAGAGATTATATTAATTTCCCAAAGGATGGATGGTGTGTTACGTGGTTGTTTTGGCTGGTTGGTTGGGGTTTTTTGATAGCGTTTTTGTGTAATTTTTGCTGGTGTTCTTTTTCTTTGCAAAATGTCTTGAATGGAAATATGAACCACCTTCAGCTGCGTAACATATTCCATTAATAACAGCTTCCCTGCCACGTGCATTTGCGTAAAACAACCAGTCATCCAGATAGCTGTTGTATAGATTTTAATCTGCATTCTTTAGATTGGCACGAAGAATTCTCAAATTGCATTTTTATTAAATTGCTATACTGAAAATGAGAGGGAGGGGAAGAAAAACACACAGTGTCTGCAGTTAAATTAGAATGTGTCAGAAAATGTTCAAGAGTCTTATTTTTAAGTCACTTTTAAGAGTGAATTTTAATTAAACTATTACTTATTTTTCAGAGGTAAATATCTTCCTGAAATTGCATTCTAGGCCCTTTCAAGCATCTCCTTCAAACCCATTTGTTTTAGATCCTTTACAAGAAGTAAGCGTGCTAGATTTGATTTGCAGGAATCTGCATGGACCCAGTTACGTGTTGAAATGAAGTAGCAGCAAGACCCAGTTATTTGTCCTTCGCCTTTTTATAAAACACCTTGATGAAATTATTGAAAAAAAAAATCTCTTTAGTCTAGTTTTCTACAAAATGCCAATATTGATTTTTAAAGCTACCTGCGTTGTTCAAGGACACTGTCATGGCTCTATTCAGTGCTGTATATTCAGAATTGCTGAGGGGCCTGGAGCACAAGTCTGATGAGGAGCATTTGAGGGAACTGGGGCTGTTCAGCCTGGAGAGAAGGAGGCTGAGGGGAGACCTTACTGCTGTCTACAACTACCTGAAAGGAGGTTGTAGCATGGAGTGTGTTGGTCTCTTCTCCCAAGTATCAAGTGATAGGATGAGAGGAAATGGCCTCAGGCTGTGCCAGGGAAGGGTCAGATTGGATATTAGGAAAAAATTATTCACAGGGAGGGTTCTGAAATGCTGGAACAGGCTGCCCAGGAAAGTGGTAGAGTCACCATCCCTGGCGGTGTTTAACAGGCATTTAGATGAGGTTCTTAGGGACAGAGTTATGCCAGAGTTAGGTTATGGTTGGACTCAATGATCCTGAGGGTCTCTTCCAACCCAAAAGATTCCATGGTACCATGGTGTGTGCTGTGTTGCTCCTGCGCTCGTGTCTCTGCAGCTGCCTCTGGTTGCAGTTGGAGAGCGGACAAGGGAAAACACGTCCCTTCAGTGTGAGCAGTGCGGCAGGGCTTCCAGCACCCAGCATGAATCTGAGTGCCGGCTACGCTTTTGCCTTGTGATAGACCGTCTTCGAATAGTTTCTCCTCTCTGTACTTCACTGTTTTCCCTAATATACACATTCATATTAATAAAAACCAATCCCCTGATAAACAAAATGCCTTTGTGACGGCCCCAGGTAAGTGCTGTGTGCAGAATGATGTTTACGTCCTTGACAGATCTGGCAGACGTTTTCATACGGTTTGATTTTCTGTCTCTAAAACCGTAGCACAGCTGTCACTCTTCCCAAGTTTTAGCTGGACATTATTTATTTCTGACTGCTGCTGCTAAGATGGAAATGAAGGATAATTCTGTGTGCTTATTCTAGTTGTACCATCAGAAGCATCAAAGCTTCCTTCTGGAAAGCGGCCAAGCATCTTAACAAATAATAAACATAAGTGGAATGAACAAAGAGAAAGTACACAGGCAACATTTTTAATTAAAGGCAAAGGAATGTAATTGCATGCAATAGGAAGATCGAAATAGTCAAATTTTATTAGAATTGGGGAACGTAGCTGCTCGTCTTAATTAATGGTGATGTAAATGAAACACTTGTAATCTCTACCCTAAACACAGGCAGGCCTTTCCACCCAAACAAAGGCGTTTGCAAGATTTATGTCAGCGCTGGGCTGCATCTTACCTGCATTGTCTGTGGTCACCTCATCCATTTCATACATCTGCTTTAGAACAAGATGAACTTAACCCAGGAGGTGCTTAAGCTTTTTTAGTAATTATAAAATAACCCCCTTTCATGTGAAGGGAGCTATGGCTCTGTTCAGCTGCCCAAACAGGGCTATTTCACACCATTTCAGATGTTCTAGGGTATCTCACTTGGCCTTCAGCTGCTGGTCAGGAAGTGTGTGGGTGACTTATAGATCCTGGACGGCACCAGCCAGTCCCATATGGATGTTATGAAGAACTGAAGTACTGAGTTGATTCCAAAGGGTGGAGTTTGGTTTGGTGCCAAGAAACCAAAGCAGGCATTTACATCTGAGCCATGTGTTCATTAGGGTCAGTGGAAAGCTCGTCACTAGACTGACTGCCTCAGGAGCTCAGCTCCAACATAGGCTGACAAACCATTAATCGGACAAGCTACTGAGATTGTCTCTTAGGGCAAACAGAATCACTCCTTAGACTCCATTCAGCCTATTTAGACAGGTAGACAGCAGAATTTAGGTGTCTTGATCTGGAGCAAAATCTTACTTTGTATTTGGTCGGATACCAGTTTCACTTGATGCATCTATTGCTCTCTGAAAGTTTGTGAGGCAAAAAAAAGCCGAGGAGCTGAAAGCTGAGAGCCCTAAAGAGGACCTGGAGCAACATCAGGTACACGACCTTAAGAAAAGCCCAGAAAAGCCACATTGCCAGCTTAACACAGGCATGTGCAGTGATGCTCCCTCCTGTTCTCTGTTGAGGGAAAGAGGATTTGTTAATGTATGGAGACGCATGGAAAATACAGTTGATAGTTGTCTTCAACAATCCAGAGAATTTCAGGCTTTTGTCAGCCGCTTGGGCCAAAGAGTAGGACTGACTTATCCATGCTTCACTCTTCATGTCACCAGCCAATGTGGTTTGGCAACTACCACATGTGTGAGTCAGCTGTGGCAAACAGCACCACAGAAAGTCGGGGACTAATCCGCAGATTGGCAACCAGCTCTTTAGATCGGAACCTCTTTGGAAGTGGCTGCTGCGTATGATGAGATTCTTAACACCATTAATGTGTGGAAAACATCAGAATATCTATTGTGGGAGCAGCTGTATTATTCACCTCTGGTAGATTCACAGAATATAATAATTAAAGGGAGCTCAGAGTTAAGCCAAAGCTCAGCAAAACAAACTGGCGCTGACATACAGAGATAATGTCAACTGATAGCTGGTTGCCGTTATGAATTGTTTTATAATTAGGTAATTAAAGCAAGTCTGTACAAACTTGAACTTTCAGGAAACTATAAAAATATATGTAGTGGTAAAATTATATTTAGCCATTAATTTCTTGTCAAGTACGTCATACCCGCTCACAAAACGTTTAATAAAGAAGCTTACACGTGCAGAGTCTCATACATTTCTTCTAGAAACCACGATATGTAGCAGCACAGTCCCGGAATACCAAATTACAACTGTGGGAATCTATAAAATGTTTTGCTCTTCATTCATTTTCAAGTTGTTGTTATTACAGTTTGTCTTTTAAAGGCAGGAGGGCATTTAAAGCCCACTAGAAGGTTGTTGCACTGACGTGGCCAAGACTCTGCAAAAATGTTTTCTATGCAGGATCTCTAGACTGAGAAAAACTGTTGGTTACTGGGACCTGGATTTCTTCCTGAGTGTCATTTCTGTCCCATTGCCAGAAAACAAGTCCTAGGACTTCACAGGCAAAACAGCTGTTAGTAACTATTGAGTCCTGGACCATCACATGGTCTTTCTTTTGCATCTTATAGATCCAAAGTAGATGCAAGCAGGTGTTGTAGACAATACACAGATATCTCATGACAGGCATGGAGGAGCTGGTGGGAAATGAAGAGACATCAGCAGATTCACAGTAAGAAAAAGTAATCAGAATACAAACGTGCAGAACAGACTTAATTCTAGGATATTTAGTTTAACTCTCCATTGCACTAGGAAGTCAATTACATTTTGTACCTGTAGCCTGCGTATGGATTTTGGTTCTGTATATTTGAATTTCCAATTTTATGTCCAGAGGATCCAGGGTCTTTATGCAAACTAACTTGCTAAAAACACTGCAGTTTTTCAGGGATTAATTATGGAGGGTTCTTTGCACACTTTTTGTTTCATTTGACAGATATTTTTTCAGAATTAGGCTTTGCCGGGTATATACAACAGATAATAGGCTACTACAAACATCTTCTCTGTTGGGTATTTCCTCCTAATGTTGAATAAACTAAATGGAGGGATTTACATAAAACTAAAATGGATTTAAAACAATAGCCATATCACAGATGCAGAAATGGCTGAAATGGCTGATATGAAATGTTCCTCAGTTTTGAGTTGGGTTTTTTTTTGGAGGAGAAGCACTGTTGCTGAACAGTTCGCACTGCAACAGAAAGTCCCTTTCACAAAAATGTGGGTTACCCCAACTTCAAACTGGATGTATCTTAAGTAACATTATTTTATTTTATTTTATTTTATTTATTTTATTTTATTTTATTTTATTTTATTTTATTTTATTTTATTTTATTTTATTTTATTTTCTGAAGTGCTTGGCTATACAACACATCTTTGACCATAATGCATTTGACTCCACACAACAATAAAAATTACATGATTTCTAAGGATGTATTCATTAATCTGAACTTTTCCTAACCTGAATTTTTCCAGCATGCAGCTGCTAACATAATAAAAAAATGTGATACAGTAGGATAAAACAAAATGGATAAGCCACACAGGCAAACTGAATGCTGCCAATATCCATTGTTTTGCATCTTCATACAAGCAATTTCCCTTCACTGGGAAAATCCTTCTGACAATTAAATGAACCTTAAGGTGCTTTGGGGCTGGCACAATTTTTACTTCCTTTGTTTTTCTCATGCTTTATTTATGACCTGTCAAGTGCTTGTAAAAGAAAAGCAAGGACTCGCTCTTGGCATCTCACAATGCTTTAATTATTGGAGCAAAGCTTGAAACTTATTGGTGCACTTTTCTAAGTTTTAGCTACAGAACTACAAAAAGAACATAAACTAAAATATTGTTATTTGAAATGCCGGTGTTTTCTCTTTCTAATTGTGTTGTTATAAAGATGTATCAAGAGTGACAAAGGGCTGTGGCTGTCACCAAATCTGAATGAAGTGCTCCGTTTTCCTAGTGCACGTGTTAACCATCCACTAAACATTTGCATATTTATTGAAGCTTCCTATACACAATTTTATAAAAAGGGCCAGTCATGTTAGCTCCACGACAAACTCCATCGGAGTTTCAATTTTATAATTTATTTTCTAAATTAAACAATACAACAGTGAGTTTAACATAGTCCGCCACTTGTGTTCATTGCTGTTGTCTCCTATATGATCTTGTCCCCACCTCAAAGGATAATATAGATTCTGCTGAAAAGCTAAACATTTGTTTTTGAAGAGGCTTAAGGGCTTAAACTTTATAAAATATAATTGTCTTTTGTCAAGATAAGATGTGAAGAGATTTAGAAAGCAGTGGCATCATAGGCAAGAGAAGTCAGAAACTAGCCTGAATGCTTAGAGCTTGACACTTCAGCTTTTAGGTGGCCAGAACTGGAATTGTTGGTTTATCAGCTTCTCCTTTCCTGCTGTAGGGTAGATGTGCTGTAGCTGCTGGGAAGGAAAAAGCTTGAAGTTTATAATGTACATTGACATTGGTGCTATTATAGTAGCATGTTCTACAGAACAAATACCAAACTCTTACAACAAGAGATGAAAAAGTGCTTTTGGAGATCCAAGTCCTTACCTGTCTTGCAGTGAAATTACTTTTACAATAGTTTGAGCTTCCCCAGCCTCCAGCCACAACACAGTTTGCTACAGCAGACCCAGCCTGGGCATCAGCGAGGTCAGGCTGGCAACCGGGAGCCGACACAAACTGCCTGGCCTGTGCTAAGGGCCTTGCAGGTGGCAGGTGAGTTGTCCTGCATCACACTGAGGTCGTGGTGGACATCGTTAAGGTCAGCAGAAAGAGTATCAGGCTACAACAGACTCCTGGCTGTGCTGCAGCCAGCTCCTCATGAGCAGCATCAACTCACCCACTCCATAGGTTAAGCTCATGTAAAGAACCAGGACTAGGTGCAGCTCAGGCAGGAATGTATAGTTCATTCTGCTCCACTCGTTCTGGGGAGAGGCAGCCAGGAAGTTTTGCAGATATGAGGGTAAAGCAACCTCTTCTACTGCACCCTCTTCAGATACTACAGAACCAGTTCGCTGGTGCCTCAATTCTCCGCTGGAGTGTACGCTTAATTTTCAAAGAAAGGAGTGCTCCCAGCAGCAGTAGGCACGCCTCTGCTAAGCAAAACAGTGTAGCACATACATACTATACCTCAGTAACTGTGGTTCGTATTCCAGGTTCTTTGGTGAATGTGCATGTGTAGACATAATTGCTTCCAATATTCACTGCCGCCGTTCCCATGCAATAGGCAAAATGCGTTGCAATGAGGCTTGCTCAGTTCAACCACCAGCCACAGGTTAAAACAACTTATTCACAAATATAGGAGCTTTCAGAAGGTTAATCAGGGGATATCAAGTTACATTCAGTGATGCTTTAGTCTCACTCAATTTTATTGCAGGCACAGGTACCATGACTCAGCTAACAAGATGGTAACTTAAACACACAGCGACTGCAGAGATGTCACTGTAAATGTCTGCGTGTAAGTGTCTGCATAGGTGAAACCTTTTAGCACCAGAAAGAGGAGACTAAAAAGCAGGAGGCGGATCTGCATGCATGAGCTTACTCTGTTTTCCCTTTGTATTACCACAGATAGGTACATTTATTGCTTCTGTTTCTAAAGAAATAAAACGCCTATTATTTTTGCATCTAGTATTTAATCTGTTTACATTTACAGACATTTAAGTTACATAATGAGCCGTGATGCTGTATTTTAGAATATTAATAATGTCTCTTTTCTCATTTTTCACTCAGCTGCAAAATCCTCTACTTTCACTATTTATTCAGATGTGTTAAATATTTTCAATACTTCAAATCTCCCTTAGCCTCGCAATGTGCTGAAACATTTAACTGCTAAACTATTTAACTGACTGATGTTTTCCAGGAGGATATCTGAATCTCCATGGATTTTAAATATTCTGTCTCAAAATGCTGACAAATGTGACACCCGATGTTAAAACTGTCAGCTCCTCTCTAAAGAAACAGCTCTACCTGACCACTCGGAGTTCATGTGTCCCAGTTCAAGCTTTATCCTGAAAAAGTAACACAGGAAAATGTCTCTGGTAAGGCTTCTTTTAATGTGGCTTTATACTGGAGGAGAACAAACAACACCTGAAATTATATGGAATTAGATCGATGCAGCAAATAGAAAACAATAACTGATTTAGCAATTAGTTACATCTCCAAACTTTGTTTTCTAACAAGTTTGTAGTGGTTTAGTGCTTTGGGTTCTGTGCCTGCAAAAGTTTAGTCTATATCGGGTGCCTTAAAACATGTCTAGTGTCCAAGAGCTGCATGGCACAGAGCTTTCTGCAACTTTTTTCTGCCTCAGTTGTGCAGGTGGAAAATGTAATGTAGGCTTTACTCCTTTCTTTTGCTGTTGAGTTTCACCTTCTTTTGTAGGCTCTTGGTGTCTGACACCAAATAAAATTGGGACAATATATGAGACTGTCAGTATCACAAAAGTGAACTGGGAGACACATAGCTCTGTTCAGGAACACGGCAGAGCACTCTAAGCATTGAAACTGCTATGAGGACACGAGATCATATTTAAAATAGAAAATAAACGTAATTGGGATCAGGCTGAGGGAAAATCTCTACGTCTTCCAGCAATTTTCCTGAATGAGATAGACTGCAGTATCTTTTTCCCATATGCACCTCAAGAAAAAAGAAGGGAATGAATTCTACTAAGCTGTTTCATCTGAGGGAGTGGAAATTGCCTGTGTACACTTGGATGAAAGCTTTTACTCTCAAATTCTTTACAGAATAATAGCTTTGTAGCCAGAACTGTAAAAGCAGTAACTGTAACAGTTCCTGAACAAATGAGGCCAGTCAGGCTGGAGGTGCTTGTAGCGCCTTGTCAGAGGGTTTTGGGAGAGGGAGGAGAGTGCCGTGTGGCAGAGGGCCGGCAGCCAGCAGAGAATGCACATCGCAAGGGGAAAAAGGCCACCGATCATTGAGCTGTGGTGTCACACCTCAGAGAGTTAATACAAGCAGGAGCTATAAGTATTCAGAATCAGAAAACCGCCTTCATCTTCTGCAAGACCCGTTCTACATGAGCGGTGTCTTTTCCTCAGAGGCTGGTAGCCTTTCTGGCTTGCTCTCATTATAAGTTACTGTTCAGGAATTGTTGGCTTGGTCATTGAGCAGTACAGGCTTTTCTTTTTTCCAAAGATCACACGATAACTGGAATAATGTACTAACTACAATTTTCTTACTTCTGGCTAGAACACAGTATTTTGCTAAACAATATGGATACTCAAAGTTCTCATCTTGCAACAAACAGATCACCACATACCGCTTCTGAACTCTCTGTCTTGTTTAAGTAATGCACAATGGGGAGGTGTCAGATTCTGAGGGGTTTGTTGCAGCTCATTTTATAACAGATTTTCCTTCTCAAGATCTGAGTTGCAGAAATTGAGGGCTTGCAATAGAACAGATCTTGTCTAAAGAAGAAAATAAAATGAGCCCTACAACTTGCACAGCGCTTGGAAAATGTGAGTCAGGTCCACCTTCAAGCTCAGAAACCAGAAAGCAAATAAAATAACTTAGAAATGTTGCCCAAAATAAATAACCACAGTGTGGGGGCACCTGGCTGGGGAGTATGTGGGGGAGAAGTCCTTCAATTTTTAATCCTCAAGCTTGGCACATCTGCCACGAACTAAATAAACAAATCGTTACTGGAGTCAGGAAAGGACAAGCTAATGTAAAACAGGCTGGGACATAAATTAGTAGCCATAGTAATCTGTCACAGGTGAGTGCTTCTCAGAGCCGTGACTTGAAATGCCAAACAAAACTTTCTACTGAAATCCTCAGAATGTGTTTGTCCAACTACTTTAATCTAAGAATTAGTGACAGCTACTATTAAAAAAATGCATATAGAGAAATATAAACACTGCAAACTGATGTACAATTTACTAGTAAACTTCCTGCCATGGCTTCTCTGCCATCACAGAGCCTGTGTAGCCATGTGCAGTACTGGACAGCCACAGTAAGGCCCCTAAATCAGAAGCTATGAAAACTTCAAGCATTGCTTTTCCTTTTTAAGTTCCAATGCTTTATGGAATACAATTTCTTCTTTTTCTTTGCAATCATTAGAATTATCAATGGCAAAATAAAATAAAGGCTGGAATTCCTACACAATCATAACCTCAACAAAGGAGTTTATGGTTTTGTGGGGAAAAAAGCACTCACGGTGAAAGACTGAGGATAAAACAATGACAGCTGGTAACACGCAAACGTGCTCATCTCCTAAATGCTTCCATACTCACAGCAACTGTTGAAGTCAACTTTGCCAAAACTTGTCAGGAAATGTCATATTATTTCTTTATATTTGTTCCTTGGATTAGCACTGGCTGGTAACATTTCAGCCTCAAGACAGCATGTTAGGCTAAAGACAATGATCACATGAACACTGAGGAAACTGTAAAGCAGATGTCAGAATTACTGGCCCAAATCGACAAATAATTAACATTTCTAATTTTGACCAAATGAGGTGACCTAACAGAGCACACACACAAACATGTGCTCTGAAAACAACTGAATGGGGCTATTTCTGGAGTGCTTGAGGGGCATTATGACAGTATGTTTGCTCATCCAGTTCAGCCAGCCTTAGTTGTCATCTCACGTTTCTCACTTTAGATTACGACTGCCTAAAAAATTACTTCTGTCTGAAGTGCTGTTGAATTTGGAAAACAAATATTCAGCCCTGATTTTGTGATCAGTACTTTATGCTCAGGCTCACGCTGATTTGATCAGAACTGGATGAACAGCACAAGTTTCAATTTCTTTTTTAGGTGTAAAGCTGAAACAATGGTCCTAGAGGTTTTCTTGAATCTTTGCAATATGGGCTGTTTGTGCATAATGGCAAAGCAGGTTTATTTGACGGCTGAATGGTCTTAACAGAGCTAAATAGCTTAGACAGCAAATCTTTATTTAGATTTAATTGCTGCAGAATCTAATTAACAGCTGTATATTAAAAACTTGAGAGTCTCTGATCTCTTTGAAGATCATCAATGCTGCCAAAACTACAAATTCATAAAAATCATGAGACTGATTTACACTGTGAGATTTTCACACTGAAGTCATGTATGCAATTTCTTTGGAAGGAAAATGATGGCTGTCATTAAAACCCAACAAAACCACAGAAGTTATTTAAAAGGCCAAATCTGGGAAAAAAGTGTGAAACATTGGAAGAACCAGTAATGAAGAGACTTGCCTAGTATAAACAGCAGACTACGTAAGTACCACTGTGATACTGCAAAGTTTCATGCTATCATAAGGAGGAATCTAGGAAACATTTATATGTTATCTACAGAGTTCTAATGACAGAACTGTGCCCCTGGCATGGGTGAGTGCAGTCCCACTCTGCCTGGCTGCCAAATGATGGGGTGGGCCTGTTGCACGGGGCTCCGGGTAACATCAGGCTGTAGCTTATTTCTCACGTTTCTCTGCCACAGCACAGACACTCTTTGGTTTACTTGATCTGATGGGGAGACAGGAAAAAAATAGAAAAAAGAAGTTTCAATACTCCACTGTAAAGAATACACTATTGTCAAGGAGTGAAGCAAGAGCTAAGGTCACCTACAACCAAGATTTTATGTTTCTCATCCCTTCAAAATCCTTGGCTGCTGCATTACTTGAATCAGGAGAAAGTTCAGGTTTAAAAGTAAAGACCAAAATAATGCATGTGACTTTTTTCCTTTTGTTCATCATCTTTTCCTTCCTACTTCTTCACTGTAGATAACTAACTTCCCTTCAGTCCTCGGGGGGACTGACCGTACAGCTCGGCCCCCAGCTGCTTCAGGAACGGCTCTTCATGTTGCTAGGAGCAACTTGTCTGGTTGCAGCACACAGCCTCCACGCTGTTTCTTAGATGCAGCAACTGACCACATGCAGAATGTGGAAATAAGGCCTACGGCTTCCTTTTTGCATGTTAAATGGTACCAGAATACGATGAAAACCTGTAACTTCTCTTCTTCAGATCTGGAGAGAACATCTGACCATGACTGCTGTACTAGCAAGACAAATCCTGCACTAGTTCACTTTCTTACTTGCATTATTTCCTCTGCTTTTGCAAACAATAGCACCTGCCCAGGTTCTACCACCTGGCTCTTGGGCATGTAGATCCCCTGCAAGGAATGCCACAGCCACACAAGGAGGAAATCTAATGCTGCAAACAATAACACATGAATATCCAGTGCAGTTCAGGCAAAGTCCGCTTTTCATATGTGACTCTAACAACTTTTTGGTGAGCAGTGAGAAGCAGCTGCACTCTGATACTGCAGAAGTGAAGTCAGAAGTACCCACAGGTTAATGAGACCATGAAAAACAAAACCTTTTTCCTTCAGCATGGAGTTCTGTTGTATTTTCTATAGATTCTCTCTGAACTCCTTTTTTTTTTTTTGACCCAGAGCAGCTGGGAATATTAGCCCTCCAGAAACAAGTTTTGCAGGAAAATCTAATTACATACACTGCATTTCAACCCAGAGCACATTTTACAGCCCATTTTGAAAACAAAGCTACTAGTTATGGTGCTGTAATGTTATTGCCCATGTTACAATAAGGATTTTGTGACCTGACTCCTATCTCACCACTCTATCAGATTGGCTGGCTTTTGCAAAGTCTGATTAAGCATTAACTCAAACCATAAATCCTAAGGAATTTCCTCAGTCACTTTGACATTTTCTAGTTTGCTACCATGCATAAAAACCCCATTCTACAAAATTCTATGCTGTCACTTTTGTGAATGAATGCAAAACACTCCCAGAGCCACGGTAAATACAGACTTTTACATGGAGACACTTAATTCATTCCAGCTGCATAATCTCTCAACTACTGCTATGTCTTTTATTTTCCTAATTAAACCACCTGTCATTTCAGATAAATGGCTAAAACTACCTGCCTGTTTTGAGTTTAGGATCCAGAGAGGACATAATAACATGATGGTCGTTCAATGTGTATTCTCCCAACAGATAACTAAATTCAAAATCCAAATGAAAGGCAAATACTTGGTAGGACAGCGAAGCAGCTGCGGCAGCCTGGCAGACTGAATCCCTAGTGGGAAGCAAGTCCTCTGCCTTTAAAATCTCGGCTGTTCTCACAGTTAGGAACACACCCTTAGGAAACAGCAAACAGATTCTCCCAAATACAGGGAACTGCACACGGTTTCCAAATAAGGAATTCTCCATGGAGTCTTAAAGGAAATCAACCTCTTTCCCTAATGTAAGTCAAATGAATATTTTTTCCCCTAGAAGAGACTTAAATATACTTTCCTAGATGAACACATTCACTTCAGCATTTCTAAGTTCCTATGCTTTCAGTTTTGTTTTAGAGAAAGGATATAGAAACAATGTCTCTGGTTCCAGTAAGCAAAGTTGTTCCTCTAGTTTATTCATCTTCTCTGCTCCAACTGATTTGGGAGAGCCTGTCTGCCTGCTGAGACAAAATAAAAAGCATTTTTTTAAAATACAAACTCTATTTCTGAAGTCTGTAGAGAATATGTTCATATGACAAGTATTTGTTACGGCTTCCAGAACAAAGGTACCAAACACAGATGTGTCTAACTTGTTCAAAAGAGGGAAGGAAAGGAAGGAAGGAAAGGAAGGAAAGGAAGGAAGGAAGGAAGGAAGGAAGGAAGGAAGGAAGGAAGGGAGGAAGGGAAGGAAGGAAGGAAAGGAAGGAAGGAAAGGAAGGAAGGAAAGGAAGAGAGGAAGGAAGGAAGGGAGGGAGGAACGGAGGGAAGGGAAGGAAGGGAGGAAGGAAAGGAGGGAAGGAAGGGAGGAAGGAAAGGAAGGAAAGGAAGGAAAGGAAGGAAGGAAGGAAGGAAGGAAGGAAGGAAAGGAAGGGAGGAAGGAGCCTTAACAACTGTTTAATCTGCTTTTCCTCTGTTGGCCTTTTGCTGAGTAACAGGCTTTAGGAACCCTTACAACCAAGGTCAAAGACAGCTACACCAGCATGGATTTAAAAAGCCTTGCCTTCCACTTCCAGCCAAGCCACCTCTACTTCTGTTGTACTTGCAATATCAGCTCATGAGCTCGTGGACAGAACTGACAACATCACTTATGTACAAATCAACAGTTCCTGCCTGGAATTCTGATCTTTCTCCTATACTACTGCTTTGTATCAAGTTCTTACTTGCAACTTTCTGAAAGTTGTTTTAGCCCACAGGCAGACCGCGCAGTTAGTGTTGCGAGATCTCCCAATAAAAGCAGGATCTAATTATTAGCAGGTTTTTTTTTTCCCTCTGAGAAGTTGGTAAGCAATCAGATTCATTGGGGACATGGCCTCTGATCAGCCTACAATTCAAATTTCTTCCCTATACCCTGGTGGGCAGTAGTGGCTGTGACCTGCTCCAGCCACTTCAGTCCCTGGAAGATGCCAGCAGTGATGCTCCCTCAAATCCGGCTTCAATAACAAATACAGCGTTAGATCCTATAAAGAGGACAACACAGCTGGAATTTCCATGCATATCATCTGACACTCACTTTCCATCTCTAAGCTGAGGAGTTCAGAACAATGTTTTTCTGCTCCAGCAGAGACTGGAGTTCCTCATACTTTTTTTTGCTGGTAACAACAGGACAATCAATAATACTGTGAAAGGAATACCGGGAGTTTGTTTTGGCTTGAAGGAAATAATGCCCTCATTCCGTAAAGTTTCCTCTTCTACTTGGAGAGAGGGGAAAGGTGGGGAGGAGTGAGAGAGGAGATTCACACATCTCCCATTCCACTCCTCTCTGGCACAATGGAGGGCATTGTGTTCCACATCTGGCCTTAAATTGAGTGCTGGACAACCCCCACCCAGTGACACTCTCACCATCACTCTCTCAGCTGTGTTCATCCCTAGGAAAGCTCTCTCTTGCCTGGCATGCTCTTGCCTCCTCCTCCCACCCACCCCATTTTCCCTGGCAGCTGTGTCTGAGCCTTGCTCCAGCCCTTAGGATGTCTCCACCTACCTCTTCCTGCCACAAAAACCCTTCAGATTCATACCACATCTGCTGCCTTGGATAACAAGACACCAACTGCTGAGCTGTGTCACCTCTCAAAGACACAGATGGGGCAAGGAATGCAGAAGAGGCTTAATGTACCTTGGCAGCTCTTTTTCTGCTTGGATTCTAGGGATCCACACTCATCAAGAACTGAGTCTGTTTTAGCAGCTCTTGGATTCCTCCAGTTCATCCCAGCAGCCCCTATAGCACATAAAGGTCACCACAGTGAATGCTCCCTGTACAGCAACTGTGTGGGAGCACTTACGAGAGTCTGACACAGCTCTCAGGATATGACAGTTCTACTACAGTTGTGATCCTTCATGATTCTTCAGCTGCAACAACCTGGCCTTGATGGACCCTCAGGAACTGTGAGGGCCCTTATGCCATTCTCTTGACCATGATGCAGTGAAACACGCAGCTCCAGCACAACCAGGGGTGGAAGGGTGCAAAGGATTTTAAGAGAGGGAGAAGATGGGAAGAAGGGGCAGGAAGGTGAGAGCTGTACAGCTCTGTGGAGATGAGGAACGGGGCTGCAAAGGGCCTCCTCCCTCCTTTGGGAGGAGATGTTTCACAGGAAGCTCTGCCAGAAAGAGGAGTGTGCTTAAGACTCCCTCTTGACATCTTTTTTTTCGGTGGAAAAATGTGTAAACTAGTTCAATGCATCACTAGGAGGTGGCTTGTTCTGTTTGCTCCATTCTAAGTTGTTAAAAATGGAAATACCAAAAATGAAATCAATTTTCCAGAATCTCACTCCATCACTGACTGAAAAGTAGCAAACATTTTTACACTTATTTCTAGCTGGTATGTCATTTAATATTGCAAAACTGTAAAGTTTGGGCTGTAAATGCTTCAGGGAACTTAAAAGTATTTCCACTGGATCTTAAATCACAGAAACATTTCTATTACTATGAATTCCTTACACTGTACAAAAATGAGCTCTGATGCTTTTAAATTTAGCTCTTCTTTATATAACTCATACCATTATAGCAGGAAAGGGTTCATAAATATTGAGTATTATACCCCAAATAATGTCAAAACAATGAATGTCAAGATTCCTAAAGAGAAAAACT
Organism: Nesoenas mayeri; assembly: GCF_963082525.1. Classification (NCBI taxonomy): domain Eukaryota; kingdom Metazoa; phylum Chordata; class Aves; order Columbiformes; family Columbidae; genus Nesoenas; species Nesoenas mayeri. Next base: position 31,480,576 of record NC_137543.1, on the reverse strand, counting down.
GTAGTTTTATGATGGTAGACCGCAGGGACAGAAGAGAGAGAGACAGAGAGACAAAGAGAAAAGATCCTTTATTAAAATCTGAATATTATACAGAAGCAAATATATTTCTAATAATGGAACTCTCAGAAAATGTATGCTATGAATCCCTTAGAACCCTTCAATACTCATGTGTGGAATGTAATATGTGCTGGAGGCCCAAAACAAAGAACACATATGAATATTTCAAGGAATTAATTTAAAATAGTGTAGGTTTCCTGCATGTGGTGTAAATTATTCTGACTGCAATTTCAAAACCCTTTATACGTGAGATGAATAAAAGCAAGTTTCCTATATTCCCAGAATACAGAAATATAGCTCTAAAATGAGCGATGCTCATCAAAATAAAGGGCATGTGAATTCTCTGAGATTCTGCTTGACTGCGTGATAAATTAGGGCTTTCTCTCCTTAATTTTACTGGCTTTTTTATATTAGGAAAACCTCAGTGCTGACCAAAAGCAAGTTGTTTTTTTATCCCCACAGTAGATCAATGATTTGAACATTTCCTATCCAACCCACATTTCTATTCCATGTTTCCTGGAGACTATTAGAGTCTCCAGCATGCCAGCCTAGTTGTCATGATAATAAAACTATGCCCTGTTCAGTTTCTGGAAGACAAACCAGGATCCAAATCCAGGAAAAGGTTCATGACTGTGAACCAGTTAAGGAGCCTTCCTCCCGTCCAGAGTTAGTTAAGTAAGACCCTGAGCCTCAAAGATTTAGATGTCTAACTTGTATTTAAAGGTACCTAATTACCTTTAAGAATCTGAGCCTAAGTCCCTTGGGGTTAACCTGTTGCTCTCTCCTTACCATTTCCTACAGCTATTCCAGGGAGATCCTTGTTCAGTTTGCTGACACTAGGCATTTCAGGAGGGAACAGTTCTCTTATCTCAAACCTGTGGATGCTATGAGGTATCAGAGCAGTTAAAAGCAAAGGTGCTTGAAGGAAACTGCTGGCACCTTTTAAATCCCCACCATTAATTCAGCTTCTCATTCCCACTGACTTGACTGTGCACGCACCTTTAACCCACCTACTGTCCCTTCGTATTCTTTCTTCTATATGCTTAAATACGACTTCGTCTACGAGCCTTACATAGCAGGCTGCCTTCTTCTAAGAAGCAGCAGGCTTTTTCCTTCCTCTCCTGCTTTGTAACATCCTTGCTTTGAAATCCATCCAGTAAGCTCCTTAAGCACATGGAGTCACAAGTACTTAGCACAGATGGGTATTACATTACTACTAATAATAGTAATAATAAAAATAATAAGAATAATAACTTAGTAGCCCATAAAAGGAACCTTAAGGGGCTTCTAATCTTCACACGTGCTTGGAAAGCAACTTTCTGAAACTATTTAATATTTGGGTGAGAGTTCTTAGCAGCAATATAATAAGCAAAATATCAAACAAGTTTGTACACTTACACAGCCAAGTGGGCTCCAGCACAAGGCGATATGTGTATATAGTTCTGCTGTAGCAGAGCACTACCTATCCCTGTATTCCAGAGGCTGACTTTTAAACAAAGTTTGCAGAGAAGGTGCAGGATGCGTTGCTCTTCTGCACTACTCACTTGAATCTGGGTGCCAGGTTGGAGCAGTGAATCATTTTGGAAGCAGTGCATTTCTTTAAGTTTCCTGAAATAAGAAATGACATAATGTATGCAGTTACGCACACGCTAGCAATACACTGTTGATGCCTATATTTAATGATCTTGATTTTTTTTAACTTAAATGATGTCATATAGAATTTCAACAACCCTGGCGTTTGTAGGAACATTTTGTTTTCCATTTTGGCGAAAGATTTCAGTACCAAAAGCGTAAGCAAAATGCGCAGAGTTAACAGTGCTGCTGGAGTTGCTGGTTTCACTTGGGAGTGAAATGTTGCTGATGTATAAAAAACTGCAATACCCTCGAGTAACGATTTTGGGTTCGGAACAACGTGACTACAGTGTCACGCCCCCACTGCGCAGCAGTATGACCTTCCACGAGATACTAATCACTGAGTTTTCCATGAAATACACATATTTTAGTAACAACCGGAATAGTTCAGAGCGCAGCACAGCTCATCGCCTCTCCGTTCCCTCACGTTCTCCCTCCAGGAGGGGCCCCCTCGGGGCTGACAGGGCCGCGCCGGCCGCCGCCGCTCCCGCCCTCTCCCGCCCAGCAGCGGCACTAACGGCCGCGGCCGCCATGGAAACGCGGTCGCTCCCAGCCCGCCCGCCCCGCCTTGGGGAGCTCAGAGAAACCCGTCACGGGGTTTCCTTCGCGCCACGCGGTGCTGCTGTGGGGGAATAAATAAAGAAATAATAATTTTTTAAAAAAACAATCGCCCAAATTTAGTCAGCGCACCGTTTGTTATATTTAGTTTAACAAGCTAGGAAAGCGGCAGCGGGCCCAGCTGGTGGGGAAGGGGGGGAAATGTACTCGAGAGGGCAGGAGAGGCGGTGGGGGGCGGGCGGGGCTGACAGGGCTGGGGGGGGCGGCGGAATGGCAGAGGTGGCGGTGGTGGTCGGGCGGGCGGGGGCTGACAGGGCTGGGGGAGGCGGCGGAATGGCGGGGGCTGGAAGGGGCGGCGGTGGTGGTCGGGCGGGGTCTGGTGTGGACAGATGGTGCCTGGAGTCTGCTCCGTTAGGGGCTGCAGGGACCGGGGCAGGAGGTGTGCAGCCCGCGGGGAGGGAGCTGGTTGAGGAGGCAGTGAAGGCAGAAGGTAGAACGGCGTTCCCGAGCAAGGCAAAGAGAAAGAAACACAGTGTGTTGAAGGGTGAGAACGTAATGTTTCGCTGGGAAGAGCAAAGGCAACAAAGCTACTCTTCATCAGTTCTCATTCCTCTTCCAAATGTGGAGGACCCGATGCCCATCGGGGTGCTGACTGACCATGCAGCTGAGCTGGTCGCAGGGCAGCTGCCACCCGGGAGCTGCGGTGCAGCCCTCCGCTTAGAACCAGAGAATGTCCTGAGTTGGAAGGACCCACAAGGATCGTCGAGTTGAACTCCTGTCCCTGCACCTGACAACCCCACAGTTCGCACCATGTGTCTGAGGGCGTTGTCCAGTCTCTTCCTGAATACTGACAGGCCTGGGGCTGCTTCTATCTCTCCTCATCCCCTGTGCTGCCCCCCACTAATCCATAGAAGCAGAATGGTGGAGGGGCTGGCTGCTGTTGCAGAGCTGAGGGGAATGGGATGACCCCTGCTGATAGACCAGCTGGGCTGGAAACATGGATCTGCACCCACGGTTTGCTATTATTCTCCTGTCAACAAATAACAGCAAGAAACCATCAAGTCCCTGCACCGCTCATCTGTAAAAAAATGGCAGTTTGCTACTTATGGATGTTAATCCATGGCAGAAGGGCATGCTGTGGAGTAACAGTGTTCATCAAGCCTGCTGATGATCATGTAGTAACATGTTAATATATTAATTCAGATGATGGGATGAGCGTCCTTTCTTTGCTTTTAATATAACCTGCAAAATTGTGCTGCAGGACTTAATTTATCCTCCTGCATATACTCATTGTGTTGCAGGTTTCAGTGGTGTGATCATGTTCTTTTTTCCACAGGTTGCCTCTCTTCCTCAGTGAATGAGGTGGATGGTGCTCTGGGGATGGGTTGTAGCTGGGCACTGAAGGGGGGATGTTGTCCCGCCAGCTCTTGTTTGAGTTTTGCAAAAACTGGAACATGTTTAGTGAGCATTGTGGTGGAGGTCTGAGGGAGACAAGGATGGTCCCAGGACCAAGGTAGTTAAACACCACTTGGCAGCACTGCAGTCTCTAACTGGTGACACAGCTGTGGCACCATGCTGGGCAGCAGCTTAAAGTCCAGCCACTGGCCAGGAGGTTTGTGCTCCATTGCTTGGATGTCCAACCCGCACTGTCACAGCTACAGCCGAGATCACCGGCTACCACAGAGCCAGCGAGCTGTGCTGCCAGAGTGGGACCGGGCAGCTGGAGATGGGGCCAGGACAGGGGCAACATCTTCAGCTGCTTGTGCCGTGGTGAGGAAACTTTCCTATAACTACAGCCTGAGCCCCTCATCGCTAGAGTAGTAATGGTGGCGGTAAAACTCGCTCCTCACCTCCAAAGTGTGTGTAACAACATATACATTCATATTGGTGAGTTACTGTGCCTTCTGAGCAATATCGATGGTGAATTCTCTGTGCTTAGTAGAACTGGGGCAGCATTCAGCATATAAAAACACACAAACACAGAAGAGAGGAGAAATCAAATTATTGACCAGGTGCTCACCAAGTGGTCACTGGGTGTTCTGCTCACAAAATGAAGCTAGAATCCCACAGGAAGAGAAGCCACCCTAGAACATCACATGTAATTAAAGACTGCATCCTCGCATGATTGTGTAAGGGGCTAAGCCAAGGGAACAGCTCTTAAGCCAGCGTTTGACTAAAATACTCATTTCCTTTGAGATATTATGTTTATCCAAAAATACCTCTCTTCCCACTTAGATCTGCTCAGGATGGCTGATCCTCCACTTCAGCCTGCCCGTGACACTGGGGAAGGTGCTGCAGACTGCAAGCAGTGTCCCGGTGCCCAAGGAGCGGTGAGGGGATGTCAGGGGCCTCCCGAGTCCCCAGCACAGCCCTTCTCCTGCCCCGAGCCAGGCAGGGACTGCTGAATTCTGTTCTTGGCACCCAAAGCAGCCTGTGAGCAGGGAGATGGCGGCCTCAACCGCTGCGCAGGTGGAGGGAGGGAACCTGTGTTCCCTGAGGAAAGGCAGCCTCCGGAATACATTATTGATTTGCTGGGGAGACTTGCTGGAGGGCAGAGAGAGAACAGGACAGCTGGGCCCTGTGAGAGAATGGCTTGTCCCACCAGAGATCAATGTGCTTCAGCAGACTGGGGAGCAGGCGCCAACAAAGCCAGAAGTTAGCCGAGCAGAAGCTTCCTTTGTTCTGTTTGTCTTATGGAAAAAAAAGAGATAAGGAAATGGGTTTAATGATTCTGGATATACAAAAAGAAATAACCTCTTTATTTACAGAGTAGCGCAGCCCATCCAGCTGTGCCAGTTTTTTTTAAGACTGCTCTAAGAATGTGTATAGCTGGGAAAACAGTGACTGGTAAGGGTGGGGAATGTAGAGAGTTCAGGCATGTTTGTTGGTTTACTTTTGGTTTGAAATAAGGGCAGCTTCAGGGACAAATGGCCAAGTTCCCAAACCAGTATTTTGTGGTTTTACAATCACACTTTCAAAAATGTTTTCTTCTTCCTGTTGCTGTGCAGAAGATCCACCAAAATAGCCCTGAAGATTGCCAGCACACCAGGCAAAAGAAAAAAATATTGCTAATAGCATCTGTTTTGCAGTTTGTGTGACATACAACACCAGGAGACAAATAGCTTTGAAATGCAAGTGTGTTTTCAATTGCTTGTAATTTGACAGTGGCTCTTTAAGAACATAATGTTGCCTCCAGAGTTTATTTTACAGTTCCCAGTAAATAAGAGTTAGGCTGCCAGGCGTGGTTACTTTGGGGTTTTTTTAGTTGTTCCTAAAATCATGGTCTAAAAACTCCTAAAATGCAGATTGAGATGGTGCATATTTTTGAAAGGATTTGTTCATTGCAACCCCACAGCAGTCCATATTCTGCTTTACTGTTGTGCATTTGCCTGTAAGTCTGTTTTCGAAGAACTTGAACTTGTATTTCCTAGATTTGTTCTCCTTAATAAGAAAATATAAAAAGCACCTCCTTTTTTTTTTTTTTTTTTTATTGAGTATCTATGATACAAAAATAATGAGCCAAACAGAACAGAAGTGGTTGCTGCTATGACACTGTTCATGCTGATAGGATGCATCTTGGGATGGTTTTGGTCCATGCAGACAGCACTCCGCAGGCAATGCCCAGGCACAAGCCAGAAACCATTCCCAGTAGACTGTACGGGGGCTCGTTTTAGAAGAGAAGGAGAGAAGGAGAATGCTGCCACGTGGACACAGGTTGGGCAGTGCTTCTGGTCCTTTGAGTCAGAGGACAGGCACTGAACCTGTTCAGGTTGCTGATACAGACGTAACTGGAATGATTTTTGAAAGAGGCAATTCCCCATTTTCAACTGGAAGGCTCAGGAGCAAATGGTGAGGTGAAGCAGCCAGGGCAAGCAATAGAAGATCTTGGGTTACAACACAAATATTATTTTTATTAAGTTTCAGGGCTATAGATTCACAATGTTGATGTCAGATTTTTAATGATCAGGTAAATAGTGTGAAGTGCTACCAGAAGCCTCAGTATAAGTTGGGGAATGACCTATTAGAGAGCAGTGTAGGGGAAAGGAACTTGGGGATCCTGGTGGACAGCAGGATGACCATGAGCCAGCACTGTGCCCTTGTGGCCAGGAAGGCCAATG